>NW_027478169.1:8125000-8750000 GCF_051020975.1 Osmia lignaria lignaria | reverse complement strand
GACATATTTCGAGATATTTCTTCTTCTTGTTGTTCTTCTTCTGCACAGCTAAGCTGGAAGTGGCATTTGCGGCTCGCACTAGTGCAGAGTTATCTCGAAGAAAGGGGCCACGGTGTTTCTGTATCTCTATTATGTTGGTGCGGCTTCGGAACTTTTAAATATCTTGATATATCTCGAGAACTACGCATCTGATCAAAAAATATCATAGAACATAAAAAGTAGGAAACTTAATTCTCTACAAAAAAGGTCTCTTAACATTTTGCCATAGCTCGCTTCGTTTCCGAGATATTTGCAGATTTATCTCAAGGGAAGGGGCCTGACGGACATATTTCGAGATATTTCTTCTTCTTGTTGTTCTTCTTCTGCACAGCTAAGCTGGAAGTGGCATTTGCGGCTCGCACTAGTGCAGAGTTATCTCGAAGAAAGGGGCCACGGTGTTTCTGTATCTCTATTATGTTGGTGCGGCTTCGGAACTTTTAAATATCTTGATATATCTCGAGAACTACGCATCTGATCAAAAAATATCATAGAACATAAAAAGTAGGAAACTTAATTCTCTACAAAAAAGGTCTCTTAACATTTTGCTATAGCTCGCTTCGTTTCCGAGATATTTGCAGATTTATCTCAAGGGAAGGGGCCTGACGGACATATTTCGAGATATTTCTTCTTCTTGTTGTCCTTCTTCTGCACAGCTAAGTTGGAAGTGGCATTTGCGGCTCGCACTAGTGCAGAGTTATCTCAAAGAAAGGGGCCACGGTGTTTCTGTATCTCTATTATGTTGGTGCGGCTTCGGAACTTTTAAATATCTTGATATATCTCGAGAACTACGCATCTGATCAAAAAATATCATAGAACATAAAAAGTAGGAAACTTAATTCTCTACAAAAAAGTTCTCTTAAGATTTTGCCATAGCTCGCTTCGTTTCCGAGATATTTGCAGATTTATCTCAAGGGAAGGGGCCTGACGGACATATTTCGAGATATTTCTTCTTCTTGTTGTTCTTCCTCTGCACAGCTAAGCTGGAAGTGGCATTTGCAGCTCGCAATAGTGCAGAGTAATCTCAAAGAAAGGGGCCACGGTGTTTCTGTATCTCTATTATGTTGGTGCGGCTTCGGAACTTTTAAATATCTTGATATATCTCGAGAACTACGCATCTGATCAAAAAATATCATAGAACATAAAAAGTAGGAAACTTAATTCTCTACAAAAATGGTCCCTCAACATTTTGCCATAGCTCGCTTCGTTTCCGAGATATTTGCAGATTTATCTCAAGGGAAGGGGCCTGACGGACATATTTCGAGATATTTCTTCTTCTTGTTGTTCTTCTTCTGCACAGCTAAGCTGGAAGTGGCATTTGCGGCTCGCACTAGTGCAGAGTTATCTCGAAGAAAGGGGCCACGGTGTTTCTGTATCTCTATTATGTTGGTGCGGCTTCGGAACTTTTAAATATCTTGATATATCTCGAGAACTACGCGTCTGATCAAAAAATATCATAGAACATAAAAAGTAGGAAACTTAATTCTCTACAAAAAAGGTCTCTTAACATTTTGCCATAGCTCGCTTCGTTTCCGAGATATTTGCAGATTTATCTCAAGGGAAGGGGCCTGACGGACATATTTCGAGATATTTCTTCTTCCTGTTGTTCTTCTTCTGCACAGCTAAGCTGGAAGTGGCATTTGCGGCTCGCACTAGTGCAGAGTTATCTCAAAGAAAGGGGCCACGGTGTTTCTGTATCTCTATTATGTTGCTGCGGCTTCGGAACTTTTAAATATCTTGATATATCTCAAGAACTACGCATCTGATCAAAAAATATCATAGAACATAAATAGTAGGAAACTTAATTCTCTACAAAAAAGGTCCCTCAACATTTTGCCATAGCTCGCTTCGTTTCCGAGATATTTGCAGATATATCTCAAGGGAAGGGGCCTGACGGACATATTTCGAGATATTTCTTCTTCTTGTTGTTCTTCTTCTGCACAGCTAAGCTGGAAGTGGCATTTGCGGCTCGCACTAGTGCAGAGTTATCTCAAAGAAATGGGCCACGGTGTTTCTGTATCTCTATTATGTTGGTGCGGCTTCGGAACTTTTAGATATCTTGATATATCTCGAGAACTACGCATCTGATCAAAAAATATCATAGAACATAAAAAGTAGGAAACTTAATTCTCTACAAAAAAGGTCTCTTAACATTTTGCCATAGCTCGCTTCGTTTCCGAGATATTTGCAGATTTATCTCAAGGGAAGGGGCCTGACGGACATATTTCGAGATATTTCTTCTTCTTGTTGTTCTTCTTCTGCACAGCTAAGCTGGAAGTGGCATTTGCGGCTCGCACTAGTGCAGAGTTATCTCGAAGAAAGGGGCCACGGTGTTTCTGTATCTCTATTATGTTGGTGCGGCTTCGGAACTTTTAAATATCTTGATATATCTCGAGAACTACGCATCTGATCAAAAAATATCATAGAACATAAAAAGTAGGAAACTTAATTCTCTACAAAAAAGGTCTCTTATCATTTTGCCATAGCTCGCTTCGTTTTCGAGATATTTGCAGATTTATCTCAAGGGAAGGGGCCTGACGGACATATTTCGAGATATTTCTTCTTCTTGTTGTTCTTCCTCTGCACAGCTAAGCTGGAAGTGGCATTTGCAGCTCGCAATAGTGCAGAGTAATCTCAAAGAAAGGGGCCACGGTGTTTCTGTATCTCTATTATGTTGGTGCGGCTTCGGAACTTTTAAATATCTTGATATATCTCGAGAACTACGCATCTGATCAAAAAATATCATAGAACATAAAAAGTAGGAAACTTAATTCTCTACAAAAAAGGTCTCTTAACATTTTGCCATAGCTCGCTTCGTTTCCGAGATATTTGCAGATTTATCTCAAGGGAAGGGGCCTGACGGACATATTTCGAGATATTTCTTCTTCTTGTTGTCCTTCTTCTGCACAGCTAAGCTGGAAGTGGCATTTGCAGCTCGCAATAGTGCAGAGTTATCTCAAAGAAAGGGGCCACGGTGTTTCTGTATCTCTATTATGTTGGTGCGGCTTCGGAACTTTTAAATATCTTGATATATCTCGAGAACTACGCATCTGATCAAAAAATATCATAGAACATAAAAAGTAGGAAACTTAATTCTCTACAAAAAAGGTCTCTTAACATTTTGCCATAGCTCGCTTCGTTTCCGAGATATTTGCAGATTTATCTCAAGGGAAGGGGCCTGACGGACATATTTCGAGATATTTCTTCTTCTTGTTGTTCTTCCTCTGCACAGCTAAGCTGGAAGTGGCATTTGCAGCTCGCAATAGTGCAGAGTAATCTCAAAGAAAGGGGCCACGGTGTTTCTGTATCTCTATTATGTTGGTGCGGCTTCGGAACTTTTAAATATCTTGATATATCTCGAGAACTACGCATCTGATCAAAAAATATCATAGAACATAAAAAGTAGGAAACTTAATTCTCTACAAAAAAGGTCTCTTAACATTTTGCCATAGCTCGCTTCGTTTCCGAGATATTTGCAGATTTATCTCAAGGGAAGGGGCCTGACGGACATATTTCGAGATATTTCTTCTTCTTGTTGTTCTTCTTCTGCACAGCTAAGTTGGAAGTGGCATTTGCGGCTCGCACTAGTGCAGAGTTATCTCAAAGAAAGGGGCCACGGTGTTTCTGTATCTCTATTATGTTGGTGCGGCTTCGGAACTTTTAAATATCTTGATATATCTCGAGAACTACGCATCTGATCAAAAAATATCATAGAACATAAAAAGTAGGAAACTTAATTCTCTACAAAAAAGGTCTCTTAACATTTTGCCATAGCTCGCTTCGTTTCCGAGATATTTGCAGATTTATCTCAAGGGAAGGGGCCTGACGGACATATTTCGAGATATTTCTTCTTCTTGTTGTTCTTCTTCTGCACAGCTAAGTTGGAAGTGGCATTTGCGGCTCGCACTAGTGCAGAGTTATCTCAAAGAAAGGGGCCACGGTGTTTCTGTATCTCTATTATGTTGGTGCGGCTTCGGAACTTTTAAATATCTTGATATATCTCGAGAACTACGCATCTGATCAAAAAATATCATAGAACATAAATAGTAGGAAACTTAATTCTCTACAAAAAAGGTCCCTCAACATTTTGCCATAGCTCGCTTCGTTTCCGAGATATTTGCACATTTATCTCAAGGGAAGCGGCCTAACGGACATATTTCGAGATATTTCTTCTTCTTGTTGTTCTTCTTCTGCACAGCTAAGCTGGAAGTGGCATTTGCGGCTCGCACTAGTGCAGAGTTATCTCGAAGAAAGGGGCCACGGTGTTTCTGTATCTCTATTATGTTCGTGCGGCTTCGGAACTTTTAAATATCTTGATATATCTCGAGAACTACGCATCTGATCAAAAAATATCATAGAACATAAAAAGTAGGAAACTTAATTCTCTACAAAAAAGTTCTCTTAAGATTTTGCCATAGCTCGCTTCGTTTCCGAGATATTTGCAGATTTATCTCAAGGGAAGGGGCCTGACGGACATATTTCGAGATATTTCTTCTTCTTGTTGTTCTTCCTCTGCACAGCTAAGCTGGAAGTGGCATTTGCAGCTGGCAATAGTGCAGAGTTATCTCAAAGAAGGGGGCCACGGTGTTTCTGTATCTCTATTATGTTGGTGCGGCTTCGGAACTTTTAAATATCTTGATATATCTCGAGAACTACGCATCTGATCAAAAAATATCATAGAACATAAAAAGTAGGAAACTTAATTCTCTACAAAAAAGGTCTCTTAACATTTTGCCATAGCTCGCTTCGTTTCCGAGATATTTGCAGATTTATCTCAAGGGACGGGGCCTGACGGACATATTTCGAGATATTTCTTCTTCTTGTTGTTCTTCTTCTGCACAGCGAAGCTGGAAGTGGCATTTGCGGCTCGCACTAGTGCAGAGTTATCTCGAAGAAAGGGGCCACGGTGTTTCTGTATCTCTATTATGTTGGTGCGGCTTCGGAACTTTTAAATATCTTGATATATCTCGAGAACTACGCATCTGATCAAAAAATATCATAGAACATAAAAAGTAGGAAACTTAATTCTCTACAAAAAAGGTCTCTTATCATTTTGCCATAGCTCGCTTCGTTTCCGAGATATTTGCAGATTTATCTCAAGGGAAGGGGCCTGACGGACATATTTCGAGATATTTCTTCTTCTTGTTGTTCTTCCTCTGCACAGCTAAGCTGGAAGTGGCATTTGCAGCTCGCAATAGTGCAGAGTAATCTCAAAGAAAGGGGCCACGGTGTTTCTGTATCTCTATTATGTTGGTGCGGCTTCGGAACTTTTAAATATCTTGATATATCTCGAGAACTACGCATCTGATCAAAAAATATCATAGAACATAAAAAGTAAGAAACTTAATTCTCTACAAAAAAGGTCTCTTAACATTTTGCCATAGCTCGCTTCGTTTCCGAGATATTTGCAGATTTATCTCAAGGGAAGGGGCCTGACGGACATATTTCGAGATATTTCTTCTTCTTGTTGTTCTTCCTCTGCACAGCTAAGCTGGAAGTGGCATTTGCAGCTGGCAATAGTGCAGAGTTATCTCAAAGAAGGGGGCCACGGTGTTTCTGTATCTCTATTATGTTGGTGCGGCTTCGGAACTTTTAAATATCTTGATATATCTCGAGAACTACGCATCTGATCAAAAAATATCATAGAACATAAAAAGTAGGAAACTTAATTCTCTACAAAAAAGGTCTCTTAACATTTTGCCATAGCTCGCTTCGTTTCCGAGATATTTGCAGATTTATCTCAAGGGAAGGGGCCTGACGGACATATTTCGAGATATTTCTTCTTCTTGTTGTTCTTCTTCTGCACAGCTAAGTTGGAAGTGGCATTTGCGGCTCGCACTAGTGCAGAGTTATCTCAAAGAAGGGGGCCACGGTGTTTCTGTATCTCTATTATGTTGGTGCGGCTTCGGAACTTTTAAATATCTTGATATATCTCGAGAACTACGCATCTGATCAAAAAATATCATAGAACATAAAAAGTAGGAAACTTAATTCTCTACAAAAAAGGTCTCTTAACATTTTGCCATAGCTCGCTTCGTTTCCGAGATATTTGCAGATTTATCTCAAGGGAAGGGGCCTGACGGACATATTTCGAGATATTTCTTCTTCTTGTTGTTCTTCTTCTGCACAGCTAAGCTGGAAGTGGCATTTGCGGCTCGCACTAGTGCAGAGTTATCTCGAAGAAAGGGGCCACGGTGTTTCTGTATCTCTATTATGTTGGTGCGGCTTCGGAACTTTTAAATATCTTGATATATCTCGAGAACTACGCATCTGATCAAAAAATATCATAGAACATAAAAAGTAGGAAACTTAATTCTCTACAAAAAAGGTCTCTTATCATTTTGCCATAGCTCGCTTCGTTTCCGAGATATTTGCAGATTTATCTCAAGGGAAGGGGCCTGACGGACATATTTCGAGATATTTCTTCTTCTTGTTGTTCTTCCTCTGCACAGCTAAGCTGGAAGTGGCATTTGCAGCTCGCAATAGTGCAGAGTAATCTCAAAGAAAGGGGCCACGGTGTTTCTGTATCTCTATTATGTTGGTGCGGCTTCGGAACTTTTAAATATCTTGATATATCTCGAGAACTACGCATCTGATCAAAAAATATCATAGAACATAAATAGTAGGAAACTTAATTCTCTACAAAAAAGGTCCCTCAACATTTTGCCATAGCTCGCTTCGTTTCCGAGATATTTGCACATTTATCTCAAGGGAAGCGGCCTAACGGACATATTTCGAGATATTTCTTCTTCTTGTTGTTCTTCTTCTGCACAGCTAAGCTTGAAGTGGCATTTGCGGCTCGCACTAGTGCAGAGTTATCTCAAAGAAAGGGGCCACGGTGTTTCTGTATCTCTATTATGTTGGTGCGGCTTCGGAACTTTTAAATATCTCGATATATCTCGAAAACTACGCTTCTGATCAAAAAATATCATAGCACATAAATTGTAGGAAACATAATTCTCTACAAAAAACCTCTCTTAACATTTTGCCATAGCTCGCTTCGTTTCCGAGATATTTGCAGATTTATCTCAAGGGAAGGGGCCTGACGGACATATTTCGAGATATTTCTTCTTCTTGTTGTTCTTCTTCTGCACAGCTAAGCTGGAAGTGGCATTTGCGGCTCGCACTAGTGCAGAGTTATCTCAAAGAAAGGGGCCACGGTGTTTCTGTATCTCTATTATGTTGGTGCGGCTTCGGAACTTTTAAATATCTCGATATATCTCGAAAACTACGCTTCTGATCAAAAAATATCATAGAACATAAATTGTAGGAAACATAATTCTGTACAAAAAACGTCTCTTAACATTTTGCCATAGCTCGCTTCGTTTCCGAGATATGTGCAGATTCAGCTCAAAGGAACGGGCCTGACGGACATATTTCGAGATACTTCTTCTTCTTGTTGTTCTTCCTCTGCACAGCTAAGCTGGAAGTGGCATTTGCAGCTCGCAATAGTGCAGAGTTATCTCAAAGAAAGGGGCCACGGTGTTTCTGTATCTCTATTATGTTGGTGCGGCTTCGGAACTTTTAAATATCTTGATATATCTCGAGAACTACGCATCTGATCAAAAAATATCATAGAACATAAAAAGTAGGAAACTTAATTCTCTACAAAAAAGGTCTCTTAACATTTTGCCATAGCTCGCTTCGTTTCCGAGATATTTGCAGATTTATCTCAAGGGAAGGGGCCTGACGGACATATTTCGTGATATTTCTTCTTCTTGTTGTCCTTCTTCTGCACAGCTAAGCTGGAAGTGGCATTTGCAGCTCGCAATAGTGCAGAGTTATCTCAAAGAAGGGGGCCACGGTGTTTCTGTATCTCTATTATGTTGGTGCGGCCTCGGAACTTTTAAATATCTTGATATATCTCGAGAACTACGCATCTGATCAAAAAATATCATAGAACATAAAAAGTAGGAAACTTAATTCTCTACAAAAAAGGTCTCTTAACATTTTGCCATAGCTCGCTTCGTTTCCGAGATATTTGCAGATTTATCTCAAGGGAAGGGGCCTGACGGACATATTTCGAGATATTTCTTCTTCTTGTTGTTCTTCTTCTGCACAGCTAAGCTGGAAGTGGCATTTGCAGCTCGCACTAGTGCAGAGTTATCTCAAAGAAAGGGGCCACGGTGTTTCTGTATCTCTATTATGTTGGTGCGGCTTCGGAACTTTTAAATATCTTGATATATCTCGAGAACTACGCATCTGATCAAAAAATATCATAGAACATAAAAAGTAGGAAACTTAATTCTCTACAAAAAAGGTCTCTTAACATTTTGCCATAGCTCGCTTCGTTTCCGAGATATTTGCAGATTTATCTCAAGGGAAGGGGCCTGACGGACATATTTCGAGATATTTCTTCTTCTTGTTGTTCTTCCTCTGCACAGCTAAGCTGGAAGTGGCATTTGCAGCTGGCAATAGTGCAGAGTTATCTCAAAGAAGGGGGCCACGGTGTTTCTGTATCTCTATTATGTTGGTGCGGCTTCGGAACTTTTAAATATCTCGATATATCTCGAAAACTACGCTTCTGATCAAAAAATATCATAGCACATAAATTGTAGGAAACATAATTCTCTACAAAAAACCTCTCTTAACATTTTGCCATAGCTCGCTTCGTTTCCGAGATATTTGCAGATTTATCTCAAGGGAAGGGGCCTGACGGACATATTTCGAGATATTTCTTCTTCTTGTTGTTCTTCTTCTGCACAGCTAAGCTGGAAGTGGCATTTGCGGCTCGCACTAGTGCAGAGTTATCTCAAAGAAAGGGGCCACGGTGTTTCTGTATCTCTATTATGTTGGTGCGGCTTCGGAACTTTTAAATATCTCGATATATCTCGAAAACTACGCTTCTGATCAAAAAATATCATAGAACATAAATTGTAGGAAACATAATTCTGTACAAAAAACGTCTCTTAACATTTTGCCATAGCTCGCTTCGTTTCCGAGATATGTGCAGATTCAGCTCAAAGGAACGGGCCTGACGGACATATTTCGAGATACTTCTTCTTCTTGTTGTTCTTCCTCTGCACAGCTAAGCTGGAAGAGGCATTTGCAGCTCGCAATAGTGCAGAGTTATCTCAAAGAAAGGGGCCACGGTGTTTCTGTATCTCTATTATGTTGGTGCGGCTTCGGAACTTTTAAATATCTTGATATATCTCGAGAACTACGCATCTGATCAAAAAATATCATAGAACATAAAAAGTAGGAAACTTAATTCTCTACAAAAAAGGTCTCTTAACATTTTGCCATAGCTCGCTTCGTTTCCGAGATATTTGCAGATTTATCTCAAGGGAAGGGGCCTGACGGACATATTTCGTGATATTTCTTCTTCTTGTTGTCCTTCTTCTGCACAGCTAAGCTGGAAGTGGCATTTGCAGCTCGCAATAGTGCAGAGTTATCTCAAAGAAGGGGGCCACGGTGTTTCTGTATCTCTATTATGTTGGTGCGGCTTCGGAACTTTTAAATATCTTGATATATCTCGAGAACTACGCATCTGATCAAAAAATATCATAGAACATAAAAAGTAGGAAACTTAATTCTCTACAAAAAAGGTCTCTTAACATTTTGCCATAGCTCGCTTCGTTTCCGAGATATTTGCAGATTTATCTCAAGGGAAGGGGCCTGACGGACATATTTCGAGATATTTCTTCTTCTTGTTGTTCTTCTTCTGCACAGCTAAGCTGGAAGTGGCATTTGCGGCTCGCA
Organism: Osmia lignaria lignaria; assembly: GCF_051020975.1. Taxonomy (NCBI): domain Eukaryota; kingdom Metazoa; phylum Arthropoda; class Insecta; order Hymenoptera; family Megachilidae; genus Osmia; species Osmia lignaria. Next base: position 8,740,262 of record NW_027478169.1, on the reverse strand, counting down.
CTAGTGCAGAGTTATCTCGAAGAAAGGGGCCACGGTGTTTCTGTATCTCTATTATGTTGGTGCGGCTTCGGAACTTTTAAATATCTTGATATATCTCGAGAACTACGCATCTGATCAAAAAATATCATAGAACATAAAAAGTAGGAAACTTAATTCTCTACAAAAAAGGTCTCTTATCATTTTGCCATAGCTCGCTTCGTTTCCGAGATATTTGCAGATTTATCTCAAGGGAAGGGGCCTGACGGACATATTTCGAGATATTTCTTCTTCTTGTTGTTCTTCCTCTGCACAGCTAAGCTGGAAGTGGCATTTGCAGCTCGCAATAGTGCAGAGTAATCTCAAAGAAAGGGGCCACGGTGTTTCTGTATCTCTATTATGTTGGTGCGGCTTCGGAACTCTTAAATATCTTGATATATCTCGAGAACTACGCATCTGATCAAAAAATATCATAGAACATAAAAAGTAGGAAACTTAATTCTCTACAAAAAAGGTCTCTTAACATTTTGCCATAGCTCGCTTCGTTTCCGAGATATTTGCAGATTTATCTCAAGGGAAGGGGCCTGACGGACATATTTCGAGATATTTCTTCTTCTTGTTGTTCTTCTTCTGCACAGCTAAGTTGGAAGTGGCATTTGCGGCTCGCACTAGTGCAGAGTTATCTCAAAGAAAGGGGCCACGGTGTTTCTGTATCTCTATTATGTTGGTGCGGCTTCGGAACTTTTAAATATCTTGATATATCTCGAGAACTCCGCATCTGATCAAAAAATATCATAGAACATAAAAAATAGGAAACTTAATTCTCTACAAAAAAGGTCCCTCAACATTTTGCCATAGCTCGCTTCGTTTCCGAGATATTTGCAAATTTATCTCAAGGGAAGGGGCCTGACGGACATATTTCGAGATATTTCTTCTTCTTGTTGTTCTTCTTCTGCACAGCTAAGCTGGAAGTGGCATTTGCGGCTCGCACTAGTGCAGAGTTATCTCAAAGAAAGGGGCCACGGTGTTTCTGTATCTCTATTATGTTGGTGCGGCTTCGGAACTTTTAAATATCTCGATATGTCTCGAAAACTACGCTTCTGATCAAAAAATATCATAGAACATAAATTGTAGGAAACATAATTCTGTACAAAAAACGTCTCTTAACATTTTGCCATAGCTCGCTTCGTTTCCGAGATATGTGCAGATTCAGCTCAAAGGAACGGGCCTGACGGACATATTTCGAGATACTTCTTCTTCTTGTTGTTCTTCCTCTGCACAGCTAAGCTGGAAGTGGCATTTGCAGCTCGCAATAGTGCAGAGTTATCTCAAAGAAAGAGGCCACGGTGTTTCTGTATCTCTATTATGTTGGTGCGGCTTCGGAACTTTTAAATATCTTGATATATCTCGAGAACTACGCATCTGATCAAAAAATATCATAGAAGATAAAAAGTAGGAAACTTAATTCTCTACAAAAAAGGTCTCTTAATATTTTGCCATAGCTCGCTTCGTTTCCGAGATATTTGCAGATTTATCTCAAGGGAAGGGGCCTGACGGACATATTTCGAGATATTTCTTCTTCTTGTTGTTCTTCCTCTGCACAGCTAAGCTGGAAGTGGCATTTGCAGCTGGCAATAGTGCAGAGTTATCTCAAAGAAGGGGGCCACGGTGTTTCTGTATCTCTATTATGTTGGTGCGGCTTCGGAACTTTTAAATATCTTGATATATCTCGAGAACTACGCATCTGATCAAAAAATATCATAGAACATAAAAAGTAGGAAACTTAATTCTCTACAAAAAAGATCTCTTAACATTTTGCCATAGCTCGCTTCGTTTCCGAGATATTTGCAGATTTATCTCAAGGGAAGGGGCCTGACGGACATATTTCGAGATATTTCTTCTTCTTGTTGTTCTTCTTCTGCACAGCTAAGCTGGAAGTGGCATTTGCGGCTCGCACTAGTGCAGAGTTATCTCGAAGAAAGGGGCCACGGTGTTTCTGTATCTCTATTATGTTGGTGCGGCTTCGGAACTTTTAAATATCTTGATATATCTCGAGAACTACGCATCTGATCAAAAAATATCATAGAAGATAAAAAGTAGGAAACTTAATTCTCTACAAAAAAGGTCTCTTAATATTTTGCCATAGCTCGCTTCGTTTCCGAGATATTTGCAGATTTATCTCAAGGGAAGGGGCCTGACGGACATATTTCGAGATATTTCTTCTTCTTGTTGTTCTTCCTCTGCACAGCTAAGCTGGAAGTGGCATTTGCAGCTGGCAATAGTGCAGAGTTATCTCAAAGAAGGGGGCCACGGTGTTTCTGTATCTCTATTATGTTGGTGCGGCTTCGGAACTTTTAAATATCTTGATATATCTCGAGAACTACGCATCTGATCAAAAAATATCATAGAACATAAAAAGTAGGAAACTTAATTCTCTACAAAAAAGGTCTCTTAACATTTTGCCATAGCTCGCTTCGTTTCCGAGATATTTGCAGATTTATCTCAAGGGAAGGGGCCTGACGGACATATTTCGAGATATTTCTTCTTCTTGTTGTTCTTCTTCTGCACAGCTAAGCTGGAAGTGGCATTTGCGGCTCGCACTAGTGCAGAGTTATCTCGAAGAAAGGGGCCACGGTGTTTCTGTATCTCTATTATGTTGGTGCGGCTTCGGAACTTTTAAATATCTTGATATATCTCGAGAACTACGCATCTGATCAAAAAATATCATAGAACATAAAAAGTAGGAAACTTAATTCTCTACAAAAAAGGTCTCTTAACATTTTGCCATAGCTCGCTTCGTTTCCGAGATATTTGCAGATTTATCTCAAGGGAAGGGGCCTGACGGACATATTTCGAGATATTTCTTCTTCTTGTTGTTCTTCTTCTGCACAGCTAAGTTGGAAGTGGCATTTGCGGCTCGCACTAGTGCAGAGTTATCTCAAAGAAAGGGGCCACGGTGTTTCTGTATCTCTATTATGTTGGTGCGGCTTCGGAACTTTTAAATATCTTGATATATCTCGAGAACTCCGCATCTGATCAAAAAATATCATAGAACATAAAAAATAGGAAACTTAATTCTCTACAAAAAAGGTCTCTTAACATTTTGCCATAGCTCGCTTCGTTTCCGAGATATTTGCAGATTTATCTCAAGGGAAGGGGCCTGACGGACATATTTCGAGATATTTCTTCTTCCTGTTGTTCTTCTTCTGCACAGCTAAGCTGGAAGTGGCATTTGCGGCTCGCACTAGTGCAGAGTTATCTCAAAGAAAGGGGCCACGGTGTTTCTGTATCTCTATTATGTTGGTGCGGCTTCGGAACTTTTAAATATCTTGATATATCTCGAGAACTACGCATCTGATCAAAAAATATCATAGAACATAAAAAGTAGGAAACTTAATTCTCTACAAAAAAGGTCTCTTAACATTTTGCCATAGCTCGCTTGGTTTCCGAGATATTTGCAGATTTATCTCAAGGGAAGGGGCCTGACGGACATATTTCGTGATATTTCTTCTTCTTGTTGTCCTTCTTCTGCACAGCTAAGCTGGAAGTGGCATTTGCAGCTCGCAATAGTGCAGAGTTATCTCAAAGAAGGGGGCCACGGTGTTTCTGTATCTCTATTATGTTGGTGCGGCTTCGGAACTTTTAAATATCTTGATATATCTCGAGAACTACGCATCTGATCAAAAAATATCATAGAACATAAAAAGTAGGAAACTTAATTCTCTACAAAAAAGGTCTCTTAACATTTTGCCATAGCTCGCTTCGTTTCCGAGATATTTGCAGATTTATCTCAAGGGAAGGGGCCTGACGGACATATTTCGAGATATTTCTTCTTCTTGTTGTTCTTCTTCTGCACAGCTAAGCTGGAAGTGGCATTTGCAGCTCGCACTAGTGCAGAGTTATCTCAAAGAAAGGGGCCACGGTGTTTCTGTATCTCTATTATGTTGGTGCGGCTTCGGAACTTTTAAATATCTTGATATATCTCGAGAACTACGCATCTGATCAAAAAATATCATAGAACATAAAAAGTAGGAAACTTAATTCTCTACAAAAAAGGTCTCTTAACATTTTGCCATAGCTCGCTTCGTTTCCGAGATATTTGCAGATTTATCTCAAGGGAAGGGGCCTGACGGACATATTTCGAGATATTTCTTCTTCTTGTTGTTCTTCTTCTGCACAGCTAAGCTGGAAGTGGCATTTGCAGCTCGCACTAGTGCAGAGTTATCTCAAAGAAAGGGGCCACGGTGTTTCTGTATCTCAATTATGTTGGTGCGGCTTCGGAACTTTTAAATATCTTGATATATCTCGAGAACTACGCATCTGATCAAAAAATATCATAGAACATAAAAAGTAGGAAACTTAATTCTCTACAAAAAAGGTCTCTTAACATTTTGCCATAGCTCGCTTCGTTTCCGAGATATTTGCAGATTTATCTCAAGTGAAGGGGCCTGACGGACATATTTCGAGATATTTCTTCTTCTTGTTGTCCTTCTTCTGCACAGCTAAGCTGGAAGCGGCATTTGCGGCTCGCACTAGTGCAGAGTTATCTCAAAGAAAGGGGCCACGGTGTTTCTGTATCTCTATTATGTTGGTGCGGCTTCGGAACTTTTGAATATCTCGATATATCTCGAAAACTACGCTTCTGATCAAAAAACATCATAGAACATAAATTGTAGGAAACATAATTCTCTACACAAAACGTCTCTTAACATTTTGCCATAGCTCGCTTCGTTTCCGAGATATTTGCAGATTTATCTCAAGTGAAGGGGCCTGACGGACATATTTCGAGATATTTCTTCTTCTTGTTGTCCTTCTTCTGCACAGCTAAGCTGGAAGTGGCATTTGCGGCTCGCACTAGTGCAGAGTTATCTCAAAGAAAGGGGCCACGGTGTTTCTGTATCTCTATTATGTTGGTGCGGCTTCGGAACTTTTGAATATCTCGATATATCTCGAAAACTACGCTTCTGATCAAAAAACATCATAGAACATAAATTGTAGGAAACATAATTCTCTACAAAAAACGTCTCTTAACATTTTGCCATATCTCGCTTCGTTTCCGAGATATTTGCAGATTCAGCTCAAAGGAACGGGCCTGACGGACATATTTCGAGATATTTCTTCTTCTTGTTGTTCTTCCTCTGCACAGCTAAGCTGGAAGTGGCATTTGCAGCTCGCAATAGTGCAGAGTTATCTCAAAGAAAGAGGCCACGGTGTTTCTGTACCTCTATTATGTTGGTGCAGCTTCGGAACTTTTAAATATCTTGATATATCTCGAGAAATACGCATCTGATCAAAAAATATCATAGAACATAAAAAGTAGGAAACCTAATTTTCTACAAAAAACGTCTCTTAACATTTTGCCGTAGCTCGCTTCGTTTCCGAGATATTTGCAGATTTATCTCAAGGGAAGGGGCCTGACGGACATATTTCGAGATACTTCTTCTTCTTGTTGTTCTTCCTCTGCACAGCTAAGCCGGAAGTCGCAATTGCGGCTCGCACTAGTGCAGAGTTATCTCAAAGAAAGGGGCCACGGTGTTTCTGTATCTCTATTATGTTGGTGCGGCTTCGGAACTTTTAAATATCTCGATATATCTCGAAAACTACGCTTCTGATCAAAAAACATCATAGAACATAAATTGTAGGAAACATAATTCTCTACAAAAAACGTCTCTTAACATTTTGCCATAGCTCGCTTCGTTTCCGAGATATTTGCAGATTCAGCTCAAAGGAACGGGCCTGACGGACATATTTCGAGATATTTCTTCTTCTTGTTGTTCTTCCTCTGCACAGCTAAGCTGGAAGTGGCATTTGCAGCTCGCAATAGTGCAGAGTTATCTCAAAGAAAGAGGCCACGGTGTTTCTGTACCCCTATTATGTTGGTGCAGCTTCGGAACTTTTAAATATCTTGATATATCTCGAGAACTACGCATCTGATCAAAAAATATCATAGAACATAAAAAGTAGGAAACTTAATTCTCTACAAAAAAGGTCTCTTAACATTTTGCCATAGCTCGTTTCGTTTCCGAGATATTTGCAGATTTATCTCAAGGGAAGGGGCCTGACGGACATATTTCGAGATATTTCTTCTTCTTGTTGTTCTTCTTCTGCACAGCTAAGCTGGAAGTGGCATTTGCGGCTCGCACTAGTGCAGAGTTATCTCAAAGAAAGGGGCCACGGTGTTTCTGTATCTCTATTATGTTGGTGCGGCTTCGGAACTTTTAAATATCTCGATATGTCTCGAAAACTACGCTTCTGATCAAAAAATATCATAGAACATAAATTGTAGGAAACATAATTCTGTACAAAAAACGTCTCTTAACATTTTGCCATAGCTCGCTTCGTTTCCGAGATATGTGCAGATTCAGCTCAAAGGAACGGGCCTGACGGACATATTTCGAGATACTTCTTCTTCTTGTTGTTCTTCCTCTGCACAGCTAAGCTGGAAGTGGCATTTGCAGCTCGCAATAGTGCAGAGTTATCTCAAAGAAAGAGGCCACGGTGTTTCTGTATCTCTATTATGTTGGTGCGGCTTCGGAACTTTTAAATATCTTGATATATCTCGAGAACTACGCATCTGATCAAAAAATATCATAGAAGATAAAAAGTAGGAAACTTAATTCTCTACAAAAAAGGTCTCTTAATATTTTGCCATAGCTCGCTTCGTTTCCGAGATATTTGCAGATTTATCTCAAGGGAAGGGGCCTGACGGACATATTTCGAGATATTTCTTCTTCTTGTTGTTCTTCCTCTGCACAGCTAAGCTGGAAGTGGCATTTGCAGCTGGCAATAGTGCAGAGTTATCTCAAAGAAGGGGGCCACGGTGTTTCTGTATCTCTATTATGTTGGTGCGGCTTCGGAACTTTTAAATATCTTGATATATCTCGAGAACTACGCATCTGATCAAAAAATATCATAGAACATAAAAAGTAGGAAACTTAATTCTCTACAAAAAAGATCTCTTAACATTTTGCCATAGCTCGCTTCGTTTCCGAGATATTTGCAGATTTATCTCAAGGGAAGGGGCCTGACGGACATATTTCGAGATATTTCTTCTTCTTGTTGTTCTTCTTCTGCACAGCTAAGCTGGAAGTGGCATTTGCGGCTCGCACTAGTGCAGAGTTATCTCGAAGAAAGGGGCCACGGTGTTTCTGTATCTCTATTATGTTGGTGCGGCTTCGGAACTTTTAAATATCTTGATATATCTCGAGAACTACGCATCTGATCAAAAAATATCATAGAAGATAAAAAGTAGGAAACTTAATTCTCTACAAAAAAGGTCTCTTAATATTTTGCCATAGCTCGCTTCGTTTCCGAGATATTTGCAGATTTATCTCAAGGGAAGGGGCCTGACGGACATATTTCGAGATATTTCTTCTTCTTGTTGTTCTTCCTCTGCACAGCTAAGCTGGAAGTGGCATTTGCAGCTGGCAATAGTGCAGAGTTATCTCAAAGAAGGGGGCCACGGTGTTTCTGTATCTCTATTATGTTGGTGCGGCTTCGGAACTTTTAAATATCTTGATATATCTCGAGAACTACGCATCTGATCAAAAAATATCATAGAACATAAAAAGTAGGAAACTTAATTCTCTACAAAAAAGGTCTCTTAACATTTTGCCATAGCTCGCTTCGTTTCCGAGATATTTGCAGATTTATCTCAAGGGAAGGGGCCTGACGGACATATTTCGAGATATTTCTTCTTCTTGTTGTTCTTCTTCTGCACAGCTAAGCTGGAAGTGGCATTTGCGGCTCGCACTAGTGCAGAGTTATCTCGAAGAAAGGGGCCACGGTGTTTCTGTATCTCTATTATGTTGGTGCGGCTTCGGAACTTTTAAATATCTTGATATATCTCGAGAACTACGCATCTGATCAAAAAATATCATAGAACATAAAAAGTAGGAAACTTAATTCTCTACAAAAAAGGTCTCTTAACATTTTGCCATAGCTCGCTTCGTTTCCGAGATATTTGCAGATTTATCTCAAGGGAAGGGGCCTGACGGACATATTTCGAGATATTTCTTCTTCTTGTTGTTCTTCTTCTGCACAGCTAAGTTGGAAGTGGCATTTGCGGCTCGCACTAGTGCAGAGTTATCTCAAAGAAAGGGGCCACGGTGTTTCTGTATCTCTATTATGTTGGTGCGGCTTCGGAACTTTTAAATATCTTGATATATCTCGAGAACTCCGCATCTGATCAAAAAATATCATAGAACATAAAAAATAGGAAACTTAATTCTCTACAAAAAAGGTCTCTTAACATTTTGCCATAGCTCGCTTCGTTTCCGAGATATTTGCAGATTTATCTCAAGGGAAGGGGCCTGACGGACATATTTCGAGATATTTCTTCTTCCTGTTGTTCTTCTTCTGCACAGCTAAGCTGGAAGTGGCATTTGCGGCTCGCACTAGTGCAGAGTTATCTCAAAGAAAGGGGCCACGGTGTTTCTGTATCTCTATTATGTTGGTGCGGCTTCGGAACTTTTAAATATCTTGATATATCTCGAGAACTACGCATCTGATCAAAAAATATCATAGAACATAAAAAGTAGGAAACTTAATTCTCTACAAAAAAGGTCTCTTAACATTTTGCCATAGCTCGCTTGGTTTCCGAGATATTTGCAGATTTATCTCAAGGGAAGGGGCCTGACGGACATATTTCGTGATATTTCTTCTTCTTGTTGTCCTTCTTCTGCACAGCTAAGCTGGAAGTGGCATTTGCAGCTCGCAATAGTGCAGAGTTATCTCAAAGAAGGGGGCCACGGTGTTTCTGTATCTCTATTATGTTGGTGCGGCTTCGGAACTTTTAAATATCTTGATATATCTCGAGAACTACGCATCTGATCAAAAAATATCATAGAACATAAAAAGTAGGAAACTTAATTCTCTACAAAAAAGGTCTCTTAACATTTTGCCATAGCTCGCTTCGTTTCCGAGATATTTGCAGATTTATCTCAAGGGAAGGGGCCTGACGGACATATTTCGAGATATTTCTTCTTCTTGTTGTTCTTCTTCTGCACAGCTAAGCTGGAAGTGGCATTTGCAGCTCGCACTAGTGCAGAGTTATCTCAAAGAAAGGGGCCACGGTGTTTCTGTATCTCTATTATGTTGGTGCGGCTTCGGAACTTTTAAATATCTTGATATATCTCGAGAACTACGCATCTGATCAAAAAATATCATAGAACATAAAAAGTAGGAAACTTAATTCTCTACAAAAAAGGTCTCTTAACATTTTGCCATAGCTCGCTTCGTTTCCGAGATATTTGCAGATTTATCTCAAGGGAAGGGGCCTGACGGACATATTTCGAGATATTTCTTCTTCTTGTTGTTCTTCTTCTGCACAGCTAAGCTGGAAGTGGCATTTGCAGCTCGCACTAGTGCAGAGTTATCTCAAAGAAAGGGGCCACGGTGTTTCTGTATCTCAATTATGTTGGTGCGGCTTCGGAACTTTTAAATATCTTGATATATCTCGAGAACTACGCATCTGATCAAAAAATATCATAGAACATAAAAAGTAGGAAACTTAATTCTCTACAAAAAAGGTCTCTTAACATTTTGCCATAGCTCGCTTCGTTTCCGAGATATTTGCAGATTTATCTCAAGTGAAGGGGCCTGACGGACATATTTCGAGATATTTCTTCTTCTTGTTGTCCTTCTTCTGCACAGCTAAGCTGGAAGCGGCATTTGCGGCTCGCACTAGTGCAGAGTTATCTCAAAGAAAGGGGCCACGGTGTTTCTGTATCTCTATTATGTTGGTGCGGCTTCGAAACTTTTGAATATCTCGATATATCTCGAAAACTACGCTTCTGATCAAAAAACATCATAGAACATAAATTGTAGGAAACATAATTCTCTACACAAAACGTCTCTTAACATTTTGCCATAGCTCGCTTCGTTTCCGAGATATTTGCAGATTTATCTCAAGTGAAGGGGCCTGACGGACATATTTCGAGATATTTCTTCTTCTTGTTGTCCTTCTTCTGCACAGCTAAGCTGGAAGTGGCATTTGCGGCTCGCACTAGTGCAGAGTTATCTCAAAGAAAGGGGCCACGGTGTTTCTGTATCTCTATTATGTTGGTGCGGCTTCGGAACTTTTGAATATCTCGATATATCTCGAAAACTACGCTTCTGATCAAAAAACATCATAGAACATAAATTGTAGGAAACATAATTCTCTACAAAAAACGTCTCTTAACATTTTGCCATATCTCGCTTCGTTTCCGAGATATTTGCAGATTCAGCTCAAAGGAACGGGCCTGACGGACATATTTCGAGATATTTCTTCTTCTTGTTGTTCTTCCTCTGCACAGCTAAGCTGGAAGTGGCATTTGCAGCTCGCAATAGTGCAGAGTTATCTCAAAGAAAGAGGCCACGGTGTTTCTGTACCTCTATTATGTTGGTGCAGCTTCGGAACTTTTAAATATCTTGATATATCTCGAGAAATACGCATCTGATCAAAAAATATCATAGAACATAAAAAGTAGGAAACCTAATTTTCTACAAAAAACGTCTCTTAACATTTTGCCGTAGCTCGCTTCGTTTCCGAGATATTTGCAGATTTATCTCAAGGGAAGGGGCCTGACGGACATATTTCGAGATACTTCTTCTTCTTGTTGTTCTTCCTCTGCACAGCTAAGCCGGAAGTCGCAATTGCGGCTCGCACTAGTGCAGAGTTATCTCAAAGAAAGGGGCCACGGTGTTTCTGTATCTCTATTATGTTGGTGCGGCTTCGGAACTTTTAAATATCTCGATATATCTCGAAAACTACGCTTCTGATCAAAAAACATCATAGAACATAAATTGTAGGAAACATAATTCTCTACAAAAAACGTCTCTTAACATTTTGCCATAGCTCGCTTCGTTTCCGAGATATTTGCAGATTCAGCTCAAAGGAACGGGCCTGACGGACATATTTCGAGATATTTCTTCTTCTTGTTGTTCTTCCTCTGCACAGCTAAGCTGGAAGTGGCATTTGCAGCTCGCAATAGTGCAGAGTTATCTCAAAGAAAGAGGCCACGGTGTTTCTGTACCCCTATTATGTTGGTGCAGCTTCGGAACTTTTAAATATCTTGATATATCTCGAGAACTACGCATCTGATCAAAAAATATCATAGAACATAAAAAGTAGGAAACTTAATTCTCTACAAAAAAGGTCTCTTAACATTTTGCCATAGCTCGTTTCGTTTCCGAGATATTTGCAGATTTATCTCAAGGGAAGGGGCCTGACGGACATATTTCGAGATATTTCTTCTTCTTGTTGTTCTTCTTCTGCATAGCTAAGCTGGAAGTGGCATCTGCGGCTCGCACTAGTGCAGAGTTATCTCAAAGAAAGGGGCCACGGTGTTTCTGTATCTCTATTATGTTGGTGCGGCTTCGGAACTTTTAAATATCTTGATATATCTCGAGAACTACGCATCTGATCAAAAAATATCATAGAACATAAAAAGTAGGAAACTTAATTCTCTACAAAAAAGGTCTCTTAACATTTTGCCATAGCTCGCTTCGTTTCCGAGATATTTGCAGATTTATCTCAAGGGAAGGGGCCTGACGGACATATTTCGAGATATTTCTTCTTCTTGTTGTTCTTCTTCTGCACAGCTAAGCTGGAAGTGGCATTTGCAGCTCGCACTAGTGCAGAGTTATCTCAAAGAAAGGGGCCACGGTGTTTCTGTATCTCAATTATGTTGGTGCGGCTTCGGAACTTTTAAATATCTTGATATATCTCGAGAACTACGCATCTGATCAAAAAATATCATAGAACATAAAAAGTAGGAAACTTAATTCTCTACAAAAAAGGTCTCTTAACATTTTGCCATAGCTCGCTTCGTTTCCGAGATATTTGCAGATTTATCTCAAGTGAAGGGGCCTGACGGACATATTTCGAGATATTTCTTCTTCTTGTTGTCCTTCTTCTGCACAGCTAAGCTGGAAGCGGCATTTGCGGCTCGCACTAGTGCAGAGTTATCTCAAAGAAAGGGGCCACGGTGTTTCTGTATCTCTATTATGTTGGTGCGGCTTCGGAACTTTTGAATATCTCGATATATCTCGAAAACTACGCTTCTGATCAAAAAACATCATAGAACATAAATTGTAGGAAACATAATTCTCTACACAAAACGTCTCTTAACATTTTGCCATAGCTCGCTTCGTTTCCGAGATATTTGCAGATTTATCTCAAGTGAAGGGGCCTGACGGACATATTTCGAGATATTTCTTCTTCTTGTTGTCCTTCTTCTGCACAGCTAAGCTGGAAGTGGCATTTGCGGCTCGCACTAGTGCAGAGTTATCTCAAAGAAAGGGGCCACGGTGTTTCTGTATCTCTATTATGTTGGTGCGGCTTCGGAACTTTTGAATATCTCGATATATCTCGAAAACTACGCTTCTGATCAAAAAACATCATAGAACATAAATTGTAGGAAACATAATTCTCTACAAAAAACGTCTCTTAACATTTTGCCATATCTCGCTTCGTTTCCGAGATATTTGCAGATTCAGCTCAAAGGAACGGGCCTGACGGACATATTTCGAGATATTTCTTCTTCTTGTTGTTCTTCCTCTGCACAGCTAAGCTGGAAGTGGCATTTGCAGCTCGCAATAGTGCAGAGTTATCTCAAAGAAAGAGGCCACGGTGTTTCTGTACCTCTATTATGTTGGTGCAGCTTCGGAACTTTTAAATATCTTGATATATCTCGAGAAATACGCATCTGATCAAAAAATATCATAGAACATAAAAAGTAGGAAACCTAATTTTCTACAAAAAACGTCTCTTAACATTTTGCCGTAGCTCGCTTCGTTTCCGAGATATTTGCAGATTTATCTCAAGGGAAGGGGCCTGACGGACATATTTCGAGATACTTCTTCTTCTTGTTGTTCTTCCTCTGCACAGCTAAGCCGGAAGTCGCAATTGCGGCTCGCACTAGTGCAGAGTTATCTCAAAGAAAGGGGCCACGGTGTTTCTGTATCTCTATTATGTTGGTGCGGCTTCGGAACTTTTAAATATCTCGATATATCTCGAAAACTACGCTTCTGATCAAAAAACATCATAGAACATAAATTGTAGGAAACATAATTCTCTACAAAAAACGTCTCTTAACATTTTGCCATAGCTCGCTTCGTTTCCGAGATATTTGCAGATTCAGCTCAAAGGAACGGGCCTGACGGACATATTTCGAGATATTTCTTCTTCTTGTTGTTCTTCCTCTGCACAGCTAAGCTGGAAGTGGCATTTGCAGCTCGCAATAGTGCAGAGTTATCTCAAAGAAAGAGGCCACGGTGTTTCTGTACCCCTATTATGTTGGTGCAGCTTCGGAACTTTTAAATATCTTGATATATCTCGAGAACTACGCATCTGATCAAAAAATATCATAGAACATAAAAAGTAGGAAACTTAATTCTCTACAAAAAAGGTCTCTTAACATTTTGCCATAGCTCGTTTCGTTTCCGAGATATTTGCAGATTTATCTCAAGGGAAGGGGCCTGACGGACATATTTCGAGATATTTCTTCTTCTTGTTGTTCTTCTTCTGCATAGCTAAGCTGGAAGTGGCATCTGCGGCTCGCACTAGTGCAGAGTTATCTCAAAGAAAGGGGCCACGGTGTTTCTGTATCTCTATTATGTTGGTGCGGCTTCGGAACTTTTAAATATCTTGATATATCTCGAGAACTACGCATCTGATCAAAAAATATCATAGAACATAAAAAGTAGGAAACTTAATTCTCTACAAAAAAGGTCTCTTAACATTTTGCCATAGCTCGCTTCGTTTCCGAGATATTTGCAGATTTATCTCAAGGGAAGGGGCCTGACGGACATATTTCGAGATATTTCTTCTTCTTGTTGTTCTTCTTCTGCACAGCTAAGCTGGAAGTGGCATTTGCAGCTCGCACTAGTGCAGAGTTATCTCAAAGAAAGGGGCCACGGTGTTTCTGTATCTCAATTATGTTGGTGCGGCTTCGGAACTTTTAAATATCTTGATATATCTCGAGAACTACGCATCTGATCAAAAAATATCATAGAACATAAAAAGTAGGAAACTTAATTCTCTACAAAAAAGGTCTCTTAACATTTTGCCATAGCTCGCTTCGTTTCCGAGATATTTGCAGATTTATCTCAAGTGAAGGGGCCTGACGGACATATTTCGAGATATTTCTTCTTCTTGTTGTCCTTCTTCTGCACAGCTAAGCTGGAAGCGGCATTTGCGGCTCGCACTAGTGCAGAGTTATCTCAAAGAAAGGGGCCACGGTGTTTCTGTATCTCTATTATGTTGGTGCGGCTTCGGAACTTTTGAATATCTCGATATATCTCGAAAACTACGCTTCTGATCAAAAAACATCATAGAACATAAATTGTAGGAAACATAATTCTCTACACAAAACGTCTCTTAACATTTTGCCATAGCTCGCTTCGTTTCCGAGATATTTGCAGATTTATCTCAAGTGAAGGGGCCTGACGGACATATTTCGAGATATTTCTTCTTCTTGTTGTCCTTCTTCTGCACAGCTAAGCTGGAAGTGGCATTTGCGGCTCGCACTAGTGCAGAGTTATCTCAAAGAAAGGGGCCACGGTGTTTCTGTATCTCTATTATGTTGGTGCGGCTTCGGAACTTTTGAATATCTCGATATATCTCGAAAACTACGCTTCTGATCAAAAAACATCATAGAACATAAATTGTAGGAAACATAATTCTCTACAAAAAACGTCTCTTAACATTTTGCCATATCTCGCTTCGTTTCCGAGATATTTGCAGATTCAGCTCAAAGGAACGGGCCTGACGGACATATTTCGAGATATTTCTTCTTCTTGTTGTTCTTCCTCTGCACAGCTAAGCTGGAAGTGGCATTTGCAGCTCGCAATAGTGCAGAGTTATCTCAAAGAAAGAGGCCACGGTGTTTCTGTACCTCTATTATGTTGGTGCAGCTTCGGAACTTTTAAATATCTTGATATATCTCGAGAAATACGCATCTGATCAAAAAATATCATAGAACATAAAAAGTAGGAAACCTAATTTTCTACAAAAAACGTCTCTTAACATTTTGCCGTAGCTCGCTTCGTTTCCGAGATATTTGCAGATTTATCTCAAGGGAAGGGGCCTGACGGACATATTTCGAGATACTTCTTCTTCTTGTTGTTCTTCCTCTGCACAGCTAAGCCGGAAGTCGCAATTGCGGCTCGCACTAGTGCAGAGTTATCTCAAAGAAAGGGGCCACGGTGTTTCTGTATCTCTATTATGTTGGTGCGGCTTCGGAACTTTTAAATATCTCGATATATCTCGAAAACTACGCTTCTGATCAAAAAACATCATAGAACATAAATTGTAGGAAACATAATTCTCTACAAAAAACGTCTCTTAACATTTTGCCATAGCTCGCTTCGTTTCCGAGATATTTGCAGATTCAGCTCAAAGGAACGGGCCTGACGGACATATTTCGAGATATTTCTTCTTCTTGTTGTTCTTCCTCTGCACAGCTAAGCTGGAAGTGGCATTTGCAGCTCGCAATAGTGCAGAGTTATCTCAAAGAAAGAGGCCACGGTGTTTCTGTACCCCTATTATGTTGGTGCAGCTTCGGAACTTTTAAATATCTTGATATATCTCGAGAACTACGCATCTGATCAAAAAATATCATAGAACATAAAAAGTAGGAAACTTAATTCTCTACAAAAAAGGTCTCTTAACATTTTGCCATAGCTCGTTTCGTTTCCGAGATATTTGCAGATTTATCTCAAGGGAAGGGGCCTGACGGACATATTTCGAGATATTTCTTCTTCTTGTTGTTCTTCTTCTGCATAGCTAAGCTGGAAGTGGCATCTGCGGCTCGCACTAGTGCAGAGTTATCTCAAAGAAAGGGGCCACGGTGTTTCTGTATCTCTATTATGTTGGTGCGGCTTCGGAACTTTTAAATATCTTGATATATCTCGAGAACTACGCATCTGATCAAAAAATATCATAGAACATAAAAAGTAGGAAACTTAATTCTCTACAAAAAAGGTCTCTTAACATTTTGCCATAGCTCGCTTCGTTTCCGAGATATTTGCAGATTTATCTCAAGGGAAGGGGCCTAACGGACATATTTCGAGATATTTCTTCTTCTTGTTGTCCTTCTTCTGCACAGCTAAGCTGGAAGTGGCATTTGCGGCTCCCACTAGTGCAGAGTTATCTCAAAGAAAGGGGCCACGTTGTTTCTGTATCTCTATTATGTTGGTGCGGCTTCGGAACTTTTAAATATCTCGATATATCTCGAAAACTACGCTTCTGATCAAAAAACATCATAGAACATAAATTGTAGGAAACATAATTCTCTACAAAAAACGTCTCTTAACATTTTGCCATAGCTCGCTTCGTTTCCGAGATATTTGCAGATTCAGCTCAAAGGAACGGGCCTGACGGACATATTTCGAGATATTTCTTCTTCTTGTTGTTCTTCCTCTGCACAGCTAAGCTGGAAGTGGCATTTGCAGCTCGCAATAGTGCAGAGTTATCTCAAAGAAAGAGGCCACGGTGTTTCTGTACCTCTATTATGTTGGTGCAGCTTCGGAACTTTTAAATATCTTGATATATCTCGAGAAAGACGCATCTGATCAAAAAATATCATAGAACATAAAAAGTAGGAAACCTAATTTTCTACAAAAAACGTCTCTTAACATTTTGCCGTAGCTCGCTTCGTTTCCGAGATATTTGCAGATTTATCTCAAGGGAAGGGGCCTGACGGACATATTTCGAGATATTTCTTCTTCTTGTTGTTCTTCCTCTGCACAGCTAAGCTGGAAGTGGCTATTGCGGCTCGCACTAGTGCAGAGTAATCTCAAAGAAAGGGGCCACGGTGTTTCTGTATCTCTATTATGTTGGTGCAGCTTCGGAACTTTTAAATATCTTGATATATCTCGAGAACTACGCTTCTGATCAAAAAACATCGTAGAACATAAATTGTAGGAAACATAATTCTCTACAAAAAACGTCTCTTAACATTTTGCCATAGCTCGCTTCGTTTCCGAGATATTTGCAGATTCAGCTCAAAGGAACGGGCCTGACGGACATATTTCGAGATATTTCTTCTTCTTGTTGTTCTTCCTCTGCACAGCTAAGCTGGAAGTGGCATTTGCGGCTCGCACTAGTGCAGAGTTATCTCAAAGAAAGGGGCCACGGTGTTTCTGTATCTCTATTATGTTGGTGCGGCTTCGGAACTTTTAAATATCTTGATATATCTCGAGAACTACGCATCTGATCAAAAAATACCATGGAACATAAAAAGTAGGAAACTTAATTCTCTACAAAAAGGTCTGTTAACATTTTGCCATAGCTCGCTTCGTTTCCGAGATATTTGCAGATTTATCTCAAGGGAAGGGGCCTGACGGACATATTTCGAGATATTTCTTCTTCTTGTTGTTCTTCTTCTGCACAGCTAAGCTGGAAGTGGCATTTGCGGCTCGCACTAGTGCAGAGTTATCTCAAAGAAAGGGGCCACGGTGTTTCTGTATCTCCATTATGTTGGTGCGGCTTCGGAACTTTTAAATATCTTGATATATCTCGAGAACTACGCATCTGATCAAAAAATATCATAGAACATAAAAAGTAGGAAACTTAATTCTCTACAAAAAAGGTCTCTTAACATTTTGCCATAGCTCGCTTCGTTTCCGAGATATTTGCAGATTTATCTCAAGGGAAGGGGCCTGACGGACATATTTCGAGATATTTCTTCTTCTTGTTGTTCTTCTTCTGCACAGCTAAGCTGGAAGTGGCATTTGCGGCTCGCACTAGTGCAGAGTTATCTCAAAGAAAGGGGCCACGGTGTTTCTGTATCTCTATTATGTTGGTGCGGCTTCGGAACTTTTAGATATCTCGATATATCTCGAAAACTACGCTTCTGATCAAAAAATATCATAGAACATAAAAAGTAGGAAACTTAATTCTCTACAAAAAACGTCTGTAAACATTTTGCCATAGCTCGCTTCGTTTCCGAGATATTTGCAGATTTATCTCAAAGGAACGGGCCTGACGGACATATTTCGAGATATTTCTTTTTCTTGTTGTTCTTCTTCTGCACAGCTAAGCTGGAAGTGGCATTTGCAGCTCGCAAT
Organism: Osmia lignaria lignaria; assembly: GCF_051020975.1. Lineage (NCBI taxonomy): Eukaryota > Metazoa > Arthropoda > Insecta > Hymenoptera > Megachilidae > Osmia > Osmia lignaria. Next base: position 8,722,229 of record NW_027478169.1, on the reverse strand, counting down.
AGTGCAGAGTAATCTCAAAGAAAGGGGCCACGGTGTTTCTGTATCTCTATTATGTTGGTGCGGCTTCGGAACTTTTAAATATCTTGATATATCTCGAGAACTACGCATCCGATCAAAAAATATCATAGAACATAAAAAGTATGAAACTTAATTCTCCACAAAAAAGGTCTCTTAACATTTTGCCATAGCTCGCTTCGTTTCCGAGATATTTGCAGATTTATCTCACGGGAAGGGGCCTGACGGACATATTTCGAGATATTTCTTCTTCTTGTTGTTCTTCTTCTGCACAGCTAAGCTGGAAGTGGCATTTGCAGCTCGCAATAGTGCAGAGTTATCTCAAAGAAGGGGGCCACGGTGTTTCTGTATCTCTATTATGTTGGTGCGGCTTCGGAACTTTTAAATATCTTGATATATCTCGAGAACTACGCATCTGATCAAAAAATATCATAGAACTTAAAAAGTAGGAAACTTAATTCTCTACAAAAAAGGTCTCTAAACATTTTGCCATAGCTTGCTTCGTTTCCGAGATATTTGCAGATTTATCTCAAGGGAAGGGGCCTGACGGACATATTTCGAGATATTTCTTCTTCTTGTTGTTCTTCTGCTGCACAGCTAAGCTGGAAGTGGCATTTGCGGCTCGCACTAGTGCAGAGTTATCTCGCAGAAAGGGGCCACGGTGTTTCTGTATCTCTATTATGTTGGTGCGGCTTCGGAACTTTTAAATATCTTGATATATCTCGAGAACTACGCATCTGATCAAAAAATATCATAGAACATAAAAAGTAGGAAACTTAATTCTCTACAAAAAAGGTCTCTTATCATTTTGCCATAGCTCGCTTCGTTTCCGAGATATTTGCAGATTTATCTCAAGGGAAGGGGCCTGACGGACATATTTCGAGATATTTCTTCTTCTTGTTGTTCTTCCTCTGCACAGCTAAGCTGGAAGTGGCATTTGCAGCTCGCAATAGTGCAGAGTAATCTCAAAGAAAGGGGCCACGGTGTTTCTGTATCTCTATTATGTTGGTGCGGCTTCGGAACTTTTAAATATCTTGATATATCTCGAGAACTACGCATCTGATCAAAAAATATCATAGAACATAAAAAGTAGGAAACTTAATTCTCTACAAAAAAGGTCTCTTATCATTTTGCCATAGCTCGCTTCGTTTCCGAGATATTTGCAGATTTATCTCAAGGGAAGGGGCCTGACGGACATATTTCGAGATATTTCTTCTTCTTGTTGTTCTTCCTCTGCACAGCTAAGCTGGAAGTGGCATTTGCAGCTCGCAATAGTGCAGAGTTATCTCAAAGAAAGGGGCCACGGTGTTTCTGTACCTCTAGTATGTTGGTGCGGCTTCGGAACTTTTAAGTATCTTGATATATCTCGAGAACCACGCATCTGATCAAAAAATATCATAGAACATAAAAAGTAGGAAACTTAATTCTCTACAAAAAAGGTATCTTAACATTTTGCCATAGTTCGCTTCGTTTCCGAGATATTTGCAGATTTATCTCATGGGAAGGGGCCTGACGGACATATTTCGAGATATTTCTTCTTCTTGTTGTTCTTCTTCTGCACAGCTAAGCTGGAAGTGGCATTTGCAGGTCGCAGTAGTGCAGAGTTATCTCAAAGAAAGGGGCCACGGTGTTTCTGTATCTCTATTATGTTGGTGCGGCTTCGGAACCTTTAAATATCTCGATATATCTCGAAAACTACGCATCTGATCAAAAAATATCATAGAACATAAATTGTAGGAAGCATAATTCTCTACAAAAAACGTCTCTTAACATTTTGCCATAGCTCGCTTCGTTTCCGAGATATTTGCAGATTCAGCTCAAAGGATCGGGCCTGACGGACATATTTCGAGATATTTCTTCTTCTTGTTGTTCTTCTTCTGCACAGCTAAGCTGGAAGTGGCATTTGCGGCTCGCACTAGTGCAGAGTTATCTCAAAGAAAGGGGCCACGGTGTTTCTGTATCTCTATTATGTTGGTGCGGCTACGGAACTTTTAAATATCTTGATATATCTCGAGAACTACGCATCTGATCAAAAAATATCATAGAACATAAAAAGTAGGAAACTTAATTCTCTACAAATAAGGTCTCTTAACATTTTGTCATAGCCCGCTTCGTTTCCGAGATATTTGCAGATTTATCTCAAGGGAAGGGGCCTGACGGACATATTTCGAGATATTTCTTCTTCTTGTTGTTCTTCTTCTGCACAGCTAAGCTGGAAGTGGCATTTGCAGCTCGCAATAGTGCATAGTTATCTCAAAGAAAGGGGCCACGGTGTTTCTGTATCTCTATTATGTTGGTGCGGCTTCGGAACTTTTAAATATCTTGATATATCTCGAGAACTACGCATCTGATCAAAAAATATCATAGAACATAAAAAGTAGGAAACTTAATTCTTTACAAAAAAGGTCTCTTAACATTTTGCCATAGCTCGCTTCGTTTCCGAGATATTAGCAGATTTATCTCAAGGGAAGGGGCCTGACGGACATATTTCGAGATATTTCTTCTTCTTGTTGTCCTTCTTCTGCACAGCTAAGCTGGAAGTGGCATTTGCAGCTCGCAATAGTGCAGAGATATCTCAAAGAAGGGGGCCACGGTGTTTCTGTATCTCTATTATGTTGGTGCGGCTTCGGAACTTTTAAATATCTTGATATATCTCGAGAACTGCGCATCTGATCAAAAAATATCATAGAACATAAAAAGTAGGAAACTTAATTCTCTACAAAAAAGGTCTCTTAACATTTTGCCATAGCTCGCTTCGTTTCCGAGATATTTGCAGATTTATCTCAAGGGAAGGGGCCTGACGGACATATTTCGAGATATTTCTTCTTCTTGTTGTTCTTCTTCTGCACAGCTAAGCTGGAAGTGGCATTTGCGGCTCGCACTAGTGCAGAGTTATCTCGAAGAAAGGGGCCACGGTGTTTCTGTATCTCTATTATGTTGGTGCGGCTTCGGAACTTTTAAATATCTTGATATATCTCGAGAACTACGCATCTGATCAAAAAATATCATACGACATAAAAAGTAGGAAACTTAATTCTCTACAAGAAAGGTCTCTTAACATTTTGCCATACCTCGCTTCGTTTTCGAGGTATTTGCAGATTTATCTCAAGGGAAGCGGCCTGACGGACATATTTCGAGATATTTCTTCTTCTTGTTGTTCTTCTTCTGCACAGCTAAGCTGGAAGTGGCATTTGCAGCTCGCAATAGTGCATAGTTATCTCAAAGAAAGGGGCCACGGTGTTTCTGTATCTCTATTATGTTGGTGCGGCTTCGGAACTTTTAAATATCTTGATATATCTCGAGAACTACGCATCTGATCAAAAAATATCATAGAACATAAAAGGTAGGAAACTTAATTCTCTACAAAAAAGGTCTCTTAACATTTTGTCATAGCTCGCTTCGTTTCCGAGATATTTGCAGATTTATCTCAAGGGAAGGGGCCTGACGGACATATTTCGAGATATTTCGTCTTCTTGTTGTTCTTCCTCTGCACAGCTAAGCTGGAAGTGGCATTTGCAGCTCGCAATAGTGCAGAGTTATCTCAAAGAAAGGGGCCACGGTGTTTCTGTACCTCTAGTATGTTGGTGCGGCTTCGGAACTTTTAAGTATCTTGATATATCTCGAGAACCACGCATCTGATCAAAAAATATCATAGAACATAAAAAGTAGGAAACTTAATTCTCTACAAAAAACGTCTCTTAACATTTTGCCATAGCTCGCTTCGTTTCCGAGATATTTGCAGATTCAGCTCAAAGGATCGGGCCTGACGGACATATTTCGAGATATTTCTTCTTCTTGTTGTTCTTCTTCTGCACAGCTAAGCTGGAAGTGGCATTTGCGGCTCGCACTAGTGCAGAGTTATCTCAAAGAAAGGGGCCACGGTGTTTCTGTATCTCTATTATGTTGGTGCGGCTTCGGAACTTTTAAATATCTTGATATATCTCGAGAACTACGCATCTGATCAAAAAATATCATAGAACATAAAAAGTAGGAAACTTAATTCTCTACAAATAAGGTCTCTTAACATTTTGTCATAGCCCGCTTCGTTTCCGAGATATTTGCAGATTTATCTCAAGGGAAGGGGCCTGACGGACATATTTCGAGATATTTCTTCTTCTTGTTGTTATTCTTCTGCACAGCTAAGCTGGAAGTGGCATTTGCAGCTCGCACTAGTGCAGAGTTATCGCAAAGAAAGGGGCCACGGTGTTTCTGTATCTCTATTATGTTGGTGCGGCTTCGGAACTTTTAAATATCTTGATATATCTCGAGAACTACGCTTCTGATCAAAAAATATCATAGAACATAAAAAGTAGGAAACTTAATTCTCTACAAGAAAGGTCTCCTAACATTTTGCCATAGCTCGCTTCGTTTCCGAGATATTTGCAGATTTATCTCAAGGGAAGGGGCCTGACGGACATATTTCGAGATATTTCTTCTTATTGTTGTTCTTCTTCTGCACAGCTAAGCTGGAAGTGGCATTTGCAGCTCGCAATAGTGCAGAGTTATCTCAAAGAAAGGGGCCACGGTGTTTCTGTATCTCTATTATTTTGGTGCAGCTTCGGAACTTTTAAATATCTTGATATATCTCGAGAACTACGCATCTGATCAAAAAATATCATGGAACATAAAAAGTAGAAAACTTAATTCTCTACAAAAAAGGTCTCTTAACATTTTGCCATAGCTCGCTTCGTTTCCGAGATATTTGCAGATTTATCTCAAGGGAAGGGGCCTGACGGACATATTTCGAGATATTTCTTCTTCTTGTTGTTCTTCTTCTGCACAGCTAAGCTGGAAGTGGCATTTGCGGCTCGCACTAGTGCAGAGTTATCTCAAAGAAAGGGGCCACGGTGTTTCTGTATCTCTATTATGTTGGTGCGGCTTCGGAACTTTTAAATATCTTGATATATCTCGAGAACTACGCATCTGATCAAAAAATATCATAGAACATAAAAAGTAGGAAACTTAATTCTCTACAAATAAGGTCTCTTAACATTTTGTCATAGCCCGCTTCGTTTCCGAGATATTTGCAGATTTATCTCAAGGGAAGGGGCCTGACGGACATATTTCGAGATATTTCTTCTTCTTGTTGTTATTCTTCTGCACAGCTAAGCTGGAAGTGGCATTTGCAGCTCGCAATAGTGCAGAGTTATCGCAAAGAAAGGGGCCACGGTGTTTCTGTATCTCTATTATGTTGGTGCGGCTTCGGAACTTTTAAATATCTTGATATATCTCGAGAACTACGCTTCTGATCAAAAAATATCATAGAACATAAAAAGTCGGAAACTTAATTCTCTACAAAAAAGGTCTCTTAACATTTTGCCATAGCTCGCTTCGTTTCCGAGATATTTGCAGATATATCTCAAGGGAAGGGGCCTAACGGACATATTTCGTGTTATTTCTTCTTCTTGTTGTTCTTCTTCTGCACAGCTAAGCTGGAAGTGGCATTTGCAGCTCGCAATAGTGCAGAGTTATCTCAAAGAAAGGGTCCACGGTGTTTCTGTATCTCTATTATGTTGGTGCGGCTTCGGAACTTTTAAATATCTTGATATATCTCGAGAACTACGCATCTGATCAAAAAATATCATAGAACATAAAAAGTAGGAAACTTAATTCTCTACAAGAAAGGTCTCTTAACATTTTGCCATAGCTCGCTTCGTTTCCGAGATATTTGCAGATTTATCTCAAGGGATGGGGCCTGACGGACATATTTCGAGATATTTCTTCTTCTTGTTGTTCTTCTTCTGCACATCTAAACTGGAAGTGGCATTTGCAGCTCGCAATAGTGCAGAGTTATCTCAAAGAAAGCGGCCACGGTGTTTCTGTACCTCTATTATGTTGGTGCAGCTTCGGAACTTTTAAATATCTTGATATATCTCGAGACCTACGCATCTGATCAAAAAATATCATAGAAGATAAAAAGTAGGAAACTTAATTCTCTACAAAAAAGGTCTCTTAACATTTTGCCATAGCTCGCTTTGTTTCCGAGATATTGGCAGATTTATCTCAAGGGAAGGGGCCTGACGGACATATTTCGAGATATTTCTTCTTCTTGTTGTTGTTCTTCTGCACAGCTAAGCTGGAAGTGGCATTTGCGGCTCGCACTAGTGCAGAGTTATCTCAAAGAAAGGGGCCACGGTGTTTCTGTATCTCTATTATGTTGGTGCAGCTTCGGAACTTTTAAATATCTTGATATATCTCGAGAACTACGCATCTGATCAAAAAATATCATGGAACATAAAAAGTAGAAAACTTAATTCTCTACAAAAAAGGTCTCTTAACATTTTGCCATAGCTCGCTTCGTTTCCGAGATATTTGCAGATTTATCTCAAGGGAAGGGGCCTGACGGACATATTTCGAGATATTTCTTCTTCTTGTTGTTCTTCTTCTGCACAGCTAAGCTGGAAGTGGCATTTGCAGCTCGCAATAGTGCATAGTTGTCTCAAAGAAAGGGGCCACGGTGTTTCTGTATCTCTATTATGTTGGTGCGGCTTCGGAACTTTTAAATATCTTGATATATCTCGAGAACTACGCATCTGATCAAAAAATATCATAAAACATAAAAAGTAGGAAACTTAATTCTCTACAAAAAAGGTCTCTTAACATTTTGCCATAGCTCGCTTCGTTTCCGAGATATTTGCAGATATATCTCAAGGGAAGGGGCCTAACGGACATATTTCGTGTTATTTCTTCTTCTTGTTGTTCTTCTTCTGCACAGCTAAGCTGGAAGTGGCATTTGCAGCTCGCAATAGTGCAGAGTTATCTCAAAGAAAGGGGCCACGGTGTTTCTGTATCTCTATTATGTTGGTGCGGCTTCGGAACTTTTAAATATCTTGATATATCTCGAGAACTACGCATCTGATCAAACAATATCATAGAACATAAAAAGTAGGAAACTTAATTCTCTACAAAAAAGGTCTCTTAACATTTAGCCATAGCTCGCTTCGTTTCCGAGATATTTGCAGATATATCTCAAGGGAAGGGGCCTAACGGACATATTTCGTGTTATTTCTTCTTCTTGTTGTTCTTCTTCTGCACAGCTAAGCTGGAAGTGGCATTTGCAGCTCGCAATAGTGCAGAGTTATCTCAAAGAAAGGGGCCACGGTGTTTCTGTATCTCTATTATGATGGTGCGGCTTCGGAACTTTTAAATATCTTGATATATCTCGAGAACTACGCATCTGATCAAAAAATATCATAGAACATAAAAAGTAGGAAACTTAATTCTCTACAAGAAAGGTCTCTTAACATTTTGCCATAGCTCGCTTCGTTTCCGAGATATTTGCAGATTTATCTCAAGGGAAGGGGCCTGACGGACATATTTCGAGATATTTCTTCTTCTTGTTGTTCTTCTTCTGCACAGCTAAACTGGAAGTGGCATTTCCAGCTCGCAATAGTGCAGAGTTATCTCAAAGAAAGGGGCCACGGTGTTTCTGTATCTCTATTATGTTGGTGCGGCTTCGGAACTTTTAAATATCTTGATATATCTCGAGAACTACGCATCTGATCAAAAAATATCATAGATCATAAAAAGTAGGAAACTTAATTCTCTACAAAAAAGGTCTCTTAACATTATGCCATAGCTCGCTTCGTTTCCGAGATATTTGCAGATTTATCTCAAGGGAAGGGGCCTGACGGACATATTTCGAGATATTTCTTCTTCTTGTTGTTCTTCTTCTGCACAGCTAAGCTGGAAGTGGCATTTGCAGCTCGCAATAGTGCAGAGTTATCTCAAAGAAAGGGTCCACGGTGTTTCTGTATCTCTATTATGTTGGTGCGGCTTCGGAACTTTTAAATATCTTGATATATCTCGAGAACTACGCATCTAATCAAAAAATATCATACAACATAAAAAGTAGGAAACTTAATTCTCTACAAGAAAGGTCTCTTAACATTTTGCCATAGCTCGCTTCGTTTCCGAGATATTTGCAGATTTATCTCAAGGGATGGGGCCTGACGGACATATTTCGAGATATTTCTTCTTCTTGTTGTTCTTCTTCTGCACATCTAAGCTGGAAGTGGCATTTGCAGCTCGCAATAGTGCACAGTTATCTCAAAGAAAGCGGCCACGGTGTTTCTGTACCTCTATTATGTTGGTGCAGCTTCGGAACTTTTAAATATCTTGGTATATCTCGAGATCTACGCATCTGATCAAAAAATATCATAGAACATAAAAAGTAGGAAACTTAATTCTCTACAAAAAAGGTCTCTTAACATTTTGCCATAGCTCGCTTCGTTTCCGAGATATTTGCAGATTTATCTCAAGGGAAGGGGCCTAACGGACATATTTCGTGATATTTCTTCTTCTTGTTGTTCTTCTTCTGCACAGCTAAGCTGGAAGTGGCATTTGCGGCTCGCACTAGTGCAGAGTTATCTCAAAGAAAGGGGCCACGGTGTTTCTGTATCTCTATTATGTTGGTGCGGCTTCGGAACTTTTAAATATCTCGATATATCTCGAAAACTACGCTTCTGATCAAAAAATATCATAGAACATAACTTGTAGGAGACATAATTCTCTACAAAAAAGGTCTCTTAACATTTTGCCATAGCTCGTATCGTTTCCGAGATATTTGCAGATATATCTCAAGGGAAGGGGCCTGACGGACATATTTCGAGATATTTCTTCTTCTTGTTGTTCTTCTTCTGCACAGCTAAACTGGAAGTGGCATTTCCAGCTCGCAATAGTGCAGAGTTATCTCAAAGAAAGGGGCCACGGTGTTTCTGTATCTCTATTATGTTGGTGCGGCTTCGGAACTTTTAAATATCTTGATATATCTCGAGAACTACGCATCTGATCAAAAAATATCATAGAACATAAAAAGTACGAAACTTAATTCTCTACAACAAAGGTCTCTTAACATTTTGCCATAGCTCGCTTCGTTTCGGAGATATTTGCAGATTTATCTCAAGGGAAGGGGCCTGACGGACATATTTCGAGATATTTCTTCTTCTTGTTGTTCTTCTTCTGCACAGCTAAGCTGGAAGTGGCATTTGCGGCTCGCACTAGTGCAGAGTTATCTCAAAGAAAGGGGCCACGGTGTTTCTGTATCTCTATTATGTTGGTGCGGCTTCGGAACTTTTAAATATCTTGATATATCTCGAAAACTACGCTTCTGATCAAAAAATATCATAGAACATAACTTGTAGGAGACATAATTCTCTACAAAAAAGGTCTCTTAACATTTTGCCATAGTTCGCTTCGTTTCCGAGATATTTGCAGATATATCTCAAGGGAAGGGGCCTGACGGACATATTTCGAGATATTTCTTCTTCTTGTTGTTCTTCTTCTGCACAGCTAAACTGGAAGTGGCATTTGCAGCTCGCAATAGTGCAGAGTTATCTGAAAGAAAGGGGCCACGGTGTTTCTGTATCTCTATTATGTTGGTGCGGTTTCGGAACTTTTAAATATCTCGATATATCTCGAAAACTACGCTTCTGATCAAAAAATATCATAGAACATAACTTGTAGGAGACATAATTCTCTACAAAAAAGGTCTCTTAACATTTTGCCATAGCTCGCTTCCTTTCCGAGATATTTGCAGATATATCTCAAGGGAAGGGGCCTGACGGACATATTTCGAGATATTTCTTCTTCTTGTTGTTCTTCTTCTGCACAGCTAAACTGGAAGTGGCATTTCCAGCTCGCAATAGTGCAGAGTTATCTGAAAGAAAGGGGCCACGGTGTTTCTGTATCTCTATTATGTTGGTGCGGCTTCGGAACTTTTAAATATCTTGATATATCTCGAGAACTACGCATCTGATCAAAAAATATCATAGAACATAAAAAGTAGGAAACTTAATTCTCTACAAGAAAGGTCTCTTAACATTTTGCCATAGCTCGCTTCGTTTCCGAGATATTTGCAGATTTATCTCAAGGGATGGGGCCTGACGGACATATTTCGAGATATTTCTTCTTCTTGTTGCTCTTCTTCTGCACATCTAAGCTGGAAGTGGCATTTGCAGCTCGCAATAGTGCACAGTTATCTCAAAGAAAGCGGCCACGGTGTTTCTGTACCTCTATTATGTTGGTGCAGCTTCGGAACTTTTAAATATCTTGGTATATCTCGAGATCTACGCATCTGATCAAAAAATATCATAGAACATAAAAAGTAGGAAACTTAATTCTCTACAAAAAAGGTCTCTTAACATTTTGCCATAGCTCGCTTCGTTTCCGAGATATTTGCAGATTTATCTCAAGGGAAGGGGCCTAACGGACATATTTCGTGATATTTCTTCTTCTTGTTGTTCTTCTTCTGCACAGCTAAGCTGGAAGTGGCATTTGCGGCTCGCACTAGTGCAGAGTTATCTCAAAGAAAGGGGCCACGGTGTTTCTGTATCTCTATTATGTTGGTGCGGCTTCGGAACTTTTAAATATCTCGATATATCTCGAAAACTACGCTTCTGATCAAAAAATATCATAGAACATAACTTGTAGGAGACATAATTCTCTACAAAAAAGGTCTCTTAACATTTTGCCATAGCTCGTATCGTTTCCGAGATATTTGCAGATATATCTCAAGGGAAGGGGCCTGACGGACATATTTCGAGATATTTCTTCTTCTTGTTGTTCTTCTTCTGCACAGCTAAACTGGAAGTGGCATTTCCAGCTCGCAATAGTGCAGAGTTATCTCAAAGAAAGGGGCCACGGTGTTTCTGTATCTCTATTATGTTGGTGCGGCTTCGGAACTTTTAAATATCTTGATATATCTCGAGAACTACGCATCTGATCAAAAAATATCATAGAACATAAAAAGTACGAAACTTAATTCTCTACAACAAAGGTCTCTTAACATTTTGCCATAGCTCGCTTCGTTTCGGAGATATTTGCAGATTTATCTCAAGGGAAGGGGCCTGACGGACATATTTCGAGATATTTCTTCTTCTTGTTGTTCTTCTTCTGCACAGCTAAGCTGGAAGTGGCATTTGCGGCTCGCACTAGTGCAGAGTTATCTCAAAGAAAGGGGCCACGGTGTTTCTGTATCTCTATTATGTTGGTGCGGCTTCGGAACTTTTAAATATCTTGATATATCTCGAAAACTACGCTTCTGATCAAAAAATATCATAGAACATAACTTGTAGGAGACATAATTCTCTACAAAAAAGGTCTCTTAACATTTTGCCATAGTTCGCTTCGTTTCCGAGATATTTGCAGATATATCTCAAGGGAAGGGGCCTGACGGACATATTTCGAGATATTTCTTCTTCTTGTTGTTCTTCTTCTGCACAGCTAAACTGGAAGTGGCATTTGCAGCTCGCAATAGTGCAGAGTTATCTGAAAGAAAGGGGCCACGGTGTTTCTGTATCTCTATTATGTTGGTGCGGTTTCGGAACTTTTAAATATCTCGATATATCTCGAAAACTACGCTTCTGATCAAAAAATATCATAGAACATAACTTGTAGGAGACATAATTCTCTACAAAAAAGGTCTCTTAACATTTTGCCATAGCTCGCTTCCTTTCCGAGATATTTGCAGATATATCTCAAGGGAAGGGGCCTGACGGACATATTTCGAGATATTTCTTCTTCTTGTTGTTCTTCTTCTGCACAGCTAAACTGGAAGTGGCATTTCCAGCTCGCAATAGTGCAGAGTTATCTGAAAGAAAGGGGCCACGGTGTTTCTGTATCTCTATTATGTTGGTGCGGCTTCGGAACTTTTAAATATCTTGATATATCTCGAGAACTACGCATCTGATCAAAAAATATCATAGAACATAAAAAGTAGGAAACTTAATTCTCTACAAGAAAGGTCTCTTAACATTTTGCCATAGCTCGCTTCGTTTCCGAGATATTTGCAGATTTATCTCAAGGGATGGGGCCTGACGGACATATTTCGAGATATTTCTTCTTCTTGTTGTTCTTCTTCTGCACATCTAAGCTGGAAGTGGCATTTGCAGCTCGCAATAGTGCACAGTTATCTCAAAGAAAGCGGCCACGGTGTTTCTGTACCTCTATTATGTTGGTGCAGCTTCGGAACTTTTAAATATCTTGGTATATCTCGAGATCTACGCATCTGATCAAAAAATATCATAGAACATAAAAAGTAGGAAACTTAATTCTCTACAAAAAAGGTCTCTTAACATTTTGCCATAGCTCGCTTCGTTTCCGAGATATTTGCAGATTTATCTCAAGGGAAGGGGCCTAACGGACATATTTCGTGATATTTCTTCTTCTTGTTGTTCTTCTTCTGCACAGCTAAGCTGGAAGTGGCATTTGCGGCTCGCACTAGTGCAGAGTTATCTCAAAGAAAGGGGCCACGGTGTTTCTGTATCTCTATTATGTTGGTGCGGCTTCGGAACTTTTAAATATCTCGATATATCTCGAAAACTACGCTTCTGATCAAAAAATATCATAGAACATAACTTGTAGGAGACATAATTCTCTACAAAAAAGGTCTCTTAACATTTTGCCATAGTTCGCTTCGTTTCCGAGATATTTGCAGATATATCTCAAGGGAAGGGGCCTGACGGACATATTTCGAGATATTTCTTCTTCTTGTTGTTCTTCTTCTGCACCGCTAAACTGGAAGTGGCATTTGCAGCTCGCAATAGTGCAGAGTTATCTGAAAGAAAGGGGCCACGGTGTTTCTGTATCTCTATTATGTTGGTGCGGTTTCGGAACTTTTAAATATCTCGATATATCTCGAAAACTACGCTTCTGATCAAAAAATATCATAGAACATAACTTGTAGGAGACATAATTCTCTACAAAAAAGGTCTCTTAACATTTTGCCATAGCTCGCTTCCTTTCCGAGATATTTGCAGATATATCTCAAGGGAAGGGGCCTGACGGACATATTTCGAGATATTTCTTCTTCTTGTTGTTCTTCTTCTGCACAGCTAAACTGGAAGTGGCATTTCCAGCTCGCAATAGTGCAGAGTTATCTGAAAGAAAGGGGCCACGGTGTTTCTGTATCTCTATTATGTTGGTGCGGCTTCGGAACTTTTAAATATCTTGATATATCTCGAGAACTACGCATCTGATCAAAAAATATCATAGAACATAAAAAGTAGGAAACTTAATTCTCTACAAAAATGGTCTCTTAACATTTTGCCATAGCTCGCTTCGTTTCCGAGATATTTGCAGATTTATCTCAAGGGAAGGGGCCTGACGGACATATTTCGAGATATTTCTTCTTCTTGTTGTTCTTCTTCTGAACAGCTAAGCTGGAAGTGGCATTTGCGGCTCGCACTAGTGCAGAGTTATCTCAAAGAAAGGGGCCACGGTGTTTCTGTATCTCTATTATGTTGGTGCGGCTTCGGAACTTTTAAATATCTTGATATATCTCGAGAACTACGCATCTGATCAAAAAATATCATAGAACATAAAAAGTAGGAAACTTAATTCTCTACAAATAAGGTCTCTTATCATTTTGCCATAGCTCGCTTCGTTTCCGAGATATTTGCAGATTTATCTCAAGGGAAGGGGCCTGACGGACATATTTCGAGATATATCTTCTTCTTGTTGTTCTTCTTCTGCACAGCTAAGCTGGAAGTGGCATTTGCAGCTCGCAATAGTGCAGAGTTATCTCAAAGAAAGGGGCCACGGTGTTTCTGTATCTCTATTATGTTGGTGCGGCTTCGGAACTTTTAAATATCTTGATATATCTCGAGAAGTACGCATCTGATCAAAAAATATCATAGAACATAGAAAGTAGGAAACTTAATTCTCTACAAAAAAGGTCTCTTAACATTTTGCCATAGCTCGCTTCGTTTCCGAGATATTTGCAGATTTATCTCAAGGGAAGGGGCCTGACGGACATATTTCGAGATATTTCTTCTTCTTGTTGTTCTTCTTCTGCACAGCTAAGCTGGAAGTGGCATTTGCGGCTCGCACTAGTGCAGAGATATCTCAAAGAAAGGGGCCACGGTGTTTCTGTATCTCTATTATGTTGGTGCGGCTTCGGAACTTTTAAATATCTCGATATATCTCGAAAACTACGCTTCTGATCAAAAAATATCATAGAACATAAATTGTAGGCAACACAATTCTCTACAAAAAACGTCTCTTAACATTTTGCCATAGCTCGCTTCGTTTCCGAGATATTTGCAGATTTATCTCAAGGGAAGGGGCCTGACGGACATATTTCGAGATATTTCTTCTTCTTGTTGTTCTTCTTCTGCACAGCTAAGCTGGAAGTGGCATTTGCAGCTCGCAATAGTGCAGAGTTATCTCAAAGAAAGGGGCCACGGTGTTTCTGTATCTCTATTATGTTGGTGCGGCTTCGGAACTTTTAAATATCTCGATATATCTCGAAAACTACGCTTCTGATCAAAAAATATCATAGAACATAAATTGTAGGAAACACAATTCTCTACAAAAAACGTCTCTTAACATTTTGCCATAGCTCGCTTCGTTTCCGAGATATTTGCAGATTCAGCTCAAAGGAACTGGCCTGACGGACATATTTCGAGATATTTCTTCTTCTTGTTGTTCTTCCTCTGCACAGCTAAGCTGGAAGTGGCATTTGCAGCTCGCAATAGTGCAGAGTAATCTCAAAGAAAGGGGCTACGGTGTTTCTGTATCTCTATTATGTTGGTGCGGCTTCGGAACTTTTAAATATCTTGATATATCTCGAGAACTACGCCGCTGATCAAAAAATACCATAGAACATAAAAAGTAGGAAACTTAATTCTCTACAAAAAGGTCTCTTAACATTTTGCCATAGCTCGCTTCGTTTCCGAGATATTTGCAGATTTATCTCAAGGGAAGGGGCCTGACGGACATATTTCGAGATATTTCTTCTTCTTGTTGTTCTTCTTCTGCACAGCTAAGCTGGAAGTGGCATTTGCGGCTCGCACTAGTGCAGAGTTATCTCAAAGAAAGGGGCCACGGTGTTTCTGTATCTCTATTATGTTGGTGCGGCTTCGGAACTTTTAAATATCTTGATATATCTCGAGAACTACGCATCTGATCAAAAAATATCATAGAACATAAAAAGTAGGAAACTTAATTCTCTACAAATAAGGTCTCTTATCATTTTGCCATAGCCCGCTTCGTTTCCGAGATATTTGCAGATTTATCTCAAGGGAAGGGGCCTGACGGACATATTTCGAGATATATCTTCTTCTTGTTGTTCTTCTTCTGCACAGCTAAGCTGGAAGTGGCATTTGCAGCTCGCAATAGTGCAGAGTTATCTCAAAGAAAGGGGCCACGGTGTTTCTGTATCTCTATTATGTTGGTGCGGCTTCGGAACTTTTAAATATCTTGATATATCTCGAGAAGTACGCATCTGATCAAAAAATATCATAGAACATAGAAAGTAGGAAACTTAATTCTCTACAAAAAAGGTCTCTTAACATTTTGCCATAGCTCGCTTCGTTTCCGAGATATTTGCAGATTTATCTCAAGGGAAGGGGCCTGACGGACATATTTCGAGATATTTCTTCTTCTTGTTGTTCTTCTTCTGCACAGCTAAGCTGGGAGTGGCATTTGCAGCTCGCAATAGTGCAGAGTTATCTGAAAGAAAGGGGCCACGGTGTTTCTGTATCTCTATTATGTTGGTGCGGCTTCGGAACTTTTAAATATCTCGATATATCTCGAAAACTACGCTTCTGATCAAAAAATATCATAGAACATAACTTGTAGGAGACATACTTCTCTACAAAAAAGGTCTCTTAACATTTTGCCATAGCTCGCTTCGTTTCCGAGATATTTGCAGATATATCTCAAGGGAAGGGGCCTGACGGACATATTTCGAGATATTTCTTCTTCTTGTTGTTCTTCTTCTGCACAGCTAAACTGGAAGTGGCATTTCCAGCTCGCAATAGTGCAGAGTTATCTGAAAGAAAGGGGCCACGGTGTTTCTGTATCTCTATTATGTTGGTGCGGCTTCGGAACTTTTAAATATCTCGATATATCTCGAAAACTACGCTTCTGATCAAAAAATATCATAGAACATAACTTGTAGGAGACATAATTCTCTACAAAAAAGGTCTCTTAACATTTTGCCATAGCTCGCTTCGTTTCCGAGATATTTGCAGATATATCTCAAGGGAAGGGGCCTGACGGACATATTTCGAGATATTTCTTCTTCTTGTTGTTCTTCTTCTGCACAGCTAAACTGGAAGTGGCATTTCCAGCTCGCAATAGTGCAGAGTTATCTGAAAGAAAGGGGCCACGGTGTTTCTGTATCTCTATTATGTTGGTGCGGCTTCGGAACTTTTAAATATCTTGATATATCTCGAGAACTACGCATCTGATCAAAAAATATCATAGAACATAGAAAGTAGGAAACTTAATTCTCTACAAAAAAGGTCTCTTAACATTTTGCCATAGCTCGCTTCGTTTCCGAGATATTTGCAGATTTATCTCAAGGGAAGGGGCCTGACGGACATATTTCGAGATATTTCTTCTTCTTGTTGTTCTTCTTCTGCACAGCTAAGCTGGAAGTGGCATTTGCGGCTCGCACTAGTGCAGAGATATCTCAAAGAAAGGGGCCACGGTGTTTCTGTATCTCTATTATGTTGGTGCGGCTTCGGAACTTTTAAATATCTCGATATATCTCGAAAACTACGCTTCTGATCAAAAAATATCATAGAACATAAATTGTAGGCAACACAATTCTCTACAAAAAACGTCTCTTAACATTTTGCCATAGCTCGCTTCGTTTCCGAGATATGTGCAGATTTATCTCAAGGGAAGGGGCCTGACGGACATATTTCGAGATATTTCTTCTTCTTGTTGTTCTTCTTCTGCACAGCTAAGCTGGAAGTGGCATTTGCAGCTCGCAATAGTGCAGAGTTATCTCAAAGAAAGGGGCCACGGTGTTTCTGTATCTCTATTATGTTGGTGCGGCTTCGGAACTTTTAAATATCTCGATATATCTCGAAAACTACGCTTCTGATCAAAAAATATCATAGAACATAAATTGTAGGAAACACAATTCTCTACAAAAAACGTCTCTTAACATTTTGCCATAGCTCGCGTCGTTTCCGAGATATTTGCAGATTTATCTCAAGGGAAGGGGCCTGACGGACATATTTCGAGATATTTCTTCTTCTTGTTGTTCTTCTTCTGCACAGCTAAGCTGGAAGTGGCATTTGCAGCTCGCAATAGTGCAGAGTTATCTCAAAGAAAGGGGCCACGGTGTTTCTGTATCTCTATTATGTTGGTGCGGCTTCGGAACTTTTAAATATCTTGATATATCTCGAGAACTACGCATCTGATCAAAAAATATCATAGAACATAGAAAGTAGGAAACTTAATTCTCTACAAAAAAGGTCTCTTAACATTTTGCCATAGCTCGCTTCGTTTCCGAGATATTTGCAGATTTATCTCAAGGGAAGGGGCCTGACGGACATATTTCGAGATATTTCTTCTTCTTGTTGTTCTTCTTCTGCACAGCTAAGCTGGAAGTGGCATTTGCGGCTCGCACTAGTGCAGAGTGAACTCAAAGAAAGGGGCCACGGTGTTTCTGTATCTCTATTATGTTGGTGCGGCTTCGGAACTTTTAAATATCACGATATATCTCGAAAACTACGCTTCTGATCAAAAAATATCATAGAACATAAATTGTAGGAAACACAATTCTCTACAAAAAACGTCTCTTAACATTTTGCCATAGCTCGCTTCGTTTCCGAGATATTTGCAGATTCAGCTCAAAGGAACTGGCCTGACGGACATATTTCGAGATATTTCTTCTTCTTGTTGTTCTTCCTCTGCACAGCTAAGCTGGAAGTGGCATTTGCAGCTCGCAATAGTGCAGAGTAATCTCAAAGAAAGGGGCTACGGTGTTTCTGTATCTCTATTATGTTGGTGCGGCTTCGGAACTTTTAAATATCTTGATATATCTCGAGAACTACGCCGCTGATCAAAAAATACCATAGAACATAAAAAGTAGGAAACTTAATTCTCTACAAAAAGGTCTCTTAACATTTTGCCATAGCTCGCTTCGTTTCCGAGATATTTGCAGATTTATCTCAAGGGAAGGGGCCTGACGGACATATTTCGAGATATTTCTTCTTCTTGTTGTTCTTCTTCTGCACAGCTAAGCTGGAAGTGGCATTTGCGGCTCGCACTAGTGCAGAGTTATCTCAAAGAAAGGGGCCACGGTGTTTCTGTATCTCTATTATGTTGGTGCGGCTTCGGAACTTTTAAATATCTTGATATATCTCGAGAACTACGCATCTGATCAAAAAATATCATAGAACATAAAAAGTAGGAAACTTAATTCTCTACAAATAAGGTCTCTTATCATTTTGCCATAGCCCGCTTCGTTTCCGAGATATTTGCAGATTTATCTCAAGGGAAGGGGCCTGACGGACATATTTCGAGATATATCTTCTTCTTGTTGTTCTTCTTCTGCACAGCTAAGCTGGAAGTGGCATTTGCAGCTCGCAATAGTGCAGAGTTATCTCAAAGAAAGGGGCCACGGTGTTTCTGTATCTCTATTATGTTGGTGCGGCTTCGGAACTTTTAAATATCTTGATATATCTCGAGAAGTACGCATCTGATCAAAAAATATCATAGAACATAGAAAGTAGGAAACTTAATTCTCTACAAAAAAGGTCTCTTAACATTTTGCCATAGCTCGCTTCGTTTCCGAGATATTTGCAGATTTATCTCAAGGGAAGGGGCCTGACGGACATATTTCGAGATATTTCTTCTTCTTGTTGTTCTTCTTCTGCACAGCTAAGCTGGGAGTGGCATTTGCAGCTCGCAATAGTGCAGAGTTATCTGAAAGAAAGGGGCCACGGTGTTTCTGTATCTCTATTATGTTGGTGCGGCTTCGGAACTTTTAAATATCTCGATATATCTCGAAAACTACGCTTCTGATCAAAAAATATCATAGAACATAACTTGTAGGAGACATACTTCTCTACAAAAAAGGTCTCTTAACATTTTGCCATAGCTCGCTTCGTTTCCGAGATATTTGCAGATATATCTCAAGGGAAGGGGCCTGACGGACATATTTCGAGATATTTCTTCTTCTTGTTGTTCTTCTTCTGCACAGCTAAACTGGAAGTGGCATTTCCAGCTCGCAATAGTGCAGAGTTATCTGAAAGAAAGGGGCCACGGTGTTTCTGTATCTCTATTATGTTGGTGCGGCTTCGGAACTTTTAAATATCTCGATATATCTCGAAAACTACGCTTCTGATCAAAAAATATCATAGAACATAACTTGTAGGAGACATAATTCTCTACAAAAAAGGTCTCTTAACATTTTGCCATAGCTCGCTTCGTTTCCGAGATATTTGCAGATATATCTCAAGGGAAGGGGCCTGACGGACATATTTCGAGATATTTCTTCTTCTTGTTGTTCTTCTTCTGCACAGCTAAACTGGAAGTGGCATTTCCAGCTCGCAATAGTGCAGAGTTATCTGAAAGAAAGGGGCCACGGTGTTTCTGTATCTCTATTATGTTGGTGCGGCTTCGGAACTTTTAAATATCTTGATATATCTCGAGAACTACGCATCTGATCAAAAAATATCATAGAACATAAAAAGTAGGAAACTTAATTCTCTACAAAAATGGTCTCTTAACATTTTGCCATAGCTCGCTTCGTTTCCGAGATATTTGCAGATTTATCTCAAGGGAAGGGGCCTGACGGACATATTTCGAGATATTTCTTCTTCTTGTTGTTCTTCTTCTGCACAGCTAAACTGGAAGTGGCATTTCCAGCTCGCAATAGTGCAGAGTTATCTGAAAGAAAGGGGCCACGGTGTTTCTGTATCTCTATTATGTTGGTGCGGCTTCGGAACTTTTAAATATCTTGATATATCTCGAGAACTACGCATCTGATCAAAAAATATCATAGAACATAAAAAGTAGGAAACTTAATTCTCTACAAAAATGGTCTCTTAACATTTTGCCATAGCTCGCTTCGTTTCCGAGATATTTGCAGATTTATCTCAAGGGAAGGGGCCTGACGGACATATTTCGAGATATTTCTTCTTCTTGTTGTTCTTCTTCTGCACAGCTAAGCTGGAAGTGGCATTTGCGGCTCGCACTAGTGCAGAGTTATCTCAAAGAAAGGGGCCACGGTGTTTCTGTATCTCTATTATGTTGGTGCGGCTTCGGAACTTTTAAATATCTTGATATATCTCGAGAACTACGCATCTGATCAAAAAATATCATAGAACATAAAAAGTAGGAAACTTAATTCTCTACAAATAAGGTCTCTTATCATTTTGCCATAGCTCGCTTCGTTTCCGAGATATTTGCAGATTTATCTCAAGGGAAGGGGCCTGACGGACATATTTCGAGATATATCTTCTTCTTGTTGTTCTTCTTCTGCACAGCTAAGCTGGAAGTGGCATTTGCAGCTCGCAATAGTGCAGAGTTATCTCAAAGAAAGGGGCCACGGTGTTTCTGTATCTCTATTATGTTGGTGCGGCTTCGGAACTTTTAAATATCTTGATATATCTCGAGAAGTATGCATCTGATCAAAAAATATCATAGAACATAGAAAGTAGGAAACTTAATTCTCTACAAAAAAGGTCTCTTAACATTTTGCCATAGCTCGCTTCGTTTCCGAGATATTTGCAGATTTATCTCAAGGGAAGGGGCCTGACGGACATATTTCGAGATATTTCTTCTTCTTGTTGTTCTTCTTCTGCACAGCTAAGCTGGAAGTGGCATTTGCGGCTCGCAATAGTGCAGAGTAATCTCAAAGAAAGGGGCCACGGTGTTTCTGTATCTCTATTATGTTGGTGCGGCTTCGGAACTTTTAAATATCTTGATATATCTCGAGAACTACGCATCTGATCAAAAAATATCATAGAACATAAAAAGTAGGAAACTTAATTCTCTACAAAAAAGGTCTCTTAACATTTTGCCATAGCTCGCTTCGTTTCCGAGATATTTGCAGATTTATCTCAAGGGAAGGGGCCTGACGGACATATTTCGAGATATTTCTTCTTCTTGTTGTTCTTCTTCTGCACAGCTAAGCTGGAAGTGGCATTTGCGGCTCGCACTAGTGCAGAGTTATCTCAAAGAAAGGGGCCACGGTGTTTCTGTATCTCTATTATGTTGGTGCGGATTCGGAACTTTTAAATATCTTGATATATCTCGAGAACTACGGATCTGATCAAAAAATATCATAGAACATAAATAGTAGGAAACTTAATTCTCTACAAAAAAGGTCCCTCAACATTTTGCCATAGCTCGCTTCGTTTCCGAGATATTTGCACATTTATCTCAAGGGAAGCGGCCTAACGGACATATTTCGAGATATTTCTTCTTCTTGTTGTTCTTCTTCTGCACAGCTAAGCTGGAAGTGGCATTTGCGGCTCGCACTAGTGCAGAGTTATCTCAAAGAAAGGGGCCACGGTGTTTCTGTATCTCTATTATGTTGGTGTGGCTTCGGAACTTTTAAATATCTCGATATATCTCGAAAACTACGCTTCTGATCAAAAAATATCATAGAACATAAATTGTAGGAAACATAATTCTGTACAAAAAACGTCTCATAACATTTTGCCATAGCTCGCTTCGTTTCCGAGATATGTGCAGATTCAGCTCAAAGGAACGGGCCTGACGGACATATTTCGAGATACTTCTTCTTCTTGTTGTTCTTCCTCTGCACAGCTAAGCTGGAAGTGGCATTTGCAGCTCGCAATAGTGCAGAGTTATCTCAAAGAAAGGGGCCACGGTGTTTCTGTATCTCTATTATGTTGGTGCGGCTTCGGAACTTTTAAATATCTTGATATATCTCGAGAACTACGCATCTGCTCAAAAAATATCATAGAACATAAAAAGTAGGAAACTTAATTCTCTACAAAAAAGGTCTCTTAACATTTTGCCATAGCTCGCTTCGTTTCCGAGATATTTGCAGATTTATCTCAAGGGAAGGGGCCTGACGGACATATTTCGAGATATTTCTTCTTCTTGTTGTCCTTCTTCTGCACAGCTAAGCTGGAAGTGGCATTTGCAGCTCGCAATAGTGCAGAGTTATCTCAAAGAAGGGGGCCACGGTGTTTCTGTATCTCTATTATGTTGGTGCGGCTTCGGAACTTTTAAATATCTTGATATATCTCGAGAACTGCGCATCTGATCAAAAAATATCATAGAACATAAAAAGTAGGAAACTTAATTCTCTACAAAAAAGGTCTCTTAACATTTTGCCATAGCTCGCTTCGTTTCCGAGATATTTGCAGATTTATCTCAAGGGAAGGGGCCTGACGGACATATTTCGAGATATTTCTTCTTCTTGTTGTTCTTCTTCTGCACAGCTAAGCTGGAAGTGGCATTTGCGGCTCGCACTAGTGCAGAGTTATCTCGAAGAAAGGGGCCACGGTGTTTCTGTATCTCTATTATGTTGGTGCGGCTTCGGAACTTTTAAATATCTTGATATATCTCGAGAACTACGCATCTGATCAAAAAATATCATAGAACATAAAAAGTAGGAAACTTAATTCTCTACAAAAAAGGTCTCTTATCATTTTGCCATAGCTCGCTTCGTTTCCGCGATATTTGCAGATTTATCTCAAGGGAAGGGGCCTGACGGACATATTTCGAGATATTTCTTCTTCTTGTTGTTCTTCCTCTGCACAGCTAAGCTGGAAGTGGCATTTGCAGCTCGCAATAGTGCAGAGTAATCTCAAAGAAAGGGGCCACGGTGTTTCTGTATCTCTATTATGTTGGTGCGGCTTCGGAACTTTTAAATATCTTGATATATCTCGAGAACTATGCATCTGATCAAAAAATATCATAGAACATAAAAAGTAGGAAACTTAATTCTCTACAAAAAAGGTCTCTTAACATTTTGCCATAGCTCGCTTCGTTTCCGAGATATTTGCAGATTTATCTCAAGGGAAGGGGCCTGACGGACATATTTCGAGATATTTCTTCTTCTTGTTGTTCTTCTTCTGCACAGCTAAGCTGGAAGTGGCATTTGCGGCTCGCACTAGTGCAGAGTTATCTCAAAGAAAGGGGCCACGGTGTTTCTGTATCTCTATTATGTTGGTGCGGCTTCGGAACTTTTAAATATCTCGATATATCTCGAAAACTACGCTTCTGATCAAAAAATATCATAGCACATAAATTGTAGGAAACATAATTCTCTACAAAAAACGTCTCTTAACATTTTGCCATAGTTCGCTTCGTTTCCGAGATATTTGCAGATTTATCTCAAGGGAAGGGGCCTGACGGACATATTTCGAGATATTTCTTCTTCTTGTTGTTCTTCTTCTGCACAGCTAAGCTGGAAGTGGCATTTGCGGCTCGCACTAGTGCAGAGTTATCTCAAAGAAAGGGGCCACGGTGTTTCTGTATCTCTATTATGTTGGTGCGGCTTCGGAACTTTTAAATATCTTGATATATCTCGAGAACTACGCATCTGATCAAAAAATATCATAGAACATAAAAAGTAGGAAACTTAATTCTCTACAAAAAAGGTCTCTTAACATTTTGCCATAGCTCGCTTCGTTTCCGAGATATTTACAGATTCAGCTCAAAGGAACGGGCCTGACGGACATATTTCGAGATATTTCTTCTTCTTGTTGTTCTTCCTCTGCACAGCTAAGCTGGAAGTGGCATTTGCAGTTCGCAATAGTGCAGAGTTATCTCAAAGAGAGGGGCCACGGTGTTTCTGTGTCTCTATTATGTTGGTGCGGCTTCGGAACTTTTAAGTATCTTGATATATCTCGAGAACTACGCATCTGATCAAAAAATATCATAGAACATAAAAAGTAGGAAACTTAATTCTCTACAAAAAAGGTCTCTTAACATTTTGCCATAGCTCGCTTCGTTTCCGAGATATTTGCAGATTTATCTCAAGTGAAGGGGCCTGACGGACATATTTCGAGATATTTCTTCTTCTTGTTGTCCTTCTTCTGCACAGCTAAGCTGGAAGTGGCATTTGCAGCTCGCAATAGTGCAGAGTTATCTCAAAGAAGGGGGCCACGGTGTTTCTGTATCTCTATTATGTTGGTGCGGCTTCGGAACTTTTAAATATCTTGATATATCTCGAGAACTGCGCATCTGATCAAAAAATATCATAGAACATAAAAAGTAGGAAACTTAATTCTCTACAAAAAAGGTCTCTTAACATTTTGCCATAGCTCGCTTCGTTTCCGAGATATTTGCAGATTTATCTCAAGGGAAGGGGCCTGACGGACATATTTCGAGATATTTCTTCTTCTTGTTGTTCTTCTTCTGCACAGCTAAGCTGGAAGTGGCATTTGCGGCTCGCACTAGTGCAGAGTTATCTCGAAGAAAGGGGCCACGGTGTTTCTGTATCTCTATTATGTTGGTGCGGCTTCGGAACTTTTAAATATCTTGATATATCTCGAGAACTACGCATCTGATCAAAAAATATCATAGAACATAAAAAGTAGGAAACTTAATTCTCTACAAAAAAGGTCTCTTATCATTTTGCCATAGCTCGCTTCGTTTCCGCGATATTTGCAGATTTATCTCAAGGGAAGGGGCCTGACGGACATATTTCGAGATATTTCTTCTTCTTGTTGTTCTTCCTCTGCACAGCTAAGCTGGAAGTGGCATTTGCAGCTCGCAATAGTGCAGATTAATCTCAAAGAAAGGGGCCACGGTGTTTCTGTATCTCTATTATGTTGGTGCGGCTTCGGAACTTTTAAATATCTTGATATATCTCGAGAACTATGCATCTGATCAAAAAATATGATAGAACATAAAAAGTAGGAAACTTAATTCTCTACAAAAAAGGTCTCTTAACATTTTGCCATAGCTCGCTTTGTTTCCGAGATATTTGCAGATTTATCTGAAGGGAAGGGGCCTGACGGACATATTTCGAGATATTTCTTCTTCTTGTTGTTCTTCTTCTGCACAGCTAAGCTGGAAGTGGCATTTGCGGCTCGCATTAGTGCAGAGTTATCTCAAAGAAAGGGGCCACGGTGTTTCTGTATCTCTATTATGTTGGTGCGGCTTCGGAACTTTTAAATATCTTGATATATCTCGAAAACTACGCATCTGATCAAAAAATATCATAGAACATAAAAAGTAGGAAACTTAATTCTCTACAAAAAAGGTCTCTTAACATTTTGCCATAGCTCGCTTCGTTTCCGAGATATTTGCAGATTTATCTCAAGGGAAGGGGCCTGACGGACATATTTCGAGATATTTCTTCTTCTTGTTGTTCTTCTTCTGCACAGCTAAGCTGGAAGTGGCATTTGCGGCTCGCACTAGTGCAGAGTTATCTCAAAGAAAGGGGCCACGGTGTTTCTGTATCTCTATTATGTTGGTGCGGCTTCGGAACTTTTAAATATCTCGATATATCTCGAAAACTACGCTTCTGATCAAAAAATATCATAGCACATAAATTGTAGGAAACATAATTCTCTACAAAAAACGTCTCTTAACATTTTGCCATAGTTCGCTTCGTTTCCGAGATATTTGCAGATTTATCTCAAGGGAAGGGGCCTGACGGACATATTTCGAGATATTTCTTCTTCTTGTTGTTCTTCTTCTGCACAGCTAAGCTGGAAGTGGCATTTGCGGCTCGCACTAGTGCAGAGTTATCTCAAAGAAAGGGGCCACGGTGTTTCTGTATCTCTATTATGTTGGTGCGGCTTCGGAACTTTTAAATATCTTGATATATCTCGAGAACTACGCATCTGATCAAAAAATATCATAGAACATAAAAAGTAGGAAACTTAATTCTCTACAAAAAAGGTCTCTTAACATTTTGCCATAGCTCGCTTCGTTTCCGAGATATTTACAGATTCAGCTCAAAGGAACGGGCCTGACGGACATATTTCGAGATATTTCTTCTTCTTGTTGTTCTTCCTCTGCACAGCTAAGCTGGAAGTGGCATTTGCAGTTCGCAATAGTGCAGAGTTATCTCAAAGAGAGGGGCCACGGTGTTTCTGTGTCTCTATTATGTTGGTGCGGCTTCGGAACTTTTAAGTATCTTGATATATCTCGAGAACTACGCATCTGATCAAAAAATATCATAGAACATAAAAAGTAGGAAACTTAATTCTCTACAAAAAAGGTCTCTTAACATTTTGCCATAGCTCGCTTCGTTTCCGAGATATTTGCAGATTTATCTCAAGTGAAGGGGCCTGACGGACATATTTCGAGATATTTCTTCTTCTTGTTGTCCTTCTTCTGCACAGCTAAGCTGGAAGTGGCATTTGCGGCTCGCACTAGTGCAGAGTTATCTCAAAGAAAGGGGCCACGGTGTTTCTGTATCTCTATTATGTTGGTGCGGCTTCGGAACTTTTGAATATCTCGATATATCTCGAAAACTACGCTTCTGATCAAAAAACATCATAGAAGATAAATTGTAGGAAACATAATTCTCTACAAAAAACGTCTCTTAACATTTTGCCATAGCTCGCTTCGTTTCCGAGATATTTGCAGATTTATATCAAGGGAAGGGGCCTGACGGACATATTTCGAGATATTTCTTCTTCTTGTTGTTCTTCTTCTGCACAGCTAAGCTGGAAGTGGCATTTGTGGCTCGCACTAGTGCAGAGTTATCTCAAAGAAAGGGGCCACGGTGTTTCTGTATCTCTATTATGTTGGTGCGGCTTCGGAACTTTTAAATATCTCGATATATCTCGAAAACTACGCTTCTGATCAAAAAATATCATAGAACATAAAAAGTAGGAAACTTAATTCTCTACAAAAAAGGTCTCTTAACATTTTGCCATAGCTCGCTTCGTTTCCGAGATATTTGCAGATTTATCTCAAGGGAAGGGGCCTAACGGACATATTTCGAGATATTTCTTCTTCTTGTTGTTCTTCTTCTGCACAGCTAAACTGGAAGTGGCATTTCCAGCTCGCAATAGTGCAGAGTTATCTCAAAGAGAGGGGCCACGGTGTTTCTGTATCTCTATTATGTTGGTGCGGCTTCGGAACTTTTAAATATCTTGATATATCTCGAGAACTACGCATCTGATCAAAAGATATCATAGAACATAAAAAGTAGGAAACTTAATTCTCTACAAAAAAGGTCTCTTAACATTTTGCCATAGCTCGCTTCGTTTCCGAGATATTTGCAGATTTATCTCAAGCGAAGGGGCCTGACGGACATATTTCGAGATATTTCTTCTTCTTGTTGTTCTTCTTCTGCACAGCTAAGCTGGAAGTGGCATTTGCAGCTCGCAATAGTGCAGAGTTATCGCAAAGAAAGGGGACACGGTGTTTCTGTATCTCTATTATGTTGCTGCGGCTTCGGAACTTTTAAATATCTTGATATATCTCGAGAACTACGCATCTGATCAAAAAATATCATAGAACATAAAAAGTAGGAAACTTCATTCTCTACAAGAAAGGTCTCTTAACATTTTGCCATAGCTCGCTTGGTTTCCGAGATATTTGCAGATTTATCTCAAGGGATGGGGCCTGACGGACATATTTCGAGATATTTCTTCTTCTTGTTGTTCTTCTTCTGCACAGCTAAGCTGGAAGTGGCATTTGCGGCTCGCACTAGTGCAGAGTTATCTCAAAGAAAGGGGCCACGGTGTTTCTGTATCTCTATTATGTTGGTGCGGCTTCGGAACTTTTAAATATCTTGATATATCTCGAGAACTACGCATCTGATCAAAAAATATCATAGAACATAAAAAGTAGGAAACTTAATTCTCTACAAATAAGGTCTCTTAACATTTTGCCATAGCCCGCTTCGTTTCCGAGATATTTGCAGATTTATCTCAAGGGAAGGGGCCTGACGGACATATTTCGAGATATTTCTTCTTCTTGTTGTTATTCTTCTGCACAGCTAAGCTGGAAGTGGCATTTGCAGCTCGCAATAGTGCAGAGTTATCGCAAAGAAAGGGGCCACGGTGTTTCTGTATCTCTATTATGTTGGTGCGGCTTCGGAACTTTTAAATATCTTGATATATCTCGAGAACTACGCATCTGATCAAAAAATATCATAGAACATAACTTGTAGGAGACATAATTCTCTACAAAAAAGGTCTCTTAACATTTTGCCATAGCTCGCTTCGTTTCCGAGATATTTGCAGATTTATCTCAAGGGAAGGGGCCTGACGGACATATTTCGAGATATTTCTTCTTCTTGTTGTTGTTCTTCTGCACAGCTAAGCTGGAAGTGGCATTTGCGGCTCGCACTAGTGCAGAGTTATCTCAAAGAAAGGGGCCACGGTGTTTCTGTATCTCCATTATGTTGGTGCGGCTTCGGAACTTTTAAATATCTTGATATATCTCGAGAACTACGCATCTGATCAAAAAATATCATAGAACATAAAAAGTAGGAAACTTAATTCTCTACAAAAAAGGTCTCTTAACATTTTGCCATAGCTCGCTTCGTTTCCGAGATATTTGCAGATTTATCTCAAGGGAAGGGGCCTGACGGACATATTTCGAGATATTTCTTCTTCTTGTTGTTCTTCTTCTGCACAGCTAAGCTGGAAGTGGCATTTGCGGCTCGCACTAGTGCAGAGTTATCTCAAAGAAAGGGGCCACGGTGTTTCTGTATCTCTATTATGTTGGTGCGGCTTCGGAACTTTTAAATATCTCGATATATCTCGAAAACTACGCTTCTGATCAAAAAATATCATAGAACATAAAAAGTAGGAAACTTAATTCTCTACACAAAAGGTCTCTTAACATTTTGCCATAGCTCGCTTCGTTTCCGAGATATTTGCAGATTTATCTCAAGTGAAGGGGCCTGACGGACATATTTCGAGATATTTCTTCTTCTTGTTGTCCTTCTTCTGCACAGCTAAGCTGGAAGTGGCATTTGCGGCTCGCACTAGTGCAGAGTTATCTCAAAGAAAGGGGCCACGGTGTTTCTGTATCTCTATTATGTTGGTGCGGCTTCGGAACTTTTGAATATCTCGATATATCTCGAAAACTACGCTTCTGATCAAAAAACATCATAGAAGATAAATTGTAGGAAACATAATTCTCTACAAAAAACGTCTCTTAACATTTTGCCATAGCTCGCTTCGTTTCCGAGATATTTGCAGATTTATATCAAGGGAAGGGGCCTGACGGACATATTTCGAGATATTTCTTCTTCTTGTTGTTCTTCTTCTGCACAGCTAAGCTGGAAGTGGCATTTGTGGCTCGCACTAGTGCAGAGTTATCTCAAAGAAAGGGGCCACGGTGTTTCTGTATCTCTATTATGTTGGTGCGGCTTCGGAACTTTTAAATATCTCGATATATCTCGAAAACTACGCTTCTGATCAAAAAATATCATAGAACATAAAAAGTAGGAAACTTAATTCTCTACAAAAAAGGTCTCTTAACATTTTGCCATAGCTCGCTTCGTTTCCGAGATATTTGCAGATTTATCTCAAGGGAAGGGGCCTAACGGACATATTTCGAGATATTTCTTCTTCTTGTTGTTCTTCTTCTGCACAGCTAAGCTGGAAGTGGCATTTGCGGCTCGCACTAGTGCAGAGTTATCTCAAAGAAAGGGCCCACGGTGTTTCTGTATCTCTATTATGTTGGTGCGGCTTCGGAACTTTTAAATATCTTGATATATCTCGAGAACTACGCATCTGATCAAAAAATATCATAGAACATAAATTGTAGGAAATATAATTCTCTACAAAAAACGTCTCTAAACATTTTGCCATAGCTCGCTTCGTTTCCGAGATATTTGCAGATTCAGCTCAAAGGAACGGGCCTGACGGACATATTTCGAGATATTTCTTCTTCTTGTTGTTCTTCTTCTGCACAGCTAAGCTGGAAGTGGCATTTGCAGCTCGCAATAGTGCAGAGTAATCTCAAAGAAAGGGGCCACGGTGTTTCTGTATCTCTATTATGTTGGTGCGGCTTCGGAACTTTTAAATATCTTGATATATCTCGAGAACTACGCATCTGATCAAAAAATATCATAGAACATAAAAAGTAGGAAACTTAATTCTCTACAAGAAAGGTCTCTTAACATTTTGCCATAGCTCGCTTCGTTTCCGAGATATTTGCAGATTTATCTCAAGGGAAGGGGCCTGACGGACATATTTCGAGATATTTCTTCTTCTTGTTGTTCTTCTTCTGCACAGCTAAGCTGGAAGGGGCATTTGCAGCTCGCAATAGTGCAGAGTTATCTCAAAGAAGGGGGCCACGGTGTTTCTGTATCTCTATTATGTTGGTGCGGCTTCGGAACTTTTAAATATCTTGATATATCTCGAGAACTACGCATCTGATCAAAAAATATCATAGAACATAAAAAGTAGGAAACTTAATTCTCTACAAAAAAGGTCTCTTAACATTTTGCCATAGCTCGCTTCGTTTCCGAGATATTTGCAGATTTATCTCAAGGGAAGGGGCCTGACGGACAGATTTCGAGATATTTCTTCTTCTTGTTGTTCTTCTTCTGCACAGCTAAGCTGGAAGTGGCATTTGCAGCTCGCAATAGTGCAGAGTTATCTCAAAGAAGGGGGCCACGGTGTTTCTGTATCTCTATTATGTTGGTGCGGCTTCGGAACTTTTAAATATCTTGATATATCTCGAGAACTACGCATCTGATCAAAAAATATCATAGAACATAAAAAGTAGGAAACTTAATTCTCTACAAAAAAGGTCTCTTAACATTTTGCCATAGCTCGCTTCGTTTCCGAGATATTTGCAGATTTATCTCAAGGGAAGGGGCCTGACGGACAGATTTCGAGATATTTCTTCTTCTTGTTGTTCTTCTTCTGCACAGCTAAGCTGGAAGTGGCATTTGCGGCTCGCACTAGTGCAGAGTTATCTCAAAGAAAGGGGCCACGGTGTTTCTGTATCTCTATTATGTTGGTGCGGCTTCGGAACTTTTAAATATCTTGATATATCTCGAGAACTACGCATCTGATCAAAAAATATCATAGAACATAAATAGTAGGAAACTTAATTCTCTACAAAAAAGGTCCCTCAACATTTTGCCATAGCTCGCTTCGTTTCCGAGATATTTGCACATTTATCTCAAGGGAAGCGGCCTAACGGACATATTTCGAGATATTTCTTCTTCTTGTTGTTCTTCTTCTGCACAGCTAAGCTGGAAGTGGCATTTGCGGCTCGCACTAGTGCAGAGTTATCTCAAAGAAAGGGGCAACGGTGTTTCTGTATCTCTATTATGTTGGTGCGGCTTCGGAACTTTTAAATATCTCGATATATCTCGAAAACTACGCTTCTGATCAAAAAATATCATAGAACATAAATTGTAGGAAACATAATTCTGTACAAGAAAAACGTCTCTTAACATTTTGCCATAGCTGGCTTCGTTTCCGAGATATGTGCAGATTCAGCTCAAAGGAACGGGCCTGACGGACATATTTCGAGATACTTCTTCTTCTTGTTGTTCTTCCTCTGCACAGCTAAGCTGGAAGTGGCATTTGCAGCTCGCAATAGTGCAGAGTTATCTCAAAGAAAGGGGCCACGGTGTTTCTGTATCTCTATTATGTTGGTGCGGCTTCGGAACTTTTAAATATCTTGATATATCTCGAGAACTACGCATCTGATCAAAAAATATCATAGAACATAAAAAGTAGGAAACTTAATTCTCTACAAAAAAGGTCTCTTAACATTTTGCCATAGCTCGCTTCGTTTCCGAGATATTTGCAGATTTATCTCAAGGGAAGGGGCCTGACGGACATATTTCGAGATATTTCTTCTTCTTGTTGTCCTTCTTCTGCACAGCTAAGCTGGAAGTGGCATTTGCAGCTCGCAATAGTGCAGAGTTATCTCAAAGAAGGGGGCCACGGTGTTTCTGTATCTCTATTATGTTGGTGCGGCTTCGGAACTTTTAAATATCTTGATATATCTCGAGAACTACGCATCTGATCAAAAAATATCATAGAACATAAAAAGTAGGAAACTTAATTCTCTACAAGAAAGGTCTCTTAACATTTTGCCATAGCTCGCTTCGTTTCCGAGATATTTGCAGATTTATCTCAAGGGAAGGGGCCTGACGGACATATTTCGAGATATTTCTTCTTCTTGTTGTTCTTCTTCTGCACAGCTAAGCTGGAAGTGGCATTTGCAGCTCGCAATAGTGCAGAGTTATCTCAAAGAAGGGGGCCACGGTGTTTCTGTATCTCTATTATGTTGGTGCGGCTTCGGAACTTTTAAATATCTTGATATATCTCGAGAACTACGCATCTGATCAAAAAATATCATAGAACATAAAAAGTAGGAAACGTAATTCTCTACAAAAAAGGTCTCTTAACATTTTGCCATAGCTCGCTTCGTTTCCGAGATATTTGCAGATTTATCTCAAGGGAAGGGGCCTGACGGACAGATTTCGAGATATTTCTTCTTCTTGTTGTTCTTCTTCTGCACAGCTAAGCTGGAAGTGGCATTTGCGGCTCGCACTAGTGCAGTGTTATCTCGAAGAAAGGGGCCACGGTGTTTCTGTATCTCTATTATGTTGGTGCGGCTTCGGAACTTTTAAATATCTTGATATATCTCGAGAACTACGCATCTGATCAAAAAATATCATAGAACATAAAAAGTAGGAAACTTAATTCTCTACAAAAAAGGTCTCTTATTATTTTGCCATAGCTCGCTTCGTTTCCGAGATATTTGCAGATTTATCTCAAGGGAAGGGGCCTGACGGACATATTTCGAGATACTTCTTCTTCTTGTTGTTCTTCCTCTGCACAGCTAAGCTGGAAGTGGCATTTGCAGCTCGCAATAGTGCAGAGTAATCTCAAAGAAAGGGGCCACGGTGTTTCTGTATCTCTATTATGTTGGTGCGGCTTCGGAACTTTTAAATATCTTGATATATCTCGAGAACTACGCATCTGATCAAAAAATATCATAGAACATAAAAAGTAGGAAACTTAATTCTCTACAAAAAAGGTCTCTTAACATTTTGCCATGGCTCGCTTCGTTTCCGAGATATTTGCAGATTTATCTCAAGGGAAGGGGCCTGACGGACATATTTCGAGATATTTCTTCTTCTTGTTGTTCTTCTTCTGCACAGCTAAGCTGGAAGTGGCATTTGCGGCTCGCACTAGTGCAGAGTTATCTCAAAGAAAGGGGCCACGGTGTTTCTGTATCTCTATTATTTTGGTGCGGCTTCGGAACTTTTAAATATCTTGATATATCTCGAGAACTACGCATCTGATCAAAAAATATCATAGAACATAAATAGTAGGAAACTTAATTCTCTACAAAAAAGGTCCCTCAACATTTTGCCATAGCTCGCTTCGTTTCCGAGATATTTGCACATTTATCTCAAGGGAAGCGGCCTAACGGACATATTTCGAGATATTTATTCTTCTTGTTGTTCTTCTTCTGCACAGCTAAGCTGGAAGTGGCATTTGCGGCTCGCACTAGTGCAGAGTTATCTCAAAGAAAGGGGCAACGGTGTTTCTGTATCTCTATTATGTTGGTGCGGCTTCGGAACTTTTAAATATCTCGATATATCTCGAAAACTACGCTTCTGATCAAAAAATATCATAGAACATAAATTGTAGGAAACATAATTCTGTACAAAAAACGACTCTTAACATTTTGCCATAGCTCGCTTCGTTTCCGAGATATGTGCAGATTCAGCTCAAAGGAACGGGCCTGACGGACATATTTCGAGATACTTCTTCTTCTTGTTGTTCTTCCTCTGCACAGCTAAGCTGGAAGTGGCATTTGCAGCTCGCAATAGTGCAGAGTTATCTCAAAGAAAGGGGCCACGGTGTTTCTGTATCTCTATTATGTTGGTGCGGCTTCGGAACTTTTAAATATCTTGATATATCTCGAGAACTACGCATCTGATCAAAAAATATCATAGAACATAAAAAGTAGGAAACTTAATTCTCTACAAAAAAGGTCTCTTATTATTTTGCCATAGCTCGCTTCGTTTCCGAGATATTTGCAGATTTATCTCAAGGGAAGGGGCCTGACGGACATATTTCGAGATACTTCTTCTTCTTGTTGTTCTTCCTCTGCACAGCTAAGCTGGAAGTGGCATTTGCAGCTCGCAATAGTGCAGAGTAATCTCAAAGAAAGGGGCCACGGTGTTTCTGTATCTCTATTATGTTGGTGCGGCTTCGGAACTTTTAAATATCTTGATATATCTCGAGAACTGCGCATCTGATCAAAAAATATCATAGAACATAAAAAGTAGGAAACTTAATTCTCTACAAAAAAGGTCTCTTAACATTTTGCCATAGCTCGCTTCGTTTCCGAGCTATTTGCAGATATATCTCAAGGGAAGGGGCCTGACGGACATATTTCGAGATATTTCTTCTTCTTGTTGTTCTTCTTCTGCACAGCTAAGCTGGAAGTGGCATTTGCGGCTCGCACTAGTGCAGAGTTATCTCGAAGAAAGGGGCCACGGTGTTTCTGTATCTCTATTATGTTGGTGCGGCTTCGGAATTTTTAAATATCTTGATATATCTCGAGAACTACGCATCTGATCAAAAAATATCATAGAACATAAAAAGTAGGAAACTTAATTCTCTACAAAAAAGGTCTCTTAACATTTTGCCATAGCTCGCTTCGTTTCCGAGCTATTTGCAGATTTATCTCAAGGGAAGGGGCCTGACGGACATATTTCGAGATATTTCTTCTTCTTGTTGTTCTTCTTCTGCACAGCTAAGCTGGAAGTGGCATTTGCGGCTCGCACTAGTGCAGAGTTATCTCGAAGAAAGGGGCCACGGTGTTTCTGTATCTCTATTATGTTGGTGCGGCTTCGGAACTTTTAAATATCTTGATATATCTCGAGAACTACGCATCTGATCAAAAAATATCATAGAACATAAAAAGTAGGAAACTTAATTCTCTACAAAAAAGGTCTCTTATCATTTTGCCATAGCTCGCTTCGTTTCCGAGATATTTGCAGATTTATCTCAAGGGAAGGGGCCTGACGGACATATTTCGAGATATTTCTTCTTCTTGTTGTTCTTCTTCTGCACAGCTAAGCTGGAAGTGGCATTTGCGGCTCGCATTAGTGCAGAGTTATCTCAAAGAAAGGGGCCACGGTGTTTCTGTATCTCTATTATGTTGGTGCGGCTTCGGAACTTTTAAATATCTTGATATATCTCGAGAACTACGCATCTGATCAAAAAATATCATAGAACATAAAAAGTAGGAAACTTAATTCTCTACAAAAAAGGTCTCTTAACATTTTGCCATAGCTCGCTTCGTTTCCGAGATATTTGCAGATTTATCTCAAGGGAAGGGGCCTGACGGACATATTTCGAGATATTTCTTCTTCTTGTTGTTCTTCTTCTGCACAGCTAAGCTGGAAGTGGCATTTGCGGCTCGCACTAGTGCAGAGTTATCTCAAAGAAAGGGGCCACGGTGTTTCTGTATCTCTATTATGTTGGTGCGGCTTCGGAACTTTTAAATATCTCGATATATCTCGAAAACTACGCTTCTGATCAAAAAATATCATAGCACATAAATTGTAGGAAACATAATTCTCTACAAAAAACGTCTCTTAACATTTTGCCATAGCTCGCTTCGTTTCCGAGATATTTGCAGATTTATCTCAAGGGAAGGGGCCTGACGGACATATTTCGAGATATTTCTTCTTCTTGTTGTTCTTCTTCTGCACAGCTAAGCTGGAAGTGGCATTTGCGGCTCGCACTAGTGCAGAGTTATCTCAAAGAAAGGGGCCACGGTGTTTCTGTATCTCTATTATGTTGGTGCGGCTTCGGAACTTTTAAATATCTCGATATATCTCGAAAACTACGCTTCTGATCAAAAAATATCATAGAACATAAATTGTAGGAAACATAATTCTGTACAAAAAACGTCTCTTAACATTTTGCCATAGCTCGCTTCGTTTCCGAGATATGTGCAGATTCAGCTCAAAGGAACGGGCCTGACGGACATATTTCGAGATACTTCTTCTTCTTGTTGTTCTTCCTCCGCACAGCTAAGCTGGGAGTGGCATTTGCAGCTCGCAATAGTGCAGAGTTATCTCAAAGAAAGGGGCCACGGTGTTTCTGTATCTCTATTATGTTGGTGCGGCTTCGGAACTTTTAAATATCTTGATATATCTCGAGAACTACGCATCTGATCAAAAAATATCATAGAACATAAAAAGTAGGAAACTTAATTCTCTACAAAAAAGGTCTCTTAACATTTTGCCATAGCTCGCTTCGTTTCCGAGATATTTACAGATTCACCTCAAAGGAACGGGCCTGACGGACATATTTCGAGATATTTCTTCTTCTTGTTGTTCTTCCTCTGCACAGCTAAGCTGGAAGTGGCATTTGCAGCTCGCAATAGTGCAGAGTTATCTCAAAGAGAGGGGCCACGGTGTTTCTGTGTCTCTATTATGTTGGTGCGGCTTCGGAACTTTTAAGTATCTTGATATATCTCGAGAACTACGCATCTGATCAAAAAATATCATAGAACATAAAAAGTAGGAAACTTAATTCTCTACAAAAAAGGTCTCTTAACATTTTGCCATAGCTCGCTTCGTTTCCGAGATATTTGCAGATTTATCTCAAGTGAAGGGGCCTGACGGACATATTTCGAGATACTTCTTCTTCTTGTTGTCCTTCTTCTGCACAGCTAAGCTGGAAGTGGCATTTGCGGCTCGCACTAGTGCAGAGTTATCTCAAAGAAAGGGGCCACGGTGTTTCTGTATCTCTATTATGTTGGTGCGGCTTCGGAACTTTTGAATATCTCGATATATCTCGAAAACTACGCTTCTGATCAAAAAACATCATAGAACATAAATTGTAGGAAACATAATTCTCTACAAAAAACGTCTCTTAACATTTTGCCATAGCTCGCTTCGTTTCCGAGATATTTGCAGATTTATCTCAAGGGAAGGGGCCTGACGGACATATTTCGAGATATTTCTTCTTCTTGTTGTTCTTCTTCTGCACAGCTAAGCTGGAAGTGGCATTTGCGGCTCGCACTAGTGCAGAGTTATCTCAAAGAAAGGGGCCACGGTGTTTCTGTATCTCTATTATGTTGGTGCGGCTTCGGAACTTTTAAATATCTCGATATATCTCGAAAACTACGCTTCTGATCAAAAAATATCATAGAACATAAATTGTAGGAAACATAATTCTGTACAAAAAACGTCTCTTAACATTTTGCCATAGCTCGCTTCGTTTCCGAGATATTTGCAGATTTATATCAAGGGAAGGGGCCTGACGGACATATTTCGAGATATTTCTTCTTCTTGTTGTTCTTCTTCTGCACAGCTAAGCTGGAAGTGGCATTTGTGGCTCGCACTAGTGCAGAGTTATCTCAAAGAAAGGGGCCACGGTGTTTCTGTATCTCTATTATGTTGGTGCGGCTTCGGAACTTTTAAATATCTCGATATATCTCGAAAACTACGCTTCTGATCAAAAAATATCATAGAAGATAAAAAGTAGGAAACTTAATTCTCTACAAAAAAGGTCTCTTAACATTTTGCCATAGCTCGCTTCGTTTCCGAGATATTTGCAGATTTATCTCAAGGGAAGGGGCCTAACGGACATATTTCGAGATATTTCTTCTTCTTGTTGTTCTTCTTCTGCACAGCTAAACTGGAAGTGGCATTTCCAGCTCGCAATAGTGCAGAGTTATCTCAAAGAGAGGGGCCACGGTGTTTCTGTATCTCTATTATGTTGGTGCGGCTTCGGAACTTTTAAATATCTTGATATATCTCGAGAACTACGCATCTGATCAAAAAATATCATAGAACATAAAAAGTAGGAAACTTAATTCTCTACAAAAAAGGTCTCTTAACATTTTGCCATAGCTCGCTTCGTTTCCGAGATATTTGCAGATTTATCTCAAGGGAAGGGGCCTGACGGACATATTTCGAGATATTTCTTCTTCTTGTTGTTCTTCTTCTGCACAGCTAAGCTGGAAGTGGCATTTGCAGCTCGCAATAGTGCAGAGTTATCGCAAAGAAAGGGGACACGGTGTTTCTGTATCTCTATTATGTTGCTGCGGCTTCGGAACTTTTAAATATCTTGATATATCTCGAGAACTACGCATCTGATCAAAAAATATCATAGAACATAAAAAGTAGGAAACTTAATTCTCTACAAGAAAGGTCTCTTAACATTTTGCCATAGCTCGCTTGGTTTCCGAGATATTTGCAGATTTATCTCAAGGGATGGGGCCTGACGGACATATTTCGAGATATTTCTTCATCTTGTTGTTCTTCTTCTGCACAGCTAAGCGGGAAGTGGCATTTGCAGCTCGCAATAGTGCAGAGTTATCTCAAAGAAAGAGGCCACGGTGTTTCTCTACCTCTATTATGTTGGTGCAGCTTCGGAACTTTTAAATATCTTGATATATCTCGAGATCTACGCATCTGATCAAAAAATATCATAGAACATAAAAAGTAGGAAACTTAATTCTCTACAAAAAAGGTCTCTTAACATTTTGCCATAGCTCGCTTCGTTTCCGAGATATTGGCAGATTTATCTCAAGGGAAGGGGCCTGACGGGCATATTTCGAGATATTTCTTCTTCTTGTTGTTCTTCTTCTGCACAGCTAAGCTGGAAGTGGCATTTGCGGCTCGCACTAGTGCAGAGTTATCTCAAAGAAAGGGGCCACGGTGTTTCTGTATCTCTATTATGTTGGTGCGGCTTCGGAACTTTTAAATATCTTGATATATCTCGAGAACTACGCATCTGATCAAAAAATATCATAGAACATAAAAAGTAGGAAACTTAATTCTCTACAAATAAGGTCTCTTAACATTTTGCCATAGCCCGCTTTGTTTCCGAGATATTTGCAGATTTATCTCAAGGGAAGGGGCCTGACGGACATATTTCGAGATATTTCTTCTTCTTGTTGTTATTCTTCTGCACAGCTAAGCTGGAAGTGGCATTTGCAGCTCGCAATAGTGCAGAGTTATCGCAAAGAAAGGGGCCACGGTGTTTCTCTATCTCTATTATGTTGGTGCGGCTTCGGAACTTTTAAATATCTTGATATATCTCGAGAACTACGCATCTGATCAAAAAATATCATAGAACATAAAAAGTAGGAAACTTAATTCTCTACAAGAAAGGTCTCTTAACATTTTGCCATAGCTCGCTTCGTTTCCGAGATATTTGCAGATTTATCTCAAGGGAAGGGGCCTGACGGACATATTTCGAGATATTTCTTCTTCTTGTTGTTCTTCTTCTGCACAGCTAAGCTGGAAGTGGCATTTGCAGCTCGCAATAGTGCATAGTTATCTCAAAGAAAGGGGCCACGGTGTATCTGTATCTCTATTATGTTGGTGCGGCTTCGGAACTTTTAAATATCTTGATATATCTCGAGAACTACGCATCTGATCAAAAAATATCATAGAACATAAAAAGTAGGAAACGTAATTCTCTACAAAAAAGGTCTCTTAACATTTTGCCATAGCTCGCTTCGTTTCCGAGATATTTGCAGATATATCTCAAGGGAAGGGGCCTAACGGACATATTTCGTGTTATTTCTTCTTCTTGTTGTTCTTCTTCTGCACAGCTAAGCTGGAAGTGGCATTTGCAGCTCGCAATAGTGCAGAGTTATCTCAAAGAAAGGGGCCACGGTGTTTCTGTATCTCTATTATGTTGGTGCGGCTTCGGAACTTTTAAATATCTTGATATATCTCGAGAACAACGCATCTGATCAAAACATATCATAGAACATAAAAAGTAGGAAACTTAATTCTCTACAACAAAGGTCTCTTAACATTTTCCCATAGCTGGCATCGTTTCCGAGATATTTGCAGATTTATCACGAGGGAAGGGGCCTGACGGACATATTTCGAGATATTTCTTCTTCTTGTTGTTCTTCTTCTGCACAGCTAAGCTGGAAGTGGCATTTGCGGCTCGCACTAGTGCAGAGTTATCTCAAAGAAAGGGGCCACGGTGTTTCTGGATCTCTATTATGTTGGTGCGGCTTCGGAACTTTTAAATATCTCGATATATCTCGAAAACTACGCTTCTGATCAAAAAATATCATAGAACATAAATTGTAGGAAACATAATTCTCTACAAAAAAGGTCTCTTAACATTTTGCCATAGCTCGTTTCGTTTCCGAGATATTTGCAGATATATCTCAAGGGAAGGGGCCTGACGGACATATTTCGAGATATTTCTTCTTCTTGTTGTTCTTCTTCTGCACAGCTAAACTGGAAGTGGCATTTCCAGCTCGCAATAGTGCAGAGTTATCTCAAAGAAAGGGGCCACGGTGTTTCTGTATCTCTATTATGTTGGTGCGGCTTCGGAACTTTTAAATATCTTGATATATCTCGAGAACTACGCATCTTATCAAAAAATATCATAGAACATAAAAAGTAGGAAACTTAATTCTTTACAAATAAGGTCTCTTAACATTTTGCCATAGCCCGCTTCGTTTCCGAGATATTTGCAGATTTATCTCAAGGGAAGGGGCCTGACGGACATATTTCGAGATATTTCTTCTTCTTGTTGTTATTCTTCTGCACAGCTAAGCTGGAAGTGGCATTTGCAGCTCGCAATAGTGCAGAGTTATCGCAAAGAAAGGGGCCACGGTGTTTCTCTATCTCTATTATGTTGGTGCGGCTTCGGAACTTTTAAATATCTTGATATATCTCGAG
This sequence comes from Osmia lignaria lignaria, assembly GCF_051020975.1. NCBI lineage: Eukaryota > Metazoa > Arthropoda > Insecta > Hymenoptera > Megachilidae > Osmia > Osmia lignaria. Next base: position 8,681,881 of record NW_027478169.1, on the reverse strand, counting down.
AACTACGCATCTGATCAAAAAATATCATAGAACATAAAAAGTAGGAAACTTAATTCTCTACAAGAAAGGTCTCTTAACATTTTGCCATAGCTCGCTTCGTTTCCGAGATATTTGCAGATTTATCTCAAGGGAAGGGGCCTGACGGACATATTTCGAGATATTTCTTCTTCTTGTTGTTCTTCTTCTGCACAGCTAAGCTGGAAGTGGCATTTGCAGCTCGCAATAGTGCATACTTATCTCAAAGAAAGGGGCCACGGTGTATCTGTATCTCTATTATGTTGGTGCGGCTTCGGAACTTTTAAATATCTTGATATATCTCGAGAACTACGCATCTGATCAAAAAATATCATAGAACATAAAAAGTAGGAAACGTAATTCTCTACAAAAAAGGTCTCTTAACATTTTGCCATAGCTCGCTTCGTTTCCGAGATATTTGCAGATATATCTCAAGGGAAGGGGCCTAACGGACATATTTCGTGTTATTTCTTCTTCTTGTTGTTCTTCTTCTGCACAGCTAAGCTGGAAGTGGCATTTGCAGCTCGCAATAGTGCAGAGTTATCTCAAAGAAAGGGGCCACGGTGTTTCTGTATCTCTATTATGTTGGTGCGGCTTCGGAACTTTTAAATATCTTGATATATCTCGAGAACAACGCATCTGATCAAAACATATCATAGAACATAAAAAGTAGGAAACTTAATTCTCTACAACAAAGGTCTCTTAACATTTTCCCATAGCTGGCATCGTTTCCGAGATATTTGCAGATTTATCACGAGGGAAGGGGCCTGACGGACATATTTCGAGATATTTCTTCTTCTTGTTGTTCTTCTTCTGCACAGCTAAGCTGGAAGTGGCATTTGCGGCTCGCACTAGTGCAGAGTTATCTCAAAGAAAGGGGCCACGGTGTTTCTGGATCTCTATTATGTTGGTGCGGCTTCGGAACTTTTAAATATCTCGATATATCTCGAAAACTACGCTTCTGATCAAAAAATATCATAGAACATAAATTGTAGGAAACATAATTCTCTACAAAAAAGGTCTCTTAACATTTTGCCATAGCTCGTTTCGTTTCCGAGATATTTGCAGATATATCTCAAGGGAAGGGGCCTGACGGACATATTTCGAGATATTTCTTCTTCTTGTTGTTCTTCTTCTGCACAGCTAAACTGGAAGTGGCATTTCCAGCTCGCAATAGTGCAGAGTTATCTCAAAGAAAGGGGCCACGGTGTTTCTGTATCTCTATTATGTTGGTGCGGCTTCGGAACTTTTAAATATCTTGATATATCTCGAGAACTACGCATCTTATCAAAAAATATCATAGAACATAAAAAGTAGGAAACTTAATTCTTTACAAATAAGGCCTCTTAACATTTTGCCATAGCCCGCTTCGTTTCCGAGATATTTGCAGATTTATCTCAAGGGAAGGGGCCTGACGGACATATTTCGAGATATTTCTTCTTCTTGTTGTTATTCTTCTGCACAGCTAAGCTGGAAGTGGCATTTGCAGCTCGCAATAGTGCAGAGTTATCGCAAAGAAAGGGGCCACGGTGTTTCTGTATCTCTATTATGTTGGTGCGGCTTCGGAACTTTTAAATATCTTGATATATCTCGAGAACTACGCATCTGATCAAAAAATATCATAGAACATAAAAAGTAGGAAACTTAATTCTCTACAAGAAAGGTCTCTTAACATTTTGCCATAGCTCGCTTCGTTTCCGAGATATTTGCAGATTTATCTCAAGGGAAGGGGCCTGACGGACATATTTCGAGATATTTCTTCTTATTGTTGTTCTTCTTCTGCACAGCTAAGCTGGAAGTGGCATTTGCAGCTCGCAATAGTGCAGAGTTATCTCAAAGAAAGGGGCCACGGTGTTTCTGTATCTCTATTATGTTGGTGCAGCTTCGGAACTTTTAAATATCTTGATATATCTCGAGAACTACGCATCTGATCAAAAAATATCATGGAACATAAAAAGTAGAAAACTTAATTCTCTACAAAAAAGGTCTCTGAACATTTTGCCATAGCTCGCTTCGTTTCCGAAATATTTGCAGATTTATCTCAAGGGAAGGGGCCTGACGGACATATTTCGAGATATTTCTTCTTCTTGTTGTTCTTCTTCTGCACAGCTAAGCTGGAAGTGGCAATTGCAGCTCGCAATAGTGCATAGTTATCTCGAAGAAAGGGGCCACGGTGTTTCTGTATCTCTATTATGTTGGTGCGGCTTCGGAACTTTTAAATATCTTGATATATCTCGAGAACTACGCATCTGATCAAAAAATATCATAGAACATAAAAAGTAGGAAACTTAATTCTCTACAAAAAAGGTCTCTTAACATTTTGCCATAGCTCGCTTCGTTTCCGAGATATTTGCAGATATATCTCAAGGGAAGGGGCCTAACGGACATATTTCGTGTTATTTCTTCTTCTTGTTGTTCTTCTTCTGCACAGCTAAGCTGGAAGTGGCATTTGCAGCTCGCAATAGTGCAGAGTTATCTCAAAGAAAGGGGCCACGGTGTTTCTGTATCTCTATTATGTTGGTGCGGCTTCGGAACTTTTAAATATCTTGATATATCTCGAGAACAACGCATCTGATCAAAAAATATCATAGAACATAAAAGGTAGCAAACTTAATTCTCTACAATAAAGGTCTCTTAACATTTTGCCATAGCTCGCTTCGTTTCCGAGATATTTGCAGATATATCTCAAGGGAAGGGGCCTAACGGACATATTTCGTGTTATTTCTTCTTCTTGTTGTTCTTCTTCTGCACAGCTAAGCTGGAAGTGGCATTTGCAGCTCGCAATAGTGCAGAGTTATCTCAAAGAAAGGGGCCACGGTGTTTCTGTATCTCTATTATGTTGGTGCGGCTTCGGAACTTTTAAATATCTTGATATATCTCGAGAACAACGCATCTGATCAAAAAATATCATAGAATATAAAAGGTAGGAAACTTAATTCTCTACAACAAAGGTCTCTTAACATTTTGCCATAGCTCGCTTCGTTTCCGAGATATTTGCAGATTTATCTCGAGGGAAGGGGCCTGACGGACATATTTCGAGATATTTCTTCTTCTTGTTGTTCTTCTTCTGCACAGCTAAGCTGGAAGTGGCATTTGCGGCTCGCACTAGTGCAGAGTTATCTCAAAGAAAGGGGCCACGGTGTTTCTGGATCTCTATTATGTTGGTGCGGCTTCGGAACTTTTAACTATCTCGATATATCTCGAAAACTACGCTTCTGATCAAAAAATATCATACAACATAAATTGTAGGAAACATAATTCTCTACAAAAAAGGTCTCTTAACATTTTGCCATAGCTCGTTTCGTTTCCGAGATATTTGCAGATATATCTCAAGGGAAGGGGCCTGACGGACATATTTCGAGATATTTCTTCTTCTTGTTGTTCTTCTTCTGCACAGCTAAACTGGAAGTGGCATGTCCAGCTCGCAATAGTGCAGAGTTATCTCAAACACAGGGGCCACGGTGTTTCTGTATCTCTATTATGTTGGTGCGGCTTCGGAACTTTTAAATATCTTGATATATCTCGAGAACTACGCATCTGATCAAAAAATATCATGGAACATAAAAAGTAGAAAACTTAATTCTCTACAAAAAAGGTCTCTTAACATTTTGCCATAGCTCGCTTCGTTTCCGAGATATTTGCAGATTTATCTCAAGGGAAGGGGCCTGACGGACATATTTCGAGATATTTCTTCTTCTTGTTGTTCTTCTTCTGCACAGCTAAGCTGGAAGTGGCATTTGCAGCTCGCAATAGTGCATAGTTATCTCAAAGAAAGGGGCCACGGTGTTTCTGTATCTCTATTATGTTGGTGCGGCTTCGGAACTTTTAAATATCTTGATATATCTCGAGAACTACGCATCTGATCAAAAAATATCATAGAACATAAAAAGTAGGAAACTTAATTCTCTACAAAAAAGGTCTCTGAACATTTTGCCATAGCTCGCTTCGTTTCCGAGTTATTTGCAGATATATCTCAAGGGAAGGGGCCTAACGGACATATTTCGTGTTATTTCTCCTTCTTGTTGTTCTTCTTCTGCACAGCTAAGCTGGAAGTGGCATTTGCAGCTCGCAATAGTGCAGAGTTATCTCAAAGAAAGGGGCCACGGTGTTTCTGTATCTCTATTATGTTGGTGCGGCTTCGGAACTTTTAAATATCTCGATATATCTCGAAAACTACGCTTCTGATCAAAAAATATCATAGAACATAAATTGTAGGAAACATAATTCTCTACAAAAAAGGTCTCTTAACATTTTGCCATAGCTCGTTTCGCTTCCGAGATATTTGCAGATATATCTCAAGGGAAGGGGCCTGACGGACATATTTCGAGATATTTCTTCTTCTTGTTGTTCTTCTTCTGCACAGCTATACTGGAAGTGGCATTTCCAGCTCGCAATAGTTTAGAGTTATCTCAAAGAAAGGGGCCACGGTGTTTCTGTATCTCTATTATGTTGGTGCGGCTTCGGAACTTTTAAATATCTTGATATATCTCGAGAACTACGCATCTGATCAAAAAATATCATAGAACATAAAAAGTAGGAAACTTAATTCTCTACAAAAAAGGTCTCTTAACATTATGCCATAGCTCGCTTCGTTTCCGAGATATTTGCTGATTTATCTCAAGGGAAGGGGCCTGACGGACATATTTCGAGATATTTGTTCTTCTTGTTGTTCTTCTTCTGCACAGCTAAACTGGAAGTGGCATTTCCAGCTCGCAATAGTGCAGAGTTATCTCAAAGAAAGGGTCCACGGTGTTTCTGTATCTCTATTATGTTGGTGCGGCTTCGGAACTTTTAAATATCTTGATATATCTCGAGAACTACGCATCTGATCAAAAAATATCATAGAACATAAAAAGTAGGGAACTTAATTCTCTACAAGAAAGGTCTCTTAACATTTTGCCATAGCTCGCTTCGTTTCCGAGATATTTGCAGATCTATCTCAAGGGATGGGGCCTGACGGACATATTTCGAGATATTTCTTCTTCTTGTTGTTCTTCTTCTGCACATCTAAGCTGGAAGTGGCATTTGCAGCTCGCAATAGTGCAGAGTTATCTCAAAGAAAGCGGCCACGGTGTTTCTGTACCTCTATTATGTTGGTGCAGCTTCGGAACTTTTAAATATCTTGATATATCTCGAGATCTACGCATCTGATCAAAAAATATCATAGAACATAAAAAGTAGGAAACTTAATTCTCTACAAATAAAGTCTCTTAACATTTTGCCATAGCTCGCTTCGTTTCCGAGATATTTGCAGATTTATCTCAAGGAAAGGGGCCTGACGGACATATTTCTAGATATTTCTTCTTCTTGTTGTTCTTCTTCTGCACAGCTAAGATGGAAGTGGCATTTGGAGCTCGCAATAGTGCAGAGTTATCTCAAAGAAAGGGGCCACGGTGTTTCTGTATCTCTATTATGTTGGTGCGGCTTCGGAACTTTTAAATATCTTGTTATATCTCGAGAACTACGCATCTGATCAAAAAATATCATAGAACATAAAAAGTAGGAAACTTAATTCTCTACAAATAAAGTTTCTTAACATTTTGCCATAGCTCGCTTCGTTTCCGAGATATTTGCAGATTTATCTCAAGGAAAGGGGCCTGACGGACATATTTCGAGATATTTCTTCTTCTTGTTGTTCTTCTTCTGCACAGCTAAGCTGGAAGTGGCATTTGCAGCTCGCAATAGTGCAGAGTTATCCCAAAGAAAGGGGCCACGGTGTTTCTGTATCTCTATTATGTTGGTGCGGCTTCGGAACTTTTAAATATCTTGATATCTCTCGAGAACTACGCATCTGATCAAAAAATATCATAGAACATAAAAAGTAGGAAACTTACTTCTCTACAAAAAAGGTCTCTTAACATTTTGCCATAGCTCGCTTCGTTTCCGAGATATATGCAGATTTATCTCAAGGGAAGGGGCCTGACGGACATATTTCGAGATATTTCTTCTTCTTGTTGTTCTTCTTCTGCACAGCTAAGCTGGAAGTGGCATTTGCAGCTCGCAATAGTGCAGAGTTATCTCAAAGAATGGGGCCACGGTGTTTCTGCATCTCTATTATGTTGGTGCGGCTTCGGAACTTTTAAATATCTCGATATATCTCGAAAACTACGCTTCTGATCAAAAAATATCATAGAACATAACTTGTAGGAAACATAATTCTCTACAAAAAAGGTCTCTTAACATTTTGCCATAGCTCGCTTCGTTTCCGAGATATTTGCAGATTTATCTCAAGGGAAGGGGCCTGACGGACATATTTCGAGATATTTCTTCTTCTTGTTGTTCTTCTTCTGCACAGCTAAACTGGAAGTGGCGTTTCCAGCTCGCAATAGCGCAGAGTTATCTCAAAGAAAGGGGCCACGGTGTTTCTGTATCTCTATTATGTTGGTGCGGCTTCGGAACTTTTAAATATCTTGATATATCTCGAGAACTACGCATCTGATCAAAAAATATCATAGAACATAGAAAGTAGGAAACTTAATTCTCTACAAAAAAGGTCTCTTAACATTTTGCCATAGCTCGCTTCGTTTCCGAGATATTTGCAGATATATCTCAAGGGAAGGGGCCTGACGGACATATTTCGAGATATTTCTTCTTCTTGTTGTTCTTCTTCTGCACAGCTAAACTGGAAGTGGCGTTTCCAGCTCGCAATAGCGCAGAGTTATCTCAAAGAAAGGGGCCACGGTGTTTCTGTATCTCTATTATGTTGGTGCGGCTTCGGAACTTTTAAATATCTTGATATATCTCGGGAACTACGCTTCTGATAAAAAAATATCATAGAACATAAAAAGTAGGAAACTTAATTCTCTACAAATAAAGTCTCTTAACATTTTGCCATAGCTCGCTTCGTTTCCGAGATATTTGCAGATTTATCTCAAGGAAAGGGGCCTGACGGACATATTTCTAGATATTTCTTCTTCTTGTTGTTCTTCTTCTGCACAGCTAAGATGGAAGTGGCATTTGGAGCTCGCAATAGTGCAGAGTTATCTCAAAGAAAGGGGCCACGGTGTTTCTGTATCTCTATTATGTTTGTGCGGCTTCGGAACTTTTAAATATCTTGTTATATCTCGAGAACTACGCATCTGATCAAAAAATATCATAGAACATAAAAAGTAGGAAACTTAATTCTCTACAAATAAAGTTTCTTAACATTTTGCCATAGCTCGCTTCGTTTCCGAGATATTTGCAGATTTATCTCAAGGAAAGGGGCCTGACGGACATATTTCGAGATATTTCTTCTTCTTGTTGTTCTTCTTCTGCACAGCTAAGCTGGAAGTGGCATTTGCAGCTCGCAATAGTGCAGAGTTATCCCAAAGAAAGGGGCCACGGTGTTTCTGTATCTCTATTATGTTGGTGCGGCTTCGGAACTTTTAAATATCTTGATATCTCTCGAGAACTACGCATCTGATCAAAAAATATCATAGAACATAAAAAGTAGGAAACTTACTTCTCTACAAAAAAGGTCTCTTAACATTTTGCCATAGCTCGCTTCGTTTCCGAGATATATGCAGATTTATCTCAAGGGAAGGGGCCTGACGGACATATTTCGAGATATTTCTTCTTCTTGTTGTTCTTCTTCTGCACAGCTAAGCTGGAAGTGGCATTTGCAGCTCGCAATAGTGCAGAGTTATCTCAAAGAATGGGGCCACGGTGTTTCTGCATCTCTATTATGTTGGTGCGGCTTCGGAACTTTTAAATATCTCGATATATCTCGAAAACTACGCTTCTGATCAAAAAATATCATAGAACATAAATTGTAGGAAGCATAATTCTCTACAAAAAACGTCTCTTAACATTTTGCCATAGCTCGCTTCGTTTCCGAGATATTTGCAGATTCAGCTCAAAGGATCGGGCCTGACGGACATATTTCGAGATATTTCTTCTTCTTGTTGTTCTTCCTCTGCACAGCTAAGCTGGAAGTGGCATTTGCAGCTCGCAAGAGTGCAGAGTTATCTCAAAGAGAGGGGCCACGGTGTTTCTGTGTCTCTATTATGTTGGTGCGGCTTCGGAACTTTTAAGTATCTTGATATATCTCGAGAACTACGCATCTGATCAAAAAATATCATAGAACATAAAAAGTAGGAAACTTCATTCTCTACAAAAAAGGTCTCTTAACATTTTGCCATAGCTCGCTTCGTTTCCGAGATATTTGGAGATTTATCTCAAGTGAAGGGGCCTGACGGACATATTTCGAGATATTTCTTCTTCTTGTTGTCCTTCTTCTGCACAGCTAAGCTGGAAGTGGCATTTGCGGCTCGCACTAGTGCAGAGTTATCTCAATGAAAGGGGCCACGGTGTTTCTGTATCTCTATTATGTTGGTGCGGCTTCGGAACTTTTCATTATCTCGATATATCTCGAAAACTACGCTTCTGATCAAAAAACATCATAGAACATAAATTGTAGGAAACATAATTCTCTACACAAAACGTCTCTTAACATTTTGCCATAGCTCGCTTCGTTTCCGAGATATTTGCAGATTCAGCTCAAAGGAACGGGCCTGACGGACATATTTCGAGATATTTCTTCTTCTTGTTGTTCTTCCTCTGCACAGCTAAGCTGGAAGTGGCATTTGCAGCTCGCAATAGTGCAGAGTTATCTCAAAGAAAGGGGCCACGGTGTTTCTGTATCTCTATTATGTTGGTGCGGCTTCGGAACTTTTAAATATCTTGATATATCTCGAGAACTACGCATCTGATCAAAAAATATCATAGAACATAAAAAGTAGGAAACGTAATTCTCTACAAATAAGGTCTCTTAACATTTTGCCATAGCTCGCTTCGTTTCCGAGATATTTGCAGATTTATCTCAAGGGAAGGGGCTTGACGGACATATTTCGAGATATTTCTTCTTCTCGTTGTTCTTCTTCTGCACAGCTAAGATGGAAGTGGCATTTGCAGCTCGCAATAGTGCAGAGTTATCGCAAAGAAAGGGGCCACGGTGTTTCTGTATCTCTATTATGTTGGTGCGGCTTCGGAACTTTTAAATATCTTGATATATCTCGAGAACTACGCATCTGATCAAAAAATATCATAGAACATAAAAAGTAGGAAACTTAATTCTCTACAAAAAAGGTCTCGTAACATTTTGCCATAGCTCGCTTCGTTTCCGAGATATTTGCAGATTTATCTCAAGGGAAGGGGCCTGACGGACATATTTCGAGATATTTCTTCTTCTTGTTGTTCTTCTTCTGCACAGCTAAGCTGGAAGTGGCATTTGCAGCTCGCAATAGTGCAGAGTTATCTCAAAGAAAGGGGCCACGGTGTTTCTGTATCTCTATTATGTTGGTGCGGCTTCGGAACTTTTAAATATCTTGATATATCTCGAGAACTACGCATCTGATCAAAAAATATCATGGAAAATAAAAAGTAAGAAACATAATTCTCTACAAAAAAGGTCTCTTAACATTATGCCATAGCTCGCTTCGTTTCCGAGATATTTGCTGATTTATCTCAAGGGAAGGGGCCTGACGGACATATTTCGAGATATTTCTTCTTCTTGTTGTTCTTCTTCTGCACAGCTAAACTGGAAGTGGCATTTCCAGCTCGCAATAGTGCAGAGTTATCTCAAAGGAAGGGGCCACGGTGTTTCTGTATCTCTATTATGTTGGTGCGGCTTCGGAACTTTTAAATATCTTGATATATCTCGAGAACTACGCATCTGATCAAAAAATATCATAGAACACAAAAAGTAGGAAACTTAATTATCTACAAAAAAGGTCTCTTAATATTTTGCCATAGCTCGCTTCGTTTCCGAGATATTTGCAGATTTATCTCGAGGGAAGGGGCCTGACGGACATATTTCGAGATATTTCTTCTTCTTGTTGTTCTTCTTCGGCACAGCTAAGTTGGAAGTGGCTTTTGCGGCTCGCACTAGTGCAGAGTTATCTCAAAGAAAGGGGCCACGGTGTTTCTGTATCTCTATTATGTTGGTGCGGCTTCGGAACTTTTAAATATCTCGATGTATCTCGAGAACTACGCATCTGATCAAAAAATATCATACAACATAAAAAGTAGGAAACTTAATTCTCTACAAAAAAGATCTCTTAACATTTTGCCATAGCTCGCTTCGTTTCCGAGATATTTGCAGATTTATCTCAAGGGAAGGGGCCTGACGGACATATTTCGAGATATTTCTTCTTCTTGTTGTTCTTCTTCTGCACAGCTAAACTGGAAGTGGCATTTCCAGCTCCCAATAGTGCAGAGTTATCTCAAAGAAAGGGGCCACGGTGTTTCTGTATCTCTATTATGTTGGTGCGGCTTCGGAACTTTTAAATATCTTGATATATCTCGAGAACTACGCATCTGATCAAAAAATATCATAGAACATAAAAAGTAGGAACCTTAATTCTCTACAAATAAAGTCTCTTAACATTTTGCCTTAGCTCGCTTCGTTTCCGAGATATTTGCAGATTTATATCAAGGGAAGGGGCCTGAGGGACATATTTGGAGATATTTCTTCTTCTTGTTGTTCTTCTTCTGCACAGCTAAGCTGGAAGTGGCATTTGCGGCCCGCACTAGTGCAGAGTTATCTCAAAGAAAGGGGCCACGGTGTTTCTGTATCTCTATTATGTTGGTGCGGCTTCGGAACTTTTAAATATCTCGATATATCTCGAAAACTACGCTTCTGATAAAAAAATATCATAGAACATAACTTGTAGGAGACATAATTCTCTACAAAAAAGGTCTCTTAACATTTTGCCATAGCTCGCTTCGTTTCCGAGATATTTGCAGATATATCTCAAGGGAAGGGGCCTGACGGACATATTTCGAGATATTTCTTCTTCTTGTTGTTCTTCTTCTGCACAGCTAAGCTGGAAGTGGCATTTGCAGCTCGCAATAGTGCAGAGTTATCTCAAAGAAAGGGGCCACGGTGTTTCTGTATCTCTATTATGTTGGTGCAGCTTCGGAACTTTTAAATATCTTGATATATCTCGAGAACAACGCATCTGATCAAAAAATATCATAGAACATAACTTGTAGGAGACATAATTCTCTACAAAAAAGGTCTCTTAACATTTTGCCATAGCTCGCTTCGTTTCCGAGATATTTGCAGATATATCTCAAGGGAAGGGGCCTGACGGACATATTTCGAGATATTTCTTCTTCTTGTTGTTCTTCTTCTGCACAGCTAAGCTGGAAGTGGCATTTGCAGGTCGCAATAGTGCAGAGTTATCTCAAAGAAAGGGGCCACGGTGTTTCTGTATCTCTATTATGTTGGTGCGGCTTCGGAACTTTTAAATATCTCGATATATCTCGAAAACTACGCTTCTGATCAAAAAATATCATAGAAAGTAAATTGTAGGAAACATAATTCTCTACAAAAAAGGTCTCTTAACATTTTGCCATAGCTCGCTTCGTTTCCGAGATATTTGCAGATTTATCTCAAGGGAAGGGGTCTGACGGACATATTTCGAGATATTTCTTCTTCTTGTTGTTCTTCTTCTGCACAGCTAAGCTCGAAGTGGCATTTGCAGCTCGCAATAGTGCAGAGTTATCTCAAAGAAAGAGGCCACGGTGTTTCTGTACCTCTATTATGTTGGTGCGGCTTCGGAATTTTTAAATATCTCGATATATCTCGAAAACTACGCTTCTGATCAAAAAATATCATAGAACATAAATTGTAGGAAACATAATTCTCTACAAAAAAGGTCTCTCAACATTTTGCCATAGCTCGCTTCGTTTCCGAGATATTTGCAGATTTATCTCAAGGGAAGGGGACTGACGGACATATTTCGAGATATTTCTTCTTCTTGTTGTTCTTCTTCTGCACAGCTAAGCTGGAAGTGGCATTTGCAGGTCGCAATAGTGCAGAGTTATCTCAAAGAAAGGGGCCACGGTGTTTCTGTATCTCTATTATGTTGGTGCGGCTTCGGAACTTTTAAATATCTCGATATATCTCGAAAACTACGCTTCTGATCAAAAAATATCATAGAAAGTAAATTGTAGGAAACATAATTCTCTACAAAAAAGGTCTCTTAACATTTTGCCATAGCTCGCTTCGTTTCCGAGATATTTGCAGATTTATCTCAAGGGAAGGGGTCTGACGGACATATGTCGAGATATTTCTTCTTCTTGTTGTTCTTCTTCTGCACAGCTAAGCTCGAAGTGGCATTTGCAGCTCGCAATAGTGCAGAGTTATCTCAAAGAAAGAGGCCACGGTGTTTCTGTACCTCTATTATGTTGGTGCGGCTTCGGAATTTTTAAATATCTCGATATATCTCGAAAACTACGCTTCTGATCAAAAAATATCATAGAACATAAATTGTAGGAAACATAATTCTCTACAAAAAAGGTCTCTAAACATTTTGCCATAGCTCCCTTCGTTTCCGAGATATTTGCAGATTTATCTCAAGGGAAGGGGACTGACGGACATATTTCGAGATATTTCTTCTTCTTGTTGTTCTTCTTCTGCACAGCTAAGCTGGAAGTGGCATTTGCAGGTCGCAATAGTGCAGAGTTATCTCAAAGAAAGGGGCCACGGTGTTTCTGTATCTCTATTATGTTGGTGCGGCTTCGGAACCTTTAAATATCTCGATATATCTCGAAAACTACGCTTCTGATCAAAAAATATCATAGAACTTAAAAAGTAGGAAACGTAATTCTCTACAAAAAAGGTCTCTTAACATTTTGCCATAGCTCGCTTCGTTTCCGAGATATTTGCAGATTTATCTCAAGGGAAGGGGCCTGACGGACATATTTCGAGATACTTCTTCTTCTTGTTGTTCTTCTTCTGCACAGCTAAGCTGGAAGTGGCATTTGCAGCTCGCAATAGTGCAGAGTTATCTCAAAGAAAGGGGCCACGGTGTTTCTGTATCTCTATTATGTTGGTGCGGCTTCGGAACTTTTAAATATCTTGATATATCTCGAGAACTACGCATCTGATCAAAAAATATCATAGAACACAAAAGGTAGGAAACGTAATTCTCCACAAAAAAGGTCTTTTAACATTTTGCCATAGCTCGGATTGTTTGCGAGATATTAGCAGATTTAGCTCAAGGGAAGGGGCCTGACGTACATATTCCGAGATATTTCTTGATCTTCTTGTGCTTCTTCTGCACAGCTAAGCTGGAACTGGCATTTGCTGCTCGCAAAAGTGCAGAGTTATCTCACAGAAATGGGCCACGGTGTTTCTGTATCTCTATTATGTTGGTGCGGCTTCGGAACTTTTAAATATCTTGATATATCTCGAGAACTACGCATCTGATCAAAAAATATCATACAACATAAAAAGTAGGAAACTTAATTCTCTACAAAAAAGGTCTCTTAACATTTTGCCATAGCTCGCTTCGTTTCCGAGATATTTGCAGATTTATCTCAAGGGAAGGTGCCTGACGGACATATTTCGAGATATTTCTTCTTCTTGTTGTTCTTCTTCTGCACAGCTAAGCTGGAAGTGGCATTTGCAGGTCGCAATAGTGCAGAGTTATCTCAAAGAAAGGGGCCACGGTGTTTCTGTATCTCTATTATGTTGGTGCGGCTTCGCAACTTTTAAATATTATGATATATCTCGAGAACTACGCATCTGATCAAAAAATATCATACAACATAAAAAGTAGGAAACTTAATTCTCTACAAAAAAGGTCTCTTAACATTTTGCCATAGCTCGCTTCGTTTCCGAGATATTTGCAGATTTATCTCAAGGTAAGGGGTCTGACGGACATATTTCGAGATATTTCTTCTTCTTGTTGTTCTTCTTCTGCACAGCTAAGCTCGAAGTGGCATTTGCAGCTCGCAATAGTGCAGAGTTATCTCAAAGAAAGGGGCCACGGTGTTTCTGTATCTCTATTATGTTGGTGCGGCTTCGGAACTTTTAAATATCTTGATATATCTCGAGAACTACGCATCTGATCAAAAAATATCATAGAACATAAAAGGTAGGAAACGTAATTCTCCACAAAAAAGGTCTTTTAACATTTTGCCATAGCTCGGATTGTTTGCGAGATATTTGGAGATTTAGCTCAAGGGAAGGGGCCTGACGTACATATTCCGAGATATTTCTTGATCTTGTTGTGCTTCTTCTGCACAGCTAAGCTGGAACTGGCATTTGCTGCTCGCAAAAGTGCAGAGTTATCTCACAGAAATGGGCCACGGTGTTTCTGTATCTCTATTATGTTGGTGCGGCTTCGGAACTTTTAAATATCTTGATATATCTCGAGAACTACGCACCTGATTAAAAAATATCATAGAACAAAAAGAGTAGGAAACTTAATTCTCTACAAAAAAGGTCTCTTAACATTTTGCCATAGCTCGCTTCGTTTCCGAGATATTTGCAGATTTATCTCAAGGGAAGGGGCCTGACGGACATATTTCGAGATATTTCTTCTTCTTGTTGTTCTTCTTCTGCACAGCTAAACTGGAAGTGGCATTTCCAGCTCGCAATAGTGCAGAGTTATCTCAAAGAAAGAGGCCACGGTGTTTCTGTACCTCTATTATGTTGGTGCAGCTTCGGAACTTTTACATATCTTGATATATCTCAAGAACTACGCATCTGATAAAAAAATATCATAGAACATAAAAAGTAGGAAACCTAATTTTCTACATAAAAGGTCTGTTAACATTTTGCCGTAGCTTGCTTCGTTTCCGAGATATTTGCAGATTTATCTCAAGGGAAGGGGCCTGACGGACATATTTCGAAATATTTCTTATTCTTGTTGTTCTTCTTCTGCACAGCTAAGCTGGAAGTGGCATTTGCGGCTCGCACTAGTGCAGAGTTACCTCAAAGAAAGGGGCCACGGTGTTTCTGTATCTCTATTATGTTGGTGCAGCTTCGGAACTTTTAAATATCTTGATATATCTCGAGAACTACGCATCTGATCAAAAAATATCATGCATCATAAAAAGTGGAAAACTTAATTCTCTACAAAAAAGGTCTCTTAACATTTTGCCATAGCTCGCTTCGTTTCCGAGATATTTGCAGATTTATCTCAAGGGAAGGGGCCTGACGGACATATTTCGAAATATTTCTTATTCTTGTTGTTCTTCTTCTGCACAGCTAAGCTGGAAGTGGCATTTGCGGCTCGCACTAGTGCAGAGTTACCTCAAAGAAAGGGGCCACGGTGTTTCTGTATCTCTATTATGTTGGTGCGGCTTCGGAACTTTTAAATATCTTGATATATCTGGAGATCTACGCATCTGATCAAAAAATATCATAGAACATAAAAAGTAGGAAACTTAACTCTACAAAAAAGGTCTCTTAACATTTTCCCATAGCTGGCATCGTTTCCGAGATATTTGCAGATTTAGCTCAAGGGAAGGGGCCTGACGGACATATTCCGAGATATTTCTTCTTCTTGTTGTTCCTCTTCTGCACAGCTAAGCTGGAAGTGGCATTTGCAGCTCGCAATAGTGCAGAGTTATCTCAAAGAAAGAGGCCACGGTGTTTCTGTACCTCTATTATGTTGGTGCAGCTTCGGAACTTTTACATATCTTGATATATCTCAAGAACTACGCATCTGATAAAAAAATATCATAGAACATAAAAAGTAGGAAACCTAATTTTCTACAAAAAAGGTCTGTTAACATTTTGCCGTAGCTTGCTTCGTTTCCGAGATATTTGCAGATTTATCTCAAGGGAAGGGGCCTGACGGACATATTTCGAGATATTTCTTCTTCTTGTTGTTCTTCTTCTGCACAGCTAAGCTGGAAGTGGCATTTGCAGCTCGCAATAGTGCAGAGTTATCTCAAAGAAAGGGGCCACGGTGTTTCTGTATCTCTATTATGTTGGTGCGGCTTCGGAACTTTTAAATATCTTGATATATCTGGAGATCTACGCATCTGATCAAAAAATATCATACAACATAAAAAGTAGGAAACTTAATTCTCTACAAAAAAGGTCTCTTAACATTTTGCCATAGCTCGCTTCGTTTTCGAGATATTTGCAGATTTATCTCAAGGGAAGGGGCCTGACGGACATATTTCGAGATATTTCTTCTTCTTGTTGTTCTTCTTCTGCACAGCTAAGCTGGAAGTGGCATTTGCAGCTCGCAATAGTGCAGAGTTATCTCAAAGAAAGGGGCCACGGTGTTTCTGTACCTCTATTATGTTGGTGCAGCTTCGGAGCTTTTAAATATCTTGATATATCTCGAGAACTACGCATCTGATCAAAAAATATCATAGAACATAAAAAGTAGGAAACTTAACTCTACAAAAAAGGTCTCTTAACATTTTCCCATAGCTGGCATCGTTTCCGAGATATTTGCAGATTTAGCTCAAGGGAAGGGGCCTGACGGACATATTCCGAGATATTTCTTCTTCTTGTTGTTCCTCTTCTGCACAGCTAAGCTGGAAGTGGCATTTGCAGCTCGCAATAGTGCAGAGTTATCTCAAAGAAAGAGGCCACGGTGTTTCTGTACCTCTATTATGTTGGTGCAGCTTCGGAACTTTTACATATCTTGATATATCTCAAGAACTACGCATCTGATAAAAAAATATCATAGAACATAAAAAGTAGGAAACCTAATTTTCTACAAAAAAGGTCTGTTATCATTTTGCCGTAGCTTGCTTCGTTTCCGAGATATTTGCAGATTTATCTCAAGGGAAGGGGCCTGACGGACATATTTCGAAATATTTCTTATTCTTGTTGTTCTTCTTCTGCACAGCTAAGCTGGAAGTGGCATTTCCAGCTCGCAATAGTGAAGAGTTATCTCAAAGAAAGGGGCCACGGTGTTTCTGTATCTCTATTATGTTGGTGCGGCTTCGGAACTTTTAAATATCTCGATATATCTCGAGAACTACGCATCTGATCAAAAAATATCATAGAACATAAAAAGTAGGAAACTTAATTCTCTACAAATAAGGTCTCTTAACATTTTGCCATAGCTCGCTTCGTTTCCGAGATATTTGCAGATTTATCTCAAGGGAAGGGGCCTGACGGACATATTTCGAGATATTTCTTCTTCTTGTTGTTCTTCTTCTGCACAGCTAAGCTGGAAGTGGCATTTGCAGCTCGCAATAGTGCAGAGTTATCTCAAAGAAAGGGGCCACGGTGTTTCTGTATCTCTATTATGTTGGTGCGGCTTCGGAACTTTTAAATATCTTGATATATCTGGAGATCTACGCATCTGATCAAAAAATATCATAGAACATAAAAAGTAGGAAACTTAATTCTCTACAAAAAAGGTCGCTTAACATTTTGCCATAGCTCGCTTCGTTTCCGAGATATTTGCAGATTTATCTCAAGGGAAGGGGCCTGACGGACATATTTCGAGATATTTCTTCTTCTTGTTGTTCTTCTTCTGCACAGCTAAGCTCGAAGTGGCATTTGCAGCTCGCAATAGTGCAGAGTTATCTCAAAGAAAGGGGCCACGGTGTTTCTGTATCTCTATTATGTTGGTGCGGCTTCGGAACTTTTAAATATCTTGATATATCTCGAGAACTACGCATCTGATCAAAAAATATCATAGAACATAAAAGGTAGGAAACGTAATTCTCCACAAAAAAGGTCTTTTAACATTTTGCCATAGCTCGGATTGTTTGCGAGATATTTGGAGATTTAGCTCAAGGGAAGGGGCCTGACGTACATATTCCGAGATATTTCTTGATCTTGTTGTGCTTCTTCTGCACAGCTAAGCTGGAACTGGCATTTGCTGCTCGCAAAAGTGCAGAGTTGTCTCACAGAAATGGGCCACGGTGTTTCTGTATCTCTATTATGTTGGTGCGGCTTCGGAACATTTAAATATCTTGATATATCTCGAGAACTACGCACCTGATCAAAAAATATCATAGAACAAAAAGAGTAGGAAACTTAATTCTCTACAAAAAAGGTCTCTTAACATTTTGCCATAGCTCGCTTCGTTTCCGAGATATTTGCAGATTTATCTCAAGGGAAGGGGCCTGACGGACATATTTCGAGATATTTCTTCTTCTTGTTGTTCTTCTTCTGCACAGCTAAACTGGAAGTGGCATTTCCAGCTCGCAATAGTGCAGAGTTATCTCAAAGAAAGAGGCCACGGTGTTTCTGTACCTCTATTATGTTGGTGCAGCTTCGGAACTTTTACATATCTTGATATATCTCAAGAACTACGCATCTGATAAAAAAATATCATAGAACATAAAAAGTAGGAAACCTAATTTTCTACAAAAAAGGTCTGTTAACATTTTGCCGTAGCTTGCTTCGTTTCCGAGATATTTGCAGATTTATCTCAAGGGAAGGGGCCTGACGGACATATTTCGAAATATTTCTTATTCTTGTTGTTCTTCTTCTGCACAGCTAAGCTGGAAGTGGCATTTGCGGCTCGCACTAGTGCAGAGTTACCTCAAAGAAAGGGGCCACGGTGTTTCTGTATCTCTATTATGTTGGTGCAGCTTCGGAACTTTTAAATATCTTGATATATCTCGAGAACTACGCATCTGATCAAAAAATATCATGCATCATAAAAAGTGGAAAACTTAATTCTCTACAAAAAAGGTCTCTTAACATTTTGCCATAGCTCGCTTCGTTTCCGAGATATTTGCAGATTTATCTCAAGGGAAGGGGCCTGACGGACATATTTCGAAATATTTCTTATTCTTGTTGTTCTTCTTCTGCACAGCTAAGCTGGAAGTGGCATTTGCGGCTCGCACTAGTGCAGAGTTACCTCAAAGAAAGGGGCCACGGTGTTTCTGTATCTCTATTATGTTGGTGCGGCTTCGGAACTTTTAAATATCTTGATATATCTGGAGATCTACGCATCTGATCAAAAAATATCATACAACATAAAAAGTAGGAAACTTAATTCTCTACAAAAAAGGTCTCTTAACATTTTGCCATAGCTCGCTTCGTTTTCGAGATATTTGCAGATTTATCTCAAGGGAAGGGGCCTGACGGACATATTTCGAGATATTTCTTCTTCTTGTTGTTCTTCTTCTGCGCAGCTAAGCTGGAAGTGGCATTTGCAGCTCGCAATAGTGCAGAGTTATCTCAAAGAAAGGGGCCACGGTGTTTCTGTACCTCTATTATGTTGGTGCAGCTTCGGAGCTTTTAAATATCTTGATATATCTCGAGAACTACGCATCTGATCAAAAAATATCATAGAACATAAAAAGTAGGAAACTTAACTCTACAAAAAAGGTCTCTTAACATTTTCCCATAGCTGGCATCGTTTCCGAGATATTTGCAGATTTAGCTCAAGGGAAGGGGCCTGACGGACATATTCCGAGATATTTCTTCTTCTTGTTGTTCCTCTTCTGCACAGCTAAGCTGGAAGTGGCATTTGCAGCTCGCAATAGTGCAGAGTTATCTCAAAGAAAGAGGCCACGGTGTTTCTGTACCTCTATTATGTTGGTGCAGCTTCGGAACTTTTACATATCTTGATATATCTCAAGAACTACGCATCTGATAAAAAAATATCATAGAACATAAAAAGTAGGAAACCTAATTTTCTACAAAAAAGGTCTGTTAACATTTTGCCGTAGCTTGCTTCGTTTCCGCGATATTTGCAGATTTATCTCAAGGGAAGGGGCCTGACGGACATATTTCGAAATATTTCTTATTCTTGTTGTTCTTCTTCTGCACAGCTAAGCTGGAAGTGGCATTTGCGGCTCGCACTAGTGCAGAGTTACCTCAAAGAAAGGGGCCACGGTGTTTCTGTATCTCTATTATGTTGGTGCAGCTTCGGAACTTTTAAATATCTTGATATATCTCGAGAACTACGCATCTGATCAAAAAATATCATGCATCATAAAAAGTGGAAAACTTAATTCTCTACAGAAAAGGTCTCTTAACATTTTGCCATAGCTCGCTTCGTTTCCGAGATATTTGCAGATTTATCTCAAGGGAAGGGGCCTGACGGACATATTTCGAGATATTTCTTCTTCTTGTTGTTCTTCTTCGGCACAGCTAAACTGGAAGTGGCATTTCCAGCTCGCAATAGTGCAGAGTTATCTCAAAGAAAGGGGCCACGGTGTTTCTGTATCTCTATTATGTTGGTGCGGCTTCGGAACTTTTAAATATCTCGATATATCTCGAGAACTACGCATCTGATCAAAAAATATCATAGAACATAAAAAGTAGGAAAGTTAATTCTCTACAAATAAGGTCTCTTAACATTTTGCCATAGCTCGCTTCGTTTCCGAGATATTTGCAGATTTATCTCAAGGGAAGGGGCCTGACGGACATATTTCGAGATATTTCTTCTTCTTGTTGTTCTTCTTCTGCACAGCTAAGCTGGAAGTGGCATTTGCAGCGCGCAATAGTGCAGAGTTATCTCAAAGAAAGAGGCCACGGTGTTTCTGTATCTCTATTATGTTGGTGCGGCTTCGGAACTTTTAAATATCTTGATATATCTCGAGAACTACGCATCTGATCAAAAAATATCATAGAACATAAAAAGTAGGAAACTTAACTCTACCAAAAAGGTCTCTTAACATTTTCCCATAGCTGGCATCGTTTCCGAGATATTTGCAGATTTAGCTCAAGGGAAGGGGCCTGACGGACATATTTCGAGATATTTCTTCTTCTTGTTGTTCTTCTTCTGCACAGCTAAGCTGGAAGTGGCATTTGCAGCTCGCAATAGTGCAGAGTTATCTCAAAGAAAGGGGCCACGGTGTTTCTGTACCTCTATTATGTTGGTGCAGCTTCGGAGCTTTTAAATATCTTGATATATCTCGAGAACTACGCATCTGATCAAAAAATATCGTAGAACATAAAAAGTAGGAAACTTAATTCTCTACAAAAAAGGTCTCTTAACATTTTGCCGTAGCTCGCTTCGTTTCCGAGATATTTGCAGATTTATCTCAAGGGAAGGGGCCTGACGGACATATTTCGAGATATTTCTTCTTCTTGTTGTTCTTCTTCGGCACAGCTAAACTGGAAGTGGCCTTTCCAGCTCGCAATAGTGCAGAGTTATCTCAAAGAAAGGGGCCACGGTGTTTCTGTATCTCTATTATGTTGGTGCGGCTTCGGAACTTTTAAATATCTCGATATATCTCGAGAACTACGCATCTGATCAAAAAATATCATAGAACATAAAAAGTAGGAAAGTTAATTCTCTACAAATAAGGTCTCTTAACATTTTGCCATAGCTCGCTTCGTTTCCGAGATATTTGCAGATTTATCTCAAGGGAAGGGGCCTGACGGACATATTTCGAGATATTTCTTCTTCTTGTTGTTCTTCTTCGGCACAGCTAAACTGGAAGTGGCATTTCCAGCTCGCAATAGTGCAGAGTTATCTCAAAGAAAGGGGCCACGGTGTTTCTGTATCTCTATTATGTTGGTGCGGCTTCGGAACTTTTAAATATCTCGATATATCTCGAGAACTACGCATCTGATCAAAAAATATCATAGAACATAAAAAGTAGGAAAGTTAATTCTCTACAAATAAGGTCTCTTAACATTTTGCCATAGCTCGCTTCGTTTCCGAGATATTTGCAGATTTATCTCAAGGGAAGGGGCCTGACGGACATATTTCGAGATATTTCTTCTTCTTGTTGTTCTTCTTCTGCACAGCTAAGCTGGAAGTGGCATTTGCAGCGCGCAATAGTGCAGAGTTATCTCAAAGAAAGAGGCCACGGTGTTTCTGTATCTCTATTATGTTGGTGCGGCTTCGGAACTTTTAAATATCTTGATATATCTCGAGAACTACGCATCTGATCAAAAAATATCATAGAACATAAAAAGTAGGAAACTTAACTCTACCAAAAAGGTCTCTTAACATTTTCCCATAGCTGGCATCGTTTCCGAGATATTTGCAGATTTAGCTCAAGGGAAGGGGCCTGACGGACATATTTCGAGATATTTCTTCTTCTTGTTGTTCTTCTTCTGCACAGCTAAGCTGGAAGTGGCATTTGCAGCTCGCAATAGTGCAGAGTTATCTCAAAGAAAGGGGCCACGGTGTTTCTGTACCTCTATTATGTTGGTGCAGCTTCGGAGCTTTTAAATATCTTGATATATCTCGAGAACTACGCATCTGATCAAAAAATATCGTAGAACATAAAAAGTAGGAAACTTAATTCTCTACAAAAAAGGTCTCTTAACATTTTGCCGTAGCTCGCTTCGTTTCCGAGATATTTGCAGATTTATCTCAAGGGAAGGGGCCTGACGGACATATTTCGAGATATTTCTTCTTCTTGTTGTTCTTCTTCGGCACAGCTAAACTGGAAGTGGCCTTTCCAGCTCGCAATAGTGCAGAGTTATCTCAAAGAAAGGGGCCACGGTGTTTCTGTATCTCTATTATGTTGGTGCGGCTTCGGAACTTTTAAATATCTCGATATATCTCGAGAACTACGCATCTGATCAAAAAATATCATAGAACATAAAAAGTAGGAAAGTTAATTCTCTACAAATAAGGTCTCTTAACATTTTGCCATAGCTCGCTTCGTTTCCGAGATATTTGCAGATTTATCTCAAGGGAAGGGGCCTGACGGACATATTTCGAGATATTTCTTCTTCTTGTTGTTCTTCTTCTGCACAGCTAAGCTGGAAGTGGCATTTGCAGCGCGCAATAGTGCAGAGTTATCTCAAAGAAAGAGGCCACGGTGTTTCTGTATCTCTATTATGTTGGTGCGGCTTCGGAACTTTTAAATATCTTGATATATCTCGAGAACTACGCATCTGATCAAAAAATATCATAGAACATAAAAAGTAGGAAACTTAACTCTACAAAAAAGGTCTCTTAACATTTTCCCATAGCTGGCATCGTTTCCGAGATATTTGCAGATTTAGCTCAAGGGAAGGGGCCTGACGGACATATTCCGAGATATTTCTTCTTCTTGTTGTTCCTTTTCTGCACAGCTAAGCTGGAAGTGGCATTTGCAGCTCGCAATAGTGCAGAGTTATCTCAAAGAAAGAGGCCACGGTGTTTCTGTACCTCTATTATGTTGGTGCAGCTTCGGAACTTTTACATATCTTGATATATCTCAAGAACTACGCATCTGGTAAAAAAATATCATAGAACATAAAAAGTAGGAAACCTAATTTTCTACAAAAAAGGTCTGTTAACATTTTGCCGTAGCTTGCTTCGTTTCCGAGATATTTGCAGATTTATCTCAAGGGAAGGGGCCTGACGGACATATTTCGAAATATTTCTTATTCTTGTTGTTCTTCTTCTGCACAGCTAAGCTGGAAGTGGCATTTGCGGCTCGCACTAGTGCAGAGTTACCTCATAGAAAGGGGCCACGGTGTTTCTGTATCTCTATTATGTTGGTGCAGCTTCGGAACTTTTAAATATCTTGATATATCTCGAGAACTACGCATCTGATCAAAAAATATCATGGATCATAAAAAGTGGAAAACTTAATTCTCTACAAAAAAGGTCTCTTAACATTTTGCCATAGCTCGCTTCGTTTCCGAGATATTTGCAGATTTATCTCAAGGGAAGGGGCCTGACGGACATATTTCGAGATATTTCTTCTTCTTGTTGTTCTTCTTCTGCACAGCTAAGCTGGAAGTGGCATTTGCAGCTCGCAATAGTGCAGAGTTATCTCAAAGAAAGGGGCCACGGTGTTTCTGTATCTCTATTATGTTGGTGCGGCTTCGGAACTTTTAAATATCTTGATATATCTGGAGATCTACGCATCTGATCAAAAAATATCATAGAACATAAAAAGTAGGAAACTTAATTCTCTACAAAAAAGGTCTCTCAACATTTTGCCATAGCTCGCTTCGTTTCCGAGATATTTGCAGATTTATCTCAAGGGAAGGGGCCTGACGGACATATTTCGAGATATTTCTTCTTCTTGTTGTTCTTCTTCTGCACAGCTAAGCTGGAAGTGGCATTTGCAGCTCGCAATAGTGCAGAGTTATCTCAAAGAAAGGGGCCACGGTGTTTCTGTACCTCTATTATGTTGGTGCAGCTTCCGAGCTTTTAAACATCTTGATATATCTCGAGAACTACGCATCTGATCAAAAAATATCATAGAACATAAAAAGTAGGAAACTTAATTCTCTACAAAAAAGGTCTCTTAACATTTTGCCATAGCTCGCTTCGTTTCCGAGATATTTGCAGATTTATCTCAAGGGAAGTGGCCTGACGGACATATTTCGAGATATTTCTTCTTCTTGTTGTTCTTCTTCTGCACAGCTAAGCTGGAAGTGGCATTTGCGGCTCGCACTAGTGCAGAGTTACCTCATAGAAAGGGGCCACGGTGTTTCTGTATCTCTATTATGTTGGTGCAGCTTCGGAACTTTTAAATATCTTGATATATCTCGAGAACTACGCATCTGATCAAAAAATATCATGGATCATAAAAAGTGGAAAACTTAATTCTCTACAAAAAAGGTCTCTTAACATTTTGCCATAGCTCGCTTCGTTTCCGAGATATTTGCAGATTTATCTCAAGGGAAGGGGCCTGACGGACATATTTCGAGATATTTCTTCTTCTTGTTGTTCTTCTTCTGCACAGCTAAGCTGGAAGTGGCATTTGCAGCTCGCAATAGTGCAGAGTTATCTCAAAGAAAGGGGCCACGGTGTTTCTGTATCTCTATTATGTTGGTGCGGCTTCGGAACTTTTAAATATCTTGATATATCTGGAGATCTACGCATCTGATCAAAAAATATCATAGAACATAAAAAGTAGGAAACTTAATTCTCTACAAAAAAGGTCTCTCAACATTTTGCCATAGCTCGCTTCGTTTCCGAGATATTTGCAGATTTATCTCAAGGGAAGGGGCCTGACGGACATATTTCGAGATATTTCTTCTTCTTGTTGTTCTTCTTCTGCACAGCTAAGCTGGAAGTGGCATTTGCAGCTCGCAATAGTGCAGAGTTATCTCAAAGAAAGGGGCCACGGTGTTTCTGTACCTCTATTATGTTGGTGCAGCTTCCGAGCTTTTAAATATCTTGATATATCTCGAGAACTACGCATCTGATCAAAAAATATCATAGAACATAAAAAGTAGGAAACTTAATTCTCTACAAAAAAGGTCTCTTAACATTTTGCCATAGCTCGCTTCGTTTCCGAGATATTTGCAGATTTATCTCAAGGGAAGTGGCCTGACGGACATATTTCGAGATATTTCTTCTTCTTGTTGTTCTTCTTCTGCACAGCTAAGCTGGAAGTGGCATTTGCAGCTCGCAATAGTGCAGAGTTATCTCAAAGCAAGAGGCCACGGTGTTTCTGTACCTCTATTATGTTGGTGCAGCTTCGGAACTTTTAAATATCTTGATATATCTCGAGAACTACGCATCTGATCAAAAAATATCATGGAGCATAAAAAGTGGAAAACTTAATTCTCTACAAAAAAGGTCTCTTAACATTTTGCCATAGCTCGCTTCGTTTCCGAGATATTTGCAGATTTATCTCAAGGGAAGGGGCCTGACGGACATATTTCGAGATATTTCTTCTTCTTGTTGTTCTTCTTCTGCACAGCTAAGCTGGAAGTGGCATTTGCAGCTCGCAATAGTGCAGAGTTATCTCAAAGAAAGAGGCCACGGTGTTTCTGTATCTCTATTATGTTGGTGCGGCTTCGGAACTTTTAAATATCTTGATATATCTCGAGAACTACGCATCTGATCAAAAAATATCATAGAACATAAAAAGTAGGAAACTTAACTCTACAAAAAAGGTCTCTTAACATTTTCCCATAGCTGGCATCGTTTCCGAGATATTTGCAGATTTAGCTCAAGGGAAGGGGCCTGACGGACATATTCCGAGATATTTCTTCTTCTTGTTGTTCCTTTTCTGCACAGCTAAGCTGGAAGTGGCATTTGCAGCTCGCAATAGTGCAGAGTTATCTCAAAGAAAGAGGCCACGGTGTTTCTGTACCTCTATTATGTTGGTGCAGCTTCGGAACTTTTACATATCTTGATATATCTCAAGAACTACGCATCTGATAAAAAAATATCATAGAACATAAAAAGTAGGAAACCTAATTTTCTACAAAAAAGGTCTGTTAACATTTTGCCGTAGCTTGCTTCGTTTCCGAGATATTTGCAGATTTATCTCAAGGGAAGGGGCCTGACGGACATATTTCGAAATATTTCTTATTCTTGTTGTTCTTCTTCTGCACAGCTAAGCTGGAAGTGGCATTTGCGGCTCGAACTAGTGCAGAGTTACCTCAAAGAAATGGGCCACGGTGTTTCTGTATCTCTATTATGTTGGTGCAGCTTCGGAACTTTTAAATATCTTGATATATCTCGAGAACTACGCATCTGATCAAAAAATATCATGGATCATAAAAAGTGGAAAACTTAATTCTCTACAAAAAAGGTCTCTTAACATTTTGCCATAGCTCGCTTCGTTTCCGAGATATTTGCAGATTTATCTCAAGGGAACGGGCCTGACGGACATATTTCGAGATATTTCTTCTTCTTGTTGTTCTTCTTCTGCACAGCTAAGCTGGAAGTGGCATTTGCAGCTCGCAATAGTGCAGAGTTATCTCAAAGAAAGGGGCCACGGTGTTTCTGTATCTCTATTATGTTGGTGCGGCTTCGGAACTTTTAAATATCTTGATATATCTGGAGATCTACGCATCTGATCAAAAAATATCATAGAACATAAAAAGTAGGAAACTTAATTCTCTACAAAAAAGGTCTGTTAACATTTTGCCGTAGCTTGCTTCGTTTCCGAGATATTTGCAGATTTATCTCAAGGGAAGAGGCCTGACGGACATATTTCGAAATATTTCTTATTCTTGTTGTTCTTCTTCTGCACAGCTAAGCTGGAAGTGGCATTTGCAGCTCGCAATAGTGCAGAGTTATCTCAAAGAAAGGGGCCACGGTGTTTCTGTACCTCTACTATGTTGGTGCAGCTTCCGAGCTTTTAAATATCTTGATATATCTCGAGAACTACGCATCTGATCAAAAAATATCATAGAAGATAAAAAGTAGGAAACTTAATTCTCTACAAAAAAGGTCTCTTAACATTTTCCCATAGCTCGCATCGTTTCCGAGATATTTGCAGATTTATCTCAAGGGAAGGGGCCTGACGGACATATTTCGAGATATTTCTTCTTCTTGTTGTTCTTCTTCTGCACAGCTAAGCTGGAAGTGGCATTTGCAGCTCGCAATAGTGCAGAGTTATCTCAAAGAAAGGGGCCACGGTGTTTCTGTACCTCTATTATGTTGGTGCAGCTTCGGAGCTT
The DNA here is from genome assembly GCF_051020975.1 of Osmia lignaria lignaria. Taxonomy (NCBI): domain Eukaryota; kingdom Metazoa; phylum Arthropoda; class Insecta; order Hymenoptera; family Megachilidae; genus Osmia; species Osmia lignaria. The sequence continues at coordinate 8,654,871 of NW_027478169.1, read as the reverse complement.
TTAAATATCTTGATATATCTCGAGAACTACGCATCTGATCAAAAAATATCGTAGAACATAAAAAGTAGGAAACTTAATTCTCTACAAAAAAGGTCTCTTAACATTTTGCCGTAGCTCGCTTCGTTTCCGAGATATTTGCAGATTTATCTCAAGGGAAGGGGCCTGACGGACATATTTCGAGATATTGCTTCTTCTTGTTGTTCTTCTTCTGCACAGCTAAACTGGAAGTGGCATTTCCAGCTCGCAATAGTGCAGAGTTATCTCGAAGAAAGGGGCCACGGTGTTTCTGTATCTCTATTATGTTGGTGCGGCTTCGGAACTTTTAAATATCTCGATATATCTCGAGAACTACGCATCTGATCAAAAAATATCATAGAACATAAAAAGTAGGAAACTTAATTCTCTACAAATAAGGTCTCTTAACATTTTGCCATAGCTCGCTTCGTTTCCGAGATATTTGCAGATTTATCTCAAGGGAAGGGGCCTGACGGACATATTTTGAGATATTTCTTCTTCTTGTTGTTCTTCTTCTGCACAGCTAAGCTGGAAGTGGCATTTGCAGCGCGCAATAGTGCAGAGTTATCTCAAAGAAAGAGGCCACGGTGTTTCTGTATCTCTATTATGTTGGTGCGGCTTCGGAACTTTTAAATATCTTGATATATCTCGAGAACTACGCATCTGATCAAAAAATATCATAGAACATAAAAAGTAGGAAACTTAACTCTACAAAAAAGGTCTCTTAACATTTTCCCATAGCTGGCATCGTTTCCGAGATATTTGCAGATTTAGCTCAAGGGAAGGGGCCTGACGGACATATTCCGAGATATTTCTTCTTCTTGTTGTTCCTTTTCTGCACAGCTAAGCTGGAAGTGGCATTTGCAGCTCGCAATAGTGCAGAGTTATCTCAAAGAAAGAGGCCACGGTGTTTCTGTACCTCTATTATGTTGGTGCAGCTTCGGAACTTTTACATATCTTGATATATCTCAAGAACTACGCATCTGATAAAAAAATATCATAGAACATAAAAAGTAGGAAACCTAATTTTCTACAAAAAAGGTCTGTTAACATTTTGCCGTAGCTTGCTTCGTTTCCGAGATATTTGCAGATTTATCTCAAGGGAAGGGGCCTGACGGACATATTTCGAAATATTTCTTATTCTTGTTGTTCTTCTTCTGCACAGCTAAGCTGGAAGTGGCATTTGCGGCTCGAACTAGTGCAGAGTTACCTCAAAGAAATGGGCCACGGTGTTTCTGTATCTCTATTATGTTGGTGCAGCTTCGGAACTTTTAAATATCTTGATATATCTCGAGAACTACGCATCTGATCAAAAAATATCATGGACCATAAAAAGTGGAAAACTTAATTCTCTACAAAAAAGGTCTCTTAACATTTTGCCATAGCTCGCTTCGTTTCCGAGATATTTGCAGATTTATCTCAAGGGAGCGGGCCTGACGGACATATTTCGAGATATTTCTTCTTCTTGTTGTTCTTCTTCTGCACAGCTAAGCTGGAAGTGGCATTTGCAGCTCGCAATAGTGCAGAGTTATCTCAAAGAAAGGGGCCACGGTGTTTCTGTATCTCTATTATGTTGGTGCAGCTTCGGAACTTTTAAATATCTTGATATATCTCGAGAACTACGCATCTGATCAAAAAATATCATGGATCATAAAAAGTGGAAAACTTAATTCTCTACAAAAAAGGTCTCTTAACATTTTGCCATAGCTCGCTTCGTTTCCGAGATATTTGCAGATTTATCTCAAGGGAAGGGGCCTGACGGACATATTTCGAGATATTTCTTCTTCTTGTTGTTCTTCTTCTGCACAGCTAAGCTGGAAGTGGCATTTGCAGCTCGCAATAGTGCAGAGTTATCTCAAAGAAAGGGGCCTCGGTGTTTCTGTATCTCTATTATGTTGGTGCGGCTTCGGAACTTTTAAATATCTTGATATATCTGGAGATCTACGCATCTGATCAAAAAATATCATACAACATAAAAAGTAGGAAACTTAATTCTCTACAAAAAAGGTCTCTTAACATTTTGCCATAGCTCGCTTCGTTTCCGAGATATTTGCAGATTTATCTCAAGGGAAGGGGCCTGACGGACATATTTCGAGATATTTCTTCTTCTTGTTGTTCTTCTTCTGCACAGCTAAGCTGGAAGTGGCATTTGCGGCTCGCACTAGTGCAGAGTTATCTTAAAGAAAGGGGCCACGGTGTTTCTGTATCTCTATTATGTTGGTGCGGCTTCGGAACATTTAAATATCTCGATATATCTCGAAAACTACGCTTCTGATCAAAAAATATCGTAGAACATAAATTGTAGGAAACATAATTCTCTACAAAAAAGGTTTCTTAACGTTTTGCCATAGCTTGCTTCGTTTCCGAGATATTTGCAGATTTATCTCAAGGGAAGGGTCCTGACGGACATATTTCGGGATATTTCTTCTTCTTGTTGCTCTTCTTCTGCACAGCTAAACTGGAAGTGGCATTTCCAGCTCGCAATAGTGCAGAGTTATCTCAAAGAAAGGGGCCACGGTGTTTCTGTATCTCTATTATGTTGGTGCGGCTTCGGAACATTTAAATATCTCGATATATCTCGAAAACTACGCTTCTGATCAAAAAATATCATAGAACATAAATTGTAGGAAACATAATTCTCTACAAAAAAGGTTTCTTAACGTTTTGCCATAGCTTGCTTCGTTTCCGAGATATTTGCAGATTTATCTCAAGGGAATGGTCCTGACGGACATATTTCGGGATATTTCTTCTTCTTGTTGTTCTTCTTCTGCACAGCTAAACTGGAAGTGGCATTTCCAGCTCGCAATAGTGCAGAGTTATCCCAAAGAAAGGGGCCACGGTGTTTCTGTATCTCTATTATGTTGGTGTGGCTTCGGAACTTTTAAATATCTCGATATATCTCGAAACCTACGCTTCTGATCAAAAAATATCATAGAACATAAAAAGTAGGAAACGTAATTCTCTACAAAAAAGGTCTCTTAACATTTTCCCATAGCTGGCATCGTTTCCGAGATATTTGCAGATTAGCTCAAGGGAAGGGGCCTGACGGACATATTCCAAGATATTTCTTCTTCTTGTTGTTCTTCTTCTTCACAGCTAAGCTGGAAGTGGCATTTGCAGCTCGCAATAGTGCAGAGTTATCTCAAAGAAAGGGGCCACGGTGTTTCTGTATCTCTATTATGTTGGTGCGACTTCGGAACTTTTAAATATCTCGATATATCTCGAGAACTACGCATCTGATCAAAAAATATCATAGAACATAAAAAGTAGGAAACTTAATTTTCTACAAATAAGGTCTCTTAACATTTTGCCATAGCTCGCTTCGTTTCCGAGATATTTGCAGATTTATCTCAAGGGAAGGGGCCTGACGGACATATTTCGAGATATTTCTTCTTCTTGTTGTTCTTCTTCTGCACAGCTAAGCTGGAAGTGGCATTTGCAGCGCGCAATAGTGCAGAGTTATCTCAAAGAAAGAGGCCACGGTGTTTCTGTATCTCTATTATGTTGGTGCGGCTTCGGAACTTTTAAATATCTTGATATATCTCGAGAACTACGCATCTGATCAAAAAATATCATTGAACATAAAAAGTAGAAAACTTAATTCTCTACAAAAAAGGTCTCTTAACATTTTCCCATAGCTGGCATCGTTTCCGAGATATTTGCAGATTTAGCTCAAGGGAAGGGGCCTGACGGACATATTCCGAGATATTTCTTCTTCTTGTTGTTCCCCTTCTGCACAGCTAAGATGGAAGTGGCATTTGCAGCTCGCAATAGTGCAGAGTTATCTCAAAGAAAGAGGCCACGGTGTTTCTGTATCTCTATTATGTTGGTGCGGCTTCGGACCTTTTATATATCTCGATATATCTCGAAAACTACGCTTCTGATCAAAAAATATCAGAGAACGTAAATTGTAGGAAACATAATTCTCTACAAAAAAGGTCTGTTAACATTTTGCCATAGCTCGCTTCGTTTCCGAGATATTTGCAGATGTATCTCAAGGGAAGGGGCCTGACGGGCATATTTCGAGATATTTCTTCTTCTTGTTGTTCTTCTTCTGCACAGCTAAGCTGGAAGTGGCATTTGCAGGTCGCAATAGTGCAGAGTTATCTCAAAGAATGGGGCCACGGTGTTTCTGTATCTCTATTATGTTGCTGCGGCTTCGGAACTTTTAAATATCTTGATATATCTCGAGAACTACGCATCTGATCGAAAAATATCATACAACATAAAAGGTAGGAAACTTAATTCTCTACAAAAAAGGTCTCTTAACATTTTGCCATAGCTCGCTTCGTTTCCGAGATATTTGCAGATTTATCTCAAGAGAAGGGGCCTGACGGACATATTTCGAGATATTTCTTCTTCTTGTTGTTCTTCTTCTGCACAGCTAAGCTGGAAGTGGCATTTGCAGCTCGCAATAGTGCAGAGTTATCTCAAAGAAAGGGGCCCCGGTGTTTCTGTATCTCTATTATGTTGGTGCGGCTTCGGAACTTTTAAATATCTTGATATATCTCGAGAACTACGCATCTGATCAAAAAATATCATAGAACATAAAAAGTAGGAAACTTAATTCTCTACAAAAAAGGTCTCTTAACATTTTCCCATAGCTGGCATCGTTTCGGAGATATTTGCAGATTTAGCTCAAGGGAAGGGGCCTGCCGGACATATTCCGAGATATTTCTTCTTCTTGTTGTTCCTCTTCTGCACAGCTAAGCTGGAAGTGGCATTTGCAGCTCGCAATAGTGCAGAGTTATCTCAAAGAAAGGGGCCACGGTGTTTCTGTATCTCTATTATGTTGGTGCGGGTTCGGAACTTTTAAATATCTTGATATATCTCGAGAACTATGCCTCTGATCGAAAAATATCATAGAACATAAAAAGTAGGAAACATAATTCTCTACAAAAAAGGTCTCTAAACATTTTGCCATAGCTCGCTTCGTTTCCGAGATATTTGCAGATTTATCTCAAGGGAAGGGGCCTGACGGACATATTTCGAGATATTTCTTCTTCTTGTTGTTCTTCTTCTGCACAGCTAAGCTGGAAGTGGCATTTGCAGCGCGCAATAGTGCAGAGTTATCTCAAAGAAAGAGGCCACGGTGTTTCTGTATCTCTATTATGTTGGTGCGGCTTCGGAACTTTTAAATATCTTGATATATCTCGAGAACTACGCATCTGATCAAAAAATATCATAGAACATAAAAAGTAGGAAACTTAATTCTCTACAAAAAAGGTCTCTTAACATTTTCCCATAGCTGGCATCGTTTCCGAGATATTTGCAGATTTAGCTCAAGGGAAGGGGCCTGACGGACATATTCCGAGATGTTTCTTCTTCTTGTTGTTCCTCTTCTGCACAGCTAAGATGGAAGTGGCATTTGCAGCTCGCAATAATGCAGAGTTATCTCAAAGAAAGAGGCCACGGTGTTTCTGTATCTCTATTATGTTGGTGCGGCTTCGGACCTTTTATATATCTCGATATATCTCGAAAACTACGCTTCTGATCAAAAAATATCAGAGAACGTAAATTGTAGGAAACATAATTCTCTACAAAAAAGGTCTGTTAACATTTTGCCATAGCTCGCTTCGTTTCCGAGATATTTGCAGATTTACCTCAAGGGAAGGGGTCTGACGGACATATTTCGAGATATTTCTTCTTCTTGTTGTTCGTCTTCTGCACAGCTAAGCTGGAAGTGGCATTTGCAGGTCGCAATAGTGCAGAGTTATCTCAAAGAATGGGGCCACGGTGTTTCTGTATCTCTATTATGTTGCTGCGGCTTCGGAACTTTTAAATATCTCGATATATCTCGAGAACTACGCATCTGATCAAAAAATATCATAGAACATAAAAAGTAGGAAACTTAATTCTCTACAAAAAAGGTCTCTTAACATTTTGCCATAGCTCGCTTCGTTTCCGAGATATTTGCAGATTTATCTCAAGGGAAGTGGCCTGACGGACATATTTCGAGATATTTCATCTTCTTGTTGTTCTTCTTCTGCACAGCTAAGCTGGAAGTGGCATTTGCAGCTCGGAATAGTGCAGAGTTATCTCAAAGGAAGAGGCCACGGTGTTTCTGTACCTCTATTATGTTGGTGCAGCTTCGGAACTTTTAAATATCTTGATATATCTCGAAAACTACGCTTCTGATCAAAAAATATCATAGAACATAAAAAGTAGGAAACTTAATTCTCTACAAAAAAGGTCTCTTAACATTTTCCCATAGCTGGCATCGTTTCCGAGATATTTGCAGATTTATCTCAAGGGAAGGGGCCTAACGGACATATTTCGAGATATTTCTTCTTCTTGTTGTTCTTCTTCTGCACAGCTAAGCTGGAAGTGGCATTTGCAGCGCGCAATAGTGCAGAGTTATCTCAAAGAAAGAGGCCACGGTGTTTCTGTATCTCTATTATGTTGGTGCGGCTTCGGAACTTTTAAATATCTTGATATATCTCGAGAACTACGCATCTGATCAAAAAATATCATTGAACATAAAAAGTAGGAAACTTAATTCTCTACAAAAAAGGTCTCTTAACATTTTCCCATAGCTGGCATCGTTTCCGAGATATTTGCAGATTTAGCTCAAGGGAAGGGGCCTGACGGACATATTCCGAGATATTTCTTCTTCTTGTTGTTCTTCTTCTTCACAGCTAAGCTGGAAGCGGCATTTGCAGCTCGCAACAGTGCAGAGTTATCTCAGAGAAAGGGGCCACGGTGTTTCTGTATCTCTATTATGTTGGTGCGGCTTCGGAACTTTTAAATATCTCGATATATCTCGAAAACTACGCTTCTGATCAAAAAATATCATAGAACATAAATTGTAGGAAACATAATTCTCTACAAAAAAGGTTTCTTAACGTTTTGCCATAGCTCGCTTCGTTTCCGAGATATTTGCAGATTTAGCTCAAGGGAAGGGGCCTGACGGACATATTCCGAGATATTTCTTCTTCTTGTTGTTCCCCTTCTGCACAGCTAAGATGGAAGTGGCATTTGCAGCTCGCAATAGTGCAGAGTTATCTCAAAGAAAGAGGCCACGGTGTTTCTGTATCTCTATTATGTTGGTGCGGCTTCGGACCTTTTATATATCTCGATATATCTCGAAAACTACGCTTCTGATCAAAAAATATCAGAGAACGTAAATTGTAGGAAACATAATTCTCTACAAAAAAGGTCTCTTAACATTTTGCCATAGCTCGCTTCGTTTCCGAGATATTTGCAGATGTATCTCAAGGGAAGGGGCCTGACGGGCATATTTCGAGATATTTCTTCTTCTTGTTGTTCTTCTTCTGCACAGCTAAGCTGGAAGTGGCATTTGCAGGTCGCAATAGTGCAGAGTTATCTCAAAGAATGGGGCCACGGTGTTTCTGTATCTCTATTATGTTGCTGCGGCTTCGGAACTTTTAAATATCTTGATATATCTCGAGAACTACGCATCTGATCAAAAAATATCATACAACATAAAAGGTAGGAAACTTAATTCTCTACAAAAAAGGTCTCTTAACATTTTGCCATAGCTCGCTTCGTTTCCGAGATATTTGCAGATTTATCTCAAGGGAAGGGGCCTGACGGACATATTTCGAGATATTTCTTCTTCTTGTTGTTCTTCTTCTGCACAGCTAAGCTGGAAGTGGCATTTGCAGCTCGCAATAGTGCAGAGTTATCTCAAAGAAAGGGGCCCCGGTGTTTCTGTATCTCTATTATGTTGGTGCGGCTTCGGAACTTTTAAATATCTTGATATATCTCGAGAACTACGCATCTGATCAAAAAATATCATAGAACATAAAAAGTAGGAAACTTAATTCTCTACAAAAAAGGTCTCTTAACATTTTCCCATAGCTGGCATCGTTTCCGAGATATTTGCAGATTTAGCTCAAGGGAAGGGGCCTGCCGGACATATTCCGAGACATTTCTTCTTCTTGTTGTTCCTCTTCTGCACAGCTAAGCTGGAAGTGGCATTTGCAGCTCGCAATAGTGCAGAGTTATCTCAAAGAAAGGGGCCACGGTGTTTCTGTATCTCTATTATGTTGGTGCGGGTTCGGAACTTTTAAATATCTTGATATATCTCGAGAACTACGCCTCTGATCGAAAAATATCATAGAACATAAAAAGTAGGAAACATAATTCTCTACAAAAAAGGTCTCTAAACATTTTGCCATAGCTCGCTTCGTTTCCGAGATATTTGCAGATTTATCTCAAGGGAAGGGGCCTGACGGACATATTTCGAGATATTTCTTCTTCTTGTTGTTCTTCTTGTGCACAGCTAAGCTGGAAGTGGCATTTGCAGCGCGCAATAGTGCAGAGTTATCTCAAAGAAAGAGGCCACGGTGTTTCTGTATCTCTATTATGTTGGTGCGGCTTCGGAACTTTTAAATATCTTGATATATCTCGAGAACTACGCATCTGATCAAAAAATATCATAGAACATAAAAAGTAGGAAACTTAATTCTCTACAAAAAAGGTCTCTTAACATTTTCCCATAGCTGGCATCGTTTCCGAGATATTTGCAGATTTAGCTCAAGGGAAGGGGCCTGACGGACATATTCCGAGATATTTCTTCTTCTTGTTGTTCCTCTTCTGCACAGCTAAGATGGAAGTGGCATTTGCAGCTCGCAATAGTGCAGAGTTATCTCAAAGAAAGAGGCCACGGTGTTTCTGTATCTCTATTATGTTGGTGCGGCTTCGGAACTTTTAAATATCTTGATATATCTCGAGAACTACGCCTCTGATCGAAAAATATCATAGAACATAAAAAGTAGGAAACATAATTCTCTACAAAAAAGGTCTCTAAACATTTTGCCATAGCTCGCTTCGTTTCCGAGATATTTGCAGATTTATCTCAAGGGAAGGGGCCTGACGGACATATTTCGAGATATTTCTTCTTCTTGTTGTTCTTCTTCTGCACAGCTAAGCTGGAAGTGGCATTTGCAGGTCGCAATAGTGCAGAGTTATCTCAAAGAATGGGGCCACGGTGTTTCTGTATCTCTATTATGTTGCTGCGGCTTCGGAACTTTTAAATATCTTGATATATCTCGAGAACTACGCATCTGATCAAAAAATATCATAGAACATAAAAAGTAGGAAACTTAATTCTCTACAAAAAAGGTCTCTTAACATTTTGCCATAGCTCGCTTCGTTTCCGAGATATTTGCAGATTTATCTCAAGGGAAGGGGCCTGACGGACATATTTCGAGATATTTCTTCTTCTTGTTGTTCTTCTTCTGCACAGCTAAGCTGGAAGTGGCATTTGCAGCTCGCAATAGTGCAGAGTTATCTCAAAGAAAGGGGCCCCGGTGTTTCTGTATCTCTATTATGTTGGTGCGGCTTCGGAACTTTTAAATATCTTGATATATCTCGAGAACTACGCATCTGATCAAAAAATATCATAGAACATAAAAAGTAAGAAACTTAATTCTCTACAAAAAAGGTCTCTTAACATTTTCCCATAGCTGGCATCGTTTCCGAGATATTTGCAGATTTAGCTCAAGGGAAGGGGCCTGCCGGACATATTCCGAGATATTTCTTCTTCTTGTTGTTCCTCTTCTGCACAGCTAAGCTGGAAGTGGCATTTGCAGCTCGCAATAGTGCAGAGTTATCTCAAAGAAAGGGGCCACGGTGTTTCTGTATCTCTATTATGTTGGTGCGGGTTCGGAACTTTTAAATATCTTGATATATCTCGAGAACTACGCCTCTGATCGAAAAATATCATAGAACATAAAAAGTAGGAAACATAATTCTCTACAAAAAAGGTCTCTAAACATTTTGCCATAGCTCGCTTCGTTTCCGAGATATTTGCAGATTTATCTCAAGGGAAGGGGCCTGACGGACATATTTCGAGATATTTCTTCTTCTTGTTGTTCTTCTTCTGCACAGCTAAGCTGGAAGTGGCATTTGCAGCGCGCAATAGTGCAGAGTTATCTCAAAGAAAGAGGCCACGGTGTTTCTGTATCTCTATTATGTTGGTGCGGCTTCGGAACTTTTAAATATCTTGATATATCTCGAGAACTACGCATCTGATCAAAAAATATCATAGAACATAAAAAGTAGGAAACTTAATTCTCTACAAAAAAGGTCTCTTAACATTTTCCCATAGCTGGCATCGTTTCCGAGATATTTGCATATTTAGCTCAAGGGAAGGGGCCTGACGGACATATTCCGAGATATTTCTTCTTCTTGTTGTTCCTCTTCTGCACAGCTAAGATGGAAGTGGCATTTGCAGCTCGCAATAGTGCAGAGTTATCTCAAAGAAAGAGGCCACGGTGTTTCTGTATCTCTATTATGTTGGTGCGGCTTCGGACCTTTTATATATCTCGATATATCTCGAAAACTACGCTTCTGATCAAAAAATATCAGATAACGTAAATTGTATGAAACATAATTCTCTACAAAAAAGGTCTCTTAACATTTTGCCATAGCTCGCTTCGTTTCCGAGATATTTGCAGATTTACCTCAAGGGAAGGGGCCTGACGGACATATTTCGAGATATTTCTTCTTCTTGTTGTTCGTCTTCTGCACAGCTAAGCTGGAAGTGGCATTTGCAGGTCGCAATAGTGCAGAGTTATCTCAAAGAATGGGGCCACGGTGTTTCTGTATCTCTATTATGTTGCTGCGGCTTCGGAACTTTTAAATATCTCGATATATCTCGAGAACTACGCATCTGATCAAAAAATATCATAGAACATAAAAAGTAGGAAACTTAATTCTCTACAAAAAAGGTCTCTTAACATTTTCCCATAGCTGGCATCGTTTCCGAGATATTTGCAGATTTAGCTCAAGGGAAGGGGCCTGCCGGACATATTCCGAGATATTTCTTCTTCTTGTTGTTCCTCTTCTGCACAGCTAAGCTGGAAGTGGCATTTGCAGCTCGCAATAGTGCAGAGTTATCTCAAAGAAAGGGGCCACGGTGTTTCTGTATCTCTATTATGTTGGTGCGGGTTCGGAACTTTTAAATATCTTGATATATCTCGAGAACTACGCCTCTGATCGAAAAATATCATAGAACATAAAAAGTAGGAAACATAATTGTCTACAAAAAAGGTCTCTAAACATTTTGCCATAGCTCGCTTCGTTTCCGAGATATTTGCAGATTTATCTCAAGGGAAGGGGACTGACGGACATATTTCGAGATATTTCTTCTTCTTGTTGTTCTTCTTCTGCACAGCTAAGCTGGAAGTGGCATTTGCAGCGCGCAATAGTGCAGAGTTATCTCAAAGAAAGAGGCCACGGTGTTTCTGTATCTCTATTATGTTGGTGCGGCTTCGGAACTTTTAAATATCTTGATATATCTCGAGAACTACGCATCTGATCAAAAAATATCATAGAACATAAAAAGTAGGAAACTTAATTCTCTACAAAAAAGGTCTCTTAACATTTTCCCATAGCTGGCATCGTTTCCGAGATATTTGCAGATTTAGCTCAAGGGAAGGGGCCTGACGGACATATTCCGAGATATTTCTTCTTCTTGTTGTTCCTCTTCTGCACAGCTAAGATGGAAGTGGCATTTGCAGCTCGCAATAGTGCAGAGTTATCTCAAAGAAAGAGGCCACGGTGTTTCTGTATCTCTATTATGTTGGTGCGGCTTCGGACCTTTTATATATCTCGATATATCTCGAAAACTACGCTTCTGATCAAAAAATATCAGATAACGTAAATTGTAGGAAACATAATTCTCTACAAAAAAGGTCTCTTAACATTTTGCCATAGCTCGCTTCGTTTCCGAGATATTTGCAGATTTATCTCAAGGGAAGTGGCCTGACGGACATATTTCGAGATATTTCATCTTCTTGTTGTTCTTCTTCTGCACAGCTAAGCTGGAAGTGGCATTTGCAGCTCGCAATAGTGCAGAGTTATCTCAAAGGAAGAGGCCACGGTGTTTCTGTACCTCTATTATGTTGGTGCAGCTTCGGAACTTTTAAATATCTTGATATATCTCGAAAACTACGCTTCTGATCAAAAAATATCATAGAACATAAAAAGTAGGAAACTTAATTCTCTACAAAAAAGGTCTCTTAACATTTTCCCATAGCTGGCATCGTTTCCGAGATATTTGCAGATTTATCTCAAGGGAAGGGGCCTGACGGACATATTTCGAGATATTTCTTCTTCTTGTTGTTCTTCTTTTTCACAGCTAAGCTGGAAGTGGCATTTGCAGCGCGCAATAGTGCAGAGTTATCTCAAAGAAAGAGGCCACGGTGTTTCTGTATCTCTATTATGTTGGTGCGGCTTCGGAACTTTTAATTATCTTGATATATCTCGAGAACTACGCATCTGATCAAAAAATATCATTGAACATAAAAAGTAGGAAACTTAATTCTCTACAAAAAAGGTCTCTTAACATTTTCCCATAGCTGGCATCATTTCCGAGATATTTGCAGATTTATCTCAAGGGAAGGGGCCTGACGGACATATTTCGAGATATTTCTTCTTCTTGTTGTTCTTCTTCTGCACAGCTAAGCTGGAAGTGGCATTTGCAGGTCGCAATAGTGCAGAGTTATCTCAAAGAAAGGGGCCACGGTGTTTCTGTATCTCTATTATGTTGGTGCGGCTTCGGAACTTTTAAATATCTCGATATATCTCGAAAACTACGCTTCTGATCAAAAAATATCATAGAACATAAATTATAGGAAACATAATTCTCTACAAAAAAGGTCTCTTAACATTTTGCCATAGCTCGTTTCGTTTCCGAGATATTTGCAGATATATCTCAAGGGATGGGGCCTGACGGACATATTTCGAGATATTTCTTCTTCTTGTTGTTCTTCTTCTGCACAGCTAAACTGGAAGTGGCGTTTCCAGCTCGCAATAGCGCAGAGTTATCTCAAAGAAAGGGGCCACGGTGTTTCTGTATCTCTATTATGTTGGTGCGGCTTCGGAACTTTTAAATATCTTGATATATCTCGAGAACTACGCATCTGATCAAAAAATATCATAGAACATAAAAAGTAGGAAACTTAATTCTCTACAAATAAGGTCTCTTAACATTTTGCCATAGCTCGCTTCGTTTCCGAGATATTTGCAGATTTATCTCAAGGGAAGGGGCCTGCCGGACATATTCCGAGATATTTCTTCTTCTTGTTGTTCCTCTTCTGCACAGCTAAGCTGGAAGTGGCATTTGCAGCTCGCAATAGTGCAGAGTTATCTCAAAGAAAGGGGCCACGGTGTTTCTGTATCTCTATTATGTTGGTGCGGGTTCGGAACTTTTAAATATCTTGATATATCTCGAGAACTACGCCTCTGATCGAAAAATATCATAGAACATAAAAAGTAGGAAACATAATTCTCTACAAAAAAGGTCTCTATACATTTTGCCATAGCTCGCTTCGTTTCCGAGATATTTGCAGATTTATCTCAAGGGAAGTGGCCTGACGGACATATTTCGAGATATTTCATCTTCTTGTTGTTCTTCTTCTGCAGAGCTAAGCTGGAAGTGGCATTTGCAGCTCGCAATAGTGCAGAGTTATCTCAAAGGAAGAGGCCACGGTGTTTCTGTACCTCTATTATGTTGGTGCAGCTTCGGAACTTTTAAATATCTTGATATATCTCGAAAACTACGCTTCTGATCAAAAAATATCATAGAACATAAAAAGTAGGAAACTTAATTCTCTACAAAAAAGGTCTCTTAACATTTTCCCATAGCTGGCATCGTTTCCGAGATATTTGCAGATTTATCTCAAGGGAAGGGGCCTGACGGACATATTTCGAGATATTTCTTCTTCTTGTTGTTCTTCTTTTTCACAGCTAAGCTGGAAGTGGCATTTGCAGCGCGCAATAGTGCAGAGTTATCTCAAAGAAAGAGGCCACGGTGTTTCTGTATCTCTATTATGTTGGTGCGGCTTCGGAACTTTTAATTATCTTGATATATCTCGAGAACTACGCATCTGATCGAAAAATATCATTGAACATAAAAAGTAGGAAACTTAATTCTCTACAAAAAAGGGCTCTTAACATTTTCCCATAGCTGGCATCGTTTCCGAGATATTTGCAGATTTAGCTCAAGGGAAGGGGCCTGACGGACATATTCCGAGATATTTCTTCTTCTTGTTGTTCTTCTTCTTCACAGCTAAGCTGGAAGCGGCATTTGCAGCTCGCAACAGTGCAGAGTTATCTCAAAGAAAGGGGCCACGGTGTTTCTGTATCTCTATTATGTTGGTGCGGCTTCGGAACTTTTAAATATCTCGATATATCTCGAAAACTACGCTTCTGATCAAAAAATATCATAGAACATAAATTGTAGGAAACATAATTCTCTACAAAAAAGGTTTCTTAACGTTTTGCCATAGCTCGCTTCGTTTCCGAGATATTTGCAGATTTATCTCAAGGGAAGGGGCCTGACGGACATATTTCGAGATATTTCTTCTTCTTGTTGTTCTTCTTCTGCACAGCTAAGCTGGAAGTGGCATTTGCAGCGCGCAATAGTGCAGAGTTATCTCAAAGAAAGAGGCCACGGTGTTTCTGTATCTCTATTATGTTGGTGCGGCTTCGGAACTTTTAAATATCTTGATATATCTCGAGAACTACGCATCTGATCAAAAAATATCATTGAACATAAAAAGTAGGAAACTTAATTCTCTACAAAAAAGGTCTCTTAACATTTTCCCATAGCTGGCATCGTTTCCGAGATATTTGCAGATTTAGCTCAAGGGAAGGGGCCTGACGGACATATTCCGAGATATTTCTTCTTCTTGTTGTTCCTCTTCTGCACAGCTAAGATGGAAGTGGCATTTGCAGCTCGCAATAGTGCAGAGTTATCTCAAAGAAAGAGGCCACGGTGTTTCTGTATCTCTATTATGTTGGTGCGGCTTCGGACCTTTTATATATCTCGATATATCTCGAAAACTACGCTTCTGATCAAAAAATATCAGAGAACGTAAATTGTAGGAAACATAATTCTCTACAAAAAAGGTCTCTTAACATTTTGCCATAGCTCGCTTCGTTTCCGAGATATTTGCAGATTTATCTCAAGGGAAGGGGCCTGACGGACATATTTCGAGATATTTCTTCTTCTTGTTGTTCTTCTTCTGCACAGCTAAGCTGGAAGTGGCATTTGCAGGTCGCAATAGTGCAGAGTTATCTCAAAGAATGGGGCCACGGTGTTTCTGTATCTCTATTATGTTGCTGCGGCTTCGGAACTTTTAAATATCTTGATATATCTCGAGAAATACGAATCTGATCAAAAAATATCATACAACATAAAATGTAGGAACCTTAATTCTCTACAAAAAAGGTCTCTTAACATTTTGCCATAGCTAGCTTCGTTTTCGAGATATTTGCAGATTTATCTCAAGGGAAGAGGCCTGACGGACATATTTCGAGATATTTCTTCTTCTTGTTGTTCTTCTTCTGCACAGCTAAGCTGGAAGTGGCATTTGCAGGTCGCAATAGTGCAGAGTTATCTCAAAGAAAGGGGCCACGGTGTTTCTGTATCTCTATTATGTTGGTGCGGCTTCGGAACTTTTAAATATCTCGATATATCTCGAAAACTACGCTTCTGATCAAAAAATATCATAGAACATAAATTATAGGAAACATAATTCTCTACAAAAAAGGTCTCTTAACATTTTGCCATAGCTCGTTTCGTTTCCGAGATATTTGCAGATATATCTCAAGGGATGGGGCCTGACGGACATATTTCGAGATATTTCTTCTTCTTGTTGTTCTTCTTCTGCACAGCTAAACTGGAAGTGGCGTTTCCAGCTCGCAATAGCGCAGAGTTATCTCAAAGAAAGGGGCCACGGTGTTTCTGTATCTCTATTATGTTGGTGCGGCTTCGGAACTTTTAAATATCTTGATATATCTCGAGAACTACGCATCTGATCAAAAAATATCATAGAACATAAAAAGTAGGAAACTTAATTCTCTACAAATAAAGTCTCTTAACATTTTGCCATAGCTCGCTTCGTTTGCGAGATATTTGCAGATTTATCTCAAGGGAAGGGGCCTGACGGACATATTTCGAGATATTTCTTCTTCTTGTTGTTCTTCTTCTGCACAGCTAAGCTGGAAGTGGCATTTGCAGCTCGCAATAGTGCAGAGTTATCTCAAGGAAAGAGGCCACGGTGTTTCTGTACCTCTATTATGTTGGTGCAGCTTCGGAACTTTTAAATATCTTGATATATCTCGAGAACAGCGCATCTGATCAAAAAATATCATACAACATAAAAAGTAGAAAACTTAATTCTCTACAAAAAAGGTCTCTTAACATTTTGCCATAGCTCGCTTCGTTTCCGAGATATTTGCAGATTTATCTCGAGGGAAGGGGCCTGACGGACATATTTCGAGATATTTCTTCTTCTTGTTGTTCTTCTTCTGCACAGCTAAGCTGGAAGTGGCTTTTGCGGCTAGCACTAGTGCAGAGTTATCTCAAAGAAAGGGGCCACGGTGTTTCTGTATCTCTATTATGTTGGTGCGGCTTCGGAACTTTTAAATATCTCGATATATCTCGAAAACTACGCTTCTGATCAAAAGATATCATAGAACATAAATTGTAGGAAACATAATTCTCTACAAAAAAGGTCTCTTAAGATTTTGCCATAGCTCGTTTCGTTTCCGAGATATTTGCAGATATATCTCAAGGGAAGGGGCCTGACGGACATATTTCGAGATATTTCTTCTTCTTGTTGTTCTTCTTCTGCACAGCTAAGCTGGAAGTGGCATTTGCAGCTCGCAATAGTGCAGAGTTATCTCAAAGAAAGAGGCCACGGTGTTTCTGTATCTCTATTATGTTGGTGCGGCTTCGGAACTTTTAAATATCTTGATATACCTCGAGAACTACGCATCTGATCAAAAAATATCATAGAACATAAAAAGTAGGAAACTTAATTCTCTACAAAAAAGGTCTCTTAACATTTTGCCATAGCTCGCTTCGTTTCCGAGATATTTGCAGATTTATCTCAAGGGAAGGGGCCTGACGGACATATTTCGAGATATTTCTTCTTCTTGTTGTTCTTCTTCTGCACAGCTAAACTGGAAGTGGCATTTCCAGCTCGCAATAGTGCAGAGTTATCTCAAAGAAAGGGGCCACGGTGTTTCTGTATCTCTATTATGTTGGTGCGGCTTCGGAACTTTTAAATATCTTGATATATCTCGGGAACTACGCATCTGATAAAAAAATATCATAGAACATAAAAAGTAGGAAACTTAATTCTCTACAAATAATGTCTCTAAACATCTTGCCATAGCTCGCTTCGTTTCCGAGATATTCGCAGATTTATCTCAAGGGAAGGGGCCTGACGGACATATTTCGAGATATTTCTTCTTCTTGTTGTTCTTCTTCTGCACAGCTAAGCTGGAAGTGGCATTTGCAGCTCGCAATAGTGCAGAGTTATCTCAAAGAAAGGGGCCACGGTGTTTCTGTATCTCTATTATGTTGGTGCGGCTTCGGAGCTTTTAAATATCTTGATATATCTCGAGAACTACGCATCTGATCAAAAAATATCATAGAACATGAAAAGTAGGAAACTTAATTCTCTACAAAAAAGGTCTCTTAACATTTTGCCATAGCTCGCTTCGTTTCCGAGATATATGCAGATTTATCTCAAGGGAAGGGGCCTGACGGACATATTTCGAGATTTTTCTTCTTCTTGTTGTTCTTCTTCTGCACAGCTAAACTGGAAGTGGCATTTCCAGCTCGCAATAGTGCAGAGTTATCTGAAAGAAAGGGGCCACGGTGTTTCTGTATCTCTATTATGTTGGTGCGGCTTCGGAACTTTTAAATATCTTGATATATCTCGAGAACTACGCATCTGATCAAAAAATATCATAGAACATAAAAAGTAGGAAACTGAATTCTCTACAAAAAAGGTCTCTTAACATTTTGCCATAGCTCGCTTCGTTTCCGAGATATTTGCAGATTTATCTCGAGGGAAGTGCCTGACGGACATATTTCGAGATATTTCTTCTTCTTGTTGTTCTTCTTCTGCACAGCTAAGCGGGAAGTGGCTTTTGCGGCTAGCACTAGTGCAGAGTTATCTCAAAGAAAGGGGCCACGGTGTTTCTGTATCTCGATTATGTTGGTGCGGCTTCGGAACTTTTAAATATCTCGATATATCTCGAAAACTACGCTTCTGATCAAAAAATATCGTAGAACATAAATTGTAGGAAACATAATTCTCTACAAAAAAGGTCTCTTAAGATTTTGCCATAGCTCGTTTCGTTTCCGAGATATTTGCAGATATATCTCAAGGGAAGGGGCCTGATGGACATATTTCGAGATATTTCTTCTTCTTGTTGTTCTTCTTCTGCACAGCTAAGCTGGAAGTGGCATTTGCAGCTCGCAATAGTGCAGAGTTATCTCAAAGAAAGAGGCCACGGTGTTTCTGTATCTCTATTATGTTGGTGCGGCTTCGGAACTTTTAAATATCTTGATATACCTCGAGAACTACGCATCTGATCAAAAAATATCATAGAACATAAAAAGTAGGAAACTTAATTCTCTACAAAAAAGGTCTCTTAACATTTTGCCATAGCTCGCTTCGTTTCCGAGATATTTGCAGATTTATCTCAAGGGAAGGGGCCTGACGGACATATTTCGAGATATTTCTTCTTCTTGTTGTTCTTCTTCTGCACAGCTAAACTGGAAGTGGCATTTGCAGCTCGCAATAGTGCAGAGTTATCTCAAAGAAAGGGGCCACGGTGTTTCTGTATCTCTATTATGTTGGTGCGGCTTCGGAACTTTTAAATATCTCCATATATCTCGAAAACTACGCTTCTGATCAAAAAATATCATAGAACATAACTTGTAGGAAACATAATTCTCTACAAAAAAGGTCTCTTACCATTTTGCCATAGCTCGCTTCGTTTCCGAGATATTTGCAGATATATCTCAAGGGAAGGGGCCTGACGGACATATTTCGAGATTTTTCTTCTTCTTGTTGTTCTTCTTCTGCACAGCTAAACTGGAAGTGGCATTTCCAGCTCGCAATAGTGCAGAGTTATCTGAAAGAAAGGGGCCACGGTGGTTCCTTATCTCTATTATGTTGGTGCGGCTTCGGAACTTTTAAATATCTTGATATATCTCGAGAACTACGCATCTGATCAAAAAATATCATAGAACATAAAAAGTAGGAAACTTAATTCTCTACAAATAAGGTCTCTTAACATTTTGCCATAGCTCGCTTCGTTTCCGAGATATTTGCAGATTTATCTCAAGGGAAGGGGCCTGACGGACATATTTCGAAATATTTCTTCTTCTTGTTGTTCTTCTTCTGCACAGCTAAGCTGGAAGTGGCATTTGCAGCTCGCAATAGTGCAGAGTTATCTCAAAGAAAGGGGCCACGGTGTTTCTGTATCTCTATTATGTTGGTGCGACTTCGGAACTTTTAAATATCTTGATATATCTCGAGAACTACGCATCTGATCAAAAAATATCATAGAAAATAAAAAGTAGGAAACTTAATTCTCTACAAAAAAGGTCTCTTCACATTTTGCCATAGCTCGCTTCGTTTCCAAGATATTTGCAGATTTATCTCGAGGGAAGGGGCCTGACGGACATATTTCGAGATATTTCTTCTTCTTGTTGTTCTTCTTCTGCACAGCTAAGCTGGAAGTTGCTTTTGCGGCTAGCACTAGTGCAGAGTTATCTCAAAGAAAGGGGCCACGGTGTTTCTGTATCTCTATTATGTTGGTGCGGCTTCGGAACTTTTAAATATCTCGATATATCTCGAAAACTACGCTTCTGATCAAAAAATATCATAGAACATAAATTGTAGGAAACATAATTCTCTACAAAAAAGGTCTCTTAAGATTTTGCCATAGCTCGTTTCGTTTCCGAGATATTTGCAGATATATCTCAAGGGAAGGGGCCTGACGGACATATTTCGAGATATTTCTTCTTCTTGTTGTTCTCCTTCTGCACAGCTAAACTGGAAGTGGCATTTCCAGCTCGCAATAGTGCAGAGTTATCTCAAAGAAAGGGGCCACGGTGTTCCTGTATCTCTATTATGTTGGTGCGGCTTCGGAACTTTTAAATATCTTGATATATCTCGAGAACCACGCATCTGATCAAAAAATATCATAGAACATAAAAAGTAGGAAACTTAATTCTCTACAAAAAAGGTCTCTTAACATTTTGCCATAGCTCGCTTCGTTTCCGAGATATATGCAGATTTATCTCAAGGGAAGGGGCCTGACGGACATATTTCGAGATATTTCTTCTTCTTGTTGTTCTTCATCTGCACAGCTAAGCTGGAAGTGGCATTTGCAGCTCGCAATAGTGCAGAGTTATCTCAAAGAAAGAGGCCACGGTGTTTCTGTACCTCTACTATGTTGGTGCAGCTTCGGAACTTTTAAATATCTTGATATATCTCGAGAACAGCGCATCTGATCAAAAAATATCATACAACATAAAAAGTAGAAAACTTAATTCTCTACAAAAAAGGTCTCTTAACATTTTGCCATAGCTCGCTTCGTTTCCGAAATATATGCAGATTTATCTCAAGGGAAGGGGCCTGACGGACATATTTCGAGATATTTCTTCTTCTTGTTGTTCTTCTTCTGCACAGCTAAGCTGGAAGTGGCATTTGCGGCCCGCACTAGTGCAGAGTTATCTCAAAGAAAGGGGCCACGGTGTTTCTGTATCCCTATTATGTTGGTGCGGCTTCGGAACTTTTAAATATCTCGATATATCTCGAAAACTACGCTTCTGATCAAAAAATATCATAGAACATAAATTGTAGGAAACATAATTCTCTACAAAAAACGTCTCTTAACATTTTGCCATAGCTCGCTTCGTTTCCGAGATATTTGCAGATTCAGCTCAAAGGAACTGGCCTGACGGACATATTTCGAGATATTTCTTCTTCTTGTTGTTCTTCCTCTGCACAGCTAAGCTGGAAGTGGCATTTGCAGCTCGCAATAGTGCAGAGTTATCTCATAGAAAGGGGCCACGGTGTTTCTGTATCTCTATTATGTTGGTGCGGCTTTGGAACTTTTAAATATCTCGATATATTTCGAAAACTACGCTTCTGATCAAAAAATATCATAGAACATAAATTGTAGGAAACATAATTCTCTACAAAAAAGGTCTCTTAACATTTTGCCATAGCTCGCTTCGTTTCCGAGATATTTGCAGATATATCTCAAGGGAAGGGGCCTGACGGACATATTTCGAGATATGTCTTCTTCTTGTTGTTCTTCTTCTGCACAGCTAAGCTGGAAGTGGCATTTACAGCTCGCAATAGTGCAGAGTTATCTCAAAGAAAGGGGCCACGGTGTTTCTGTATCTCTATTATGTTGGTGCGGCTTCGGAACTTTTAAATATCTTGATATATCTCGAGAACTACGCATCAGATCAAAAAATATCATAGAACATAAAAAGTAGGAAACTTAATTCTCTACAAAAAAGGTCTCTTAACATTTTGCCATAGCTCTCTTCGTTTCCGAGATATTTGCAGATTTATCTCAAGGGAAGGGGCCTGACGGACATATTTCGAGATATTTCTTCTTCTTGATGTTCTTCTTCTGCACAGCTAAGCTGGAAGTGGCATTTGCAGCTCGCAATAGTGCAGAGTTATCTCAAAGAAAGGGGCCACGGTGTTTCTGTATCTCTATTATGTTGGTGCGGCTTCGGAACTTTTAAATATCTTGATATATCTCGAGAACTACGCATCAGATCAAAAAATATCATAGAACATAAAAAGTAGGAAACTTAATTCTCTACACAAAAGGTCTCTTAACATTTTGCCATAGCTCTCTTGCTTTCCGAGATATTTGCAGATTTATCTCAAGGGAAGGGGCCTGACGGACATATTTCGAGATATTTCTTCTTCTTGTTGTTCTTCTTCTGCACAGCTAAGCTGGAAGTGGCATTTACAGCTCGCAATACTGCAGAGTTATCTCAAAGAAAGGGGCCACGGTGTTTCTGTATCCCTATTATGTTGGTGCGGCTTCGGAACTTTTAAATATCTCGATATATCTCGAAAACTACGCTTCTGATCAAAAAATATCATAGAACATAAATTGTAGGAAACATAATTCTCTACAAAAAACGTCTCTTAACATTTTGCCATAGCTCGCTTCGTTTCCGAGATATTTGCAGATTCAGCTCAAAGGAACTGGCCTGACGGACATATTTCGAGATATTTCTTCTTCTTGTTGTTCTTCCTCTGCACAGCTAAGCTGGAAGTGGCATTTGCAGCTCGCAATAGTGCAGAGTTATCTCATAGAAAGGGGACACGGTGTTTCTGTATCTCTATTATGTTGGTGCGGCTTTGGAACTTTTAAATATCTCGATATATCTCGAAAACTACGCTTCTGATCAAAAAATATCATAGAACATAAATTGTAGGAAACATAATTCTCTACAAAAAAGGTCTCTTAACATTTTGCCATAGCTCGCTTCGTTTCCGAGATATTTGCAGATATATCTCAAGGGAAGGGGCCTGACGGACATATTTCGAGATATGTCTTCTTCTTGTTGTTCTTCTTCTGCACAGCTAAGCTGGAAGTGGCATTTACAGCTCGCAATAGTGCAGAGTTATCTCAAAGAAAGGGGCCACGGTGTTTCTGTATCTCTATTATGTTGGTGCGGCTTCGGAACTTTTAAATATCTTGATATATCTCGAGAACTACGCATCAGATCAAAAAATATCATAGAACATAAAAAGTAGGAAACTTAATTCTCTACAAAAAAGGTCTCTTAACATTTTGCGATAGCTCTCTTCGTTTCCGAGATATTTGCAGCTTTATCTCAAGGGAAGGGGCCTGACGGACATATTTCGAGATATTTCTTCTTCTTGATGTTCTTCTTCTGCACAGCTAAGCTGGAAGTGGCATTTGCAGCTCGCAATAGTGCAGAGTTATCTCAAAGAAAGGGGCCACGGTGTTTCTGTATCTCTATTATGTTGGTGCGGCTTCGGAACTTTTAAATATCTTGATATATCTCGAGAACTACGCATCAGATCAAAAAATATCATAGAACATAAAAAGTAGGAAACTTAATTCTCTACACAAAAGGTCTCTTAACATTTTGCCATAGCTCGCTTCGTTTCCGAGATATTTGCAGATATATCTCAAGGGAAGGGGCCTGACGGACATATTTCGAGATATTTCTTCTTCTTGTTGTTCTTCTTCTGCACAGCTAAGCTGGAAGTGGCATTTACAGCTCGCAATAGTGCAGAGTTATCTCAAAGAAAGGGGCCACGGTGTTTCTGTATCTCTATTATGTTGGTGCGGCTTCGGAACTTTTAAATATCTTGATATATCTCGAGAACTACGCATCAGATCAAAAAATATCATCGAACATAAAAAGTAGGAAACTTAATTCTCTACAAAAAAGGTCTCTTAACATTTTGCCATAGCTCTCTTCGTTTCCGAGATATTTGCAGATTTATCTCAAGGGAAGGGGCCTGACGGACATATTTCCAGATATTTCTTCTTCTTGTTGTTCTTCTTCTGCACAGCTAAGCTGGAAGTGGCATTTGCAGCTCGCAATAGTGCAGAGTTATCTCAAAGAAAGGGGCCACGGTGTTTCTGTATCTCTATTATGTTGGTGCGGCTTCGGAACTTTTAAATATCTTGATATATCTCGAGAACTACGCATCAGATCAAAAAATATCATAGAACATAAAAAGTAGGAAACTTAATTCTCTACAAAAAAGGTCTCTTAACATTTTGCCATAGCTCTCTTCGTTTCCGAGATATTTGCACATTTATCTCAAGGGAAGGGGCCTGACGGACATATTTCGAGATATTTCTTCTTCTTGTTGTTCTTCTTCTGCACAGCTAAGCTGGAAGTGGCATTTACAGCTCGCAATAGTGCAGAGTTATCTCAAAGAAAGGGGCCACGGTGTTTCTGTATCTCTATTATGTTGGTGCGGCTTCGGAACTTTTAAATATCTTGATATATCTCGAGAACTACGCATCAGATCAAAAAATATCATAGAACATAAAAAGTAGGAAACTTAATTCTCTACAAAAAAGGTCTCTTAACATTTTGCCATAGCTCTCTTGGTTTCCGAGATATTTGCAGATTTATCTCAAGGGAAGGGGCCTGACGGACATATTTCGAGATATTTCTTCTTCTTGATGTTCTTCTTCTGCACAGCTAAGCTGGATGTGGCATTTGCAGCTCGCAATAGTGCAGAGTTATCTCAAAGAAAGGGGCCACGGTGTTTCTGTATCTCTATTATGTTGGTGCGGCTACGGAACTTTTAAATATCTTGATATATCTCGAGAACTACGCATCTGATCAAAAAATATCATAGAACATAAAACATAGGAAACTTAATTCTCTACAAAAAAGGTCTCTCAACATTTTGCCATAGCTCGCTTCGTTTCCGAGATATTTGCCGATTTATCTAAAGGGAAGGGGCCTGACGGACATATTTCGAGATATTTCTTCTTCTTGTTGTTCTTCTTCTGCACAGCTAAGCTGGAAGTGGCATTTGCGGCTCGCAATAGTGCAGAGTTATCTCAAAGAAAGGGGCCACGGTGTTTCTGTATCTCTATTATGTTGGTGCGGCTTCGGAACTTTTAAATATCTCGATATATCTCGAAAACTACGCTTCTGATCAAAAAATATCATAGAACATAAATTGTAGGAAACATAATTCTCTACAAAAAAGCTCTCTTAACATTTTGCCATAGCTCGCTTCGTTTCCGAGATATTTGCAGATATATCTCAAGGGAAGGGGCCTGACGGACATATTTCGAGATATGTCTTCTTCTTGTTGTTCTTCTTCTGCACAGCTAAGCTGGAAGTGGCATTTACAGCTCGCAATAGTGCAGAGTTATCTCAAAGAAAGGGGCCACGGTGTTTCTGTATCTCTATTATGTTGGTGCGGCTTCGGAACTTTTAAATATCTTGATATATCTCGAGAACTACGCATGAGATCAAAAAATATCATAGAACATAAAAAGTAGGAAACTTAATTCTCTACAAAAAAGGTCTCTTAACATTTTGCCATAGCTCTCTTCGTTTCCGAGATATTTGCAGATTTATCTCAAGGGAAGGGGCCTGACGGACATATTTCGAGATATTTCTTCTTCTTGATGTTCTTCTTCTGCACAGCTAAGCTGGAAGTGGCATTTGCAGCTCGCAATAGTGCAGAGTTATCTCAAAGAAAGGGGCCACGGTGTTTCTGTATCTCTATTATGTTGGTGCGGCTTCGGAACTTTTAAATATCTTGATATATCTCGAGAACTACGCATCTGATCAAAAAATATCATAGAACATAAAACGTAGGAAACTTAATTCTCTACAAAAAAGGTCTCTCAACATTTTGCCATAGCTCGCTTCGTTTCCGAGATATTTGCAGATTTATCTCAAGGGAAGGGGCCTGACGGACATATTTCGAGATATTTCATCTTCTTGTTGTTCTTCTTCTGCACAGCTAAGCTGGAAGTGGCATTTGCGGCTCGCAATAGTGCAGAGTTATCTCAAAGAAAGGGGCCACGGTGTTTCTGTATCTCTATTATGTTGGTGCGGCTTCGGAACTTTTAAATATCTTGATATATCTCGAGAACTACGCTTCTGATCAAAAAATATCATAGAACATAAATTGTAGGAAACATAATTCTCTACAAAAAAGGTCTCTTAACATTTTGCCATAGCTCGCTTCGTTTCCGAGATATTTGCAGATTTATCTCAAGGGAAGGGGCCTAACGGACATATTTCGAGATATTTCTTCTTCTTGTTGTTCTTCTTCTGCACAGCTAAACTGGAAGTGGCATTTCCAGCTCGCAATAGTGCAGTGTTATCTCAAAGAAAGGGGCCACGGTGTTTCTGTATCTCTATTATGTTGGTGCGGCTTCGGAACTTTTAAATATCTTGATATATCTCGAGAACTACGCATCTGATCAAAAAATATCATAGAACATAAAACGGAGGAAACTTAATTCTCTACAAAAAAGGTCTCTCAACATTTTGCCATAGCTCGCTTCGTTTCCGAGATATTTGCAGATTTATCTCAAGGGAAGGGGCCTGACGGACATATTTCGAGATATTTCTTCTTCTTGTTGTTCTTCTTCTGCACAGCTAAGCTGGAAGTGGCATTTGCGGCTCGCACTAGTGCAGAGTTATCTCAAAGAAAGGTGCCACGGTGTTTCTGTATCTCTATTATGTTGGTGCGGCTTCGGAACTTTTAAATATCTCGATATATCTCGAAAACTACGCTTCTGATGAAAAAATATCATAGAAGATAAATTGTAGGAAACATAATTCTCTACAAAAAAGGTCTCTTAACATTTTGCCATAGCTCGCTTCGTTTCCGAGATATTTGCAGATTTATCTCAAGGGAAGGGGCCTAACGGACATATTTCGAGATATTTCTTCTTCTTGTTGTTCTTCTTCTGCACAGCTAAACTGGAAGTGGCATTTCCAGCTCGCAATAGTGCAGAGTTATCTCAAAGAGAGGGGCCACGGTGTTTCTGTATCTCTATTATGTTGGTGCGGCTTCGGAACTTTTAAATATCTTGATATATCTTGAGAGCTACGCGTCTGATCAAAAAATATCATAGAACACAAAAAGTAGGAAACATAATTCTCTACAAAAAAGGTCTCTTAACATTTTGCCATAGCTCGCTTCGTTTCCGAGATATTTGCAGATTTATCTCAAGGGAAGTGTCCTGACGGACATATTTCGAGATATTTCTTCTTCTTGTTGTTCTTCTGCTGCACAGCTAAGCTGGAAGTGGCATTTGCGGCTCGCACTAGTGCAGAGTTATCTCAAAGAAAGGGGCCACGGTGTTTCTGTATCTCTATTATGTTGGTGCGGCTTCGGAACTTTTAAATATCTTGATATATCTCGAGAACTACGCATCTGATCAGAAAATATCGTAGAAGATAAAAAGTAGGAAACTTAATTCTCTACAAAAAAGGTCTCTTAACATTTTGCCATAGCTCGCTTCGTTTCCGAGATATTTGCAGATTCAGCTCAAAGGAACTGGCCTGACGGACATATTTCGAGATATTTCTTCTTCTTGTTGTTCTTCCTCTGCACAGCTAAGCTGGAAGTGGCATTTGCAGCTCGCAATAGTGCAGAGTTATCTCAAAGAAAGGGGCCACGGTGTTTCTGTATCTCTATTATGTTGGTGCGGCTTCGGAACTGTTAAATATCTCGATATATCTCGAAAACTACGCTTCTGATCAAAAAATATCATAGAACATAAATTGTAGGAAACATAATTCTCTACAAAAAAGGTCTCTTAACATTTTGCCATAGCTCGCTTCGTTTCCGAGATATTTGCAGATTTATCTCAAGGGAAGGGGCCTAACGGACATATTTCGAGATATTTCTTCTTCTTGTTGTTCTTCTTCTTCACAGCTAAACTGGAAGTGGCATTTCCAGCTCGCAATAGTGCAGAGTTATCTCAAAGAGAGGGGCCACGGTGTTTCTGTATCTCTATTATGTTGGTGCGGCTTCGGAACTTTTAAATATCTTGATATATCTCGAGAGCTACGCGTCTGATCAAAAAATATCATAGAACATAAAAAGTAGGAAACATAATTCTCTACAAAAAAGGTCTGTTAACATTTTGCCATAGCTCGCTTCGTTTCCGAGATATTTGCAGATATATCTCAAGGGAAGGGGCCTGACGGATATATTCGAGATATGTCTTCTTCTTGTTGTTCTTCTTCTGCACAGCTAAGCTGGAAGTGGCATTTACAGCTCGCAATAGTGCAGAGTTATCTCAAAGAAAGGGGCCACGGTGTTTCTGTATCCCTATTATGTTGGTGCGGCTTCGGAACTTTTAAATATCTCGATATATCTCGAAAACTACGCTTCTGATCAAAAAATATCATAGAGCATAAATTTCAGGAAACATAATTCTCTACAAAAAACGTCTCTTAACATTTTGCCATAGCTCGCTTCGTTTCCGAGATATTAGCAGATTCAGCTCGAAGGAACTGGCCTGACGGACATATTTCGAGATATTTCTTCTTCTTGTTGTTCTTCCTCTGCACAGCTAAGCTGGAAGTGGCATTTGCAGCTCGCAATAGTGCAGAGTTATCTGTAAGAAAGGGGCCACGGTGTTTCTGTATCTCTATTATGTTGGTGCGGCTTCGGAACTTTTAAATATCTTGATATATCTCGAGAACTACGCATCTGATCAAAAAATATCATAGAACATAAAAAGTAGGAAACTTAATTCTCTACAAAAAAGGTCTCTTAACATTTTACCATAGCTCGCTTCGTTTCCGAGATATTTGCAGATTTATCTCAAGGGAAGGGGCCTGACGGACATATTTCGAGATATTTCTTCTTCTTGTTGTTCTTCTTCTGCACAGCTAAGCTGGAAGTGGCATTTGCGGCTCGCACTAGTGCAGAGTTATCTCGAAGAAAGGGGCCACGGTGTTTCTGTATCTCTATTATGTTGGTGCGGCTTCGGAACTTTTAAATATCTCGATATATCTCGAAAACTACGCTTCTGATCAAAAAATATCATAGAACATAAATTGTAGGAAACATAATTCTCTACAAAAAAGGTCTCTCAACATTTTGCCATAGCTCGCTTCGTTTCCGAGATATTTGCAGATTTATCTCAAGGGAAGGGGCCTGACGGACATATTTCGAGATATTTCTTCTTCTTGTTGTTCTTCTTCTGCACAGCTAAGCTGGAAGTGGCATTTACAGCTCGCAATAGTGCAGAGTTATCTCAAAGAAAGGGGCCACGGTGTTTCTGTATCTCTATTATGTTGGTGCGGCTTCGGAACTTTTAAATATCTTGATATATCTCGAGAACTACGCATCTGATCAAAAAATATCATAGAACATAAAACGTAGGAAACTTAATTCTCTACAAAAAAGGTCTCTTAACATTTTGCCATAGCTCGCTTCGTTTCCGAGATATTTGCAGATTCAGCTCAAAGGAACTGGCCTGACGGACATATTTCGAGATATTTCTTCTTCTTGTTGTTCTTCCTCTGCACAGCTAAGCTGGAAGTGGCATTTGCAGCTCGCAATAGTGCAGAGTTATCTCAAAGAAAGGGGCCACGGTGTTTCTGTATCTCTATTATGTTGGTGCGGCTTCGGAACTGTTAAATATCTCGATATATCTCGAAAACTACGCTTCTGATCAAAAAATATCATAGAACATAAATTGTAGGAAACATAATTCTCTACAAAAAAGGTCTCTTAACATTTTGCCATAGCTCGCTTCGTTTCCGAGATATTTGCAGATTTATCTCAAGGGAAGGGGCCTAACGGACATATTTCGAGATATTTCTTCTTCTTGTTGTTCTTCTTCTTCACAGCTAAACTGGAAGTGGCATTTCCAGCTCGCAATAGTGCAGAGTTATCTCAAAGAGAGGGGCCACGGTGTTTCTGTATCTCTATTATGTTGGTGCGGCTTCGGAACTTTTAAATATCTTGATATATCTCGAGAGCTACGCGTCTGATCAAAAAATATCATAGAACATAAAAAGTAGGAAACATAATTCTCTACAAAAAACGTCTCTTAACATTTTGCCATAGCTCGCTTCGTTTCCGAGATATTAGCAGATTCAGCTCAAAGGAACTGGCCTGACGGACATATTTCGAGATATTTCTTCTTCTTGTTGTTCTTCCTCTGCACAGCTAAGCTGGAAGTGGCATTTGCAGCTCGCAATAGTGCAGAGTTATCTGTAAGAAAGGGGCCACGGTGTTTCTGTATCTCTATTATGTTGGTGCGGCTTCGGAACTTTTAAATATCTTGATATATCTCGAGAACTACGCATCTGATCAAAAAATATCATAGAACATAAAAAGTAGGAAACTTAATTCTCTACAAAAAAGGTCTCTTAACATTTTACCATAGCTCGCTTCGTTTCCGAGATATTTGCAGATTTATCTCAAGGGAAGGGGCCTGACGGACATATTTCGAGATATTTCTTCTTCTTGTTGTTCTTCTTCTGCACAGCTAAGCTGGAAGTGGCATTTGCGGCTCGCACTAGTGCAGAGTTATCTCGAAGAAAGGGGCCACGGTGTTTCTGTATCTCTATTATGTTGGTGCGGCTTCGGAACTATTAAATATCTCGATATATCTCGAGAGCTACGCGTCTGATCAAAAAATATCATAGAACATAAAAAGTAGGAAACATAATTCTCTACAAAAGAGGTCTCTTAACATTTTGCCATAGCTCGCTTCGTTTCCGAGATATTTGCAGATATATCTCAAGGGAAGGGGCCTGACGGACATATTTCGAGATATGTCTTCTTCTTGTTGTTCTTCTTCTGCACAGCTAAGCTGGAAGTGGCACTTGCGGCTCGCACTAGTGCAGAGTTATCTCAAAGAAAGGGGCCACGGTGTTTCTGTATCTCTATTATGTTGGTGCGGCTTTGGAACTTTTAAATATCTCGATATATCTCGAAAACTACGCTTCTGATCAAAAAATATCATAGAACATAAATTGTAGGAAACATAATTCTCTACAAAAAACGTCTCTTAACATTTTGCCATAGCTCGCTTCGTTTCCGAGATATTTGCAGATTCAGCTCAAAGGAACTGGCCTGACGGACATATTTCGAGATATTTCTTCTTCTTGTTGTTCTTCCTCTGCACAGCTAAGCTGGAAGTGGCATTTGCAGCTCGCAATAGTGCAGAGTTATCTCAAAGAAAGGGGCCACGGTGTTTCTGTATCTCTATTATGTTGGTGCGGCTTCGGAACTTTTAAATATCTTGATATATCTCGAGAACTACGCATCTGATCAAAAAATATCATAGAACATAAATTGTAGGAAACATAATTCTCTACAAAAAAGGTCTCCTAACATTTTGCCATAGCTCGCTTCGTTTCCGAGATATTTGCAGATATATCTCAAGGGAAGGGGCCTGACGGACATATTTCGAGATATGTCTTCTTCTTGTTGTTCTTCTTCTGCACAGCTAAGCTGGAAGTGGCACTTGCGGCTCGCACTAGTGCAGAGTTATCTCAAAGAAAGGGGCCACGGTGTTTCTGTATCTCTATTATGTTGGTGCGGCTTTGGAACTTTTAAATATCTCGATATATCTCGAAAACTACGCTTCTGATCAAAAAATATCATAGAACATAAATTGTAGGAAACATAATTCTCTACAAAAAAGGTCTCTTAACATTTTGCCATAGCTCGCTTCGTTTCCGAGATATTTGCAGATATATCTCAAGGGAAGGGGCCTGACGGACATATTTCGAGATATGTCTTCTTCTTGTTGTTCTTCTTCTGCACAGCTAAGCTGGAAGTGGCATTTACAGCTCGCAATAGTGCAGAGTTATCTCAAAGAAAGGGGCCACGGTGTTTCTGTATCTCTATTATGTTGGTGCGGCTTCGGAACTTTTAAATATCTTGATATATCTCGAGAACTACGCATCTGATCAAAAAATATCATAGAACATAAAAAGTAGGAAACTTAATTCTCTACAAAAAAGGTCTCTTAACATTTTGCCATAGCTCGCTTCGTTTCCGAGATATTTGCAGATTTATCTCAAGGGAAGGGGCCTAACGGACATATTTCGAGATATTTCTTCTTCTTGTTGTTCTTCTTCTGCACAGCTAAACTGGAAGTGGCATTTCCAGCTCGCAATAGTGCAGAGTTATCTCAAAGAGAGGGGCCACGGTGTTTCTGTATCTCTATTATGTTGGTGCGGCTTCGGAACTTTTAAATATCTTTCTATATCTCGAGAACTACGCATCTGATCAAAAAATATCATAGAACATAAAAAGTAGGAAACTTAATTCTCTACAAAAAAGGTCTTTTAACATTTTGCCATAGCTCGCTTCGTTTCCGAGATATTTGCAGATTTATCTCAAGGGAAGGGGCCTGACGGACATATTTCGAGATATTTCTTCTTCTTGTTGTACTTCTTCTGCACAGCTAAGCTGGAAGTGGCATTTGCGGCTCGCACTAGTGCAGAGTTATCTCAAAGAAAGGGGCCACGGTGTTTCTGTATCCCTATTATGTTGGTGCGGCTTCGGAACTTTTAAATATCTCGATATATCTCGAAAACTACGCTTGTGATCAAAAAATATCATAGAACATAAATTGTAGGAAACATAATTCTCTACAAAAAACGTCTCTTAACATTTTGCCATAGCTCGCTTCGTTTCCGAGATATTTGCAGATTCAGCTCAAAGGAACTGGCCTGACGGACATATTTCGAGATATTTCTTCTTCTTGTTGTTCTTCCTCTGCACAGCTAAGCTGGAAGTGGCATTTGCAGCTCGCCATAGTGCAGAGTTATCTCAAAGAAAGGGGCCACGGTGTTTCTGTATCTCTATTATGTTGGTGCGGCTTCGGAACTTTTAAATATCTTGATATATCTCGAGAACTACGCATCTGATCAAAAAATATCATAGAACATAAAAAGTAGGAAACTTAATTCTCTACAAAAAAGGTCTCTTAACATTTTGCCATAGCTCGCTTCGTTTCCGAGATATTTGCAGATTTATCTCAAGGGAAGGGGCCTAACGGACATATTTCGAGATATTTCTTCTTCTTGTTGTTCTTCTTCTGCACAGCTAAACTGGAAGTGGCATTTCCAGCTCGCAATAGTGCAGAGTTATCTCAAAGAGAGGGGCCACGGTGTTTCTGTATCTCTATTATGTTGGTGCGGCTTCGGAACTTTTAAATATCTTGATATATCTCGAGAACTACGCATCTGATCAAAAAATATCATAGAACAGAAAAAGTAGGAAACTTAATTCTCTACAAAAAAGGTCTCTTAACATTTTGCCATAGCTCGCTTCGTTTCCGAGATATTTGCAGATTTATCTCAAGGGAAGGGGCCTGACGGACATATTTCGAGATATTTCTTCTTCTTGTTGTACTTCTTCTGCACAGCTAAGCTGGAAGTGGCATTTGCGGCTCGCACTAGTGCAGAGTTATCTCAAAGAAAGGGGCCACGGTGTTTCTGTATCCCTATTATGTTGGTGCGGCTTCGGAACTTTTAAATATCTCGATATATCTCGACAACTACGCTTGTGATCAAAAAATATCATAGAACATAAATTGTAGGAAACATAATTCTCTACAAAAAACGTCTCTTAACATTTTGCCATAGCTCGCTTCGTTTCCGAGATATTTGCAGATTCAGCTCAAAGGAACTGGCCTGACGGACATATTTCGAGATATTTCTTCTTCTTGTTGTTCTTCCTCTGCACAGCTAAACTGGAAGTGGCATTTCCAGCTCGCAATAGTGCAGAGTTATCTCAAAGAGAGGGGCCACGGTGTTTCTGTGTCTCTATTATGTTGGTGCGGCTTCGGAACTTTTAAATATCTTGATATATCTCGAGAACTACGCATCTGATCAGAAAATATCATAGAAGATAAAAAGTAGGAAACATAATTCTCTACAAAAAAGGTCTCTTAACATTTTGCCATAGCTCGCTTCGTTTCCGAGATATTTGCAGATTTATCTCAAGGGAAGGGGCCTAACGGACATATTTCGAGATATTTCTTCTTCTTGTTGTTCTTCTTCTGCACAGCTAAACTGGAAGTGGCATTTCCAGCTCGCAATAGTGCAGAGTTATCTCAAAGAGAGGGGCCACGGTGTTTCTGTGTCTCTATTATGTTGGTGCGGCTTCGGAACTTTTAAATATCTTGATATATCTCGAGAACTACGCATCTGATCAGAAAATATCATAGAAGGTAAAAAGTAGGAAACTTAATTCTCTACAAAAAACGTCTCTTAACATTTTGCCATAGCTCGCTTCGTTTCCGAGATATTTGCAGATTTATCTCAAGGTAAGGGGCCTGACGGACATATTTCGAGATATTTCTTCTTCTTGTTGTTCTTCTTCTGCACAGCTAAGCTGGAAGTGGCATTTACAGCTCGCAATAGTGCATAGTTATCTGAAAGAAAGGGGCCACGGTGTTTCTGTATCTCTATTATGTTGGTGCGGCTTCGGAACTTTTAAATATCTTGATATATCTCGAGAACTACGCATCTGATCAAAAAATATCATAGAACATAAAAAGTAGGAAACTCAATTCTCTACAAAAAAGGTCTCTTAACATTTTGCAATAGCTCGCTTCGTTTCCGAGATATTTGCAGATTTATCTCAAGGGAAGGGGCCTGACGGACATATTTCGAGATATTTCTTCTTCTTGTTGTTCTTCTTCTGCACAGCTAAGCTGGAAGTGGCATTTGCAGCTCGCAATAGTGCAGAGTTATCTCAAAGAGAGGGGCCACGGTGTTTCTGTATCTCTATTATGTTGGTGCGGCTTCGGAACTTTTAAATATCTTGATATATCTCGAGAACTACGCATCTGATCAAAAAATATCATAGAACATAAAAAGTAGGAAACTTAATTCTCTACAAAAAAGGTCTCTCAACATTTTGCCATAGCTCGCTTCGTTTCCGAGATATTTGCAGATTTATCTCAAGGGAAGGGGCCTGACGGACATATTTCGAGATATTTCTTCTTCTTGTTGTTCTTCTTCTGCACAGCAAAGCTGGAAGTGGCATTTGCGGCTCGCACTAGTGCAGAGTTATCTCAAAGAAAGGGGCCACGGTGTTTCTGTATCTCTATTATGTTGGTGCGGCTTTGGAACTTTTAAATATCTCGATATATCTCGAAAACTACGCTTCTGATCAAAAAATATCATAGAACATAAATTGTAGGAAACATAATTCTCTACAAAAAAGGTCTCTTAACATTTTGCCATAGCTCGCTTCGTTTCCGAGATATTTGCAGATATATCTCAAGGGAAGGGGCCTGACGTACATATTTCGAGATATTTCTTCTTCTTGTTGTTCTTCTCCTGCACAGCTAAGCTGGAAGTGGCACTTGCGGCTCGCACTAGTGCAGAGTTATCTCAAAGAGAGGGGCCACGGTGTGTCTGTATCTCTATTATGTTGGTGCGGCTTCGGAACTTTTAAATATCTTGATATATCTCGAGAACTACGCATCTGATCAAAAAATATCATAGAACATAAAAAGTAGGAAACTTAATTCTCTACAAAAAAGGTCTCCTAACATTTTGCCATAGCTCGCTTCGTTTCCGAGATATTTGCAGATTTATCTCAAGGGAAGGGGCCTGACGGACATATTTCGAGATATTTCTTCTTCTTGTTGTACTTCTTCTGCACAGCTAAGCTGGAAGTGGCATTTGCGGCTCGCACTAGTGCAGAGTTATCTCAAAGAAAGGGGCCACGGTGTTTCTGTATCTCTATTATGTTGGTGCGGCTTTGGAACTTTTAAATATCTCGATATATCTCGAAAACTACGCTTCTGATCAAAAAATATCATAGAACATAAATTGTAGGAAACATAATTCTCTACAAAAAAGGTCTCTTAACATTTTGCCATAGCTCGCTTCGTTTCCGAGATATTTGCAGATATATCTCAAGGGAAGGGGCCTGACGTACATATTTCGAGATATTTCTTCTTCTTGTTGTTCTTCTCCTGCACAGCTAAGCTGGAAGTGGCACTTGCGGCTCGCACTAGTGCAGAGTTATCTCAAAGAAAGGGGCCACGGTGTTTCTGTATCTCTATTATGTTGGTGCGGCTTTGGAACTTTTAAATATCTCGATATATCTCGAAAACTACGCTTCTGATCAAAAAATATCATAGAACATAAATTGTAGGAAACATAATTCTCTACAAAAAAGGTCTCTTAACATTTTGCCATAGCTCGCTTCGTTTCCGAGATATTTGCAGATATATCTCAAGGGAAGGGGCCTGACGGACATATTTCGAGATATGTCTTCTTCTTGTTGTTCTTCTTCTGCACAGCTAAGCTGGAAGTGGCACTTGCGGCTCGCACTAGTGCAGAGTTATCTCAAAGAAAGGGGCCACGGTGTTTCTGTATCTCTATTATGTTGGTGCGGCTTTGGAACTTTTAAATGTCTCGATATATCTCGAAAACTACGCTTCTGATCAAAAAATATCATAGAACATAAATTGTAGGAAACATAATTCTCTACAAAAAAGGTCTCTTAACATTTTGCCATAGCTCGCTTCGTTTCCGAGATATTTGCAGATATATCTCAAGGGAAGGGGCCTGACGGACATATTTCGAGATATGTCTTCTTCTTGTTGTTCTTCTTCTGCACAGCTAAGCTGGAAGTGGCATTTACAGCTCGCAATAGTGCAGAGTTATCTCAAAGAAAGGGGCCACGGTGTTTCTGTATCTCTATTATGTTGGTGCGGCTTCGGAACTTTTAAATATCTTGATATATCTCGAGAACTACGCATCTGATCAAAAAATATCATAGAACATAAAAAGTAGGAAACTTAATTCTCTACAAAAAAGGTCTCTTAACATTTTGCCATAGCTCGCTTCGTTTCCGAGATATTTGCAGATTTATCTCAAGGGAAGGGGCCTAACGGACATATTTCGAGATATTTCTTCTTCTTGTTGTTCTTCTTCTGCACAGCTAAACTGGAAGTGGCATTTCCAGCTCGCAATAGTGCAGAGTTATCTCAAAGAGAGGGGCCACGGTGTGTCTGTATCTCTATTATGTTGGTGCGGCTTCGGAACTTTTAAATATCTTGATATATCTCGAGAACTACGCATCTGATCAAAAAATATCATAGAACATAAAAAGTAGGAAACTTAATTCTCTACAAAAAAGGTCTCCTAACATTTTGCCATAGCTCGCTTCGTTTCCGAGATATTTGCAGATTTATCTCAAGGGAAGGGGCCTGACGGACATATTTCGAGATATTTCTTCTTCTTGTTGTACTTCTTCTGCACAGCTAAGCTGGAAGTGGCATTTGCGGCTCGCACTAGTGCAGAGTTATCTCAAAGAAAGGGGCCACGGTGTTTCTGTATCTCTATTATGTTGGTGCGGCTTTGGAACTTTTAAATATCTCGATATATCTCGAAAACTACGCTTCTGATCAAAAAATATCATAGAACATAAATTGTAGGAAACATAATTCTCTACAAAAAAGGTCTCTTAACATTTTGCCATAGCTCGCTTCGTTTCCGAGATATTTGCAGATATATCTCAAGGGAAGGGGCCTGACGTACATATTTCGAGATATTTCTTCTTCTTGTTGTTCTTCTCCTGCACAGCTAAGCTGGAAGTGGCACTTGCGGCTCGCACTAGTGCAGAGTTATCTCAAAGAAAGGGGCCACGGTGTTTCTGTATCTCTATTATGTTGGTGCGGCTTTGGAACTTTTAAATGTCTCGATATATCTCGAAAACTACGCTTCTGATCAAAAAATATCATAGAACATAAATTGTAGGAAACATAATTCTCTACAAAAAAGGTCTCTTAACATTTTGCCATAGCTCGCTTCGTTTCCGAGATATTTGCAGATATATCTCAAGGGAAGGGGCCTGACGGACATATTTCGAGATATGTCTTCTTCTTGTTGTTCTTCTTCTGCACAGCTAAGCTGGAAGTGGCATTTACAGCTCGCAATAGTGCAGAGTTATCTCAAAGAAAGGGGCCACGGTGTTTCTGTATCTCTATTATGTTGGTGCGGCTTCGGAACTTTTAAATATCTTGATATATCTCGAGAACTACGCATCTGATCAAAAAATATCATAGAACATAAAAAGTAGGAAACTTAATTCTCTACAAAAAAGGTCTCTTAACATTTTGCCATAGCTCGCTTCGTTTCCGAGATATTTGCAGATTTATCTCAAGGGAAGGGGCCTAACGGACATATTTCGAGATATTTCTTCTTCTTGTTGTTCTTCTTCTGCACAGCTAAACTGGAAGTGGCATTTCCAGCTCGCAATAGTGAAGAGTTATCTCAAAGAGAGGGGCCACGGTGTTTCTGTATCTCTATTATGTTGGTGCGGCTTCGGAACTTTTAAATATCTTGATATATCTCGAGAACTACGCATCTGATCAAAAAATATCATAGAACATAAAAAGTAGGAAACTTAATTCTCTACAAAAAAGGTCTCCTAACATTTTGCCATAGCTCGCTTCGTTTCCGAGATATTTGCAGATTTATCTCAAGGGAAGGGGCCTGACGGACATATTTCGAGATATTTCTTCTTCTTGTTGTACTTCTTCTGCACAGCTAAGCTGGAAGTGGCATTTGCGGCTCGCACTAGTGCAGAGTTATCTCAAAGAAAGGGGCCACGGTGTTTCTGTATCCCTATTATGTTGGTGCGGCTTCGGAACTTTTAAATATCTCGATATATCTCGAAAACTACGCTTCTGATCAAAAAATATCATAGAACATAAATTGTAGGAAACATAATTCTCTACAAAAAAGGTCTCTTAACATTTTGCCATAGCTCGCTTCGTTTCCGAGATATTTGCAGATATATCTCAAGGGAAGGGGCCTGACGTACATATTTCGAGATATTTCTTCTTCTTGTTGTTCTTCTCCTGCACAGCTAAGCTGGAAGTGGCACTTGCGGCTCGCACTAGTGCAGAGTTATCTCAAAGAAAGGGGCCACGGTGTTTCTGTATCCCTATTATGTTGGTGCGGCTTCGGAACTTTTAAATATCTCGATATATCTCGAAAACTACGCTTCTGATCAAAAAATATCATAGAACATAAATTGTAGGAAACATAATTCTCTACAAAAAAGGTCTCTTAACATTTTGCCATAGCTCGCTTCGTTTCCGAGATATTTGCAGATATATCTCAAGGGAAGGGGCCTGACGTACATATTTCGAGATATTTCTTCTTCTTGTTGTTCTTCTCCTGCACAGCTAAGCTGGAAGTGGCACTTGCGGCTCGCACTAGTGCAGAGTTATCTCAAAGAAAGGGGCCACGGTGTTTCTGTATCTCTATTATGTTGGTGCGGCTTTGGAACTTTTAAATATCTCGATATATCTCGAAAACTACGCTTCTGATCAAAAAATATCATAGAACATAAATTGTAGGAAACATAATTCTCTACAAAAAAGGTCTCTTAACATTTTGCCATAGCTCGCTTCGTTTCCGAGATATTTGCAGATATATCTCAAGGGAAGGGGCCTGACGGACATATTTCGAGATATGTCTTCTTCTTGTTGTTCTTCTTCTGCACAGCTAAGCTGGAAGTGGCACTTGCGGCTCGCACTAGTGCAGAGTTATCTCAAAGAAAGGGGCCACGGTGTTTCTGTATCTCTATTATGTTGGTGCGGCTTTGGAACTTTTAAATGTCTCGATATATCTCGAAAACTACGCTTCTGATCAAAAAATATCATAGAACATAAATTGTAGGAAACATAATTCTCTACAAAAAAGGTCTCTTAACATTTTGCCATAGCTCGCTTCGTTTCCGAGATATTTGCAGATATATCTCAAGGGAAGGGGCCTGACGGACATATTTCGAGATATGTCTTCTTCTTGTTGTTCTTCTTCTGCACAGCTAAGCTGGAAGTGGCATTTACAGCTCGCAATAGTGCAGAGTTATCTCAAAGAAAGGGGCCACGGTGTTTCTGTATCTCTATTATGTTGGTGCGGCTTCGGAACTTTTAAATATCTTGATATATCTCGAGAACTACGCATCTGATCAAAAAATATCATAGAACATAAATTGTAGGAAACATAATTCTCTACAAAAAAGGTCTCTTAACATTTTGCCATAGCTCGCTTCGTTTCCGAGATATTTGCAGATATATCTCAAGGGAAGGGGCCTGACGGACATATTTCGAGATATGTCTTCTTCTTGTTGTTCTTCTTCTGCACAGCTAAGCTGGAAGTGGCATTTACAGCTCGCAATAGTGCAGAGTTATCTCAAAGAAAGGGGCCACGGTGTTTCTGTATCTCTATTATGTTGGTGCGGCTTCGGAACTTTTAAATATCTTGATATATCTCGAGAACTACGCATCTGATCAAAAAATATCATAGAACATAAAAAGTAGGAAACTTAATTCTCTACAAAAAAGGTCTCTTAACATTTTGCCATAGCTCGCTTCGTTTCCGAGATATTTGCAGATTTATCTCAAGGGAAGGGGCCTAACGGACATATTTCGAGATATTTCTTCTTCTTGTTGTTCTTCTTCTGCACAGCTAAACTGGAAGTGGCATTTCCAGCTCGCAATAGTGCAGAGTTATCTCAAAGAGAGGGGCCACGGTGTGTCTGTATCTCTATTATGTTGGTGCGGCTTCGGAACTTTTAAATATCTTGATATATCTCGAGAACTACGCATCTGATCAAAAAATATCATAGAACATAAAAAGTAGGAAACTTAATTCTCTACAAAAAAGGTCTCCTAACATTTTGCCATAGCTCGCTTCGTTTCCGAGATATTTGCAGATTTATCTCAAGGGAAGGGGCCTGACGGACATATTTCGAGATATTTCTTCTTCTTGTTGTACTTCTTCTGCACAGCTAAGCTGGAAGTGGCATTTGCGGCTCGCACTAGTGCAGAGTTATCTCAAAGAAAGGGGCCACGGTGTTTCTGTATCTCTATTATGTTGGTGCGGCTTTGGAACTTTTAAATATCTCGATATATCTCGAAAACTACGCTTCTGATCAAAAAATATCATAGAACATAAATTGTAGGAAACATAATTCTCTACAAAAAAGGTCTCTTAACATTTTGCCATAGCTCGCTTCGTTTCCGAGATATTTGCAGATATATCTCAAGGGAAGGGGCCTGACGTACATATTTCGAGATATTTCTTCTTCTTGTTGTTCTTCTCCTGCACAGCTAAGCTGGAAGTGGCACTTGCGGCTCGCACTAGTGCAGAGTTATCTCAAAGAAAGGGGCCACGGTGTTTCTGTATCTCTATTATGTTGGTGCGGCTTTGGAACTTTTAAATATCTCGATATATCTCGAAAACTACGCTTCTGATCAAAAAATATCATAGAACATAAATTGTAGGAAACATAATTCTCTACAAAAAAGGTCTCTTAACATTTTGCCATAGCTCGCTTCGTTTCCGAGATATTTGCAGATATATCTCAAGGGAAGGGGCCTGACGGACATATTTCGAGATATGTCTTCTTCTTGTTGTTCTTCTTCTGCACAGCTAAGCTGGAAGTGGCACTTGCGGCTCGCACTAGTGCAGAGTTATCTCAAAGAAAGGGGCCACGGTGTTTCTGTATCTCTATTATGTTGGTGCGGCTTTGGAACTTTTAAATGTCTCGATATATCTCGAAAACTACGCTTCTGATCAAAAAATATCATAGAACATAAATTGTAGGAAACATAATTCTCTACAAAAAAGGTCTCTTAACATTTTGCCATAGCTCGCTTCGTTTCCGAGATATTTGCAGATATATCTCAAGGGAAGGGGCCTGACGGACATATTTCGAGATATGTCTTCTTCTTGTTGTTCTTCTTCTGCACAGCTAAGCTGGAAGTGGCATTTACAGCTCGCAATAGTGCAGAGTTATCTCAAAGAAAGGGGCCACGGTGTTTCTGTATCTCTATTATGTTGGTGCGGCTTCGGAACTTTTAAATATCTTGATATATCTCGAGAACTACGCATCTGATCAAAAAATATCATAGAACATAAAAAGTAGGAAACTTAATTCTCTACAAAAAAGGTCTCTTAACATTTTGCCATAGCTCGCTTCGTTTCCGAGATATTTGCAGATTTATCTCAAGGGAAGGGGCCTAACGGACATATTTCGAGATATTTCTTCTTCTTGTTGTTCTTCTTCTGCACAGCTAAACTGGAAGTGGCATTTCCAGCTCGCAATAGTGCAGAGTTATCTCAAAGAGAGGGGCCACGGTGTTTCTGTATCTCTATTATGTTGGTGCGGCTTCGGAACTTTTAAATATCTTGATATATCTCGAGAACTACGCATCTGATCAAAAAATATCATAGAACATAAAAAGTAGGAAACTTAATTCTCTACAAAAAAGGTCTCCTAACATTTTGCCATAGCTCGCTTCGTTTCCGAGATATTTGCAGATTTATCTCAAGGGAAGGGGCCTGACGGACATATTTCGAGATATTTCTTCTTCTTGTTGTACTTCTTCTGCACAGCTAAGCTGGAAGTGGCATTTGCGGCTCGCACTAGTGCAGAGTTATCTCAAAGAAAGGGGCCACGGTGTTTCTGTATCCCTATTATGTTGGTGCGGCTTCGGAACTTTTAAATATCTCGATATATCTCGAAAACTACGCTTCTGATCAAAAAATATCATAGAACATAAATTGTAGGAAACATAATTCTCTACAAAAAAGGTCTCTTAACATTTTGCCATTGCTCGCTTCGTTTCCGAGATATTTGCAGATATATCTCAAGGGAAGGGGCCTGACGTACATATTTCGAGATATTTCTTCTTCTTGTTGTTCTTCTCCTGCACAGCTAAGCTGGAAGTGGCACTTGCGGCTCGCACTAGTGCAGAGTTATCTCAAAGAAAGGGGCCACGGTGTTTCTGTATCCCTATTATGTTGGTGCGGCTTCGGAACTTTTAAATATCTCGATATATCTCGAAAACTACGCTTCTGATCAAAAAATATCATAGAACATAAATTGTAGGAAACATAATTCTCTACAAAAAAGGTCTCTTAACATTTTGCCATAGCTCGCTTCGTTTCCGAGATATTTGCAGATATATCTCAAGGGAAGGGGCCTGACGTACATATTTCGAGATATTTCTTCTTCTTGTTGTTCTTCTCCTGCACAGCTAAGCTGGAAGTGGCACTTGCGGCTCGCACTAGTGCAGAGTTATCTCAAAGAAAGGGGCCACGGTGTTTCTGTATCTCTATTATGTTGGTGCGGCTTTGGAACTTTTAAATATCTCGATATATCTCGAAAACTACGCTTCTGATCAAAAAATATCATAGAACATAAATTGTAGGAAACATAATTCTCTACAAAAAAGGTCTCTTAACATTTTGCCATAGCTCGCTTCGTTTCCGAGATATTTGCAGATATATCTCAAGGGAAGGGGCCTGACGGACATATTTCGAGATATGTCTTCTTCTTGTTGTTCTTCTTCTGCACAGCTAAGCTGGAAGTGGCACTTGCGGCTCGCACTAGTGCAGAGTTATCTCAAAGAAAGGGGCCACGGTGTTTCTGTATCTCTATTATGTTGGTGCGGCTTTGGAACTTTTAAATGTCTCGATATATCTCGAAAACTACGCTTCTGATCAAAAAATATCATAGAACATAAATTGTAGGAAACATAATTCTCTACAAAAAAGGTCTCTTAACATTTTGCCATAGCTCGCTTCGTTTCCGAGATATTTGCAGATATATCTCAAGGGAAGGGGCCTGACGGACATATTTCGAGATATGTCTTCTTCTTGTTGTTCTTCTTCTGCACAGCTAAGCTGGAAGTGGCATTTACAGCTCGCAATAGTGCAG
The DNA here is from genome assembly GCF_051020975.1 of Osmia lignaria lignaria. NCBI lineage: Eukaryota > Metazoa > Arthropoda > Insecta > Hymenoptera > Megachilidae > Osmia > Osmia lignaria. The sequence goes on along the minus strand of NW_027478169.1, from coordinate 8,611,795 downwards.
AGTTATCTCAAAGAAAGGGGCCACGGTGTTTCTGTATCTCTATTATGTTGGTGCGGCTTCGGAACTTTTAAATATCTTGATATATCTCGAGAACTACGCATCTGATCAAAAAATATCATAGAACATAAAAAGTAGGAAACTTAATTCTCTACAAAAAAGGTCTCTTAACATTTTGCCATAGCTCGCTTCGTTTCCGAGATATTTGCAGATTTATCTCAAGGGAAGGGGCCTAACGGACATATTTCGAGATATTTCTTCTTCTTGTTGTTCTTCTTCTGCACAGCTAAACTGGAAGTGGCATTTCCAGCTCGCAATAGTGCAGAGTTATCTCAAAGAGAGGGGCCACGGTGTTTCTGTATCTCTATTATGTTGGTGCGGCTTCGGAACTTTTAAATATCTTGATATATCTCGAGAACTACGCATCTGATCAAAAAATATCATAGAACATAAAAAGTAGGAAACTTAATTCTCTACAAAAAAGGTCTCCTAACATTTTGCCATAGCTCGCTTCGTTTCCGAGATATTTGCAGATTTATCTCAAGGGAAGGGGCCTGACGGACATATTTCGAGATATTTCTTCTTCTTGTTGTACTTCTTCTGCACAGCTAAGCTGGAAGTGGCATTTGCGGCTCGCACTAGTGCAGAGTTATCTCAAAGAAAGGGGCCACGGTGTTTCTGTATCCCTATTATGTTGGTGCGGCTTCGGAACTTTTAAATATCTCGATATATCTCGAAAACTACGCTTCTGATCAAAAAATATCATAGAACATAAATTGTAGGAAACATAATTCTCTACAAAAAAGGTCTCTTAACATTTTGCCATAGCTCGCTTCGTTTCCGAGATATTTGCAGATATATCTCAAGGGAAGGGGCCTGACGTACATATTTCGAGATATTTCTTCTTCTTGTTGTTCTTCTCCTGCACAGCTAAGCTGGAAGTGGCACTTGCGGCTCGCACTAGTGCAGAGTTATCTCAAAGAAAGGGGCCACGGTGTTTCTGTATCCCTATTATGTTGGTGCGGCTTCGGAACTTTTAAATATCTCGATATATCTCGAAAACTACGCTTCTGATCAAAAAATATCATAGAACATAAATTGTAGGAAACATAATTCTCTACAAAAAAGGTCTCTTAACATTTTGCCATAGCTCGCTTCGTTTCCGAGATATTTGCAGATATATCTCAAGGGAAGGGGCCTGACGTACATATTTCGAGATATTTCTTCTTCTTGTTGTTCTTCTCCTGCACAGCTAAGCTGGAAGTGGCACTTGCGGCTCGCACTAGTGCAGAGTTATCTCAAAGAAAGGGGCCACGGTGTTTCTGTATCTCTATTATGTTGGTGCGGCTTTGGAACTTTTAAATATCTCGATATATCTCGAAAACTACGCTTCTGATCAAAAAATATCATAGAACATAAATTGTAGGAAACATAATTCTCTACAAAAAAGGTCTCTTAACATTTTGCCATAGCTCGCTTCGTTTCCGAGATATTTGCAGATATATCTCAAGGGAAGGGGCCTGACGGACATATTTCGAGATATGTCTTCTTCTTGTTGTTCTTCTTCTGCACAGCTAAGCTGGAAGTGGCACTTGCGGCTCGCACTAGTGCAGAGTTATCTCAAAGAAAGGGGCCACGGTGTTTCTGTATCTCTATTATGTTGGTGCGGCTTTGGAACTTTTAAATGTCTCGATATATCTCGAAAACTACGCTTCTGATCAAAAAATATCATAGAACATAAATTGTAGGAAACATAATTCTCTACAAAAAAGGTCTCTTAACATTTTGCCATAGCTCGCTTCGTTTCCGAGATATTTGCAGATATATCTCAAGGGAAGGGGCCTGACGGACATATTTCGAGATATGTCTTCTTCTTGTTGTTCTTCTTCTGCACAGCTAAGCTGGAAGTGGCATTTACAGCTCGCAATAGTGCAGAGTTATCTCAAAGAAAGGGGCCACGGTGTTTCTGTATCTCTATTATGTTGGTGCGGCTTCGGAACTTTTAAATATCTTGATATATCTCGAGAACTACGCATCTGATCAAAAAATATCATAGAACATAAAAAGTAGGAAACTTAATTCTCTACAAAAAAGGTCTCTTAACATTTTGCCATAGCTCGCTTCGTTTCCGAGATATTTGCAGATTTATCTCAAGGGAAGGGGCCTAACGGACATATTTCGAGATATTTCTTCTTCTTGTTGTTCTTCTTCTGCACAGCTAAACTGGAAGTGGCATTTCCAGCTCGCAATAGTGCAGAGTTATCTCAAAGAGAGGGGCCACGGTGTTTCTGTATCTCTATTATGTTGGTGCGGCTTCGGAACTTTTAAATATCTTGATATATCTCGAGAACTACGCATCTGATCAAAAAATATCATAGAACATAAAAAGTAGGAAACTTAATTCTCTACAAAAAAGGTCTCCTAACATTTTGCCATAGCTCGCTTCGTTTCCGAGATATTTGCAGATTTATCTCAAGGGAAGGGGCCTGACGGACATATTTCGAGATATTTCTTCTTCTTGTTGTACTTCTTCTGCACAGCTAAGCTGGAAGTGGCATTTGCGGCTCGCACTAGTGCAGAGTTATCTCAAAGAAAGGGGCCACGGTGTTTCTGTATCCCTATTATGTTGGTGCGGCTTCGGAACTTTTAAATATCTCGATATATCTCGAAAACTACGCTTCTGATCAAAAAATATCATAGAACATAAATTGTAGGAAACATAATTCTCTACAAAAAACGTCTCTTAACATTTTGCCATAGCTCGCTTCGTTTCCGAGATATTTGCAGATTCAGCTCAAAGGAACTGGCCTGACGGACATATTTCGAGATATTTCTTCTTCTTGTTGTTCTTCCTCTGCACAGCTAAGCTGGAAGTGGCATTTGCAGCTCGCAATAGTGCAGAGTTATCTCAAAGAAAGGGGCCACGGTGTTTCTGTATCTCTATTATGTTGGTGCGGCTTCGGAACTTTTAAATATCTTGATATATCTCGAGAACTACGCATCTGATCAAAAAATATCATAGAACATAAAAAGTAGGAAACTTAATTCTCTACAAAAAAGGTCTCTTAACATTTTACCATAGCTCGCTTCGTTTCCTAGATATTTGCAGATTTATCTCAAGGGAAGGGGCCTGACGGACATATTTCGAGATATTTCTTCTTCTTGTTGTTCTCCTTCTGCACAGCTAAGCTGGAAGTGGCATTTGCGGCTCGCACTAGTGCAGAGTTATCTCAAAGAGAGGGGCCACGGTGTTTCTGTATCTCTATTATGTTGGTGCGGCTTCGGAACTTTTAAATATCTTGATATATCTCGAGAGCTACGCGTCTGATCAAAAAATATCATAGAACATAAAAAGTAGGAAACATAATTCTCTACAAAAAAGGTCTCTTAACATTTTGCCATAGCTCGCTTCGTTTCCGAGATATTTGCAGATTTATCTCAAGGGAAGTGGCCTGACGGACATATTTCGAGATATTTCTTCTTCTTGTTGTTCTTCTGCTGCACAGCTAAGCTGGAAGTGGCATTTGCGGCTCGCACTAGTGCAGAGTTATTTCAAAGAAAGGGGCCACGGTGTTTCTGTATCTCTATTATGTTGGTGCGGCTTCGGAACTTTTAAATATCTTGATATATCTCGAGAACTACGCATCTGATCAGAAAATATCATAGAAGATAAAAAGTAGGAAACTTAATTCGCTACAAAAAAGGTCTCTTAACATTTTGCCATAGCTCGCTTCGTTTCCGAGATATTTGCAGATTTATCTCAAGGTAAGGGGCCTGACGGACATATTTCGAGATATTTCTTCTTCTTGTTGTTCTTCTTCCCGCACAGCTAAGCTGGAAGTGGCATTTACAGCTCGCAATAGTGCATAGTTATCTGAAAGAAAGGGGCCACGGTGTTTCTGTATCTCTATTATGTTGGTGCGGCTTCGGAACTTTTAAATATCTTGATATATCTCGAGAACTACGCATCTGATCAAAAAATATCATAGAACATAAAAAGTAGGAAACTCAATTCTCTACAAAAAAGGTCTCTTAACATTTTGCAATAGCTCGCTTCGTTTCCGAGATATTTGCAGATTTATCTCAAGGGAAGGGGCCTGACGGACATATTTCGAGATATTTCTTCTTCTTGTTGTTCTTCTTCTGCACAGCTAAGCTGGAAGTGGCATTTGCGGCTCGCACTAGTGCAGAGTTATCTCAAAGAAAGGGGCACGGTGTTTCTGTATCTCTATTATGTTGGTGCTGCTTCGGAACTTTTAAATATCTCGATATATCTCGAAAACTACGCTTCTGATCAAAAAATATCATAGAACATAAATTGTAGGAAACATAATTCTCTACAAAAAACGTCTCTTAACATTTTGCCATAGCTCGCTTCGTTTCCGAGATATTTGCAGATTTATCTCAAGGGAAGGGGCCTAACGGACATATTTCGAGATATTTCTTCTTCTTGTTGTTCTTCTTCTGCACAGCTAAACTGGAAGTGGCATTTCCAGCTCGCAATAGTACAGTGTTATCTCAAAGAAAGGGGCCACGGTGTTTCTGTATCTCTATTATGTTGGTGCGGCTTCGGAACTTTTAAATATCTTGATATATCTCGAGAACTACGCATCTGATAAAAAAATATCATAGAACATAAAAAGTAGGAAACTTAATTCGCTACAAAAAAGGTCTCTTAACATTTTGCCATAGCTCGCTTCGTTTCCGAGATATTTGCAGATTTATCTCAAGGGAAGGGGCCTAACGGACATATTTCGAGATATTTCTTCTTCTTGTTGTTCTTCTTCTGCACAGCTAAACTGGAAGTGGCATTTCCAGCTCGCAATAGTACAGAGTTATCTCAAAGAAAGGGGCCACGGTGTTTCTGTATCTCTATTATGTTGGTGCGGCTTCGGAACTTTTAAATATCTTGATATATCTCGAGAACTACGCATCTGATCAAAAAATATCATAGAACATAAAAAGTAGGAAACTTAATTCTCTACAAAAAAGGTCTCTTAACATTTTGCCATAGCTCTCTTCGTTTCCGAGATATTTGCAGATTTATCTCAAGGGAAGGGGCCTGACGGACACATTTCGAGATATTTCTTCTTCTTGTTGTTCTTCTTCTGCACAGCTAAGCTGGAAGTGGCATTTGCAGCTCGCAATAGTGCAGAGTTATCTCAAAGAAAGGGGCCACGGTGTTTCTGTATCTCTATTATGTTGGTGCGGCTTCGGAACTTTTAAATATCTTGATATATCTCGAGAACTACGCATCTGATCAAAAAATATCATAGAACATAAAAAGTAGGAAGCTTAATTCTCTACAAAAAAGTCTCGTAAGATTTTGCCATAGCTCGCTTCGTTTCCGAGATATTTGCAGATTTATCTCAAGGGAAGGGGCCTGACGGACATATTTCGAGATATTTCTTCTTCTTGTTGTTCTTCTTCTGCACAGCTAAGCTGGAAGTGGCATTTGCAGCTCGCAATTGTGCAGAGTTATCTCAAAGAGAGGGGCCACGGTGTTTCTGTATCTCTATTATGTTGGTGCGGCTTCGGAACTTTTAAATATCTTGATATATCTCGAGAACTACGCATCTGATCAAAAAATATCATGGAACATAAAAAGTAGGAAACTTAATTCGCTACAAAAAAGGTCTCTTAACATTTTGCCATAGCTCGCTTCGTTTCCGAGATATTTGCAGATTTATCTCAAGGGAAGGGGCCTAACGGACATATTTCGTGATATTTCTTCTTCTTGTTGTTCTTCTTCTGCACAGCTAAACTGGAAGTGGCACTTCCAGGTCGCAATAGTGCAGAGTTATCTAAAAGAAAGGAGCCACGGTGTTTCTGTATCTCTATTATGTTGGTGCGGCTTCGGAACTTTTAAATATCCTGATATATCTCGAGAACTACGCGTCTGATCAAAAAATATCATAGAACATAAAAAGTAGGAAACATAATTCCATACAAAAAAGGTCTCTTAACATTTTGCCATAGCTCTCTTCGTTTCCGAGATATTTGCAGATTTATCTCAAGGGAAGGGGCCTGACGGACACATTTCGAGATATTTCTTCTTCTTGTTGTTCTTCTTCTGCACGCTAAGCTGGAAGTGGCATTTGCAGCTCGCAATAGTGCAGAGTTATCTAAAAGAAAGGAGCCACGGTGTTTCTGTATCTCTATTATGTTGGTGCGGCTTCGGAACTTTTAAATATCTTGATATATCTCGAGAACTACGCATCTGATCAAAAAATATCATAGAACATAAAAAGTAGGAAACATAATTCCATACAAAAAAGGTCTCTTAACATTTTGCCATAGCTCGCTTCATTTCCGAGATATTTGCAGATTTATCTCAAGGGAAGTGGCCTGACGGACATATTTCGAGATATTTCTTCTTCTTGTTGTTCTTCTTCTGCACAGCTAAGCTGGAAGTGGCATTTGCGGCTCGCACTAGTGCAGAGTTATCTCAAAGAAAGGGGCCACGGTGTTTCTGTATCTCTATTATGTTGGTGCGGCTTCGGAACTTTTAAATATCTTGATATATCTCGAGAACTACGCATCTGATCAAAAAATATCATAGAACATAAAAAGTAGGAAGCTTAATTCTCTACAAAAAAGTCTCGTAAGATTTTGCCATAGCTCGCTTCGTTTCCGAGATATTTGCAGATTTATCTCAAGGGAAGGGGCCTGACGGACATATTTCGAGATATTTCTTCTTCTTGTTGTTCTTCTTCTGCACAGCTAAGCTGGAAGTGGCATTTGCAGCTCGCAATTGTGCAGAGTTATCTCAAAGAGAGGGGCCACGGTGTTTCTGTATCTCTATTATGTTGGTGCGGCTTCGGAACTTTTAAATATCTTGATATATCTCGAGAACTACGCATCTGATCAAAAAATATCATGGAACATAAAAAGTAGGAAACTTAATTCGCTACAAAAAAGGTCTCTTAACATTTTGCCATAGCTCGCTTCGTTTCCGAGATATTTGCAGATTTATCTCAAGGGAAGGGGCCTAACGGACATATTTCGTGATATTTCTTCTTCTTGTTGTTCTTCTTCTGCACAGCTAAACTGGAAGTGGCATTTCCAGGTCGCAATAGTGCAGAGTTATCTAAAAGAAAGGAGCCACGGTGTTTCTGTATCTCTATTATGGTGGTGCGGCTTCGGAACTTTTAAATATCCTGATATATCTCGAGAACTACGCGTCTGATCAAAAAATATCATAGAACATAAAAAGTAGGAAACATAATTCCATACAAAAAAGGTCTCTTAACATTTTGCCATAGCTCTCTTCGTTTCCGAGATATTTGCAGATTTATCTCAAGGGAAGGGGCCTGACGGACACATTTCGAGATATTTCTTCTTCTTGTTGTTCTTCTTCTGCACGCTAAGCTGGAAGTGGCATTTGCAGCTCGCAATAGTGCAGAGTTATCTAAAAGAAAGGAGCCACGGTGTTTCTGTATCTCTATTATGTTGGTGCGGCTTCGGAACTTTTAAATATCTTGATATATCTCGAGAACTACGCATCTGATCAAAAAATATCATAGAACATAAAAAGTAGGAAACATAATTCCATACAAAAAAGGTCTCTTAACATTTTGCCATAGCTCGCTTCGTTTCCGAGATATTTGCAGATTTATCTCAAGGGAAGTGGCCTGACGGACATATTTCGAGATATTTCTTCTTCTTGTTGTTCTTCTTCTGCACAGCTAAGCTGGAAGTGGCATTTGCGGCTCGCACTAGTGCAGAGTTATCTCAAAGAAAGGGGCCACGGTGTTTCTGTATCTCTATTATGTTGGTGCGGCTTCGGAACTTTTAAATATCTTGATATATCTCGAGAACTACGCATCTGATCAAAAAATATCATAGAACATAAAAAGTAGGAAACATAATTCCATACAAAAAAGGTCTCTTAACATTTTGCCATAGCTCGCTTCGTTTCCGAGATATTTGCAGATTTATCTCAAGGGAAGGGGCCTGACGGACACATTTCGAGATATTTCTTCTTCTTGTTGTTCTTCTTCTGCACAGCTAAGCTGGAAGTGGCATTTGCAGCTCGCAATAGTGCAGAGTTATCTCAAAGAAAGGGGCCACGGTGTTTCTGTATCTCTATTATGTTGGTGCGGCTTCGGAACTTTTAAATATCTTGATATATCTCGAGAACTACGCATCTGATCAAAAAATATCATAGAACATAAAAAGTAGGAAGCTTAATTCTCTACAAAAAAGTCTCGTAAGATTTTGCCATAGCTCGCTTCGTTTCCGAGATATTTGCAGATTTATCTCAAGGGAAGGGGCCTGACGGACATATTTCGAGATATTTCTTCTTCTTGTTGTTCTTCTTCTGCACAGCTAAGCTGGAAGTGGCATTTGCAGCTCGCAATTGTGCAGAGTTATCTCAAAGAGAGGGGCCACGGTGTTTCTGTATCTCTATTATGTTGGTGCGGCTTCGGAACTTTTAAATATCTTGATATATCTCGAGAACTACGCATCTGATCAAAAAATATCATGGAACATAAAAAGTAGGAAACTTAATTCGCTACAAAAAAGGTCTCTTAACATTTTGCCATAGCTCGCTTCGTTTCCGAGATATTTGCAGATTTATCTCAAGGGAAGGGGCCTAACGGACATATTTCGTGATATTTCTTCTTCTTGTTGTTCTTCTTCTGCACAGCTAAACTGGAAGTGGCATTTCCAGGTCGCAATAGTGCAGAGTTATCTAAAAGAAAGGAGCCACGGTGTTTCTGTATCTCTATTATGTTGGTGCGGCTTCGGAACTTTTAAATATCCTGATATATCTCGAGAACTACGCGTCTGATCAAAAAATATCATAGAACATAAAAAGTAGGAAACATAATTCCATACAAAAAAGGTCTCTTAACATTTTGCCATAGCTCTCTTCGTTTCCGAGATATTTGCAGATTTATCTCAAGGGAAGGGGCCTGACGGACACATTTCGAGATATTTCTTCTTCTTGTTGTTCTTCTTCTGCACGCTAAGCTGGAAGTGGCATTTGCAGCTCGCAATAGTGCAGAGTTATCTAAAAGAAAGGAGCCACGGTGTTTCTGTATCTCTATTATGTTGGTGCGGCTTCGGAACTTTTAAATATCTTGATATATCTCGAGAACTACGCATCTGATCAAAAAATATCATAGAACATAAAAAGTAGGAAACATAATTCCATACAAAAAAGGTCTCTTAACATTTTGCCATAGCTCGCTTCGTTTCCGAGATATTTGCAGATTTATCTCAAGGGAAGTGGCCTGACGGACATATTTCGAGATATTTCTTCTTCTTGTTGTTCTTCTTCTGCACAGCTAAGCTGGAAGTGGCATTTGCGGCTCGCACTAGTGCAGAGTTATCTCAAAGAAAGGGGCCACGGTGTTTCTGTATCTCTATTATGTTGGTGCGGCTTCGGAACTTTTAAATATCTTGATATATCTCGAGAACTACGCATCTGATCAAAAAATATCATGGAACATAAAAAGTAGAAAACTTAATTCTCTACAGAAAAGGTCTCTTAACATTTTGCCATAGCTCGCTTCGTTTCCGAGATATTTGCAGATTTATCTCAAGGGAAGGGGCCTGACGGACATATTTCGAGATATTTCTTCTTCTTGTTGTTCTTCTTCTGCACAGCTAAGCTGGAAGTGGCATTTGCAGCTCGCAATAGTGCAGAGTTATCTCAAAGAAAGGGGCCACGGTGTTTCTGTATCTGTATTATGTTGGTGCGGCTTCGGAACTTTTAAAAATCTTGATATATCTCGAGATCTACGCATCTGATCAAAAAATATCATAGAACATAAAAAGTAGGAAACTTAATTCTCTACAAAAAAGGTCTCTTAACATTTTGCCATAGCTCGCTTCGTTTCCGAGATACTTGCCGATTTATCTCAAGGGAAGGGGCCTGACGGACATATTTCGAGATATTTCTTCTTCTTGTTGTTCTTCTTCTGCACAGCTAAGCTGGAAGTGGCATTTGCAGCTCGCAATTGTGCAGAGTTATCTCAAAGAGAGGGGCCACGGTGTTTCTGTATCTCTATTATGTTGGTGCGGCTTCGGAACTTTTAAATATCTTGATATATCTCGAGAACTACGAATCTGATCAGAAAATATCATAGAAGATAAAAAGTAGGAAACTTAATTCTCTACAAAAAAGGTCTCTTAACATTTTGCCATAGCTCGCTTCGTTTCCGAGATATTTGCAGATTTATCTCAAGGGAAGGGGCCTGACGGACATATTTCGAAATATTTCTTCTTCTTGTTGTTCTTCTTCTGCACAGCTAAGCTGGAAGTGGCATTTGCAGCTCGCAATAGTGCAGAGTTATCTCAAAGAAAGGGGCCACGGTGTTTCTGTACCTCTATTATGTTGGTGCAGCTTCGAAGCTTTTAAATATCTTGACATATCTCGAGAACTACGCATCTGATCAAAAAATATCATAGAACGTAAATTGTAGGAAACAGAATTCTCTACAAAAAAGGTCTCTTAACGTTTTGCCATAGCTCGCTTCGTTTCCGAGCTATTTGCAGATTTATCTCAAGGGAAGGGTCCTGACGGACATATTTCGAGATATTTCTTCTTCTTGTTGTTCTTGTTCTGCACAGCTAAACTGGAAGTGGCATTTCCAGCTCGCAATAGTGCAGAGTTATCCCAAAGAAAGGGGCCACGGTGTTTCTGTATCTCTATTATGTTGGTGCGGCTTCGGCACTTTTAAATATCTTGATATATCTCGAAAACTACGCTTCTGATCAAAAAATCTCATAGAACATAAATTGTAGGAAACATAATTCTCTACAAAAAAGGTCTCTTAACATTTTGCCATAGCTCGCTTCGTTTCCGAGATATTTGCAGATATATCTCAAGGGAAGGGGCCTGACGGACATATTTCGAGATATTTCTTCTTCTTGTTGTTCTTCTTCTGCACAGCTAAGCTGGAAGTGGCATTTACAGCTCGCAATAGTGGAAAGTTATCTCAAAGAAAGGGGCCACGGTGTTTCTGTATCTCAATTATGTTGGTGCGGCTTCGGAACTTTTAAATATCTTGATATATCTCGAGAACTGCGCATCTGATCAAAAAATATCATAGAACATAAAAAGTAGGAAACTTAATTCTCTACAAAAAAGGTCTCTTAACATTTTGCCATAGCTCGCTTCGTTTCCGAGATATTTGCAGATTTATCTCAAGGGAAGGGGCCTGACGGACATATTTCGAGATATTTCTTCTTCTTGTTGTTCTTCCTCTGCACAGCTGAGCTGGAAGTGGCATTTGCAGCTCGCAATAGTGCAGAGTTATCTCAAAGAAAGGGGCCACGGTGTTTCTGTATCTCTATTATGTTGGTGCGGCTTCGGAACTTTTAAATATCTTGATATATCTCGAGAACTACGCTTCTGATCAAAAAATATCATAGAACATAAATTGTAGGAACCATAATTCTCTACAAAAGAGGTCTCTTAACATTTTGCCATAGCTAGCTTCGTTTCCGAGATATTTGCAGATTTATCTCAAGGGAAGGGGCCTGACGGACATATTTCGAGATATTTCTTCTTCTTGTTGTTGTTCTTCTGCACAGCTAAGCTGGAAGTGGCATTTGCAGCTCGCAATAGTGCAGAATTATCTCAAACAAAGGGGCCACGGTGTTTCTGTACCTCTATTATGTTGGTGCGGCTTCGGAACTTTTAAATATCTCGATATATCTCGAGAACTACGCATCTGATCAAAAAATATCATAGAACATAAAGAGTAGGAAACTTAATTCTCTACAAATAAGGTCTCTTAACATTTTGCCATAGCTCGCTTCGTTTCCGAGATATTTGCAGATATATCTCAAGGGAAGGGGCCTGACGGACATATTTCGAGATATTTCTTCTTCTTGTTGTTCTTCTTCTGCACAGCTAAGCTGGAAGTGGCATTTACAGCTCGCAATAGTGGAAAGTTATCTCAAAGAAAGGGGCCACGGTGTTTCTGTATCTCTATTATGTTGGTGCGGCTTCGGAACTTTTAAATATCTTGATATATCTCGAGAACTGCGCATCTGATCAAAAAATATCATAGAACATAAAAAGTAGGAAACTTAATTCTCTACAAAAAAGGTCTCTTAACATTTTGCCATAGCTCGCTTCGTTTCCGAGATATTTGCAGATTTATCTCAAGGGAAGGGGCCTGACGGACATATTTCGAGATATTTCTTCTTCTTGTTGTTCTTCCTCTGCACAGCTAAGCTGGAAGTGGCATTTGCAGCTCGCAATAGTGCAGAGTTATCTCAAAGAAAGGGGCCACGGTGTTTCTGTATCTCTATTATGTTGGTGCGGCTTCGGAACTTTTAAATATCTTGATATATCTCGAGAACTACGCTTCTGATCAAAAAATATCATAGAACATAAATTGTAGGAACCATAATTCTCTACAAAAGAGGTCTCTTAACATTTTGCCATAGCTAGCTTCGTTTCCGAGATCTTTGCAGATTTATCTCAAGGGAAGGGGCCTGACGGACATATTTCGAGATATTTCTTCTTCTTGTTGTTGTTCTTCTGCACAGCTAAGCTGGAAGTGGCATTTGCAGCTCGCAATAGTGCAGAATTATCTCAAACAAAGGGGCCACGGTGTTTCTGTACCTCTATTATGTTGGTGCGGCTTCGGAACTTTTAAATATCTCGATATATCTCGAGAACTACGCATCTGATCAAAAAATATCATAGAACATAAAGAGTAGGAAACTTAATTCTCTACAAATAAGGTCTCTTAACATTTTGCCATAGCTCGCTTCGTTTCCGAGATATTTGCAGATTTATCTCAAGGGAAGGGGCCTGACGGACATATTTCGAAATATTTCTTCTTCTTGTTGTTCTTCTTCTGCACAGCTAAGCTGGAAGTGGCATTTGCAGCTCGCAATAGTGCAGAGTTATCTCAAAGAAAGGGGCCACGGTGTTTCTGTACCTCTATTATGTTGGTGCAGCTTCGAAGCTTTTAAATATCTTGACATATCTCGAGAACTACGCATCTGATCAAAAAATATCATAGAACGTAAATTGTAGGAAACATAATTCTCTACAAAAAAGGTCTCTTAACGTTTTGCCATAGCTCGCTTCGTTTCCGAGATATTTGCAGATTTATCTCAAGGGAAGGGGCCTGACGGACATATTCCGAGATATTTCTTCTTCTTGTTGTTCCTCTTCTGCACAGCTAAGCTGGAACTGGCATTTGCAGGTCGCAATAGTGCAGAGTTATCTCAAAGAAAGGGGCCACGGTGTTTCTGTACCTCTATTATGTTGGTGCAGCTTCGAAGCTTTTAAATATCTTGACATATCTCGAGAACTACGCATCTGATCAAAAAATATCATAGAACATAAATTGTAGGAAACATAATTCTCTACAAAAAAGGTCCCTTAACATTTTGCCATAGCTCGCTTCGTTTCCGAGATATTTGCAGATATATCTCAAGGGAAGGGGCCTGACGGACATATTTCGAGATATTTCTTCTTCTTGTTGTTCTTCTTCTGCACAGCTAAGCTGGAAGTGGCATTTACAGCTCGCAATAGTGGAAAGTTATCTCAAAGAAAGGGGCCACGGTGTTTCTGTATCTCTATTATGTTGGTGCGGCTTCGGAACTTTTAAATATCTTGATATATCTCGAGAACTGCGCATCTGATCAAAAAATATCATAGAACATAAAAAGTAGGAAACTTAATTCTCTACAAAAAAGGTCTCTTAACATTTTGCCATAGCTCGCTTCGTTTCCGAGATATTTGCAGATTTATCTCAAGGGAAGAGGCCTGACGGACATATTTCGAGATATTTCTTCTTCTTGTTGTTCTTCCTCTGCACAGCTAAGCTGGAAGTGGCATTTGCAGCTCGCAATAGTGCAGAGTTATCTCAAAGAAAGGGGCCACGGTGTTTCTGTATCTCTATTATGTTGGTGCGGCTTCGGAACTTTTAAATATCTTGATATATCTCGAGAACTGCGCATCTGATCAAAAAATATCATAGAACATAAAAAGTAGGAAACTTAATTCTCTACAAAAAAGGTCTCTTAACGTTTTGCCATAGCTCGCTTCGTTTCCGAGATATTTGCAGATTTATCTCAAGGGAAGGGGCCTGACGGACATATTTCGAGATATTTCTTCTTCTTGTTGTTCTTCCTCTGCGCAGCTAAGCTGGAAGTGGCATTTGCAGCTCGCAATAGTGCAGAGTTATCTCAAAGAAAGGGGCCACGGTGTTTCTGTACCTCTATTATGTTGGTGCAGCTTCGAAGCTTTTAAATATCTTGACATATCTCGAGAACTACGCATCTGATCAAAAAATATCATAGAACGTAAATTGTAGGAAACAGAATTCTCTACAAAAAAGGTCTCTTAACGTTTTGCCATAGCTCGCTTCGTTTCCGAGATATTTGCAGATTTATCTCAAGGGAAGGGTCCTGACGGACATATTTCGAGATATTTCTTCTTCTTGTTGTTCTTGTTCTGCACAGCTAAACTGGAAGTGGCATTTCCAGCTCGCAATAGTGCAGAGTTATCCCAAAGAAAGGGGCCACGGTGTTTCTGTATCTCTATTATGTTGGTGCGGCTTCGGAACTTTTAAATATCTTGATATATCTCGAAAACTACGCTTCTGATCAAAAAATATCATAGAACATAAATTGTAGGAAACATAATTCTCTACAAAAAAGGTCTCTTAACATTTTGCCATAGCTCGCTTCGTTTCCGAGATATTTGCAGATATATCTCAAGGGAAGGGGCCTGACGGACATATTTCGAGATATTTCTTCTTCTTGTTGTTCTTCTTCTGCACAGCTAAGCTGGAAGTGGCATTTACAGCTCGCAATAGTGGAAAGTTATCTCAAAGAAAGGGGCCACGGTGTTTCTGTATCTCTATTATGTTGGTGCGGCTTCGGAACTTTTAAATATCTTGATATATCTCGAGAACTGCGCATCTGATCAAAAAATATCATAGAACATAAAAAGTAGGAAACTTAATTCTCTACAAAAAAGGTCTCTTAACATTTTGCCATAGCTCGCTTCGTTTCCGAGATATTTGCAGATTTATCTCAAGGGAAGGGGCCTGACGGACATATTTCGAGATATTTCTTCTTCTTGTTGTTCTTCCTCTGCACAGCTAAGCTGGAAGTGGCATTTGCAGCTCGCAATAGTGCAGAGTTATCTCAAAGAAAGGGGCCACGGTGTTTCTGTATCTCTATTATGTTGGTGCGGCTTCGGAACTTTTAAATATCTTGATATATCTCGAGAACTACGCTTCTGATCAAAAAATATCATAGAACATAAATTGTAGGAACCATAATTCTCTACAAAAGAGGTCTCTTAACATTTTGCCATAGCTAGCTTCGTTTCCGAGATATTTGCAGATTTATCTCAAGGGAAGGGGCCTGACGGACATATTTCAAGATATTTCTTCTTCTTGTTGTTGTTCTTCTGCACAGCTAAGCTGGAAGTGGCATTTGCAGCTCGCAATAGTGCAGAATTATCTCAAACAAAGGGGCCACGGTGTTTCTGTACCTCTATTATGTTGGTGCGGCTTCGGAACTTTTAAATATCTCGATATATCTCGAGAACTACGCATCTGATCAAAAAATATCATAGAACATAAAGAGTAGGAAACTTAATTCTCTACAAATAAGGTCTCTTAACATTTTGCCATAGCTCGCTTCGTTTCCGAGATATTTGCAGATTTATCTCAAGGGAAGGGGCCTGACGGACATATTTCGAAATATTTCTTCTTTTTGTTGTTCTTCTTCTGCACAGCTAAGCTGGAAGTGGCATTTGCAGCTCGCAATAGTGCAGAGTTATCTCAAAGAAAGGGGCCACGGTGTTTCTGTATCTCTATTATGTTGGTGCGGCTTCGGAACTTTTAAATATCTTGATATATCTCGAGAACTGCGCATCTGATCAAAAAATATCATAGAACATAAAAAGTAGGAAACTTAATTCTCTACAAGAAAGGTCTCTTAACATTTTGCAATAGCTCGCTTCGTTTCCGATATATTTGCAGATTTATCTCAAGGGAAGGGGCCTGACGGACATATTTCGAGATATTTCTTCTTCTTGTTGTTCTTCCTCTGCACAGCTAAGCTGGAAGTGGCATTTGCAGCTCGCAATAGTGCAGAGTTATCTCAAAGAAAGGGGCCACGGTGTTTCTGTATCTCTATTATGTTGGTGCGGCTTCGGAACTTTTAAATATCTTGATATATCTCGAAAACTACGCTTCTGATCAAAAAATATCATAGAACATAAATTGTAGGAAACATAATTCTCTACAAAAAAGGTCTCTTAACATTTTGCCATAGCTCGCTTCGTTTCCGAGATATTTGCAGATATATCTCAAGGGAAGGGGCCTGACGGACATATTTCGAGATATTTCTTCTTCTTGTTGTTCTTCTTCTGCACAGCTAAGCTGGAAGTGGCATTTACAGCTCGCAATAGTGGAAAGTTATCTCAAAGAAAGGGGCCACGGTGTTTCTGTATCTCTATTATGTTGGTGCGGCTTCGGAACTTTTAAATATCTTGATATATCTCGAGAACTGCGCATCTGATCAAAAAATATCATAGAACATAAAAAGTAGGAAACTTAATTCTCTACAAAAAAGGTCTCTTAACATTTTGCCATAGCTCGCTTCGTTTCCGAGATATTTGCAGATTTATCTCAAGGGAAGGGGCCTGACGGACATATTTCGAGATATTTCTTCTTCTTGTTGTTCTTCCTCTGCACAGCTAAGCTGGAAGTGGCATTTGCAGCTCGCAATAGTGCAGAGTTATCTCAAAGAAAGGGGCCACGGTGTTTCTGTATCTCTATTATGTTGGTGCGGCTTCGGAACTTTTAAATATCTTGATATATCTCGAGAACTACGCTTCTGATCAAAAAATATCATAGAACATAAATTGTAGGAACCATAATTCTCTACAAAAGAGGTCTCTTAACATTTTGCCATAGCTAGCTTCGTTTCCGCGATACTTGCAGATTTATCTCAAGGGAAGGGGCCTGACGGACATATTTCGAGATATTTCTTCTTCTTGTTGTTGTTCTTCTGCACAGCTAAGCTGGAAGTGGCATTTGCAGCTCGCAATAGTGCAGAATTATCTCAAACAAAGGGGCCACGGTGTTTCTGTACCTCTATTATGTTGGTGCGGCTTCGGAACTTTTAAATATCTCGATATATCTCGAGAACTACGCATCTGATCAAAAAATACCATAGAACATAAAGAGTAGGAAACTTAATTCTCTACAAATAAGGTCTCTTAACATTTTGCCATAGCTCGCTTCGTTTCCGAGATATTTGCAGATTTATCTCAAGGGAAGGGGCCTGACGGACATATTTCGAAATATTTCTTCTTCTTGTTGTTCTTCTTCTGCACAGCTAAGCTGGAAGTGGCATTTGCAGCTCGCAATAGTGCAGAGTTATCTCAAAGAAAGGGGCCACGGTGTTTCTGTACCTCTATTATGTTGGTGCAGCTTCGAAGCTTTTAAATATCTTGACATATCTCGAGAACTACGCATCTGATCAAAAAATATCATAGAACGTAAATTGTAGGAAACATAATTCTCTACAAAAAAGGTCTCTTAACGTTTTGCCATAGCTCGCTTCGTTTCCGAGATATTTGCAGATTTATCTCAAGGGAAGGGGCCTGACGGACATATTCCGAGATATTTCTTCTTCTTGTTGTTCCTCTTCTGCACAGCTAAGCTGGAACTGGCATTTGCAGGTCGCAATAGTGCAGAGTTATCTCAAAGAAAGGGGCCACGGTGTTTCTGTACCTCTATTATGTTGGTGCAGCTTCGAAGCTTTTAAATATCTTGACATATCTCGAGAACTACGCATCTGATCAAAAAATATCATAGAACGTAAATTGTAGGAAACATAATTCTCTACAAAAAAGGTCTCTTAACGTTTTGCCATAGCTCGCTTCGTTTCCGAGATATTTGCAGATTTATCTCAAGGGAAGGGTCCTGACGGACATATTTCGAGGTATTTCTTCTTCTTGTTGTTCTTGTTCTGCACAGCTAAACTGGAAGTGGCATTTCCAGCTCGCAATAGTGCAGAGTTATCCCAAAGAAAGGGGCCACGGTGTTTCTGTATCTCTATTATGTTGGTGCGGCTTCGGAACTTTTAAATATCTTGATATATCTCGAAAACTACGCTTCTGATCAAAAAATATCATAGAACATAAATTGTAGGAAACATAATTCTCTACAAAAAAGGTCTCTTAACATTTTGCCATAGCTCGCTTCGTTTCCGAGATATTTGCAGATATATCTCAAGGGAAGGGGCCTGACGGACATATTTCGAGATATTTCTTCTTCTTGTTGTTCTTCTTCTGCACAGCTAAGCTGGAAGTGGCATTTACAGCTCGCAATAGTGGAAAGTTATCTCAAAGAAAGGGGCCACGGTGTTTCTGTATCTCTATTATGTTGGTGCGGCTTCGGAACTTTTAAATATCTTGATATATCTCGAGAACTGCGCATCTGATCAAAAAATATCATAGAACATAAAAAGTAGGAAACTTAATTCTCTACAAAAAAGGTCTCTTAACATTTTGCCATAGCTCGCTTCGTTTCCGAGATATTTGCAGATTTATCTCAAGGGAAGAGGCCTGACGGACATATCTCGAGATATTTCTTCTTCTTGTTGTTCTTCCTCTGCACAGCTAAGCTGGAAGTGGCATTTGCAGCTCGCAATAGTGCAGAGTTATCTCAAAGAAAGGGGCCACGGTGTTTCTGTATCTCTATTATGTTGGTGCGGCTTCGGAACTTTTAAATATCTCGAATATCTCGAAAACTACGCTTCTGATCACAAAATATCAGAGAACGTAAATTGTAGGAAACATAATTCTCTACAAAAAAGGTCTCTTAACATTTTGCCATAGCTCGCTTCGTTTCCGAGACATTTGCAGATTTATCTCAAGGGAAGGGGCCTGACGGACATATTTCGAGATATTTCTTCTTCTTGTTGTTCATCTTCTGCACAGCTAAGCTGGAAGTGGCATTTGCAGCTCGCAATAGTGCAGAGTTATCTCAAAGAAAGGGGCCACGGTGTTTCTCTATCTCTATTATGTTGGTGCGGCTTCGGAACTTTTAAATATCTTGATATATCTCGAGAACTACGCATCTGATCAAAAAATATCATAGAACATAAATTGTAGGAAACATAATTCTCTACAAAAAAGGTCTCTTAACATTTTGCCGTAGCTCGCTTCGTTTCCGAGATATTTGCAGATTTATCTCAAGGGAAGGGTCCTGACGGACATATTTCGAGATATTTCTTCTTCTTGTTGTTCTTCTTGTGCACAGCTAAACTGGAAGTGGCATTTCCAGCTCGCAATAGTGCAGAGTTATCCCAAAGAAAGGGGCCACGGTGTTTCTGTATCTCTATTATGTTGGTGCGGCTTCGCAACTTTTAAATATCTCGATATATCTCGAAAACTACGCTTCTGATCAAAAAATATCATAGAACATAAATTGTAGGAAACATAATTCTCTACAAAAAAGGTCTCTTAACGTTTTGCCATAGCTCGCTTCGTTTCCGAGATATTTGCAGATTTATCTCAAGGGAAGGGTCCTGATGGACATATTTCGAGATATTTCTTCTTCTTGTTGTTGTTCTTCTGCACAGCTAAACTGGAAGTGGCATTTCCAGCTCGCAATCGTGCAGAGTTATCTCAAAGAAAGGGGCCACGGTGTTTCTGTATCTCTATTATGTTGGTGCGGCTTCGGAACTTTTAAATATCTTGATATATCTCGAGAACTACGCATCTGATCAAAAAATATCATAGAACATAAAAAGTAGGAAACTTAATTCTCTACAAAAAAGGTCTCTTAACATTTTGCCATAGCTCGCTTCGTTTCCGAGATATTTGCAGATTTATCTCAAGGGAAGGGGCCTGACGGACATATTTCGAAATATTTCTTCTTCTTGTTGTTCTTCTTCTGCACAGCTAAGCTGGAAGTGGCATTTGCAGCTCGCAATAGTGCAGAGTTATCTCAAAGAAAGGGGCCACGGTGTTTCTGTACCTCTATTATGTTGGTGCAGCTTCGAAGCTTTTAAATATCTTGACATATCTCGAGAACTACGCATCTGATCAAAAAATATCATAGAACATAAATTGTAGGAAACATAATTCTCTACAAAAAAGGTCTCTCAACGTTTTGCCATAGCTCGCTTCGTTTCCGAGATATTTGCAGATTTATCTCAAGGGAAGGGTCCTGACGTACATATTTCGAGATATTTCTTCTTCTTGTTGTTCTTGTTCTGCACAGCTAAACTGGAAGTGGCATTTCCAGCTCGCAATAGTGCAGAGTTATCCCAAAGAAAGGGGCCACGGTGTTTCTGTATCTCTATTATGTTGGTGCGGCTTCGCAACTTTTAAATATCTCGATATATCTCGAAAACTACGCTTCTGATCAAAAAATATCATAGAACATAAATTGTAGGAAACATAATTCTCTACAAAAAAGGTCTCTTAACATTTTGCCATAGCTCGCTTCGTTTCCGAGATATTTGCAGATTTATCTCAAGGGAAGGGTCCTGATGGACATATTTCGAGATATTTCTTCTTCTTGTTGTTGTTCTTCTGCACAGCTAAACTGGAAGTGGCATTTCCAGCTCGCAATCGTGCAGAGTTATCTCAAAGAAAGGGGCCACGGTGTTTCTGTATCTCTATTATGTTGGTGCGGCTTCGGAACTTTTAAATATCTTGATATATCTCGAGAACTACGCATCTGATCAAAAAATATCATAGAACATAAAAAGTAGGAAACTTAATTCTCTACAAAAAAGGTCTCTTAACATTTTGCCATAGCTCGCTTCGTTTCCGAGATATTTGCAGATTTATCTCAAGGGAAGGGGCCTGACGGACATATTTCGAAATATTTCTTCTTCTTGTTGTTCTTCTTCTGCACAGCTAAGCTGGAAGTGGCATTTGCAGCTCGCAATAGTGCAGAGTTATCTCAAAGAAAGGGGCCACGGTGTTTCTGTACCTCTATTATGTTGGTGCAGCTTCGAAGCTTTTAAATATCTTGACATATCTCGAGAACTACGCATCTGATCAAAAAATATCATAGAACATAAATTGTAGGAAACATAATTCTCTACAAAAAAGGTCTCTTAACGTTTTGCCATAGCTCGCTTCGTTTCCGAGATATTTGCAGATTTATCTCAAGGGAAGGGTCCTGACGGACATATTTCGAGATATTTCTTCTTGTTGTTGTTCTTGTTCTGCACAGCTAAACTGGAAGTGGCATTTCCAGCTCGCAATAGTGCAGAGTTATCTCAAAGAAAGGGGCCACGGTGTTTCTGTATCTCTATTATGTTGGTGCGGCTTCGGAACTTTTAAATATCTTGACATATCTCGAAAACTACGCATCTGATCAAAAAATATCATAGAACATAAATTGTAGGAAACATAATTCTCTACAAAAAAGGTCTCTTAACGTTTTGCCGTAGCTCGCTTCGTTTCCGAGATATTTGCAGATTTATCTCAAGGGAAGGGTCCTGACGGACATATTTCGAGATATTTCTTCTTCTTGTTGTTCTTCTTGTGCACAGCTAAGCTGGAAGTGGCATTTACAGCTCGCAATAGTGCAAAGTTATCTCAAAGAAAGGGGCGACGGTGTTTCTGTATCTCTATTATGTTGGTGCGGCTTCGGAACTTTTAAATATCTTGATATATCTCGAGAACTACGCATCTGATCAAAAAATATCATAGAACATAAAAAGTAGGAAACTTAATTCTCTACAAAAAAGGTCTCTTAACATTCTGCCATAGCTCGCTTCGTTTCCGAGATATTTGCAGATTTATCTCAAGGGAAGGGGCCTGACGGACATATTTCGAGATATTTCTTCTTCTTGTTGTTCTTCTTCTGCACAGCTAAGCTGGAAGTGGCATTTGCGGCTCGCACTAGTGCAGAGTTATCTCAAAGAAAGGGGCCACGGTGTTTCTGTATCTCTATTATGTTGGTGCGGCTTCGGAACTTTTAAATATCTCGATATATCTCGAAAACTACGCTTCTGATCAAAAAATATCATAGAACATAAATTGTAGGAAACATAATTCTCTACAAAAAAGGTCTCTTAGCATTTTGCCATAGCTCGCTTCGTTTCCGAGATATTTGCAGATTTATCTGAAGGGAAAGGGCCTGACGGACATATTTCGAGATATTTCTTCTTCTTGTTGTTCTTCTTCTGCACAGCTGAACTGGAAGTGGCATTTCCAGCTCGCAATAGTGCAGAGTTATCTCAAAGAGAGGGGCCACGGTGTTTCTGTATCTCTATTATGTTGGTGCGGCTTCGGAACTTTTAAATATCTTGATATATCTCGAGAACTACGCATCTGATCAAAAAATATCATAGAAGATAAAAAGTAGGAAACTTAATTCTCTACAAAAAAGGTCTCTTAACATTTTGCCATAGCTCGCTTCGTTTCCGAGATATTTGCAGATTTATCTCAAGGGAAGGGGCCTGACGGACATATTTCGAGATATTTCTTCTTCTTGTTGTTCTTCTTCTGCACAGCTAAGCTGGAAGTGGCATTTGCGGCTCGCACTAGTGCAGAGTTATCTCAAAGAAAGGGGCCACGGTGTTTCTGTATCTCTATTATGTTGGTGCGGCATCGGAACTTTTAAATATCTTGATATATCTCGAGAACTACGCATCTGATCAAAAAATATCATAGAACATAAAAAGTAGGAAACTTAATTCTCTACCAAAAAGGTCTCTCAACATTTTGCCATTGCTCGCTTCGTTTCCGAGATATTTGCAGATTTATCTCAAGGGAAGGGGCCTAACGGACATATTTCGAGATATTTCTTCTTCTTGTTGTTCTTCTTCTGCACAGCTAAACTGGAAGTGGCATTTCAGCTCGCAATAGTGCAGAGTTATCTCAAAGAGAGGGGCCACGGTGTTTCTGTATCTCTATTATGTTGGTGCGGCTTCGGAACTTTTAAATATCTTGATATATCTTGAGAACTACGCATCTGATCAAAAAATATCATAGAAGGTAAAAAGTAGGAAACTTAATTCTCTACAAAAAAGGTCTCTTAATATTTTGCCATAACTCGCTTCGTTTCCGAGATATTTGCAGATTTATCTCAAGGGAAGGGGCCTGACGGACATATTTCGAGATATTTCTTCTTCTTGTTGTTCTTCTTCTGCACAGCTAAGCTGGAAGTGGCATTTGCGGCTCGCACTAGTGCAGAGTTATCTCAAAGAACGGGGCCACGGTGTTTCTGTATCTCTATTATGTTGGTGCGGCATCGGAACTTTTAAATATCTCGATATATCTCGAAAACTACGCTTCTGATCAAAAAATATCATAGAACATAAATTGTAGGAAACATAATTCTCTACAAAAAACGTCTCTTAACATTTTGCCATAGCTCGCTTCGTTTCCGAGATATTTGCAGATTCAGCTCAAAGGAACTGGCCTGACGGACATATTTCGAGATATTTCTTCTTCTTGTTGTTCTTCCTCTGCACAGCTAAGCTGGAAGTGGCATTTGCAGCTCGCAATAGTGCAGAGTTATCTCAAAGAAAGGGGCCACGGTGTTTCTATATCTCTATTATGATGGTGCGGCTTCGGAACTTTTAAATATCTCGATATATCTCGAAAACTACGCTTCTGATCAAAAAATATCATAGAACGTAAATTGTAGGAAACATAATTCTCTACAAAAAAGGTCTCTTAACATTTTGCCATAGCTCGCTTCGTTTCCGAGATATTTGCAGATATATCTCAAGGGAAGGGGCCTGACGGACATATTTCGAGATATTTCTTCTTCTTGTTGTTCTTCTTCTGCACAGCTAAGCTGGAAGTGGCATTTACAGCTCGCAATAGTGCAGAGTTATCTCAAAGAAAGGGGTCACGGTGTTTCTGTATCTCTATTATGTTGGTGCGGCTTCGGAACTTTTAAATATCTTGATATATCTCGAGAACTACGCATCTGATCAAAAAATATCATAGAACATAAAAAGTAGGAAACTTAATTCTGTACAAAAAAGGTCTCTTAACATTTTGCCATAGCTCGCTTCGTTTCCGAGATATTTGCACATTTATCTCAAGGGAAGGGGCCTAACGGACATATTTCGAGATATATCTTCTTCTTGTTGTTCTTCTTCTGCACAGCTAAACTGGAAGTGGCATTTCCAGCTCGCAATAGTGCAGAGTTATCTCAAAGAGAGGGGCCACGGTGTTTCTGTATCTCTATTATGTTGGTGCGGCTTCGGAACTTTTAAATATCTTGATATACCTCGAGAACTACGCATCTGATCAAAAAATATCATAGAAGATAAAAAGTAGGAAACTTAATTCTCTACAAAAAAGGTCTCTTAACATTTTGCCATAGCTCGCTTCGTTTCCGAGATATTTGCAGATATATCTCAAGGGAAGGGGCCTGACGGACATATTTCGAGATATTTCTTCTTCTTGTTGTTCTTCTTCTGCACAGCTAAGCTGGAAGTGGCATTTACAGCTCGCAATAGTGCAGAGTTATCTCAAAGAAAGGGGTCACGGTGTTTCTGTATCTCTATTATGTTGGTGCGGCTTCGGAACTTTTAAATATCTTGATATATCTCGAGAACTACGCAACTGATCAAAAAATATCATAGAACATAAAAAGTAGGAAACTTAATTCTCTACAAAAAAGGTCTCTTAACATTTTGCCATAGCTCGCTTCGTTTCCGAGATATTTGCACATTTATCTCAAGGGAAGGGGCCTAACGGACATATTTCGAGATATTTCTTCTTCTTGTTGTTCTTCTTCTGCACAGCTGAACTGGAAGTGGCATTTCCAGCTCGCAATAGTGCAGAGTTATCTCAAAGAGAGGGGCCACGGTGTTTCTGTATCTCTATTATGTTGGTGCGGCTTCGGAACTTTTAAATATCTTGATATATCTCGAGAACTACGCATCTGATCAAAAAATATCATAGAAGATAAAAAGTAGGAAACTTAATTCTCTACAAAAAAGGTCTCTTAACATTTTGCCATAGCTCGCTTCGTTTCCGAGATATTTGCAGATTTATCTCAAGGGAAGGGGCCTGACGGACATATTTCGAGATATTTCTTCTTCTTGTTGTTCTTCTTCTGCACAGCTAAGCTGGAAGTGGCATTTGCGGCTCGCACTAGTGCAGAGTTATCTCAAAGAAAGGGGCCACGGTGTTTCTGTATCTCTATTATGTTGGTGCGGCATCGGAACTTTTAAATATCTCGATATATCTCGAAAACTACGCTTCTGATCAAAAAATATCATAGAACATAAATTGTAGGAAACATAATTCTCTACAAAAAACGTCTCTTAACATTTTGCCATAGCTCGCTTCGTTTCCGAGATATTTGCAGATTCAGCTCAAAGGAACTGGCCTGACGGACATATTTCGAGATATTTCTTCTTCTTGTTGTTCTTCCTCTGCACAGCTAAGCTGGAAGTGGCATTTGCAGCTCGCAATAGTGCAGAGTTATCTCAAAGAAAGGGGCCACGGTGTTTCGGTATCTCTATTATGATGGTGCGGCTTCGGAACTTTTAAATATCTCGATATATCTCGAAAACTACGCTTCTGATCAAAAAATATCATAGAACGTAAATTGTAGGAAACATAATTCTCTACAAAAAAGGTCTCTTAACATTTTGCCATAGCTCGCTTCGTTTCCGAGATATTTGCAGATATATCTCAAGGGAAGGGGCCTGACGGACATATTTCGAGATATTTCTTCTTCTTGTTGTTCTTCTTCTGCACAGCTAAGCTGGAAGTGGCATTTACAGCTCGCAATAGTGCAGAGTTATCTCAAAGAAAGGGGTCACGGTGTTTCTGTATCTCTATTATGTTGGTGCGGCTTCGGAACTTTTAAATATCTTGATATATCTCGAGAACTACGCATCTGATCAAAAAATATCATAGAAGGTAAAAAGTAGGAAACTTAATTCGCTACAAAAAAGGTCTCTTAACATTTTGCCATAGATCAGTTCGTTTCCGAGATATTTGGAGATTTATCTCAAGGGAAGTGGCCTGACGGACATATTTCGAGATATTTCTTCTTCTTGTTGTTCTTCTTCTGCACAGCTAAGCTGGAAGTGGCATTTGCGGCTCGCACTAGTGCAGAGTTATCTCAAAGAAAGGGGCCACGGTGTTTCTGTATCTCTATTATGTTGGTGCGGCTTCGGAACTTTTAAATATCTTGATATATCTCGAGAACTACGCATCTGATCAAAAAATATCATAGAACGTCAAAAGTAGGAAACTTAATTCTCTACAAAAAAGGTCTCTTAACATTTTGCCATAGCTCGCTTCGTTTCCAAGATATTTGCGGATTTATCTCAAGGGAAGGGGCCTTACGGACATATTTCGAGATATTTCTTCTTCTTGTTGTTCTTCTTCTGCACAGCTAAGCTGGAAGTGGCATTTGCAGCTCGCAATAGTGTAGAGTTATCTCAAAGAAAGGGGCCACGGTGTTTCTGTATCTCTATTATGTTGGTGTGGCTTCGGAACTTTTAAATATCTTGATATATCTCGAGAACTGCGCATCTGATCAAAAAATATCATAGAACATAAAAAGTAGGAAACTTAATTCTCTACAAAAAAGGTCTCTTAACATTTTGCCATAGCTCGCTTCGTTTCCGAGATATTTGCAGATTTATCTCAAGGGAAGGGGCCTGACGGACATATTTCGAGATATTTCTGCTTCTTGTTGTTCTTCTTCTGCACAGCTAAACTGGAAGTGGCATTTCCAGCTCGCAATAGTGCAGAGTTATCTCAAAGAGAGGGGCCACGGTGTTTCTGTATCTCTATTATGTTGGTGCGGCTTCGGAACTTTTAAATATCTTGATATATCTCGAGAACTACGCATCTTATCAAAAAATATCATAGAAGATAAAAAGTAGGAAACTTAATTCTCTACAAAAAAGGTCTCTTAACATTTTGCCATAGCTCGCTTCGTTTCCGAGATATTTGCAGATTTATCTCAAGGGAAGGGGCCTGACGGACATATTTCGAGATATTTCTGCTTCTTGTTGTTCTTCTTCTGCACAGCTAAACTGGAAGTGGCATTTCCAGCTCGCAATAGTGCAGAGTTATCTCAAAGAGAGGGGCCACGGTGTTTCTGTATCCCTATTATGTTGGTGCGGCTTCGGAACTTTTAAATATCTTGATATATCTCGAGAACTACGCATCTGATCAAAAAATATCATAGAACATAAAAAGTAGGAAACTTAATTCTCTACAAAAAAGGTCTCTTAACATTTTGCCATAGCTCGCTTCGTTTCCGAGATATTTGCAGATTCAGCTCAAAGGAACTGGCCTGACGGACATATTTCGAGATATTTCTTCTTCTTGTTGTTCTTCCTCTGCACAGCTAAGCTGGAAGTGGCATTTGCAGCTCGCAATAGTGCAGAGTTATCTCAAAGAAAGGGGCCACGGTGTTTCTGTATCTCTATTATGTTGGTGCGGCTTCGGAACTTTTAAATATCTCGATATATCTCGAAAACTACGCTTCTGATCAAAAAATATCATAGAACGTAAATTGTAGGAAACATTATTCTCTAGAAAAAAGGTCTCTTAACATTTTGCCATAGCTCGCTTCGTTTCCGAGATATTTGCAGATTCATCTCAAGGGAAGGGGTCTGACGGACATATTTCGAGATATTTCTTCTTCTTGTTGTTCTTCTTCTGCACAGCTAAGCTCGAAGCGGCATTTGCAGCTCGCAATAGTGCAGAGTTGTCTCAAAGAAAGAGGCCACGGTGTTTCTGTACCTCTATTATGTTGGTGCAGCTTCGGAACTTTTAAATATCTTGATATATCTCGAGAACTACGCATCTGATCAAAAAATATCATCGAACATAAAAAGTAGGAAACTTAATTCTCTACAAAAAAGGTCTCTTAACATTTTGCCATAGCTCGCTTCGTTTCCGAGATATTTGCAGATTTATCTCAAGGGAAGTGGCCTGACGGACATATTTCGAGATATTTCTTCTTCTTGTTGTTCTTCTTCTGCACAGCTAAGCTGGAAGTGGCATTTCCAGCTCGCAATAGTGCAGAGTTATCTCAATGAAAGGGGCCACGGTGTTTCTGTATCTCTATTATGTTGGTGCGGCTTCGGAACTTTTAAATATCTTGATATATCTCGAGAACTACGCATCTGATCAAAAAATATCATAGAACATAAAAAGTAGGAAACTTAATTCTCTACAAAAAAGGTCTCTTAACATTTTGCCATAGCTCGCTTCGTTTCCGAGATATTTGCATATTTATCTCAAGGGAAGGGGCCTGACGGACATATTTCGAGATATTTCTTCTTCTTGTTGTTCTTCTTCTGCACAGCTAAGCTGGAAGTGGCATTTGCGGCTCTCACTAGTGCAGAGTTATCTCAAAGAAAGGGGCCACGGGGTTTCTGTATCTCTATTATGTTGGTGCGGCTTCGGAACTTTTAAATATCTCGATATATCTCGAAAACTACGCTTCTGATCAAAAAATATCATAGAACATAAATTGTAGGAAACATAATTCTCTACAAAAAAGGTCTCTTAACATTTTGCCATAGCTCGCTTCGTTTCCGAGATATTTGCAGATATATCTCAAGGGAAGGCGCCTGACGGACATATTTCGAGATATTTCTTCTTCTTGTTGTTCTTCTTCTGCACAGCTAAGCTGGAAGTGGCATTTACAGCTCGCAATAGTGCAGAGTTATCTCAAAGAAAGGGGCCACGGTGTTTCTGTATCTCTATTATGTTGGTGCGGCTTCGGAACTTTTAAATATCTCGATATATCTCGAGAACTACGCATCTGATCAAAAAATATCATAGAACATAAAAAGTAGGAAACTTAATTCTCTACAAAAAAGGTCTCTTAACATTTTGCCATAGCTCGCTTCGTTTCCGAGATATTTGCATATTTATCTCAAGGGAAGGGGCCTGACGGACATATTTCGAGATATTTCTTCTTCTTGTTGTTCTTCTTCTGCACAGCTAAGCTGGAAGTGGCATTTGCGGCTCTCACTAGTGCAGAGTTATCTCAAAGAAAGGGGCCACGGTGTTTCTGTATCTCTATTATGTTGGTGCGGCTTCGGAACTTTTAAATATCTCGATATATCTCGAAAACTACGCTTCTGATCAAAAAATATCATAGAACATAAATTGTAGGAAACATAATTCTCTACAAAAAAGGTCTCTTAACATTTTGCCATAGCTCGCTTCGTTTCCGAGATATTTGCAGATGTATCTCAAGGGAAGGGGCCTGACGGACATATTTCGAGATATTTCTTCTTCTTGTTGTTCTTCTTCTGCACAGCTAAGCTGGAAGTGGCATTTGCGGCTCGCACTAGTGCAGAGTTATCTCAAAGAAAGGGGCCACGGTGTTTCTGTATCCCTATTATGTTGGTGCGGCTTCGGAACTTTTAAATATCTCGATATATCTCGAAAACTACGCTTCTGATCAAAAAATATCATAGAACATAAATTGTAGGAAACATAATTCTCTACAAAAAACGTCTCTTAACATTTTGCCATAGCTCGCTTCGTTTCCAAGATATTTGCAGATTCAGCTCAAAGGAACTGGCCTGACGGACATATTTCGAGATATTTCTTCTTCTTGTTGTTCTTCCTCTGCACAGCTAAGCTGGAAGTGGCATTTGCAGCTCGCAATAGTGCAGAGTTATCTCAAAGAAAGGGGCCACGGTGTTTCTGTATCTCTATTATGTTGGTGCGGCTTCGGAACTTTTAAATATCTTGATATATCTCGAGAACTACGCATCTGATCAAAAAATATCATAGAACATAAAAAGTAGGAAACTTAATTCTCTACAAAAAAGGTCTCTTAACATTTTGCCATAGCTCGCTTCGTTTCCGAGATATTTGCATATTTATCTCAAGGGAAGGGGCCTGACGGACATATTTCGAGATATTTCTTCTTCTTGTTGTTCTTCTTCTGCACAGCTAAGCTGGAAGTGGCATTTGCGGCTCTCACTAGTGCAGAGTTATCTCAAAGAAAGGGGCCACGGTGTTTCTGTATCTCTATTATGTTGGTGCGGCTTCGGAACTTTTAAATATCTCGATATATCTCGAGAACTACGCATCTGATCAAAAAATATCATAGAACATAAAAAGTAGGAAACTTAATTCTCTACAAAAAAGGTCTCTTAACATTTTGCCATAGCTCGCTTCGTTTCCGAGATATTTGCATATTTATCTCAAGGGAAGGGGCCTGACGGACATATTTCGAGATATTTCTTCTTCTTGTTGTTCTTCTTCTGCACAGCTAAGCTGGAAGTGGCATTTGCGGCTCTCACTAGTGCAGAGTTATCTCAAAGAAAGGGGCCACGGTGTTTCTGTATCTCTATTATGTTGGTGCGGCTTCGGAACTTTTAAATATCTCGATATATCTCGAAAACTACGCTTCTGATCAAAAAATATCATAGAACATAAATTGTAGGAAACATAATTCTCTACAAAAAAGGTCTCTTAACATTTTGCCATAGCTCGCTTCGTTTCCGAGATATTTGCAGATGTATCTCAAGGGAAGGGGCCTGACGGACATATTTCGAGATATTTCTTCTTCTTGTTGTTCTTCTTCTGCACAGCTAAGCTGGAAGTGGCATTTGCGGCTCGCACTAGTGCAGAGTTATCTCAAAGAAAGGGGCCACGGTGTTTCTGTATCCCTATTATGTTGGTGCGGCTTCGGAACTTTTAAATATCTCGATATATCTCGAAAACTACGCTTCTGATCAAAAAATATCATAGAACATAAATTGTAGGAAACATAATTCTCTACAAAAAACGTCTCTTAACATTTTGCCATAGCTCGCTTCGTTTCCAAGATATTTGCAGATTCAGCTCAAAGGAACTGGCCTGACGGACATATTTCGAGATATTTCTTCTTCTTGTTGTTCTTCCTCTGCACAGCTAAGCTGGAAGTGGCATTTGCAGCTCGCAATAGTGCAGAGTTATCTCAAAGAAAGGGGCCACGGTGTTTCTGTATCTCTATTATGTTGGTGCGGCTTCGGAACTTTTAAATATCTTGATATATCTCGAGAACTACGCATCTGATCAAAAAATATCATAGAACATAAAAAGTAGGAAACTTAATTCTCTACAAAAAAGGTCTCTTAACATTTTGCCATAGCTCGCTTCGTTTCCGAGATATTTGCATATTTATCTCAAGGGAAGGGGCCTGACGGACATATTTCGAGATATTTCTTCTTCTTGTTGTTCTTCTTCTGCACAGCTAAGCTGGAAGTGGCATTTGCGGCTCTCACTAGTGCAGAGTTATCTCAAAGAAAGGGGCCACGGTGTTTCTGTATCTCTATTATGTTGGTGCGGCTTCGGAACTTTTAAATATCTCGATATATCTCGAAAACTACGCTTCTGATCAAAAAATATCATAGAACATAAATTGTAGGAAACATAATTCTCTACAAAAAAGGTCTCTTAACATTTTGCCATAGCTCGCTTCGTTTCCGAGATATTTGCAGATATATCTCAAGGGAAGGCGCCTGACGGACATATTTCGAGATATTTCTTCTTCTTGTTGTTCTTCTTCTGCACAGCTAAGCTGGAAGTGGCATTTACAACTCGCAATAGTGCAGAGTTATCTCAAAGAAAGGGGCCACGGTGTTTCTGTATCTCTATTATGTTGGTGCGGCTTCGGAACTTTTAAATATCTCGATATATCTCGAGAACTACGCATCTGATCAAAAAATATCATAGAACATAAAAAGTAGGAAACTTAATTCTCTACAAAAAAGGTCTCTTAACATTTTGCCATAGCTCGCTTCGTTTCCGAGATATTTGCATATTTATCTCAAGGGAAGGGGCCTGACGGACATATTTCGAGATATTTCTTCTTCTTGTTGTTCTTCTTCTGCACAGCTAAGCTGGAAGTGGCATTTGCGGCTCTCACTAGTGCAGAGTTATCTCAAAGAAAGGGGCCACGGTGTTTCTGTATCTCTATTATGTTGGTGCGGCTTCGGAACTTTTAAATATCTCGATATATCTCGAAAACTACGCTTCTGATCAAAAAATATCATAGAACATAAATTGTAGGAAACATAATTCTCTACAAAAAAGGTCTCTTAACATTTTGCCATAGCTCGCTTCGTTTCCGAGATATTTGCAGATGTATCTCAAGGGAAGGGGCCTGACGGACATATTTCGAGATATTTCTTCTTCTTGTTGTTCTTCTTCTGCACAGCTAAGCTGGAAGTGGCATTTGCGGCTCGCACTAGTGCAGAGTTATCTCAAAGAAAGGGGCCACGGTGTTTCTGTATCCCTATTATGTTGGTGCGGCTTCGGAACTTTTAAATATCTCGATATATCTCGAAAACTACGCTTCTGATCAAAAAATATCATAGAACATAAATTGTAGGAAACATAATTCTCTACAAAAAACGTCTCTTAACATTTTGCCATAGCTCGCTTCGTTTCCAAGATATTTGCAGATTCAGCTCAAAGGAACTGGCCTGACGGACATATTTCGAGATATTTCTTCTTCTTGTTGTTCTTCCTCTGCACAGCTAAGCTGGAAGTGGCATTTGCAGCTCGCAATAGTGCAGAGTTATCTCAAAGAAAGGGGCCACGGTGTTTCTGTATCTCTATTATGTTGGTGCGGCTTCGGAACTTTTAAATATCTTGATATATCTCGAGAACTACGCATCTGATCAAAAAATATTATAGAACATAAAAAGTAGGAAACTTAATTCTCTACAAAAAAGGTCTCTTAACATTTTGCCATAGCTCGCTTCGTTTCCGAGATATTTGCATATTTATCTCAAGGGAAGGGGCCTGACGGACATATTTCGAGATATTTCTTCTTCTTGTTGTTCTTCTTCTGCACAGCTAAGCTGGAAGTGGCATTTGCGGCTCTCACTAGTGCAGAGTTATCTCAAAGAAAGGGGCCACGGTGTTTCTGTATCTCTATTATGTTGGTGCGGCTTCGGAACTTTTAAATATCTCGATATATCTCGAAAACTACGCTTCTGATCAAAAAATATCATAGAACATAAATTGTAGGAAACATAATTCTCTACAAAAAAGGTGTCTTAACATTTTGCCATAGCTCGCTTCGTTTCCGAGATATTTGCAGATATATCTCAAGGGAAGGGGCCTGACGGACATATTTCGAGATATTTCTTCTTCTTGTTGTTCTTCTTCTGCACAGCTAAGCTGGAAGTGGCATTTACAGCTCGCAATAGTGCAGAGTTATCTCAAAGAAAGGGGCCACGGTGTTTCTGTATCTCTATTATGTTGGTGCGGCTTCGGAACTTTTAAATATCTCGATATATCTCGAGAACTACGCATCTGATCAAAAAATATCATAGAACATAAAAAGTAGCAAACTTAATTCTCTACAAAAAAGGTCTCTTAACATTTTGCCATAGCTCGCTTCGTTTCCGAGATATTTGCATATTTATCTCAAGGGAAGGGGCCTGACGGACATATTTCGAGATATTTCTTCTTCTTGTTGTTCTTCTTCTGCACAGCTAAGCTGGAAGTGGCATTTGCGGCTCTCACCAGTGCAGAGTTATCTCAAAGAAAGGGGCAACGGTGTTTCTGTATCTCTATTATGTTGGTGCGGCTTCGGAACTTTTAAATATCTCGATATATCTCGAAAACTACGCTTCTGATCAAAAAATATCATAGAACATAAATTGTAGGAAACATAATTCTCTACAAAAAAGGTCTCTTAACATTTTGCCATAGCTCGCTTCGTTTCCAAGATATTTGCAGATTCAGCTCAAAGGAACTGGCCTGACGGACATATTTCGAGATATTTCTTCTTCTTGTTGTTCTTCCTCTGCACAGCTAAGCTGGAAGTGGCATTTGCAGCTCGCAATAGTGCAGAGTTATCTCAAAGAAAGGGGCCACGGTGTTTCTGTATCTCTATTATGTTGGTGCGGCTTCGGAACTTTTAAATATCTTGATATATCTCGAGAACTACGCATCTGATCAAAAAATATCATAGAACATAAAAAGTAGGAAACTTAATTCTCTACAAAAAAGGTCTCTTAACATTTTGCCATAGCTCGCTTCGTTTCCGAGATATTTGCATATTTATCTCAAGGGAAGGGGCCTGACGGACATGTTTCGAGATATTTCTTCTTCTTGTTGTTCTTCTTCTGCACAGCTAAGCTGGAAGTGGCATTTGCGGCTCGCACTAGTGCAGAGTTATCTCAAAGAAAGGGGCCACGGTGTTTCTGTATCTCTATTATGTTGGTGCGGCTTCGGAACTTTTAAATATCTCGATATATCTCGAAAACTACGCTTCTGATCAAAAAATATCATACAACATAAATTGTAGGAAACATAATTCTCTACAAAAAAGGTCTCTTAACATTTTGCCATAGCTCGCTTCGTTTCCGAGATATTTGCAGATTCAGCTCAAGGGAACTGGCCTGACGGACATATTTCGAGATATTTCTTCTTCTTGTTGTTCCTCCTCTGCACAGCTAAGCTGGAAGTGGCATTTGCAGCTCGCAATAGTGCAGAGTTATCTTAAAGAAAGGGGCCACGGTGTTTCTGTATCTCTATTATGTTGGTGCGGCTTCGGAACTTTTAAATATCTTGATATATCTCGAGAACTACGCATCTGATCAAAAAATGTCGTAGAACATAAAATGTACGAAACTTAATTCTCTACAAAAAAGGTCTCTTAACATTTTGCCATAGCTCGCTTCGTTTCCGAGATATTTGCATATTTATCTCAAGGGAAGGGCCCTGACGGACATATTTCGAGATATTTCTTCTTCTTGTTGTTCTTCTTCTGCACAGCTAAGGTGGAAGTGGCATTTGCGGCTCGCACTAGTGCAGAGTTATCTCAAAGAAAGGGGCCACGGTGTTTCTGTATCTCTATTATGTTGGTGCGGCTTCGGAACTTTTAAATATCTCGATATATCTCGAAAACTACGCTTCTGATCAAAAAATATCATAGAACATGAAAAGTAGGAAACTTAATTCTCTACAAAAAAGGTCTCTTAACATTTTGCCATAGCTCGCTTCGTTTCCGAGAGATTTGCAGATTCAGCTCAAGGGAACTGGCCTGACGGACATATTTCGAGATATTTCTTCTTCTTGTTGTTCCTCCTCTGCACAGCTAAGCTGGAAGTGGCATTTGCAGCTCGCAATAGTGCAGAGTTATCTCAAAGAAAGGGGCCACGGTGTTTCTGTATCTCTATTATGTTGGTGCGGCTTCGGAACTTTTAAATATCTCGATATATCTCGAAAACTACGCTTCTGATCAAAAAATATCATAGAACATAAAAAGTAGGAAACTTAATTCTCTACAAAAAAGGTCTCTTAACATTTTGCCATAGCTCGCTTCGTTTCCGAGATATTTGCAGATTTATCTCAAGGGAAGGGGCCTAACGGACATATTTCGAGATATTTCTTCTTCTTGTTGTTCTTCTTCTGCACAGCTAAACTGGAAGTGGCATTTCCAGCTCGCAATAGTGCAGAGTTATCTCAAAGAAAGGGGCCACGGTGTTTCTGTATCTCTATTATGTTGGTGCGGCTTCGGAACTTTTAAATATCTCGATATATCTCGAAAACTACGCTTCTCATCAAAAAATATCATAGAACATAAAAAGTAGGAAACTTAATTCTCTACAAAAAAGGTCTCTTAACATTTTGCCATAGCTCGCTTCGTTTCCGAGATATTTGCAGATTTATCTCAAGGGAAGGGGCCTGACGGACGTATTTCGAGATATTTCTTCTTCTTGTTGTTCTTCTTCTGCACAGCTGAGCTGGAAGTGGCATTTGCAGGTCGCAATAGTGCAGAGTTATCTCAAAGAAAGGGGCCACGGTGTTTCTGTATCTCTATTATGTTGGTGCGGCTTCGGAACTTTTAAATATCTCGATATATCTCGAAAACTACGCTTCTGATCAAAAAATATCATAGAACGTAAATTGTAGGAAACATTATTCTCTACAAAAAAGGTCTCTTAACATTTTGCCATAGCTCGCTTCGTTTCCGAGATATTTGCATATTTATCTCAAGGGAAGGGGCCTGACGGACATATTTCGAGATATTTCTTCTTCTTGTCGATCTTCTTCTGCACAGCTAAGCTGGAAGTGGCATTTGCGGCTCGCACTAGTGCAGAGTTATCTCAAAGAAAGGGGCCACGGTGTTTCTGTATCTCTATTATGTTGGTGCGGCTTCGGAACTTTTAAATATCTCGATATATCTCGAAAACTACGCTTCTGATCAAAAAATATCATACAACATACATTGTAGGAAACATAATTCTCTACAAAAAAGGTCTCTTAACATTTTGCCATAGCTCGCTTCGTTTCCGAGATATTTGCAGATTCAGCTCAAAGGAACTGGCCTGACGGACATATTTCGAGATATTTCTTCTTCTTGTTGTTCCTCCTCTGCACAGCTAAGCTGGAAGTGGCATTTGCAGCTCGCAATAGTGCAGAGTTATCTTAAAGAAAGGGGCCACGGTGTTTCTGTATCTCTATTATGTTGGTGCGGCTTCGGAACTTTTAAATATCTCGATATATCTCGAAAACTACGCTTCTGATCAAAAAATATCATAGAACATAAAAAGTAGGAAACTTAATTCTCCACAAAAAAGGTCTCTTAACATTTTGCCATAGCTCGCTTCGTTTCCGAGATATTTGCAGATTTATCTCAAGGGAAGGGGCCTAACGGACATATTTCGAGATATTTCTTCTTCTTGTTGTTCTTCTTCTGCACAGCTAAACTGGAAGTGGCATTTCCAGCTCGCAATAGTGCAGAGTTATCTCAAAGAAAGGGGCCACGGTGTTTCTGTATCTCTATAATGTTGGTGCGGTTTCGGAACTTTTAAATATCTTGATATATCTCGAGAACTACGCATCTGATCAAAAAATATCATAGAACATAAAAAGTAGGAAACTTAATTCTCTACAAAAAAGGTCTCTTAACATTTTGCCATAGCTCGCTTCGTTTCCGAGATATTTGCAGATTTATCTCAAGGGAAGGGGCCTGACGGACGTATTTCGAGATATTTCTTCTTCTTGTTGTTCTTCTTCTGCACAGCTGAGCTGGAAGTGGCATTTGCAGGTCGCAATAGTGCAGAGTTATCTCAAAGAAAGGGGCCACGGTGTTTCTGTATCTCTATTATGTTGGTGCGGCTTCGGAACTTTTAAATATCTCGATATATCTCGAAAACTACGCTTCTGATCAAAAAATATCATAGAATGTAAATTGTAGGAAACATTATTCTCTACAAAAAAGGTCTCTTAACATTTTGCCATAGCTCGCTTCGTTTCCGAGATATTTGCAGATTCATCTCAAGGGAAGGGGTCTGACGGACATATTTCGAGATATTTCTTCTTCTTGTTGTTCTTCTTCTGCACAGCTAAGCTCGAAGCGGCATTCGCAGCTCGCAATAGTGCAGAGTTATCTCAAAGAAAGAGGCCACGGTGTTTCTGTACCTCTATTATGTTGGTGCAGCTTCGGAACTTTTAAATATCTTGATATATCTCGAGAACTACGCATCTGATCAAAAAATATCATCGAACATAAAAAGTAGGAAACTTAATTCTCTACAAAAAACGTCTCTTAACATTTTGCCATAGCTCGCTTCGTTTCCGAGATATTTGCAGATTTATCTCAAGGGAAGTGGCCTGACGGACATATTTCGAGATATTTCTTCTTCTTGTTGTTCTTGTTCTGCACAGCTAAGCTGGAGGTGGCATTTGCAGCTCGCAATAGTGCAGAGTTATCCCAAAGAAAGGGGCCACGGTGTTTCTGTATCTCTATTATGTTGGTGCGGCTTCGGAACTTTTAAATATCTTGATATATCTCGAGAACTACGCATCTGATCAAAAAATATCATACTACATAAAAAGTAGGAAACTTAATTCTCTACAAGAAAGGTCTCTAAACATTTTGCCATAGCTCGCTTCGTTTCCGAGATATTTGCAGATTTATCTCAAGGGAAGGGGCCTGACGGACATATTTCGAGATATTTCTTCTTCTTGTTGTTCTTCTTCTGCACAGCTAAGCTGGAAGTGGCATTTGCAGCTCGCAATAGTGCAGAGTTATCTCAAAGAGAGGGGCCACGGTGTTTCTGTATCTCTATTATGTTGGTGCGGCTTCGGAACTTTTAAATATCTTGATATATCTCGAGAACTACGCATCTGATCAAAAAATATCATAGAAGATAAAAAGTAGGAAACTTAATTCTCTACAAAAAACGTCTCTTAACATTTTGCCATGGCTCGCTTCGTTTCCGAGATATTTGCATATTCATCTCAAGGGAAGGGGCCTGACGGACATATTTCGAGATATTTCTTCTTCTTGTTGTTCTTCTTCTGCACAGCTAAGCTGGAAGTGGCATTTGCGGCTCGCACTAGTGCAGAGTTATCTCAAAGAAAGGGGCCACGGTGTTTCTGTATCTCTATTATGTTGGTGCGGCTTCGGAACTTTTAAATATCTTGATATATCTCGAGAACTACGCATCTGATCAAAAAATATCATAGAAGATAGAAAGTAGGAAACTTAATTCTCTACAAAAAACGTCTCTTAACATTTTGCCATAGCTCGCTTCGTTTCCGAGATATTTGCATATTTATCTCAAGGGAAGGGGCCTGACGGACATATTTCGAGATATTTCTTCTTCTTGTTGTTCTTCTTCTGCACAGCTAAGCTGGAAGTGGCATTTGCGGCTCGCACTAGTGCAGAGTTATCCCAAAGAAAGGGGCCACGGTGCTTCTGTATCTCTATTATGTTGGTGCGGCTTCGGAACTTTTAAATATCTTGATATATCTCGAGAACTACGCATCTGATCAAAAAATATCATACTACATAAAAAGTAGGAAACTTAATTCTCTACAAGAAAGGTCTCTAAATCATTTTGCCATAGCTCGCTTCGTTTCCGAGATATTTGCAGATTTATCTCAAGGGAAGGGGCCTGACGGACATATTTCGAGATATTTCTTCTTCTTGTTGTTCTTCTTCTGCACAGCTAAGCTGGAAGTGGCATTTGCAGCTCGCAATAGTGCAGAGTGATCTCAAAGAGAGGGGCCACTGTGTTTCTGTATCTCTATTATGTTGGTGCGGCTTCGGAACTTTTAAATATCTTGATATATCTCGAGAACTACGCATCTGATCAAAAAATATCATAGAAGATAAAAAGTAGGAAACTTCATTCTCTACAAAAAACGTCTCTTAACATTTTGCCATGGCTCGCTTCGTTTCCGAGATATTTGCATATTTATCTCAAGGGAAGGGGCCTGACGGCCATATTTCGAGATATTTCTTCTTCTTGTTGTTCTTCTTCTGCACAGCTAAGCTGGAAGTGGCATTTGCGGCTCGCACTAGTGCAGAGTTATCTCAAAGAAAGGGGCCACGGTGTTTCTGTATCTCTATTATGTTGGTGCGGCTTCGGAACTTTTAAATATCTCGATATATCTCGAAAACTACGCTTCTGATCAAAAAATATCATACAACATAAATTGTAGGAAACATAATTCTCTACAAAAAAGGTCTCTTAACATTTTGCCATAGCTCGCTTCGTTTCCGAGATATTTGCAGATTCAGCTCAAAGGAACTGGCCTGACGGACATATTTCGAGATATTTCTTCTTCTTGTTGTTCCTCCTCTGCACAGCTAAGCTGGAAGTGGCATTTGCAGCTCGCAATAGTGCAGAGTTATCTTAAAGAAAGGGGCCACGGTGTTTCTGTATCTCTATTATGTTGGTGCGGCTTCGGAACTTTTAAATATCTTGATATATCTCGAGAACTACGCATCTGATCCAAAAATGTCATAGAACATAAAAAGTAGGAAACATAATTCTCTACAAAAAAGGTCTCTTAACATTTTGCCATAGCTCGCTTCGTTTCCGAGATATTTGTATATTTATCTCAAGGGAAGGGGCCTGACGGACATATTTCGAGATATTTCTTCTTCTTGTTGTTCTTCTTCTGCACAGCTAAGCTGGAAGTGGCATTTGCGGCTCGCACTAGTGCAGAGTTATCTCAAAGAAAGGGGCCACGGTGTTTCTGTATCTCTATTATGTTGGTGCGGCTTCGGAACTTTTAAATATCTCGATATATCTCGAAAACTACGCTTCTGATCAAAAAATATCATAGAACATAAAAAGTAGGAAACTTAATTCTCTACAAAAAAGGTCTCTTAACATTTTGCCATAGCTCGCTTCGTTTCCGAGATATTTGCAGATTTATCTCAAGGGAAGGGGCCTAACGGACATATTTCGAGATATTTCTTCTTCTTGGTGTTCTTCTTCTGCACAGCTAAACTGGAAGTGGTATTTCCAGCTCGCAATAGTGCAGAGTTATCTCAAAGAAAGGGGCCACGGTGTTTCTGTATCTCTATTATGTTGGTGCGGTTTCGGAACTTTTAAATATCTTGATATATCTCGAGAACTACGCATCTGATCAAAAAATATCATAGAACATAAAAAGTAGGAAACATAATTCTCTACAAAAAAGGTCTCTTAACATTTTGCCAAAGCTCGCTTCGTTTCCGAGATATTTGCAGATTCAGCTCAAAGGAACTGGCCTGACGGACATATTTCGAGATATTTCTTCTTCTTGTTGTTCTTCTTCTGCACAGCTAAACTGGAAGTGGTATTTCCAGCTCGCAATAGTGCAGAGTTATCTCAAAGAAAGGGGCCACGGTGTTTCTGTATCTCTATTATGTTGGTGCGGTTTCGGAACTTTTAAATATCTTGATATATCTCGAGAACTACGCATCTGATCAAAAAATATCATAGAACATAAAAAGTAGGAAACTTAATTCTCTACAAAAAAGGTCTCTTAACATTTTGCCATAGCTCGCTTCGTTTCCGAGATATTTGCAGATTTATCTCAAGGGAAGTGGCCTGACGGACATATTTCGAGATATTTCTTCTTCTTGTTGTTCTTGTTCTGCACAGCTAAGCTGGAAGTGGCATTTACAGCTCGCAATAGTGCAGAGTTATCCCAAAGAAAGGGGCCACGGTGTTTCTGTATCTCTATTATGTTGGTGCGGCTTCGGAACTTTTAAATATCTTGATATATCTCGAGAACTACGCATCTGATCAAAAAATATCATACTACATAAAAAGTAGGAAACTTAATTCTCTACAAGAAAGGTCTCTAAACATTTTGCCATAGCTCGCTTCGTTTCCGAGATATTTGCAGATTTATCTCAAGGGAAGGGGCCTGACGGACATATTTCGAGATATTTCTTCTTCTTGTTGTTCTTCTTCTGCACAGCTAAGCTGGAAGTGGCATTTGCAGCTCGCAATAGTGCAGAGTTATCTCAAAGAGAGGGGCCACGGTGTTTCTGTATCTCTATTATGTTGGTGCGGCTTCGGAACTTTTAAATATCTTGATATATCTCGAGAACTACGCATCTGATCAAAAAATATCATAGAAGATAAAAAGTAGGAAACTTAATTCTCTACAAAAAAGGTCTCTTAACATTTCGCCATAGCTCGCTTCGTTTCCGAGATATTTGCAGATATATCTCAAGGGAAGGGGCCTGACGGACATATTTCGAGATATTTCTTCTTCTTGTTGTTCTTCTTCTGCACAGCTAAGCTGGAAGTGGCATTTGCGGCTCGCACTAGTGCACAGTTATCTCAAAGAAAGGGGCCACGGTGTTTCTGTATCTCTATTATGTTGGTGCGTCTTCGGAACTTTTAAATATCTCGATATATCTCGAAAACTACGCTTCTGATCAAAAAATATCATAGAACATAAATTGTAGGAAACATAATTCTCTACAAAAAACGTCTCTTAACATTTTGCCATAGCTCGCTTCGTTTCCGAGATATTTGCAGATTTATCTCAAGGGAAGGGGCCTGACGGACATATTTCGAGATATTTCTTCTTCTTGTTGTTCTTCTTCTGCACAGCTAAGCTGGAAGTGGCATTTGCAGCTCGCACTAGTGCAGAGTTATCTCAAAGAAAGGGGCCACGGTGTTTCTGTATCTCTATTATGTTGGTGCGGCTTCGGAACTTTTAAATATCTCGATATATCTCGAAAACTACGCTTCTGATCAAAAAATATCATAGAACATAAATTGTAGGAAACATAATTCTCTACAAAAAAGGTCTCTTAACATTTTGCCATAGCTCGCTTCGTTTCCGAGATATTTGCAGATTTATCTCAAGGGAAGGGGCCTGACGGACATATTTCGAGATATTTCTTCTTCTTGTTGTTCTTCTTCTGCACAGCTAAGCTGGAAGTGGCATTTGCAGCTCGCACTAGTGCAGAGTTATCTCAAAGAAAGGGGCCACGGTGTTTCTGTATCTCTATTATGTTGGTGCGGCTTCGGAACTTTTAAATATCTCGATATATCTCGAAAACTACGCTTCTGATCAAAAAATATCATAGAACATAAATTGTAGGAAACATAATTCTCTACAAAAAAGGTCTCTTAACATTTTGCGATAGCTCGCTTCGTTGCCGAGATATTTGCAGATTTATCTCAAGGGAAGGGGCCTGACGGACATATTTCGAGATATTTCTTCTTCTTGTTGTTCTTCTTCTGCACAGCTAAGCTCGAAGTGGCATTTGCGGCTCGCACTAGTGCAGAGTTATCTCAAAGAAAGGGGCCACGGTGTTTCTGTATCCCTAT
The DNA here is from genome assembly GCF_051020975.1 of Osmia lignaria lignaria. NCBI lineage: Eukaryota > Metazoa > Arthropoda > Insecta > Hymenoptera > Megachilidae > Osmia > Osmia lignaria. The sequence continues at coordinate 8,569,255 of NW_027478169.1, read as the reverse complement.
TATGTTGGTGCGGCTTCGGAACTTTTAAATATCCTGATATATCTCGAGAACTACGCATCTGATCAAAAAATATCATAGAACATAAAAAGTAGGAAACTTAATTCTCTACAAAAAAGGTCTCTTAACATTTTGCCATAGCTCGCTTCGTTTCCGAGATATTTGCAGATTCAGCTCAAAGGAACTGGCTTGACGGACATATTTCGAGATATTTCTTCTTCTTCTTGTTCTTCTTCTGCACAGCTAAACTGGAAGTGGCATTTCCAGCTCGCAATAGTGCAGTGTTATCTCAAAGAAAGGGGCCACGGTGTTTCTGTATCTCTATTATGTTGGTGCGGTTTCGGAACTTTTAAATATCTTGATATATCTCGAGAACTACGCATCTGATCAAAAAATATCATAGAACATAAAAAGTAGGAAACTTAATTCTCTACAAAAAAGGTCTCTTAACATTTTGCCATAGCTCGCTTCGTTTCCGAGATATTTGCAGATTTATCTCAAGGGAAGGGGGCTGACGGACGTATTTCGAGATATTTCTTCTTCTTGTTGTTCTTCTTCTGCACAGCTGAGCTGGAAGTGGCATTTGCAGGTCGCAATAGTGCAGAGTTATCTCAAAGAAAGGGGCCACGGTGTTTCTGTATCTCTATTATGTTGGTGCGGTTTCGGAACTTTTAAATATCTTGATATATCTCGAGAACTACGCATCTGATCAAAAAATATCATAGAACATAAAAAGTAGGAAACTTAATTCTCTACAAAAAAGGTCTCTTAACATTTTGCCATAGCTCGCTTCGTTTCCGAGATATTTGCAGATTTATCTCAAGGGAAGTGGCCTGACGGACATATTTCGAGATATTTCTTCTTCTTGTTGTTCTTGTTCTGCACAGCTAAGCTGGAAGTGGCATTTACAGCTCGCAATAGTGCAGAGTTATCCCAAAGAAAGGGGCCACGGTGTTTCTGTATCTCTATTATGTTGGTGCGGCTTCGGAACTTTTAAATATCTTGATATATCTCGAGAACTACGCATCTGATCAAAAAATATCATACTACATAAAAAGTAGGAAACTTAATTCTCTACAAGAAAGGTCTCTAAACATTTTGCCATAGCTCGCTTCGTTTCCGAGATATTTGCAGATTTATCTCAAGGGAAGGGGCCTGACGGACATATTTCGAGATATTTCTTCTTCTTGTTGTTCTTCTTCTGCACAGCTAAGCTGGAAGTGGCATTTGCAGCTCGCAATAGTGCAGAGTTATCTCAAAGAGAGGGGCCACGGTGTTTCTGTATCTCTATTATGTTGGTGCGGCTTCGGAACTTTTAAATATCTTGATATATCTCGAGAACTACGCATCTGATCAAAAAATATCATAGAAGATAAAAAGTAGGAAACTTAATTCTCTACAAAAAAGGTCTCTTAACATTTCGCCATAGCTCGCTTCGTTTCCGAGATATTTGCAGATATATCTCAAGGGAAGGGGCCTGACGGACATATTTCGAGATATTTCTTCTTCTTGTTGTTCTTCTTCTGCACAGCTAAGCTGGAAGTGGCATTTGCGGCTCGCACTAGTGCACAGTTATCTCAAAGAAAGGGGCCACGGTGTTTCTGTATCTCTATTATGTTGGTGCGTCTTCGGAACTTTTAAATATCTCGATATATCTCGAAAACTACGCTTCTGATCAAAAAATATCATAGAACATAAATTGTAGGAAACATAATTCTCTACAAAAAACGTCTCTTAACATTTTGCCATAGCTCGCTTCGTTTCCGAGATATTTGCAGATTTATCTCAAGGGAAGGGGCCTGACGGACATATTTCGAGATATTTCTTCTTCTTGTTGTTCTTCTTCTGCACAGCTAAGCTGGAAGTGGCATTTGCAGCTCGCACTAGTGCAGAGTTATCTCAAAGAAAGGGGCCACGGTGTTTCTGTATCTCTATTATGTTGGTGCGGCTTCGGAACTTTTAAATATCTCGATATATCTCGAAAACTACGCTTCTGATCAAAAAATATCATAGAACATAAATTGTAGGAAACATAATTCTCAACAAAAAAGGTCTCTTAACATTTTGCCATAGCTCGCTTCGTTTCCGAGATATTTGCAGATTTATCTCAAGGGAAGGGGCCTGACGGACATATTTCGAGATATTTCTTCTTCTTGTTGTTCTTCTTCTGCACAGCTAAGCTGGAAGTGGCATTTGCAGCTCGCACTAGTGCAGAGTTATCTCAAAGAAAGGGGCCACGGTGTTTCTGTATCTCTATTATGTTGGTGCGGCTTCGGAACTTTTAAATATCTCGATATATCTCGAAAACTACGCTTCTGATCAAAAAATATCATAGAACATAAATTGTAGGAAACATAATTCTCTACAAAAAAGGTCTCTTAACATTTTGCGATAGCTCGCTTCGTTGCCGAGATATTTGCAGATTTATCTCAAGGGAAGGGGCCTGACGGACATATTTCGAGATATTTCTTCTTCTTGTTGGTCTTCTTCTGCACAGCTAAGCTGGAAGTGGCATTTGCAGCTCGCAATAGTGCAGAGTTATCTCAAAGAAAGGGGCCACGGTGTTTCTGTATCTCTATTATGTTGGTGCGGTTTCGGAACTTTTAAATATCTTGATATATCTCGAGAACTACGCATCTGATCAAAAAATATCATAGAACATAAAAAGTAGGAAACTTAATTCTCTACAAAAAAGGTCTCTTAACATTTTGCCATAGCTCGCTTCGTTTCCGAGATATTTGCAGATTTATCTCAAGGGAAGTGGCCTGACGGACATATTTCGAGATATTTCTTCTTCTTGTTGTTCTTGTTCTGCACAGCTAAGCTGGAAGTGGCATTTACAGCTCGCAATAGTGCAGAGTTATCCCAAAGAAAGGGGCCACGGTGTTTCTGTATCTCTATTATGTTGGTGCGGCTTCGGAACTTTTAAATATCTTGATATATCTCGAGAACTACGCATCTGATCAAAAAATATCATACTACATAAAAAGTAGGAAACTTAATTCTCTACAAGAAAGGTCTCTAAACATTTTGCCATAGCTCGCTTCGTTTCCGAGATATTTGCAAATTTATCTCAAGGGAAGGGGCCTGACGGACATATTTCGAGATATTTCTTCTTCTTGTTGTTCTTCTTCTGCACAGCTAAGCTGGAAGTGGCATTTGCAGCTCGCAATAGTGCAGAGTTATCTCAAAGAGAGGGGCCACGGTGTTTCTGTATCTCTATTATGTTGGTGCGGCTTCGGAACTTTTAAATATCTTGATATATCTCGAGAACTACGCATCTGATCAAAAAATATCATAGAAGATAAAAAGTAGGAAACTTAATTCTCTACAAAAAAGGTCTCTTAACATTTCGCCATAGCTCGCTTCGTTTCCGAGATATTTGCAGATATATCTCAAGGGAAGGGGCCTGACGGACATATTTCGAGATATTTCTTCTTCTTGTTGTTCTTCTTCTGCACAGCTAAGCTGGAAGTGGCATTTGCGGCTCGCACTAGTGCACAGTTATCTCAAAGAAAGGGGCCACGGTGTTTCTGTATCTCTATTATGTTGGTGCGTCTTCGGAACTTTTAAATATCTCGATATATCTCGAAAACTACGCTTCTGATCAAAAAATATGATAGAACATAAATTGTAGGAAACATAATTCTCTACAAAAAACGTCTCTTAACATTTTGCCATAGCTCGCTTCGTTTCCGAGATATTTGCAGATTTATCTCAAGGGAAGGGGCCTGACGGACATATTTCGAGATATTTCTTCTTCTTGTTGTTCTTCTTCTGCACAGCTAAGCTGGAAGTGGCATTTGCAGCTCGCACTAGTGCAGAGTTATCTCAAAGAAAGGGGCCACGGTGTTTCTGTATCTCTATTATGTTGGTGCGGCTTCGGAACTTTTAAATATCTCGATATATCTCGAAAACTACGCTTCTGATCAAAAAATATCATAGAACATAAATTGTAGGAAACATAATTCTCTACAAAAAAGGTCTCTTAACATTTTGCCATAGCTCGCTTCGTTTCCGAGATATTTGCAGATTTATCTCAAGGGAAGGGGCCTGACGGACATATTTCGAGATATTTCTTCTTCTTGTTGTTCTTCTTCTGCACAGCTAAGCTGGAAGTGGCATTTGCAGCTCGCACTAGTGCAGAGTTATCTCAAAGAAAGGGGCCACGGTGTTTCTGTATCTCTATTATGTTGGTGCGGCTTCGGAACTTTTAAATATCTCGATATATCTCGAAAACTACGCTTCTGATCAAAAAATATCATAGAACATAAATTGTAGGAAACATAATTCTCTACAAAAAAGGTCTCTTAACATTTTGCGATAGCTCGCTTCGTTGCCGAGATATTTGCAGATTTATCTCAAGGGAAGGGGCCTGACGGACATATTTCGAGATATTTCTTCTTCTTGTTGTTCTTCTTCTGCACAGCTAAGCTCGAAGTGGCATTTGCGGCTCGCACTAGTGCAGAGTTATCTCAAAGAAAGGGGCCACGGTGTTTCTGTATCCCTATTATGTTGGTGCGGCTTCGGAACTTTTAAATATCCTGATATATCTCGAGAACTACGCATCTGATCAAAAAATATCATAGAACATAAAAAGTAGCAAACTTAATTCTCTACAAAAAAGGTCTCTTAACATTTTGCCATAGCTCGCTTCGTTTCCGAGATATTTGCACATTTATCTCAAGGGAAGGGGCCTAACGGACATATTTCGAGATATTTCTTCTTCTTGTTGTTCTTCTTCTGCACAGCTAAACTGGAAGTGGCATTTCCAGCTCGCAATAGTGCAGAGTTATCTCAAAGAGAGGGGCCGCGGTGTTTCTGTATCTCTATTATGTTGGTGCGGCTTCGGAACTTTTAAATATCTTGATATATCTCGAGAACTACGCATCTGATCAAAAAATATCATAGAAGATAAAAAGTAGGAAACCTAATTCTCTACAAAAAAGGTCTCTTAACATTTTGCCATAGCTCGCGTCGTTTCCGAGATATTTGCAGATTTATCTCAAGGGAAGGGGCCTGACGGACATATTTCGAGATATTTCTTCGTCTTGTTGTTCTTCTTCTGCACAGCTAAGCTGGAAGTGGCATTTCAGCTCGCAATAGTGCAGAGTTATCTCAAAGAGAGGGGCCACGGTGTTTCTGTATCTCTATTATGTTGGTGCGGCTTCGGAACTTTTAAATATCTCGATATATCTCGAAAACTACGCTTCTGATCAAAAAATATCATAGAACATAAATTGTAGGAAACATAATTCTCTACAAAAAAGGTCTCTTAACATTTTGCCATAGCTCGCTTCGTTTCCGAGATATTTGCAGATTCAGCTCAAAGGAACTGGCTTGACGGACATATTTCGAGATATTTCTTTTTCTTCTTGTTCTTCTTCTGCACAGCTAAACTGGAAGTGGCATTTCCAGCTCGCAATAGTGCAGTGTTATCTCAAAGAAAGGGGCCACGGTGTTTCTGTATCTCTATTATGTTGGTGCGGTTTCGGAACTTTTAAATATCTTGATATATCTCGAGAACTACGCATCTGATCAAAAAATATCATAGAACATAAAAAGTAGGAAACTTAATTCTCTACAAAAAAGGTCTCTTAACATTTTGCCATAGCTCGCTTCGTTTCCGAGATATTTGCAGATTTATCTCAAGGGAAGGGGGCTGACGGACGTATTTCGAGATATTTCTTCTTCTTGTTGTTCTTCTTCTGCACAGCTGAGCTGGAAGTGGCATTTGCAGGTCGCAATAGTGCAGAGTTATCTCAAAGAAAGGGGCCACGGTGTTTCTGTATCTCTATTATGTTGGTGCGGCTTCGGAACTTTTAAATATCTCGATATATCTCGAAAACTACGCTTCTGATCAAAAAATATCATAGAACGTAAATTGTAGGAAACATTATTCTCTACAAAAAAGGTCTCTTAACATTTTGCCATAGCTCGCTTCGTTTCCGAGATATTTGCAGATTCATCTCAAGGGAAGGGGTCTGACGGACATATTTCGAGATATTTCTTCTTCTTGTTGTTCTTCTTCTGCACAGCTAAGCTCGAAGCGGCATTTGCAGCTCGCAATAGTGCAGAGTTATCTCAAAGAAAGAGGCCACGGTGTTTCTGTACCTCTATTATGTTGGTGCAGCTTCGGAACTTTTAAATATCTTGATATATCTCGAGAACTACGCGTCTGATCAAAAAATATCATCGAACATAAAAAGTAGGAAACTTAATTCTCTACAAAAAAGGTCTCTTAACATTTTGCCATAGCTCGCTTCGTTTCCGAGATATTTGCAGATTTATCTCAAGGGAAGTGGCCTGACGGACATATTTCGAGATATTTCTTCTTCTTGTTGTTCTTGTTCTGCACAGCTAAGCTGGAAGTGGCATTTGCAGCTCGCAATAGTGCAGAGTTATCCCAAAGAAAGGGGCCACGGTGTTTCTGTATCTCTATTATGTTGGTGCGGCTTCGGAACTTTTAAATATCTTGATATATCTCGAGAACTACGCATCTGATCAAAAAATATCATACTACATAAAAAGTAGGAAACTTAATTCTCCACAAGAAAGGTCTCTAAACATTTTGCCATAGCTCGCTTCGTTTCCGAGATATTTGCAGATTTATCTCAAGGGAAGGGGCCTGACGGACATATTTCGAGATATTTCTTCTTCTTGTTGTTCTTCTTCTGCACAGCTAAGCTGGAAGTGGCATTTGCAGCTCGCAATAGTGCAGAGTTATCTCAAAGAGAGGGGCCACGGTGTTTCTGTATCTCTATTATGTTGGTGCGGCTTCGGAACTTTTAAATATCTTGATATATCTCGAGAACTACGCATCTGATCAAAAAATATCATACTACATAAAAAGTAGGAAACTTAATTCTCCACAAGAAAGGTCTCTAAACATTTTGCCATAGCTCGCTTCGTTTCCGAGATATTTGCAGATTTATCTCAAGGGAAGGGGCCTGACGGACATATTTCGAGATATTTCTTCTTCTTGTTGTTCTTCTTCTGCACAGCTAAGCTGGAAGTGGCATTTGCAGCTCGCAATAGTGCAGAGTTATCTCAAAGAGAGGGGCCACGGTGTTTCTGTATCTCTATTATGTTGGTGCGGCTTCGGAACTTTTAAATATCTTGATATATCTCGAGAACTACGCATCTGATCAAAAAATATCATACTACATAAAAAGTAGGAAACTTAATTCTCCACAAGAAAGGTCTCTAAACATTTTGCCATAGCTCGCTTCGTTTCCGAGATATTTGCAGATTTATCTCAAGGGAAGGGGCCTGACGGACATATTTCGAGATATTTCTTCTTCTTGTTGTTCTTCTTCTGCACAGCTAAGCTGGAAGTGGCATTTGCAGCTCGCAATAGTGCAGAGTTATCTCAAAGAGAGGGGCCACGGTGTTTCTGTATCTCTATTATGTTGGTGCGGCTTCGGAACTTTTAAATATCTTGATATATCTCGAGAACTACGCATCTGATCAAAAAATATCATAGAAGATAAAAAGTAGGAAACTTAATTCTCTACAAAAAAGGTCTCTTAACATTTCGCCATAGCTCGCTTCGTTTCCGAGATATTTGCAGATATATCTCAAGGGAAGGGGCCTGACGGACATATTTCGAGATATTTCTTCTTCTTGTTGTTCTTCTTCTGCACAGCTAAGCTGGAAGTGGCATTTGCGGCTCGCACTAGTGCACAGTTATCTCAAAGAAAGGGGCCACGGTGTTTCTGTATCTCTATTATGTTGGTGCGTCTTCGGAACTTTTAAATATCTCGATATATCTCGAAAACTACGCTTCTGATCAAAAAATATCATAGAACATAAATTGTAGGAAACATAATTCTCTACAAAAAAGGTCTCTTAACATTTTGCCATAGCTCGCTTCGTGTCCGAGATATTTGCAGATTTATCTCAAGGGAAGGGGCCTGACGGACATATTTCGAGATATTTCTTCTTCTTGTTGTTCTTCCTCTGCACAGCTAAGCTGGAAGTGGCATTTGCAGCTCGCAATAGTGCAGAGTTATCTCAAAGAAAGGGGCCACGGTGTTTCTGTATCTCTATTATGTTGGTGCGTCTTCGGAACTTTTAAATATCTCGATATATCTCGAAAACTACGCTTCTGATCAAAAAATATCATAGAACATAAATTGTAGGAAACATAATTCTCTACAAAAAACGTCTCTTAATATTTTGCCATAGCTCGCTTCGTTTCCGAGATATTTGCAGATTCAGCTCAAAGGAACTGGCCTGACGGACATATTTCGAGATATTTCTTCTTCTTGTTGTTCTTCCTCTGCACAGCTAAGCTGGATGTGGCATTTGCAGCTCGCAATAGTGCAGAGTTATCTCAAAGAAAGGGGCCACGGTGTTTCTGTATCTCTATTATGTTGGTGCGGCTTCGGAACTTTTGAATATCTTGATATATCTCGAGAACTACGCATCTGATCAAAAAATATCATCGAACATAAAAAGTAGGAAACTTAATTCTCTACAAAAAAGGTCTCTTAACATTTTGCCATAACTCGCTTCGTTTCCGAGATATTTGCAGATTTATCTCAAGGGAAGTGGCCTGACGGACATATTTCGAGATATTTCTTCTTCTTGTTGTTCTTCTTCTGCACAGCTAAGCTGGAAGTGGCATTTGCGGCTCGCACTAGTGCAGAGTTATCTCAAAGAAAGGGGCCACGGTGTTTCTGTATCTCTATTATGTTGGTGCGGCTTCGGAACTTTTAAATATCTCGATATATCTCGAAAACTACGCTTCTGATCAAAAAATATCGTAGAACATAAATTGTAGGAAACATAATTCTCTACAAAAAAGGTCTCTTAACATTTTGCCATAGCTCGCTTCGTTTCCGAGATATTTGCAGATATATCTCAAGGGAAGGGGCCTGACGGACATATTTCGAGATATTTCTTCTTCTTGTTGTTCTTCTTCTGCACAGCTAAGCTGGAAGTGGCATTTGCAGCTCGCAATAGTGCAGAGTTATCCCAAAGAAAGGGGCCACGGTGTTTCTGTATCTCTATTATGTTGGTGCGGCTTCGGAACTTTTAAATATCTCGATATATCTCGAAAACTACGCTTCCGATCAAAAAATATCATACAACATAAATTGTAGGAAACATAATTCTCTACAAAAAAGGTCTCTAAACATTTTGCCATAGCTCGCTTCGTTTCCGAGATATTTGCAGATTTATCTCAAGGGAAGGGGCCTGACGGACATATTTCGAGATATTTCTTCTTCTTGTTGTTCTTCTTCTGCACAGCTAAGCTGGAAGTGGCATTTACAGCTCGCAATAGTGCAGAGTTATCTCAAAGAAAGGGGCCACGGTGTTTCTGTATCTCTATTATGTTGGTGCGGCTTCGGAACTTTTAAATATCTTGATATATACGAGAACTACGCATCTGATCAAAAAATATCATAGAACATGAAAAGTAGGAAACTTAATTCTCTACAAAAAAGGTCTCTTAACATTTTGCCATAGCTCGCTTCGTTTCCGAGATATTTGCAGATTTATCTCAAGGGAAGGGGCCTGACGGACATATTTCGAGATATTTCTTCTTCTTGTTGTTCTTCTTCTGCACAGCTAAGCTGGAAGTGGCATTTGCGGCTCGCACTAGTGCAGAGTTATCTCAAAGAAAGGGGCCACGGTGTTTCTGTATCTCTATTATGTTGGTGCGGCTTCGGAACTTTTAAATATCTCGATATATCTCGAAAACTACGCTTCTGATCAAAAAATATCGTAGAACATAAATTGTAGGAAACATAATTCTCTACAAAAAAGGTCTCTTAACATTTTGCCATAGCTTGCTTCGTTTCCGAGATATTTGCAGATATATCTCAAGGGAAGGGGCCTGACGGACATATTTCGAGATATTTCTTCTTCTTGTTGTTCTTCTTCTGCACAGCTAAGCTGGAAGTGGCATTTGCGGCTCGCACTGGTGCACAGTTATCTCAAAGAAAGGGGCCCCGGTGTTTCTGTATCTCTATTATGTTGGTGCGTCTTCGGAACTTTTAAATATCTCGATATATCTCGAAAACTACGCTTCTGATCAAAAAATATCATAGAACATAAATTGTAGGAAACATAATTCTCTACAAAAAACGTCTCTTAACATTTTGCCATAGCTCGCTTCGTTTCCGAGATATTTGCAGATTCAGCTCAAAGGAACTGGCCTGACGGACATATTTCGAGATATTTCTTCTTCTTGTTGTTCTTCTTCTGCACAGCTAAGCTCGAAGTGGCATTTGCAGCTCGCAATAGTGCAGAGTTATCTCAAAGAAAGAGGCCACGGTGTTTCTGTACCTCTATTATGTTGGTGCAGCTTCGGAACTTTTAAATATCTTGATATATCTCGAGAACTACGCATCTGATCAAAAAATATCATCGAACATAAAAAGTAGGAAACTTAATTCTCTACAAAAAAGGTCTCTTAACATTTTGCCATAGCTCGCTTCGTTTCCGAGATATTTGCAGATTTATCTCAAGGGAAGTGGCCTGACGGACATATTTCGAGATATTTCTTCTTCTTGTTGTTCTTCTTCTGCACAGCTAAGCTGGAAGTGGCATTTGCAGCTCGCAATAGTACAGAGTTATCCCAAAGAAAGGGGCCACGGTGTTTCTGTATCTCTATTATGTTGGTGCGGCTTCGGAACTTTTAAATATCTCGATATATCTCGAAAACTACGCTTCCGATCAAAAAATATCATACAACATAAATTGTAGGAAACATAATTCTCTACAAAAAAGGTCTCTAAACATTTTGCCATAGCTCGCTTCGTTTCCGAGATATTTGCAGATTTATCTCAAGGGAAGGGGCCTGACGGACATATTTCGAGATATTTCTTCTTCTTGTTGTTCTTCTTCTGCACAGCTAAGCTGGAAGTGGCATTTACAGCTCGCAATAGTGCAGAGCTATCTCAAAGAAAGGGGCCACGGTGTTTCTGTATCTCTATTATGTTGGTGCGGCTTCGGAACTTTTAAATATCTTGATATATCTCGAGAACTACGCATCTGATCAAAAAATATCATAGAACGTAAAAAGTAGGAAACCTAATTCTCTACAAAAAAGGTCTCTTAACATTTTGCCATAGCTCGCTTCGTTTCCGCGATATTTGCAGATTTATCTCAAGGGAAGGGGCCTGACGGACATATTTCGAGATATTTCTTCTTCTTGTTGTTCTTCTTCTGCACAGCTAAGCTGGAAGTGGCATTTGCAGCTCGCAATAGTGCAGAGTTATCTCAAAGAGAGGGGCCACGGTGTTTCTGTATCTCTATTATGCTGGTGCGGCTTCGGAACTTTTAAATATCTTGATATATCTCGAGAACTACGCATCTGATCAAAAAATTTCATAGAACATAAAAAGTAGGAAACTTAATTCTCTACAAAAAAGGTCTCTCAACATTTTGCCATAGCTCGCTTCGTTTCCGAGATATTTGCAGATTTATCTCAAGGGAAGGGGCCTAACGGACATATTTCCAGATATTTCTTCTTCTTGTTGTTCTTCTTCTGCACAGCTAAGCTGGAAGTGGCATTTGCGGCTCGCACTAGTGCAGAGTTATCTCAAAGAAAGGGGCCACGGTGTTTCTGTATCTCTATTATGTTGGTGCGGCTTCGGAACTTTTAAATATCTCGATGTATCTCGAGAACTACGCATCTGATCAAAAAATATCATGGAACATAAAAAGTAGAAAACTTAATTCTCTACAGAAAAGGTCTCTTAACATTTTGCCATAGCTCGCTTCGTTTCCGAGATATTTGCAGATTTATCTCAAGGGAAGGGGCCTGACGGACATATTTCGAGATATTTCTTCTTCTTGTTGTTCTTCTTCTGCACAGCTAAACTGGACGTGGCATTTCCAGCTCGCAATAGTGCAGAGTTATCTCAAAGAGAGGGGCCACGGTGTTTCTGTATCTCTATTATGTTGGTGCGGCTTCGGAACTTTTAAATATCTCGATATATCTCGAAAACTACGCTTCTGATCAAAAAATATCATAGAACATAAATTGTAGGAAACATAATTCTCTACAAAAAAGGTCTCTTCACATTTTGCCATAGCTCGCTTCGTTTCCGAGATATTTGCAGATATATCTCAAGGGAAGGGGCCTGACGGACATATTTCGAGATATTTCTTCTTCTTGTTGTTCTTCTTCTGCACAGCTAAGCTGGAAGTGGCATTTACAGCTCGCAATAGTGCAGAGTTATCTCAAAGAAAGGGGCCACGGTGTTTCTGTATCTCTATTATGTTGGTGCGGCTTCGGAACTTTTAAATATCTTGATATATCTCGAGAACTACGCATCTGATCAAAAAATATCATAGAAGATAAAAAGTAGGGAACTTAATTCTCTACAAAAATGGTCTCTTAACATTTTGCCATAGCTCGCTTCGTTTCCGAGATATTTGCAGATATATCTCAAGGGAAGGGGCCTGACGGACATATTTCGAGATATTTCTTCTTCTTGTTGTTCTTCTTCTGCGCAGCTAAGCTGGAAGTGGCATTTGCAGCTCGCAATAGTGCAGAGATATCTCAAAGAAAGGGGCCACGGTGTTTCTGTATCTCTATTATGTTGGTGCGGCTTCGGAACTTTTGAATATCTTGATATATCTCGAGAACTACGCATCTGATCAAAAAATATCATAGAACCTAAAAAGTAGGAAACTTAATTCTCTACAAAAAAGGTCTCTTAACATTTTGCCATAGCTCGCTTCGTTTCCGAGATATTTGCAGATTTATCTCAAGGGAAGGGGCCTGACGGACATATTTCGAGATATTTCTTCTTCTTGTTGTTCTTCTTCTGCACAGCTAAGCTGGAAGTGGCATTTGCGGCTCGCAATAGTGCAGAGTTATCTCAACGAAAGGGGCCACGGTGTTTCTGTATCTCTATTATGTTGGTGCGGCTTCGGAACTTTTAAATATGTCGATATATCTCGAAAACTACGCTTCTGATCAAAAAATATGATAGAACATAAATTGTAGGAAACATAATTCTCTACAAAAGAGGTCTCTTAACATTTTGCCATAGCTCGCTTCGTTTCTGAGATATTTGCAGATTTATCTCAAGGGAAGGGGCCTGACGGACATATTTCGAGATATTTCTTCTTCTTGTTGTTCTTCTTCTGCACAGCTAAGCTGGAAGTGGCATTTGCGGCTCGCAATAGTGCAGAGTTATCTCAACGAAAGGGTCCACGGTGTTTCTGTATCTCTATTATGTTGGTGCGGCTTCGGAACTTTTAAATATCTCGATATATCTCGAAAACTACGCTTCTGATCAAAAAATATGATAGAACATAAATTGTAGGAAACATAATTCTCTACAAAAAAGGTCTCTTAACATTTTGCCATAGCTCGCTTCGTTTCTGAGATATTTGCAGATTTATCTCAAGGGAAGGGGCCTGACGGACATATTTCGAGATATTTCTTCTTCTTGTTGTTCTTCTTCTGCACAGCTAAGCTGAAAGTGGCATTTGCAGCTCGCAATAGTGCAGAGTTATCTCAAAGAAAGGGGCCACGGTGTTTCTGTATCTCTGTTATGTTGGTGCGGCTTCGGAACTTTTAAATATCTTGATATATCTCGAGAACTACGCATCTGATCAGAAAATATCATAGAAGATAAAAAGTAGGAAACGTAATTCTCTACAAAAAAGGTCTCTTAACATTTTGCCATAGCTCGCTTCGTTTCCGAGATATTTGCAGATTTATCTCAGGGTAAGGGGCCTGACGGACATATTTCGAGATATTTCTTCTTCTTGTTGTTCTTCTTCTGCACAGCTAAGCTGGAAGTGGCATTTGCAGCTCGCAATAGTGCATAGCTATCTGAAAGAAAGGGGCCACGGTGTTTCTGTATCTCTATTATGTTGGTGCGGCTTTGGAACTTTTAAATATCTTGATATATCTCGAGAACTACGCATCTGATCAAAAAATATCATAGAACATAAAAAGTAGGAAACTTAATTCGCTACAAAAAAGGTCTCCTAACATTTTGCCATAGCTCGCTTCGTTTCCGAGATATTTGCAGATTTATCTCAAGGGAAGGGGCCTGACGGACATATTTCGAGATATTTCTTCTTCTTGTTGTTCTTCTTCTGCACAGCTAAGCTGGAAGTGGCATTTGCGGCTCGCACTAGTGCAGAGTTATCTCAAAGAAAGGGGCCACGGTGTTTCTGTATCTCTATTATGTTGGTGCGGCTTCGGAACTTTTAAATATCTTGATATATCTCGAGAACTACGCGTCTGATCAAAAAATATCATAGAACATAAAAAGTAGGAAACTTAATTCTCTACAAAAAAGTCTGTTAACATTTTGCCATAGCTCGCTTCGTTTCCGAGATACTTGCAGATTTATCTCAAGGGAAGGGGCCTGACGGACATATTTCGAGATATTTCTTCTTCTCGTTGTTCTTCTTCTGCACAGCTAAGCTGGAAGTGGCATTTGCAGCTCGCAATAGTGCAGAGTTATCTCAAAGAAAGGGGCCACGGTGTTTCAGTATCTCTATTATGTTGGTGCGGCTTCGGAACTTTTAAATATCTTGATATATCTCGAGAACTACGCGTCTGATCAAAAAATATCATAGAACATAAAAAGTAGGAAACATAATTCTCTACAAAAAAGGTCTCTTAACATTTTGCCATAGCTCGCTTCGTTTCCGAGATATTTGCAGATTTATCTCAAGGGAAGGGGCCTGACGGACATATTTCGAGATATTTCTTCTTCCTGTTGTTCTTCTTCTGCGCAGCTAAGCTGGAAGTGGCATTTGCAGCTCGCAATAGTGCAGAGATATCTCAAAGAAAGGGGCCACGGTGTTTCTGTATCTCTATTATGCTGGTGCGGCTTCGGAACTTTTAAATATCTTGATATATCTCGAGAACTACGCATCTGATCAAAAAATTTCATAGAACATAAAAAGTAGGAAACTTAATTCTCTACAAAAAAGGTCTCTCAACATTTTGCCATAGCTGGCATCGTTTCCGAGATATTTGCAGATTTATCTCAAGGGAAGGGGCCTAACGGACATATTTCCAGATATTTCTTCTTCTTGTTGTTCTTCTTCTGCACAGCTAAGCTGGAAGTGGCATTTGCGGCTCGCACTAGTGCAGAGTTATCTCAAAGAAAGGGGCCACGGTGTTTCTGTATCTCTATTATGTTGGTGCAGCTTCAGAACTTTTAAATATCTTGATGTATCTCGAGAACTACGCATCTGATCAAAAAATATCATGGAACATAAAAAGTAGAAAACTTAATTCTCTACAGAAAAGGTCTCTTAACATTTTGCCATAGCTCGCTTCGTTTCCGAGATATTTGCAGATTTATCTCAAGGGAAGGGGCCTGACGGACATATTTCGAGATATTTCTTCTTCTTGTTGTTCTTCTTCTGCACAGCTAAACTGGACGTGGCATTTCCAGCTCGCAATAGTGCAGAGTTATCTCAAAGAGAGGGGCCACGGTGTTTCTGTATCTCTATTATGTTGGTGCGGCTTCGGAACTTTTAAATATCTCGATATATCTCGAAAACTACGCTTCTGATCAAAAAATATCATAGAACATAAATTGTAGGAAACATAATTCTCTACAAAAAAGGTCTCTTCACATTTTGCCATAGCTCGCTTCGTTTCCGAGATATTTGCAGATATATCTCAAGGGAAGGGGCCTGACGGACATATTTCGAGATATTTCTTCTTCTTGTTGTTCTTCTTCTGCACAGCTAAGCTGGAAGTGGCATTTACAGCTCGCAATAGTGCAGAGTTATCTCAAAGAAAGGGGCCACGGTGTTTCTGTATCTCTATTATGTTGGTGCGGCTTCGGAACTTTTAAATATCTTGATATATCTCGAGAACTACGCATCTGATCAAAAAATATCATAGAAGATAAAAAGTAGGGAACTTAATTCTCTACAAAAAAGGTCTCTTAACATTTTCCCATAGCTGGCATCGTTTCCGAGATATTTGCAGATTTATCTCAAGGTAAGGGGCCTGACGGACATATTTCCAGATATTTCTTCTTCTTGTTGTTCTTCTTCTGCACAGCTAAGCTGGAAGTGGCATTTGCAGCTCGCAATAGTGCATAGCTATCTGAAAGAAAGGGCCACGGTGTTTCTGTATCTCTATTATGTTGGTGCGGCTTCGGAACTTTTAAATATCTTGATATATCTCGAGAACTACGCATCTGATCAAAAAATATCATAGAACATAAAAAGTAGGAAACTTAATTCGCTACAAAAAAGGTCTCTTAACATTTTGCCATAGCTCGCTTCGATTCCGAGATATTTGCAGATTTATCTCAAGGGAAGGGGCCTAACGGACATATTTCGTGATATTTCTTCTTCTTGTTGTTCTTCTTCTGCACAGCTAAGCTGGAAGTGGCATTTGCAGCTCGCAATAGTGCAGAGTTATCTCAAAGAAAGGGGCCACGGTGTTTCTGTATCTCTATTATGTTGGTGCGGCTTCTTAACTTTTAAATATCTTGATATATCTCGAGAACTACGCATCTGATCAAAAAATATCATACAACATAAAAAGTAGGAAACTCAATTCTCTACAAAAAACGTCTCTTAACGTTTTGCAATAGCTCGCTTCGTTTCCGAGATATTTGCAGATTCAGCTCAAAGGAACTGGCCTGACGGACATATTTCGAGATATTTCTTCTTCTTGCTGTTCTTCCTCTGCACAGCTAAGCTGGAAGTGGCATTTGCGGCTCGCACTAGTGCAGAGTTATCTCAAAGAAAGGGGCCACGGTGTTTCTGTATCTCTATTATGTTGGTGCGGCTTCGGAACTTTTAAATATCTCGATATATCTCGAAAACTACGCTTCTGATCAAAAAATATCATAGAACATAAATTGTAGGAAACATAATTCCCTACAAAAAAGGTCTCTTAACATTTTGCCATAGCTCGCTTCGTTTCCGAGATATTTGCAGATATATCTCAAGGGAAGGGGCCTGACGGACATATTTCGAGATATTTCTTCTTCTTGTTGTTCTTCTTCTGCACAGCTAAGCTGGAAGTGGCATTTGCGGCTCGCACTAGTGCAGAGTTATCTCAAAGAAAGGGGCCACGGTGTTTCTGTATCTCTATTATGTTGGTGCGGCTTCGGAACTTTTAAATATCTCGATATATCTCGAAAACTACGCTTCTGATCAAAAAATATCATAGAACATAAATTGTAGGAAACATAATTCTCTACAAAAAACGTCTCTTAACATTTTGCCATAGCTCGCTTCGTTTCCGAGATATTTGCAGATTTATCTCAAGGGAAGGGGCCTAACGGACATATTTCGAGATATTTCTTCTTCGTGTTGTTCTTCTTCTGCACAACTAAACTGGAAGTGGCATTTCCAGGTCGCAATAGTGCAGAGTTATCTCAAAGAAAGGAGCCACGGTGTTTCTGTATCTCTATTATGTTGGTGCGGCTTCGGAACTTTTAAATATCTTGATATATCTCGAGAACTACGCGTCTGATCAAAAAATATCATAGAACATAAAAAGTAGGAAACTTAATTCGCTACAAAAAAGGTCTCTTAACATTTTGCCATCGCTCGCTTCGTTTCCGGGATATTTGCAGATTTATCTCAAGGGAAGGGGCCTAACGGACATATTTCGTGATATTTCTTCTTCTTGTTGTTCTTCTTCGGCACAGCAAAGCTGGAAGTGGCATTTGCAGCTCGCAATAGTGCAGAGTTATCTCAAAGAAAGGGGCCACGGTGTTTCTGTATCTCTATTATGTTGGTGCGGCTTCGGAACTTTTAAATATCTTTATATATCTCGAGAACTACGCATCCGATCAAAAAATATCATAGAACATAAAAAGTAGGAAACTTAATTCTCTACAAAAAAGGTCTCTCAACATTTTGCCATAGCTCGCTTCGTTTCCGAGATATTTGCAGATTTATCTCGAGGGAAGGGGCCTGACGGACATATTTCGAGATATTTCTTCTTCTTGTTGTTCTTCTTCTGCACAGCTAAGCTGGAAGCGGCATTTGCGGCTCGCACTAGTGCAGAGTTATCTCAAAGAAAGGGGCCACGGTGTTTCTGTATCTCTATTATGTTGGTGCAGCTTCGGATCTTTTAAATATCTCGATATATCTCGGAAACTACGCTTCTGATCAAAAAATGTCATAGAACATAAATTGTAGGAAACATAATTCTCTACAAAAAAGGTCTCTTAACATTTTGCCATAGCTCGTTTCGTTTCCGAGATATTTGCAGATATATCTCAAGGGAAGGGGCCTGACGGACATATTTCGAGATATTTCCTCTTCTTGTTGTTCTTCTTCTGCACAGCTAAACTGGAAGTGGCATTTCCAGCTCGCAATAGCGCAGAGTTATCTCAAAGAAAGGGGCCACGGTGTTTCTGTATCTCTATTATGTTGGTGCGGCTTCGGAACTTTTAAATATCTTGATATATCTCGAGATCTACGCATCTGATCAAAAAATATCATAGAACATAAAAAGTAGGAAACTTAATTCTCTACAAAAAAGGTCTCTCAAGATTTTGCCATAGCTCGCTTCGTTTCCGAGATACTTGCCGATTTATCTCAAGGGAAGGGGCCTGACGGACATATTTCGAGATATTTCTTCTTCTTGTTGTTCTTCTTCTGCACAGCTAAGCTGGAAGTGGCATTTGCAGCTCGCAATTGTGCAGAGTTATCTCAAAGAGAGGGGCCACGGTGTTTCTGTATCTCTATTATGTTGGTGCGGCTTCGGAACTTTTAAATATCTTGATATATCTCGAGAACTACGAATCTGATCAGAAAATATCATAGAAGATAAAAAGTAGGAAACTTAATTCTCTACAAAAAAGGTCTCTTAACATTTTGCCATAGCTCGCTTCGTTTCCGAGATATTTGCAGATTTATCTCAAGGGAAGGGGCCTGACGGACATATTTCGAGATATTTCTTCTTCTTGTTGTTCTTCTTCTCCACAGCTAAGCTGGAAGTGGCATTTGCAGCTCGCAATAGTGCAGAGTTATCTCAAAGAAAGGGGCCACGGTGTTTCTGTACCTCTATTATGTTGGTGCAGCTTCGGAGCTTTTAAATATCTTGATATATCTCGAGAACTACGCATCTGATCAAAAAATATCATAGAACATAAAAAGTAGGAAACTTAATTCTCTACAAAAAAGGTCTCTTAACGTTTTGCAATAGCTCGCTTCGTGTCCGAGATATTTGCAGATTTATCTCAAGGGAAGGGTCCTGATGGACATTTTTCGAGATATTTCTTCTTCTTGTTGTTCTTCTTCTGCACAGCTAAACTGGAAGTGGCATTTCCAGCTCGCAATCGTGCAGAGTTATCTCAAAGAAAGGGGCCACGGTGTTTCTGTATCTCTATTATGTTGGTGCGGCTTCGGAACTTTTAAATATCTTGATATATCTCGAGATCTACGCATCTGATCAAAAAATATCATAGAACATAAAAAGTAGGAAACTTAATTCTCTACAAAAAAGGTCTCTCAACATTTTGCCATAGCTCGCTTCGTTTCCGAGATACTTGCCGATTTATCTCAAGGGAAGGGGCCTGACGGACATATTTCGAGATATTTCTTCTTCTTGTTGTTCTTCTTCTGCACAGCTAAGCTGGAAGTGGCATTTGCAGCTCGCAATTGTGCAGAGTTATCTCAAAGAGAGGGGCCACGGTGTTTCTGTATCTCTATTATGTCGGTGCGGCTTCGGAACTTTTAAATATCTTGATATATCTCGAGAACTACGAATCTGATCAGAAAATATCATAGAAGATAAAAAGTAGGAAACTTAATTCTCTACAAAAAAGGTCTCTTAACATTTTGGCATAGCTCGCATTCGTTTCCGAGATATTTGCAGATTTATCTCAAGGGAAGGGGCCTGACGGACATATTTCGAGATATTTCTTCTTCTTGTTGTTCTTCTTCTCCACAGCTAAGCTGGAAGTGGCATTTGCAGCTCGCAATAGTGCAGAGTTATCTCAAAGAAAGGGGCCACGGTGTTTCTGTACCTCTATTATGTTGGTGCAGCTTCGGAGCTTTTAAATATCTTGATATATCTCGAGAACTACGCATCTGATCAAAAAATATCATAGAACATAAAAAGTAGGAAACTTAATTCTCTACAAAAAAGGTCTCTTAACGTTTTGCAATAGCTCGCTTCGTTTCCGAGATATTTGCAGATTTATCTCAAGGGAAGGGTCCTGATGGACATTTTTCGAGATATTTCTTCTTCTTGTTGTTCTTCTTCTGCACAGCTAAACTGGAAGTGGCATTTCCAGCTCGCAATCGTGCAGAGTTATCTCAAAGAAAGGGGCCACGGTGTTTCTGGACCTCTATTATGTTGGTGCAGCTTCGGAGCTTTTAAATATCTTGATATATCTCGAGAACTACGCATCTGATCAAAAAATATCATAGAACATAAAAAGTAGGAAACTTAATTCTCTACAAAAAAGGTCTCTCAACGTTTTGCAATAGCTCGCTTCGTTTCCGAGATATTTGCAGATTTATCTCAAGGGAAGGGTCCTGATGGACATTTTTCGAGATATTTCTTCTTCTTGTTGTTCTTCTTCTGCACAGCTAAACTGGAAGTGACATTTCCAGCTCGCAATCGTGCAGAGTTATCTCAAAGAAAGGGGCCACGGTGTTTCTGTATCTCTATTATGTTGGTGCGGCTTCGGAACTTTTAAATATCTTGATATATCTCGAGAACTACGCCTCTGATCGAAAAATATCATAGAACATAAAAAGTAGGAAACTTAATTCTCTACAAAAAAGGTCTCTTAACATTTTGCCATAGCTCGCTTCGTTTCCGAGATATTTGCAGATTTATCTCAAGGGAAGGGGCCTGACGGACATATTTCGAGATATTTCTTCTTCTTGTTGTTCTTCTTCTGCACAGCTAAGCTGGAAGTGGCATTTGCAGCTCGCAATAGTGCAGAGTTATCGCAAAGAAAGGGGCCACGGTGTTTCTGTATCTCTATTATGTTGGTGCCGCTTCGGAACTTTTAAATATCTTGATATATCTCGAGAACTACGCATCTGATCAAAAAATATCATAGAACATAAAAAGTAGGAAACCTAATTTTCTACAACAAAGGTCTCTTAACATTTTGCCGTAGCTCGCTTCGTTTCCGAGATATTTGCAGATTTATCTCAAGGGAAGGGGTCTGACGGACATATTTCGAGATATTTCTTCTTCTTGTTGTTCTTCTTCTGCACAGCTAAGCTGGAAGTGGCATTTGCAGCTCGCAATAGTGCAGAGTTATCTCAAAGAAAGG
The DNA here is from genome assembly GCF_051020975.1 of Osmia lignaria lignaria. NCBI lineage: Eukaryota > Metazoa > Arthropoda > Insecta > Hymenoptera > Megachilidae > Osmia > Osmia lignaria. The sequence continues at coordinate 8,548,031 of NW_027478169.1, read as the reverse complement.
GGCCACGGTGTTTCTGTATCTCTATTATGTTGGTGCGGCTTCGGAACTTTTAAATATCTTGATATATCTCGAGAACTACGCATCTGATCGAAAAATATCATAGAACACAAAAAGTAGGAAACTTAATTCTCTACAAAACAGGTCTCTTAACATTTTGCCATAGCTCGCTTCGTTTCCGAGATATTTGCAGATTTATCTCAAGGGAAGGGGCCTGTCGGACATATTTCGAGATATTTCTTCTTCTTGTTGTTCTTCTTCTGCACTGCTAAGCTGGAAGTGGCATTTGCAGCTCGCAGTAGTGCAGAGTTATCTCAAAGAAAGGGGCCACGGTGTTTCTGTATCTCTATTATGTTGGTGCGGCTTCGGAACTTTTAAATATCTTTATATATCTCGAGAACTACGCATCCGATCAAAAAATATCATAGAACATAAAAAGTAGGAAACTTAATTCTCTACAAAAAAGGTCTCTCAACATTTTGCCATAGCTCGCTTCGTTTCCGAGATATTTGCAGATTTATCTCGAGGGAAGGGGCCTGACGGACATATTTCGAGATATTTCTTCTTCTTGTTGTTCTTCTTCTGCACAGCTAAGCTGGAAGCGGCATTTGCGGCTCGCACTAGTGCAGAGTTATCTCAAAGAAAGGGGCCACGGTGTTTCTGTATCTCTATTATGTTGGTGCAGCTTCGGATCTTTTAAATATCTCGATATATCTCGAAAACTACGCTTCTGATCAAAAAATGTCATAGAACATAAATTGTAGGAAACATAATTCTCTACAAAAAAGGTCTCTTAACATTTTGCCATAGCTCGTTTCGTTTCCGAGATATTTGCAGATATATCTCAAGGGAAGGGGCCTGACGGACATATTTCGAGATATTTCCTCTTCTTGTTGTTCTTCTTCTGCACAGCTAAACTGGAAGTGGCATTTCCAGCTCGCAATAGCGCAGAGTTATCTCAAAGAAAGGGGCCACGGTGTTTCTGTATCTCTATTATGTTGGTGCGGCTTCGGAACTTTTAAATATCTTGATATATCTCGACAACTACGCATCTGATCAAAAAATATCATAGAACATAAAAAGTAGGAAACTTAATTCTCTACAAATAAGGTCTCTTAACATTTTGCCATAGCTCGCTTCGTTTCCGAGATATTTGCAGATTTATCTCAAGGGAAGGGGCCTGACGGACATATTTCGAGATATTTCTTCTTCTTGTTGTTCTTCTTCTGCACAGCTAAGCTGGAAGTGGCATTTGCAGCTCGCAATAGTGCAGAGTTATCTCAAAGAAAGGGGCCACGGTGTTTCTGTATCTCTATTATGTTGGTGCGGCTTCGGAACTTTTAAATATCTTGATATATCTCGAGAACTACGCATCTGATCAAAAAATATCATAGAACATAAAAAGTAGGAAACTTAATTCTCTACAAAAAAGGTCTCTTAACATTTTGCCATAGCTCGCTTCGTTTCCAAGATACTTGCAGATTTATCTCAAGGGAAGGGGCCTGACGGACATATTTCGAGATATTTCTTCTTCTTGTTGTTCTTCTTCTGCACAGCTAAGCTGGAAGTGGCATTTGCAGCTCGCAATAGTGCAGAGTTATCTCAAAGAAAGGGGCCACGGTGTTTCTGTATCTCTATTATGTTGGTGCGGCTTCGGAACTTTTAAATATCTTGATATATCTCGAGAACTACGCATCTGATCAAAAAATATCATAGAACATAAAAAGTAGAAAACTTAATTCTCTACAAAAAAGGTCTCTCAACATTTTGCCATAGCTCGCTTCGTTTCCGAGATATATGCAGATTTATCTCAAGGGAAGGGGCCTGACGGACATATTTCGAGATATTTCTTCTTCTTGTTGTTCTTCTTCTGCACAGCTAAGCTGGAAGTGGCATTTGCAGCTCGCAATAGTGCAGAGTTATCTCAAAGAAAGGGGCCACGGTGTTTCTGTATCTCTATTATGTTGGTGCGGCTTCGGAACTTTTAAATATCTTGATATATCTCGACAACTACGCATCTGATCAAAAAATATCATAGAACATAAAAAGTAGGAAACTTAATTCTCTACAAATAAGGTCTCTTAACATTTTGCCATAGCTCGCTTCGTTTCCGAGATATTTGCAGATTTATCTCAAGGGAAGGGGCCTGACGGACATATTTCGAGATATTTCTTCTTCTTGTTGTTCTTCTTCTGCACAGCTAAGCTGGAAGTGGCATTTGCAGCTCGCAATAGTGCAGAGTTATCTCAAAGAAAGGGGCCACGGTGTTTCTGTATCTCTATTATGTTGGTGCGGCTTCGGAACTTTTAAATATCTTGATATATCTCGAGAACTACGCATCTGATCAAAAAATATCATAGAACATAAAAAGTAGGAAACTTAATTCTCTACAAAAAAGGTCTCTTAACATTTTGCCATAGCTCGCTTCGTTTCCAAGATACTTGCAGATTTATCTCAAGGGAAGGGGCCTGACGGACATATTTCGAGATATTTCTTCTTCTTGTTGTTCTTCTTCTGCACAGCTAAGCTGGAAGTGGCATTTGCAGCTCGCAATAGTGCAGAGTTATCTCAAAGAAAGGGGCCACGGTGTTTCTGTATCTCTATTATGTTGGTGCGGCTTCGGAACTTTTAAATATCTTGATATATCTCGAGAACTACGCATCTGATCAAAAAATATCATAGAACATAAAAAGTAGAAAACTTAATTCTCTACAAAAAAGGTCTCTCAACATTTTGCCATAGCTCGCTTCGTTTCCGAGATATATGCAGATTTATCTCAAGGGAAGGGGCCTGACGGACATATTTCGAGATATTTCTTCTTCTTGTTGTTCTTCTTCTGCACAGCTAAGCTGGAAGTGGCATTTGCAGCTCGCAATAGTGCAGAGTTATCTCAAAGAAAGGGGCCACGGTGTTTCTGTATCTCTATTATGTTGGTGCGGCTTCGGAACTTTTAAATATCTTGATATATCTCGAGAACTACGCATCTGATCAAATAATATCATAGAACATAAAAAGTAGGAAACTTAATTCTCCACAAATAAGGTCTCTTAACATTTTGCCATAGCTCGCTTCGTTTCCGAGATATTTGCAGATTTATCTCAAGGGAAGGGGCCTGACGGACATATTTCGAGATATTTCTTCTTCTTGTTGGTCTTCTTCTGCACAGCTAAGCTGGAAGTGGCATTTGCAGCTCGCAATAGTGCAGAGTTATCTCAAAGAAAGGGGCCACGGTGTTTCTGTATCTCTATTATGTTGGCGCGGCTTCGGAACTTTTAAATATCTTGATATATCTCGAGAGCTACGCATCCGATCAAAAAATATCATAGAACATAAAAAGTAGGAAACTTAATTCTCTACAAAAAAGGTCTCTTAACATTTTGCCATAGCTCGCTTCGTTTCCGAGATATTTGCAGATTTATCTCGAGGGAAGGGGCCTGACGGACATATTTCGAGATATTTCTTCTTCTTGTTGTTCTTCTTCTGCACAGCTAAGCTGGACGTGGCATTTACAGCTCGCAATAGTGCAGAGTTATCTCAAAGAAAGGGGCCACGGTGTTTCTGTATCTCTATTATGTTGGTGCGACTTCGGAACTTTTAAATATCTTGATATATCTCGAGAGCTACGCATCCGATCAAAAAATATCATAGAACATAAAAAGTAGGAAACTTAATTCTCTACAAAAAAGGTCTCTTAACATTTTGCCATAGCTCGCTTCGTTTCCGAGATATTTGCAGATTTATCTCGAGGGAAGGGGCCTGACGGACATATTTCGAGATATTTCTTCTTCTTCTTGTTCTTCTTCTGCACAGCTAAGCTGGAAGCGGCATTTGCGGCTCGCACTAGTGCAGAGTTATCTCAAAGAAAGGGGCCACGGTGTTTCTGTATCTCTATTATGTTGGTGCAGCTTCGGATCTTTTAAATATCTCGATATATCTCGAAAACTACGCTTCTGATCAAAAAATGTCATAGAACATAAATTGTAGGAAACATAATTCTCTACAAAAAAGGTCTCTTAACATTTTGCCATAGCTCGTTTTGTTTCCGAGATATTTGCAGATATATCTCAAGGGAAGGGGCCTGACGGACATATTTCGAGATATTTCCTCTTCTTGTTGTTCTTCTTCTGCACAGCTAAACTGGAAGTGGCATTTCCAGCTCGCAATAGCGCAGAGTTATCTCAAAGAAAGGGGCCACGGTGTTTCTGTATCTCTATTATGTTGGTGCGGCTTCGGAACTTTTAAATATCTTGATATATCTCGAGAACTACGCATCTGATCAAAAAATATCATAGAACATAAAAAGTAGGAAACTTAATTCTCTACAAATAAGGTCTCTTAACATTTTGCCATAGCTCGCTTCGTTTCCGAGATATTTGCAGATTTATCTCAAGGGAAGGGGCCTGACGGACATATTTCGAGATATTTCTTCTTCTTGTTGTTCTTCTTCTGCACAGCTAAGCTGGAAGTGGCATTTGCAGCTCGCAATAGTGCAGAGTTATCTCAAAGAAAGGGGCAACGGTGTTTCTGTATCTCTATTATGTTGGTGCGGCTTCGGAACTTTTAAATATCTTGATATATCTCGAGAACTACGCATCTGATCAAAAAATATCATAGAACATAAAAAGTAGGAAACTTAATTCTCTACAAAAAAGGTCTCTTAACATTTTGCCATAGCTCGCTTCGTTTCCAAGATACTTGCAGATTTATCTCAAGGGAAGGGGCCTGACGGACATATTTCGAGATATTTCTTCTTCTTGTTGTTCTTCTTCTGCACAGCTAAGCTGGAAGTGGCATTTGCAGCTCGCAATAGTGCAGAGTTATCTCAAAGAAAGGGGCCACGGTGTTTCTGTATCTCTATTATGTTGGTGCGGCTTCGGAACTTTTAAATATCTTGATATATCTCGAGAACTACGCATCTGATCAAAAAATATCATAGAACATAAAAAGTAGAAAACTAAATTCTCTACAAAAAAGGTCTCTCAACATTTTGCCATAGCTCGCTTCGTTTCCGAGATATATGCAGATTTATCTCAAGGGAAGGGGCCTGACGGACATATTTCGAGATATTTCTTCTTCTTGTTGTTCTTCTTCTGCACAGCTAAGCTGGAAGTGGCATTTGCAGCTCGCAATAGTGCAGAGTTATCTCAAAGAAAGGGGCCACGGTGTTTCTGTATCTCTATTATGTTGGTGCGGCTTCGGAACTTTTAAATATCTTGATATATCTCGAGAACTACGCATCTGATCAAATAATATCATAGAACATAAAAAGTAGGAAACTTAATTCTCCACAAATAAGGTCTCTTAACATTTTGCCATAGCTCGCTTCGTTTCCGAGATATTTGCAGATTTATCTCAAGGGAAGGGGCCTGACGGACATATTTCGAGATATTTCTTCTTCTTGTTGGTCTTCTTCTGCACAGCTAAGCTGGAAGTGGCATTTGCAGCTCGCAATAGTGCAGAGTTATCTCAAAGAAAGGGGCCACGGTGTTTCTGTATCTCTATTATGTTGGTGCGGCTTCGGAACTTTTAAATATCTTGATATATCTCGAGAGCTACGCATCCGATCAAAAAATATCATAGAACATAAAAAGTAGGAAACTTAATTCTCTACAAAAAAGGTCTCTTAACATTTTGCCATAGCTCGCTTCGTTTCCGAGATATTTGCAGATTTATCTCGAGGGAAGGGGCCTGACGGACATATTTCGAGATATTTCTTCTTCTTGTTGTTCTTCTTCTGCACAGCTAAGCTGGACGTGGCATTTACAGCTCGCAATAGTGCAGAGTTATCTCAAAGAAAGGGGCCACGGTGTTTCTGTATCTCTATTATGTTGGTGCGACTTCGGAACTTTTAAATATCTTGATATATCTCGAGAGCTACGCATCCGATCAAAAAATATCATAGAACATAAAAAGTAGGAAACTTAATTCTCTACAAAAAAGGTCTCTTAACATTTTGCCATAGCTCGCTTCGTTTCCGAGATATTTGCAGATTTATCTCGAGGGAAGGGGCCTGACGGACATATTTCGAGATATTTCTTCTTCTTGTTGTTCTTCTTCTGCACAGCTAAGCTGGAAGCGGCATTTGCGGCTCGCACTAGCGCAGAGTTATCTCAAAGAAAGGGGCCACGGTGTTTCTGTATCTCTATTATGTTGGTGCAGCTTCGGATCTTTTAAATATCTCGATATATCTCGAAAACTACGCTTCTGATCAAAAAATGTCATAGAACATAAATTGTAGGAAACATAATTCTCTACAAAAAAGGTCTCTTAACATTTTGCCATAGCTCGTTTTGTTTCCGAGATATTTGCAGATATATCTCAAGGGAAGGGGCCTGACGGACATATTTCGAGATATTTCTTCTTCTTGTTGTTCTTCTTCTGCACAGCTAAACTGGAAGTGGCATTTCCAGCTCGCAATAGTGCAGAGTTATCTGAAAGAAAGGGGCCACGGTGTTTCTGTATCTCTATTATGTTGGTGCGGCTTCGGAACTTTTAAATATCTTGATATATCTCGAAAACTACGCTTCTGATCAAAAAATATCATAGAACATAAATTGTAGGAAACATAATTCTCTACAAAAAAGGTCTCTTAACATTTTGCCATAGCGCGCTTCGCTTCCGAGATATATGCAGATTTATCTCAAGTGAAGGGGCCTGACGGACATATTTCGAGATATTTCTTCTTCTTGTTGTTCTTCTTCTGCACAGCTAAGCTGGAAGTGGCATTTGCAGCTCGCAATAGTGCAGAGTTATCTCAAAGAAAGGGGCCACGGTGTTTCTGTATCTCTATTATGTTGGTGCGGCTTCGGAACTTTTAAATATCTTGATATATCTCGAGAACTACGCATCTGATCAAATAATATCATAGAACATAAAAAGTAGGAAACTTAATTCTCCACAAATAAGGTCTCTTAACATTTTGCCATAGCTCGCTTCGTTTCCGAGATATTTGCAGATTTATCTCAAGGGAAGGGGCCTGACGGACATATTTCGAGATATTTCTTCTTCTTGTTGGTCTTCTTCTGCACAGCTAAGCTGGAAGTGGCATTTGCAGCTCGCAATAGTGCAGAGTTATCTCGAAGAAAGGGGCCACGGTGTTTCTGTATCTCTATTATGTTGGTGCGGCTTCGGAACTTTTAAATATCTTGATATATCTCGAGAACTACGCATCAGATCAAAAAATATCATAGAACATAAAAAGTAGGAAACTTAATTCTCTACAAAAAAAGTCTCTTAACATTTTGCCATAGCTCTCTTCGTTTCCGAGATATTTGCAGATTTATCTCAAGGGAAGGGGCCTGACGGACATATTTCGAGATATTTCTTCTTCTTGTTGTTCTTCTGCACAGCTAAGCTGGAAGTGGCATTTGCAGCTCGCAATAGTGCATAGTTATCTGAAAGAAAGGGGCCACGGTGTTTCTGTATCTCTATTATGTTGGTGCGGCTTCGGAACTTTTAAATATCTCGATGTATCTCGAGAACTACGCATCTGATCAAAAAATATCATAGAACATAAAAAGTAGGAAACTTAATTCTCTACAAATAAGGTCTCTTAACATTTTGCCATAGCTCGCTTCGTTTCCGAGATATTTGCAGATTTATCTCAAGGGAAGGGGCCTGACGGACATTTTTCGAGATATTTCTTCTTCTTGTTGTTCTTCTTCTGCACAGCTAAGCTGGAAGTGGCATTTGCAGCTCGCAATAGTGCAGAGTTATCTCGAAGAAAGGGGCCACGGTGTTTCTGTATCTCTATTATGTTGGTGCGGCTTCGGAACTTTTAAATATCTTGATATATCTCGAGAACTACGCATCTGATCAAAAAATATCATAGAACATAAAAAGTAGGAAACTTAATTCTCTACAAAAAAGGTCTCTTAACATTTTGCCATAGCTCGGTTCGTTTCCAAGATACTTGCAGATTTATCTCAAGGGAAGGGGCCTGACGGACATATTTCGAGATATTTCTTCTTCTTGTTGTTCTTCTTCTGCACAGCTAAACTGGAAGTGGCATTTCCAGCTCGCAGTAGTGCCGAGTTATCTCAAAGAAAGGGGCCACGGTGTTTCTGTATCTCTATTATGTTGGTGCGGCTTCGGAACTTTTAAATATCTTGATATATCTCGAGAACTACGCATCCGATCAAAAAATATCATAGAACATAAAAAGTAGGAAACTTAATTCTCTACAAAAAAGGTCTCTTCACATTTTGCCATAGCTCGCTTCGTTTCCGAGATATTTGCAGATTTTTCTCGAGGGAAGGGGCCTGACGGACATATTTCGAGATATTTCTTCTTCTTGTTGTTCTTCTTCTGCACAGCTAAGCTGGAAGCGGCATTTGCGGCTCGCACTAGTGCAGAGTTATGTCAAAGAAAGGGGCCACGGTGTTTCTGTATCTCTATAATGTTGGTGCAGCTTCGGATCTTTTAAATATCTCGATATATCTCGAAAACTACGCTTCTGATCAAAAAATATCATAGAACATAAATTGTAGGAAACATAATTCTCTACAAAAAAGGTCTCTTAACATTTTGCCATAGCTCGTTTCGTTTCCGAGATATTTGCAGATATATCTCAAGGGAAGGGGCCTGACGGACATATTTCGAGATATTTCCTCTTCTTGTTGTTCTTCTTCTGCACAGCTAAACTGGAAGTGGCATTTCCAGCTCGCAATAGCGCAGAGTTATCTCAAAGAAAGGGGCCACGGTGTTTCTGTATCTCTATTATGTTGGTGCGGCTTCGGAACTTTTAGATATCTTGATATATCTCGAGAACTACGCATCTGATCAAAAAATATCATAGAACATAAAAAGTAGGAACCTTAATTCTCTACAAAAAAGGTCTCTTAACATTTTGCCATAGCTCGCTTCGTTTCCGAGATATTTGCAGATTTATCTCAAGGGAAGGGGCCTGACGGACATATTTCGAGATATTTCTTCTTCTTGTTGTTCTTCTTCTGCACAGCTAAACTGGAAGTGGCATTTCCAGCTCGCAGTAGTGCCGAGTTATCTCAAAGAAAGGGGCCACGGTGTTTCTGTATCTCTATTATGTTGGTGCGGCTTCGGAACTTTTAAATATCTTGATATATCTCGAGAACTACGCATCCGATCAAAAAATATCATAGAACATAAAAAGTAGGAAACTTAATTCTCTACAAAAAAGGTCTCTTCACATTTTGCCATAGCTCGCTTCGTTTCCGAGATATTTGCAGATTTTTCTCGAGGGAAGGGGCCTGACGGACATATTTCGAGATATTTCTTCTTCTTGTTGTTCTTCTTCTGCACAGCTAAGCTGGAAGCGGCATTTGCGGCTCGCACTAGTGCAGAGTTATGTCAAAGAAAGGGGCCACGGTGTTTCTGTATCTCTATAATGTTGGTGCAGCTTCGGATCTTTTAAATATCTCGATATATCTCGAAAACTACGCTTCTGATCAAAAAATATCATAGAACATAAATTGTAGGAAACATAATTCTCTACAAAAAAGGTCTCTTAACATTTTGCCATAGCTCGTTTCGTTTCCGAGATATTTGCAGATATATCTCAAGGGAAGGGGCCTGACGGACATATTTCGAGATATTTCCTCTTCTTGTTGTTCTTCTCCTGCACAGCTAAACTGGAAGTGGCATTTCCAGCTCGCAATAGCGCAGAGTTATCTCAAAGAAAGGGGCCACGGTGTTTCTGTATCTCTATTATGTTGGTGCGGCTTCGGAACTTTTAGATATCTTGATATATCTCGAGAACTACGCATCTGATCAAAAAATATCATAGAACATAAAAAGTAGGAACCTTAATTCTCTACAAAAAAGGTCTCTTAACATTTTGCCATAGCTCGCTTCGTTTCCGAGATATTTGCAGATTTATCTCAAGGGAAGGGGCCTGACGGACATATTTCGAGATATTTCTTCTTCTTGTTGTTCTTCTTCTGCACAGCTAAGCTGGAAGTGGCATTTGCAGCTCGCAATAGTGCAGAGTTATCTCTAAGAAAGGGGCCACGGTGTTTCTGTATCTCTATTATGTTGGTGCGGCTTCGGATCTTTTAAATATCTCGATATATCTCGAAAACTACGCTTCTGATCAAAAAATATCATAGAACCTAAATTGTGGGAAATATAATTCTCTACAAAAAAGGTCTCTTAACATTTTGCCGTAGCTCGCTTCGTTTCCGAGATATTTGCAGATTTATCTCAAGGGAAGGGGCCTGACGGACATATTTCCAGATATTTCTTCTTCTTGTTGTTCTTCTTCTGCACAGCTAAGCTGGAAGTGGCATTTGCAGCTCGCAATAGTGCAGAGTTATCTCAAAGAAAGGGGCCACGGTGTTTCTGTATCTCTATTATGTTGGTGCGGCTTCGGAACTTTTAAATATCTTGATATATCTCGAGAACTACGCATCCGATCAAAAAATATCATAGAACATAAAAAGGAGGAAACTTCATTCTCTACAAAAAAGGTCTCTTAACATTTTGCCATAGCTCGCTTCGTTTCCGAGATATTTGCAGATTTATCTCGAGGGAAGGGGCCTGACGGACATATTTCGAGATATTTCTTCTTCTTGTTGTTCTTCTTCTGCACAGCTAAACTGGAAGTGGCATTTCCAGCTCGCAATAGCGCAGAGTTATCTCAAAGAAAGGGGCCACGGTGTTTCTGTATCTCTATTATGTTGGTGCGGCTTCGGAACTTTTAAATATCTTGATATATCTCGAGAACTACGCATCTGATCAAAAAATATCATAGAACATAAAAAGTAGGAAACTTAATTCTCTACAAATAAGGTCTCTTAACATTTTGCCCTAGCTCGCTTCGTTTCCTAGATATTTGCAGATTTATCTCAAGGGAAGGGGCCTGACGGACATTTTTCGAGATATTTCTTCTTCTTGTTGTTCTTCTTCTGCACAGCTAAGCTGGAAGTGGCATTTGCAGCTCGCAATAGTGCAGAGTTATCTCGAAGAAAGGGGCCACGGTGTTTCTGTATCTCTATTATGTTGGTGCGGCTTCGGAACTTTTAGATATCTTGATATATCTCGAGAACTACGCATCTGATCAAAAAATATCATAGAACATAAAAAGTAGGAAACTTAATTCTCTACAAAAAAGGTCTCTTAACATTTTGCCATAGCTCGCTTCGTTTCCGAGATATTTGCAGATTTATCTCAAGGGAAGGGGCCTGACGGACATATTTCGAGATATTTCTTCTTCTTGTTGTTCTTCTTCTGCACAGCTAAGCTGGAAGTGGCATTTGCAGCTCGCAATAGTGCAGAGTTATCTCAAAGAAAGGGGCCACGGTGTTTCTTTTTCTCTATTATGTTGGTGCGGCTTCGGATTTTTTAAATATCTTGATATATCTCGAGAACTACGCATCCGATCCAAAAATATCATAGAGCATAAAAAGTAGGAAACTTAATTCTCTACAAAAAAGGTCTCTTAACATTTTGCCATAGCTCGTTTCGTTTCCGAGATATTTGCAGATATATCTCAAGGGAAGGGGCCTGACGGACATATTTCGAGATATTTCCTCTTCTTGTTGTTCTTCTTCTGCACAGCTAAACTGGAAGTGGCATTTCCAGCTCGCAATAGCGCAGAGTTATCTCAAAGAAAGGGGCCACGGTGTTTCTGTATCTCTATTATGTTGGTGCGTCTTCGGAACTTTTAAATATCTCGATATATCTCGAAAACTACGCTTCTGATCAGAAAATATCATAGAACATAAATTGTAGGAAACATAATTCTCTACAGAAAACGTCTCTTAACATTTTGCCATAGCTCGCTTCGTTTCCGAGATATTTGCAGATTCAGCTCAAAGGAACTGGCCTGACGGACATATTTCGAGATATTTTTTCTTCTTGTTGTTCTTCCTCTGCACAGCTAAGCTGGAAGTGGCATCTGCAGCTCGCAATAGTGCAGAGTTATCTCAAAGAAAGGGGCCACGGTGTTTCTGTATCTCTATTATGTTGGTGCGGCTTCGGATCTTTTAAATATCTCGATATATCTCGAAAACTACGCTTCTGATCAAAAAATATCATAGAACCTAAATTGTGGGAAATATAATTCTCTACAAAAAAGGTCTCTTAACATTTTGCCGTAGCTCGCTTCGTTTCCGAGATATTTGCAGATTTATCTCAAGGGAAGGGGCCTGACGGACATATTTCCAGATATTTCTTCTTCTTGTTGTTCTTCTTCTGCACAGCTAAGCTGGAAGTGGCATTTGCAGCTCGCAATAGTGCAGAGTTATCTCAAAGAAAGGGGCCACGGTGTTTCTGTATCTCTATTATGTTGGTGCGGCTTCGGAACTTTTAAATATCTTGATATATCTCGAGAACTACGCATCCGATCAAAAAATATCATAGAACATGAAAAGTAGGAAACTTAATTCTCTACAAAAAAGGTCTCTTCACATTTTGCCATAGCTCGCTTCGTTTCCGAGATATTTGCAGATTTATCTCGAGGGAAGGGGCCTGACGGACATATTTCGAGATATTTCTTCTTCTTGTTGTTCTTCTTCTGCACAGCTAAGCTGGAAGCGGCATTTGCGGCTCGCACTAGGGCAGAGTTATCTCAAAGAAAGGGGCCACGGTGTTTCTGTATCTCTATTATGTTGGTGCAGCTTCGGATTTTTTAAATATCTCGATATATCTCGAAAACTACGCTTCTGATCAAAAAATATCATAGAACATAAATTGTAGGAAACATAATTCTCTACAAAAAAGGTCTCTTAACATTTTGCCATAGCTCGCTTCGCTTCCGAGATATATGCAGATTTATCTCAAGGGAAGGGGCCTGACGGACATATTTCGAGATATTTCTTCTTCTTGTTGTTCTTCTTCTGCACAGCTAAGCTGGAAGTGGCATTTGCAGCTCGCAATAGTGCAGAGTTATCTCAAAGAAAGGGGCCACGGTGTTTCTGTATCTCTATTATGTTGGTGCGGCTTCGGAACTTTTAAATATCTTGATATATCTCGAGAACTACGCATCTGATCAAATAATATCATAGAACATAAAAAGTAGGAAACTTAATTCTCCACAAATAAGGTCTCTTAACATTTTGCCATAGCTCGCTTCGTTTCCGAGATATTTGCAGATTTATCTCAAGGGAAGGGGCCTGACGGACATATTTCGAGATATTTCTTCTTCTTGTTGGTCTTCTTCTGCACAGCTAAGCTGGAAGTGGCATTTGCAGCTCGCAATAGTGCAGAGTTATCTCGAAGAAAGGGGCCACGGTGTTTCTGTATCTCTATTATGTTGGTGCGGCTTCGGAACTTTTAAATATCTTGATATATCTCGAGAACTACGCATCAGATCAAAAAATATCATAGAACATAAAAAGTAGGAAACTTAATTCTCTACAAAAAAAGTCTCTTAACATTTTGCCATAGCTCTCTTCGTTTCCGAGATATTTGCAGATTTATCTCAAGGGAAGGGGCCTGACGGACATATTTCGAGATATTTCTTCTTCTTGTTGTTCTTCTGCACAGCTAAGCTGGAAGTGGCATTTGCAGCTCGCAATAGTGCATAGTTATCTGAAAGAAAGGGGCCACGGTGTTTCTGTATCTCTATTATGTTGGTGCGGCTTCGGAACTTTTAAATATCTCGATGTATCTCGAGAACTACGCATCTGATCAAAAAATATCATAGAACATAAAAAGTAGGAAACTTAATTCTCTACAAATAAGGTCTCTTAACATTTTGCCATAGCTCGCTTCGTTTCCGAGATATTTGCAGATTTATCTCAAGGGAAGGGGCCTGACGGACATATTTCGAGATATTTCTTCTTCTTGTTGTTCTTCTTCTGCACAGCTAAACTGGAAGTGGCATTTCCAGCTCGCAGTAGTGCCGAGTTATCTCAAAGAAAGGGGCCACGGTGTTTCTGTATCTCTATTATGTTGGTGCGGCTTCGGAACTTTTAAATATCTTGATATATCTCGAGAACTACGCATCCGATCAAAAAATATCATAGAACATAAAAAGTAGGAAACTTAATTCTCTACAAAAAAGGTCTCTTCACATTTTGCCATAGCTCGCTTCGTTTCCGAGATATTTGCAGATTTTTCTCGAGGGAAGGGGACTGACGGACATATTTCGAGATATTTCTTCTTCTTGTTGTTCTTCTTCTGCACAGCTAAGCTGGAAGCGGCATTTGCGGCTCGCACTAGTGCAGAGTTATCTCAAAGAAAGGGGCCACGGTGTTTCTGTATCTCTATAATGTTGGTGCAGCTTCGGATCTTTTAAATATCTCGATATATCTCGAAAACTACGCTTCTGATCAAAAAATATCATAGAACATAAATTGTAGGAAACATAATTCTCTACAAATAAGGTCTCTTAACATTTTGCCCTAGCTCGCTTCGTTTCCTAGATATTTGCAGATCTATCTCAAGGGAAGGGGCCTGACGGACATTTTTCGAGATATTTCTTCTTCTTGTTGTTCTTCTTCTGCACAGCTAAGCTGGAAGTGGCATTTGCAGCTCGCAATAGTGCAGAGTTATCTCGAAGAAAGGGGCCACGGTGTTTCTGTATCTCTATTATGTTGGTGCGGCTTCGGAACTTTTAGATATCTTGATATATCTCGAGAACTACGCATCCGATCCAAAAATATCATAGAGCATAAAAAGTAGGAAACTTAATTCTCTACAAAAAAGGTCTCTTAACATTTTGCCATAGCTCGTTTCGTTTCCGAGATATTTGCAGATATATCTCAAGGGAAGGGGCCTGACGGACATATTTCGAGATATTTCCTCTTCTTGTTGTTCTTCTTCTGCACAGCTAAACTGGAAGTGGCATTTCCAGCTCGCAATAGCGCAGAGTTATCTCAAAGAAAGGGGCCACGGTGTTTCTGTATCTCTATTATGTTGGTGCGTCTTCGGAACTTTTAAATATCTCGATATATCTCGAAAACTACGCTTCTGATCAGAAAATATCATAGAACATAAATTGTAGGAAACATAATTCTCTACAAAAAACGTCTCTTAACATTTTGCCATAGCTCGCTTCGTTTCCGAGATATTTGCAGATTCAGCTCAAAGGAACTGGCCTGACGGACATATTTCGAGATATTTTTTCTTCTTGTTGTTCTTCCTCTGCACAGCTAAGCTGGAAGTGGCATCTGCAGCTCGCAATAGTGCAGAGTTATCTCAAAGAAAGGGGCCACGGTGTTTCTGTATCTCTATTATGTTGGTGCGGCTTCGGATCTTTTAAATATCTCGATATATCTCGAAAACTACGGTTCTGATCAAAAAATATCATAGAACCTAAATTGTGGGAAATATAATTCTCTACAAAAAAGGTCTCTTAACATTTTGCCGTAGCTCGCTTCGTTTCCGAGATATTTGCAGATTTATCTCAAGGGAAGGGGCCTGACGGACATATTTCCAGATATTTCTTCTTCTTGTTGTTCTTCTTCTGCACAGCTAAGCTGGAAGTGGCATTTGCAGCTCGCAATAGTGCAGAGTTATCTCAAAGAAAGGGGCCACGGTGTTTCTGTATCTCTATTATGTTGGTGCGGCTTCGGAACTTTTAAATATCTTGATATATCTCGAGAACTACGCATTCGATCAAAAAATATCATAGAACATGAAAAGTAGGAAACTTAATTCTCTACAAAAAAGGTCTCTTCACATTTTGCCATAGCTCGCTTCGTTTCCGAGATATTTGCAGATTTATCTCGAGGGAAGGGGCCTGACGGACATATTTCGAGATATTTCTTCTTCTTGTTGTTCTTCTTCTGCACAGCTAAGCTGGAAGCGGCATTTGCGGCTCGCACTAGGGCAGAGTTATCTCAAAGAAAGGGGCCACGGTGTTTCTGTATCTCTATTATGTTGGTGCAGCTTCGAATTTTTTAAATATCTCGATATATCTCGAAAACTACGCTTCTGATCAAAAAATATCATAGAACATAAATTGTAGGAAACATAATTCTCTACAAAAAAGGTCTCTCAACATTTTGCCATAGCTCGCTTCGCTTCGGAGATATATGCAGATTTATCTCAAGGGAAGGGGCCTGACGGACATATTTCGAGATATTTCTTCTTCTTGTTGTTCTTCTTCTGCACAGCTAAGCTGGAAGTGGCATTTGCAGCTCGCAATAGTGCAGAGTTATCTCAAAGAAAGGGGCCACGGTGTTTCTGTATCTCTATTATGTTGGTGCGGCTTCGGAACTTTTAAATATCTTGATATATCTCGAGAACTACGCATCTGATCAAATAATATCATAGAACATAAAAAGTAGGAAACTTAATTCTCCACAAATAAGGTCTCTTAACATTTTGCCATAGCTCGCTTCGTTTCCGAGATATTTGCAGATTTATCTCAAGGGAAGGGGCCTGACGGACATATTTCGAGATATTTCTTCTTCTTGTTGGTCTTCTTCTGCACAGCTAAGCTGGAAGTGGCATTTGCAGCTCGCAATAGTGCAGAGTTATCTCGAAGAAAGGGGCCACGGTGTTTCTGTATCTCTATTATGTTGGTGCGGCTTCGGAACTTTTAAATATCTTGATATATCTCGAGAACTACGCATCAGATCAAAAAATATCATAGAACATAAAAAGTAGGAAACTTAATTCTCTACAAAAAAAGTCTCTTAACATTTTGCCATAGCTCTCTTCGTTTCCGAGATATTTGCAGATTTATCTCAAGGGAAGGGGCCTGACGGACATATTTCGAGATATTTCTTCTTCTTGTTGTTCTTCTGCACAGCTAAGCTGGAAGTGGCATTTGCAGCTCGCAATAGTGCATAGTTATCTGAAAGAAAGGGGCCACGGTGTTTCTGTATCTCTATTATGTTGGTGCGGCTTCGGAACATTTAAATATCTCGATGTATCTCGAGAACTACGCATCTGATCAAAAAATATCATAGAACATAAAAAGTAGGAAACTTAATTCTCTACAAATAAGGTCTCTTAACATTTTGCCATAGCTCGCTTCGTTTCCGAGATATTTGCAGATTTATCTCAAGGGAAGGGGCCTGACGGACATATTTCGAGATATTTCTTCTTCTTGTTGTTCTTCTTCTGCACAGCTAAACTGGAAGTGGCATTTCCAGCTCGCAGTAGTGCCGAGTTATCTCAAAGAAAGGGGCCACGGTGTTTCTGTATCTCTATTATGTTGGTGCGGCTTCGGAACTTTTAAATATCTTGATATATCTCGAGAACTACGCATCCGATCAAAAAATATCATAGAACATAAAAAGTAGGAAACTTAATTCTCTACAAAAAAGGTCTCTTCACATTTTGCCATAGCTCGCTTCGTTTCCGAGATATTTGCAGATTTTTCTCGAGGGAAGGGGCCTGACGGACATATTTCGAGATATTTCTTCTTCTTGTTGTTCTTCTTCTGCACAGCTAAGCTGGAAGCGGCATTTGCGGCTCGCACTAGTGCAGAGTTATCTCAAAGAAAGGGGCCACGGTGTTTCTGTATCTCTATAATGTTGGTGCAGCTTCGGATCTTTTAAATATCTCGATATATCTCGAAAACTACGCTTCTGATCAAAAAATATCATAGAACATAAATTGTAGGAAACATAATTCTCTACAAAAAAGGTCTCTTAACATTTTGCCATAGCTCGTTTCGTTTCCGAGATATTTGCAGATATATCTCAAGGGAAGGGGCCTGACGGACATATTTCGAGATATTTCCTCCTCTTGTTGTTCTTCTTCTGCACAGCTAAACTGGAAGTGGCATTTCCAGCTCGCAATAGCGCAGAGTTATCTCAAAGAAAGGGGCCACGGTGTTTCTGTATCTCTATTATGTTGGTGCGGCTTCGGAACTTTTAAATATCTTGATATATCTCGAGAACTACGCATCAGATCAAAAAATATCATAGAACATAAAAAGTAGGAAACTTAATTCTCTACAAAAAAAGTCTCTTAACATTTTGCCATAGCTCTCTTCGTTTCCGAGATATTTGCAGATTTATCTCAAGGGAAGGGGCCTGACGGACATATTTCGAGATATTTCTTCTTCTTGTTGTTCTTCTGCACAGCTAAGCTGGAAGTGGCATTTGCAGCTCGCAATAGTGCATAGTTATCTGAAAGAAAGGGGCCACGGTGTTTCTGTATCTCTATTATGTTGGTGCGGCTTCGGAACATTTAAATATCTCGATGTATCTCGAGAACTACGCATCTGATCAAAAAATATCATAGAACATAAAAAGTAGGAAACTTAATTCTCTACAAATAAGGTCTCTTAACATTTTGCCATAGCTCGCTTCGTTTCCGAGATATTTGCAGATTTATCTCAAGGGAAGGGGCCTGACGGACATATTTCGAGATATTTCTTCTTCTTGTTGTTCTTCTTCTGCACAGCTAAACTGGAAGTGGCATTTCCAGCTCGCAGTAGTGCCGAGTTATCTCAAAGAAAGGGGCCACGGTGTTTCTGTATCTCTATTATGTTGGTGCGGCTTCGGAACTTTTAAATATCTTGATATATCTCGAGAACTACGCATCCGATCAAAAAATATCATAGAACATAAAAAGTAGGAAACTTAATTCTCTACAAAAAAGGTCTCTTCACATTTTGCCATAGCTCGCTTCGTTTCCGAGATATTTGCAGATTTTTCTCGAGGGAAGGGGCCTGACGGACATATTTCGAGATATTTCTTCTTCTTGTTGTTCTTCTTCTGCACAGCTAAGCTGGAAGCGGCATTTGCGGCTCGCACTAGTGCAGAGTTATCTCAAAGAAAGGGGCCACGGTGTTTCTGTATCTCTATAATGTTGGTGCAGCTTCGGATCTTTTAAATATCTCGATATATCTCGAAAACTACGCTTCTGATCAAAAAATATCATAGAACATAAATTGTAGGAAACATAATTCTCTACAAAAAAGGTCTCTTAACATTTTGCCATAGCTCGTTTCGTTTCCGAGATATTTGCAGATATATCTCAAGGGAAGGGGCCTGACGGACATATTTCGAGATATTTCCTCCTCTTGTTGTTCTTCTTCTGCACAGCTAAACTGGAAGTGGCATTTCCAGCTCGCAATAGCGCAGAGTTATCTCAAAGAAAGGGGCCACGGTGTTTCTGTATCTCTATTATGTTGGTGCGGCTTCGGAACTTTTAAATATCTTGATATATCTCGAGAACTACGCATCTGATCAAAAAATATCATAGAACATAAAAAGTAGGAAACTTAATTCTCTACAAAAAAGGTCTCTTAACATTTTGCCATAGCTCGCTTCGTTTCCGAGATATTTGCAGATTTATCTCAAGGGAAGGGGCCTGACGGACATATTTCGAGATATTTCTTCTTCTTGTTGTTCTTCTTCTGCACAGCTAAGCTGGAAGTGGCATTTGCAGCTCGCAATAGTGCAGAGTTATCTCAAAGAAAGGGGCCACGGTGTTTCTGTATCTCTATTATGTTGGTGCGGCTTCGGATCTTTTAAATATCTCGATATATCTCGAAAACTACGCTTCTGATCAAAAAATATCATAGAACCTAAATTGTGGGAAATATAATTCTCTACAAAAAAGGTCTCTTAACATTTTGCCGTAGCTCGCTTCGTTTCCGAGATATTTGCAGATTTATCTCCAGGGAAGGGGCCTGACGGACATATTTCCAGATATTTCTTCTTCTTGTTGTTCTTCTTCTGCACAGCTAAGCTGGAAGTGGCATTTGCAGCTCGCAATAGTGCAGAGTTATCTCAAAGAAAGGGGCCACGGTGTTTCTGTATCTCTATTATGTTGGTGCGGCTTCGGAACTTTTAAATATCTTGATATATCTCGAGAACTACGCATCCGATCAAAAAATATCATAGAACATAAAAAGGAGGAAACTTCATTCTCTACAAAAAAGGTCTCTTAACATTTTGCCATAGCTCGCTTCGTTTCCGAGATATTTGCAGATTTATCTCGAGGGAAGGGGCCTGACGGACATATTTCGAGATATTTCTTCTTCTTGTTGTTCTTCTTCTGCACAGCTAAGCTGGAAGCGGCATTTGCGGCTCGCACTAGGGCAGAGTTATCTCAAAGAAAGGGGCCACGGTGTTTCTGTATCTCTATTATGTTGGTGCAGCTTCGGATCTTTTAAATATCTAGATATATCTCGAAAACTACGCTTCTGATCAAAAAATATCATAGAACATAAATTGTAGGAAACATAATTCTCTACAAAAAAGGTCTCTTAACATTTTGCCATAGCTCGTTTCGTTTCCGAGATATTTGCAGATATATCTCAAGGGAAGGGGCCTGACGGACATATTTCGAGATATTTCCTCTTCTTGTTGTTCTTCTTCTGCACAGCTAAACTGGAAGTGGCATTTCCAGCTCGCAATAGCGCAGAGTTATCTCAAAGAAAGGGGCCACGGTGTTTCTGTATCTCTATTATGTTGGTGCGGCTTCGGAACTTTTAAATATCTTGATATATCTCGAGAACTACGCATCTGATCAAAAAATATCATAGAACATAAAAAGTAGGAAACTTAATTCTCTACAAATAAGGTCTCTTAACATTTTGCCCTAGCTCGCTTCGTTTCCTAGATATTTGCAGATTTATCTCAAGGGAAGGGGCCTGACGGACATTTTTCGAGATATTTCTTCTTCTTGCTGTTCTTCTTCTGCACAGCTAAGCTGGAAGTGGCATTTGCAGCTCGCAATAGTGCAGAGTTATCTCGAAGAAAGGGGCCACGGTGTTTCTGTATCTCTATTATGTTGGTGCGGCTTCGGAACTTTTAGATATCTTGATATATCTCGAGAACTACGCATCTGATCAAAAAATAGCATAGAACATAAAAAGTAGGAAACTTAATTCTCTACAAAAAAGGTCTCTTAACATTTTGCCATAGCTCGCTTCGTTTCCGAGATATTTGCGGATTTATCTCAAGGGAAGGGGCCTGACGGACATATTTCGAGATATTTCTTCTTCTTGTTCTTCTTCTTCTGCACAGCTAAGCTGGAAGTGGCATTTGCAGCTCGCAATAGTGCAGAGTTATCTCAAAGAAAGGGGCCACGGTGTTTCTTTTTCTCTATTATGTTGGTGCGGCTTCGGATTTTTTAAATATCTTGATATATCTCGAGAACTACGCATCCGATCCAAAAATATCATAGAGCATAAAAAGTAGGAAACTTAATTCTCTACAAAAAAGGTCTCTTAACATTTTGCCATAGCTCGTTTCGTTTCCGAGATATTTGCAGATATATCTCAAGGGAAGGGGCCTGACGGACATATTTCGAGATATTTCCTCTTCTTGTTGTTCTTCTTCTGCACAGCTAAACTGGAAGTGGCATTTCCAGCTCGCAATAGCGCAGAGTTATCTCAAAGAAAGGGGCCACGGTGTTTCTGTATCTCTATTATGTTGGTGCGTCTTCGGAACTTTTAAATATCTCGATATATCTCGAAAACTACGCTTCTGATCAGAAAATATCATAGAACATAAATTGTAGGAAACATAATTCTCTACAAAAAACGTCTCTTAACATTTTGCCATAGCTCGCTTCGTTTCCGAGATATTTGCAGATTCAGCTCAAAGGAACTGGCCTGACGGACATATTTCGAGATATTTTTTCTTCTTGTTGTTCTTCCTCTGCACAGCTAAGCTGGAAGTGGCATCTGCAGCTCGCAATAGTGCAGAGTTATCTCAAAGAAAGGGGCCACGGTGTTTCTGTATCTCTATTATGTTGGTGCGGCTTCGGATCTTTTAAATATCTCGATATATCTCGAAAACTACGCTTCTGATCAAAAAATATCATAGAACCTAGATTGTGGGAAATATAATTCTCTACAAAAAAGGTCTCTTAACATTTTGCCGTAGCTCGCTTCGTTTCCGAGATATTTGCAGATTTATCTCAAGGGAAGGGGCCTGACGGACATATTTCCAGATATTTCTTCTTCTTGTTGTTCTTCTTCTGCACAGCTAAGCTGGAAGTGGCATTTGCAGCTCGCAATAGTGCAGAGTTATCTCAAAGAAAGGGGCCACGGTGTTTCTGTATCTCTATTATGTTGGTGCGGCTTCGGAACTTTTAAATATCTTGATATATCTCGAGAACTACGCATCCGATCAAAAAATATCATAGAACATAAATTGTAGGAAACATAATTCTCTACAAAAAAGGTCTCTTAACATTTTGCCATAGCTCGTTTCGTTTCCGAGATATTTGCAGATATATCTCAAGGGAAGGGGCCTGACGGACATATTTCGAGATATTTCCTCTTCTTGTTGTTCTTCTTCTGCACAGCTAAACTGGAAGTGGCATTTCCAGCTCGCAATAGCGCAGAGTTATCTCAAAGAAAGGGGCCACGGTGTTTCTGTATCTCTACTATGTTGGTGCGTCTTCGGAACTTTTAAATATCTCGATATATCTCGAAAACTACGCTTCTGATCAAAAAATATCATAGAACATAAATTGTAGGAAACATAATTCTCTACAAAAAACGTCTCTTAACATTTTGCCATAGCTCGCTTCGTTTCCGAGATATTTGCAGATTCAGCTCAAAGGAACTGGCCTGACGGACATATTTCGAGATATTTCTTCTTCTTGTTGTTCTTCTTCTGCACAGCTAAGCTGGAAGCGGCATTTGCGGCTCGCACTAGTGCAGGGTTATCTCAAAGAAAGGGGCCACGGAGTTTCTGTATCTCTATTATGTTGGTGCGGCTTCGGATCTTTTAAATATCTCGATATATCTCGAAAACTACGCTTCTGATTAAAAAATATCATAGAACATAAATTGTAGGAAACATAATTCTCTACAAAAAAGGTCTCTTAACATTTTGCCATAGCTCGTTTCGTTTCCGAGATATTTGCAGATATATCTCAAGGGAAGGGGCCTGACGGACATATTTCGAGATATTTCCTCTTCTTGTTGTTCTTCTTCTGCACAGCTAAACTGGAAGTGGCATTTCCAGCTCGCAATAGCGCAGAGTTATCTCAAAGAAAGGGGCCACGGTGTTTCTGTATCTCTACTATGTTGGTGCGTCTTCGGAACTTTTAAATATCTCGATATATCTCGAAAACTACGCTTCTGATCAAAAAATATCATAGAACATAAATTGTAGGAAACATAATTCTCTACAAAAAACGTCTCTTAACATTTTGCCATAGCTCGCTTCGTTTCCGAGATATTTGCAGATTCAGCTCAAAGGAACTGGCCTGACGGACATATTTCGAGATATTTCTTCTTCTTGTTGTTCTTCTTCTGCACAGCTAAGCTGGAAGCGGCGTTTGCGACTCGCACTAGTGCAGGGTTATCTCAAAGAAAGGGGCCACGGTGTTTCTGTATCTCTATTATGTTGGTGCGGCTTCGGATCTTTTAAATATCTCGATATATCTCGAAAACTACGCTTCTGATTAAAAAATATCATAGAACATAAATTGTAGGAAACATAATTCTCTACAAAAAAGGTCTCTTAACATTTTGCCATAGCTCGTTTCGTTTCCGAGATATTTGCAGATATATCTCAAGGGAAGGGGCCTGACGGACATATTTCGAGATATTTCCTCTTCTTGTTGTTCTTCTTCTGCACAGCTAAACTGGAAGTGGCATTTCCAGCTCGCAATAGCGCAGAGTTATCTCAAAGAAAGGGGCCACGGTGTTTCTGTATCTCTATTATGTTGGTGCGTCTTCGGAACTTTTAAATATCTCGATATATCTCGAAAACTACGCTTCTGATCAAAAAATATCATAGAACATAAATTGTAGGAAACATAATTCTCTACAAAAAACGTCTCTTAACATTTTGCCATAGCTCGCTTCGTTTCCGAGATATTTGCAGATTCAGCTCAAAGGAACTGGCCTGACGGACATATTTCGAGATATTTTTTCTTCTTGTTCTTCCTCTGCACAGCTAAGCTGGAAGTGGCATCTGCAGCTCGCAATAGTGTAGAGTTATCTCAAAGAAAGGGGCCACGGTGTTTCTGTATCTCTATTATGTTGGTGCGGCTTCGGAACTTTTAAATATCTTGATATATCTCGAGAACTACGCCTCTGATCGAAAAATATTATAGAACATAAAAAGTAGGAAACTTAATTCTCTACAAAAAAGGTCTCTTAACATTTTGCCATAGCTCGCTTCGTTTCCGAGATATTTGCAGATTTATCTCAAGGGAAGGGGCCTGACGGACATATTTCGAGATATTTCTTCTTCTTGTTGTTCTTCTTCTGCACAGCTAAGCTGGAAGCGGCATTTGCGGCTCGCACTAGTGCAGGGTTATCTCAAAGAAAGGGGCCACGGTGTTTCTGTATCTCTATTATGTTGGTGCGGCTTCGGATCTTTTAAATATCTCGATATATCTCGAAAACTACGCTTCTGATTAAAAAATATCATAGAACATAAATTGTAGGAAACATAATTCTCTACAAAAAAGGTCTCTTAACATTTTGCCATAGCTCGTTTCGTTTCCGAGATATTTGCAGATATATCTCAAGGGAAGGGGCCTGACGGACATATTTCGAGATATTTCCTCTTCTTGTTGTTCTTCTTCTGCACAGCTAAACTGGAAGTGGCATTTCCAGCTCGCAATAGCGCAGAGTTATCTCAAAGAAAGGGGCCACGGTGTTTCTGTATCTCTACTATGTTGGTGCGTCTTCGGAACTTTTAAATATCTCGATATATCTCGAAAACTACGCTTCTGATCAAAAAATATCATAGAACATAAATTGTAGGAAACATAATTCTCTACAAAAAACGTCTCTTAACATTTTGCCATAGCTCGCTTCGTTTCCGAGATATTTGCAGATTCAGCTCAAAGGAACTGGCCTGACGGACATATTTCGAGATATTTTTTCTTCGTGTTGTTCTTCCTCTGCACAGCTAAGCTGGAAGTGGCATCTGCAGCTCGCAATAGTGTAGAGTTATCTCAAAGAAAGGGGCCACGGTGTTTCTGTATCTATTATGTTGGTGCGGCTTCGGAACTTTTAAATATCTTGATATATCTCGAGAACTACGCCTCTGATCGAAAAATATCATAGAACATAAAAAGTAGGAAACTTAATTCTCTACAAAAAAGGTCTCTTAACATTTTGCCATAGCTCGCTTCGTTTCCGAGATATTTGCAGATTTATCTCAAGGGAAGGGGCCTGACGGACATATTTCGAGATATTTCTTCTTCTTGTTGTTCTTCTTCTGCACAGCTAAGCTGGAAGTGGCATTTGCAGCGCGCAATAGTGCAGAGTTATCTCAAAGAAAGGGGCCACGGTGTTTCTGTATCTCTATTATGTTGGTGCGACTTCGGAACTTTTAAATATCTTGATATATCTCGAGAACTACGCATCTGATCTAAAAATATCATACTACATAAAAAGTAGGAAACTTAATTCTCTACAAAAGAGGTCTCTTAACATTTTGCCATAGCTCGCTTCGTTTCCGAGATATTTGCAGATTTATCTCACGGGAAGGGGCCTAACGGACATATTTCGAGATATTTCTTCTTCTTGTTGTTCTTCTTCTGCACAGCTAAACTGGAAGTGGCAGTTCCAGCTCGCAATAGTGCAGAGTTATCTCAAAGAAAGGGGCCACGGTGTTTCTGTATCCCTATTATGTTGGTGCGGCTTCGGAACTTTCAAATATCTCGATATATCTCGAAAACTACGCTTCTGATCAAAAAATATCATAGAACATAAATTGTAGGAAACATAATTCTCTATAAAAAACGTCTCTTAACATTTTGCCATAGCTCGCTTCGTTTCCGAGATATTTGCAGATTCAGCTCAAAGGAACTGGCCTGACGGACATATTTCGAGATATTTTTTCTTCTTGTTGTTCTTCCTCTGCACAGCTAAGCTGGAAGTGGCATGTGCAGCTCGCAATAGTGCAGAGTTATCTCAAAGAAAGGGGCCACGGTGTTTCTGTATCTCTATTATGTTGGTGCGGCTTCGGAACTTTTAAATATCTTGATATATCTCGAGAACTACGCCTCTGATCGAAAAATATCATAGAACATAAAAAGTAGGAAACTTAATTCTCTACAAAAAAGGTCTCTTAACATTTTGCCATAGCTCGCTTCGTTTCCGAGATATTTGCAGATTTATCTCAAGGGAAGGGGCCTGACGGACATATTTCGAGATATTACTTCTTCTTGTTGTTCTTCTTCTGCACAGCTAAGCTGGAAGTGGCATTTGCAGCGCGCAATAGTGCAGAGTTATCTCAAAGAAAGGGGCCACGGTGTTTCTGTATCTCTATTATGTTGGTGCGTCTTCGGAACTTTTAAATATCTCGATATATCTCGAGAACTACGCATCTGATCAAAAAATATCATAGAAGATAAAAAGTAGGAAACATAATTCTCTACAAAAAACGTCTCTTAACATTCTGCCATAGCTCGCTTCGTTTCCGAGATATTTGCAGATTCAGCTCAAAGGAACTGGCCTGACGGACATATTTCGAGATATTTCTTCTTCTTGTTGTTCTTCTTCTGCACAGCTAAACTGGAAGTGGCATTTCCAGCTCGCAATAGTGCAGAGTTATCTCAAAGAAAGGGGCCACGGTGTTTCTGTATCCCTATTATGTTGGTGCGGCTTCGGAACTTTCAAATATCTCGATATATCTCGAAAACTACGCTTCTGATCAAAAAATATCATAGAACATAAATTGTAGGAAACATAATTCTCTATAAAAAACGTCTCTTAACATTTTGCCATAGCTCGCTTCGTTTCCGAGATATTTGCAGATTCAGCTCAAAGGAACTGGCCTGACGGACATATTTCGAGATATTTTTTCTTCTTGTTGTTCTTCCTCTGCACAGCTAAGCTGGAAGTGGCATCTGCAGCTCGCAATAGTGCAGAGTTATCTCAAAGAAAGGGGCCACGGTGTTTCTGTATCTCTATTATGTTGGTGCGGCTTCGGAACTTTTAAATATCTTGATATATCTCGAGAACTACGCCTCTGATCGAAAAATATCATAGAACATAAAAAGTAGGAAACTTAATTCTCTACAAAAAAGGTCTCTTAACATTTTGCCATAGCTCGCTTCGTTTCCGAGATATTTGCAGATTTATCTCAAGGGAAGGGGCCTGACGGACATATTTCGAGATATTTCTTCTTCTTGTTGTTCTTCTTCTGCACAGCTAAGCTGGAAGTGGCATTTGCAGCGCGCAATAGTGCAGAGTTATCTCAAAGAAAGGGGCCACGGTGTTTCTGTATCTCTATTATGTTGGTGCGACTTCGGAACTTTTAAATATCTTGATATATCTCGAGAACTACGCATCTGATCTAAAAATATCATACTACATAAAAAGTAGGAAACTTAATTCTCTACAAGAAAGGTCTCTAAACATTTTG
Source organism: Osmia lignaria lignaria (assembly GCF_051020975.1). NCBI lineage: Eukaryota > Metazoa > Arthropoda > Insecta > Hymenoptera > Megachilidae > Osmia > Osmia lignaria. Next base: position 8,520,843 of record NW_027478169.1, on the reverse strand, counting down.
CCATAGCTCGCTTCGTTTCCGAGATATTTGCAGGTATATCTCAAGGGAAGGGGCCTGACGGACATATTTCGAGATATTTCTTCTTCTTGTTGTTCTTCTTCTGCACAGCTAAGCTGGAAGCGGCATTTGCGGCTCGCACTAGGGCAGAGTTATCTCAAAGAAAGGGGCCACGGTGTTTCTGTATCTCTATTATGTTGGTGCAGCTTCGGATCTTTTAAATATCTCGATATATCTCGAAAACTACGCTTCTGATCAAAAAATATCATAGAACATAAATTGTAGGAAACATAATTCTCTATAAAAAACGTCTCTTAACATTTTGTCATAGCTCGCTTCGTTTCCGAGATATTTGCAGATTCAGCTCAAAGGAACTGGCCTGACGGACATATTTCGAGATATTTCTTCTTCTTGTTGTTCTTCCTCTGCACAGCTAAGCTGGAAGTGGCATTTGCAGCTCGCAATAGTGCAGAGTTATCTCAAAGAAAGGGGCCACGGTGTTTCTGTATCTCTATTATGTTGGTGCGGCTTCGGAACTTTTAAATATCTTGATATATCTCGAGAACTACGCATCAGATCAAAAAATATCATAGAACATAAAAAGTAGGAAACTTAATTCTCTACAAAAAAAGTCTCTTAACATTTTGCCATAGCTCTCTTCGTTTCCGAGATATTTGCAGATTTATCTCAAGGGAAGGGGCCTGACGGACATATTTCGAGATATTTCTTCTTCTTGTTGTTCTTCCTCTGCACAGCTAAGCTGGAAGTGGCATTTGCAGCTCGCAATAGTGCAGAGTTATCTCAAAGAAAGGGGCCACGGTGTTTCTGTATCTCTATTATGTTGGTGCGGCTTCGGAACTTTTAAATATCTTGATATATCTCGAGAACTACGCATCTGATCAAAAAATATCATAGAACATAAAAAGTAGGAAACTTAATTCTCTACAAAAAAGGTCTCTTAACATTTTGCCATAGCTCTCTTCGTTTCCGAGATATTTGCAGATTTATCTCAAGGGAAGGGGCCTGACGGACATATTTCGAGATATTTCTTCTTCTTGTTGTTCTTCTTCTGCACAGCTAAGCTGGAAGTGGCATTTGCAGCTCGCAATAGTGCAGAGTTATCTCAAAGAAAGGGGCCACGGTGTTTCTGTATCTCTATTATGTTGGTGCGGCTTCGGAACTTTTAAATATCTTGATATATCTCGAGAACTACGCATCTGATCAAAAAATATCATAGAACATAAAAAGTAGGAAACTTAATTCTCTACAAAAAAGGTCTCTTAACATTTTGCCATAGCTCGCTTCGTTTCCGAGATATTTGCAGATTTATCTCAAGGGAAGGGGCCTGACGGACATATTTCGAGATATTTCTTCTTCTTGTTGTTCTTCTTCTGCACAGCTAAGCTGGAAGTGGCATTTCCAGCTCGCAATAGTGCAGAGTTATCTCAAAGAAAGGGGCCACGGTGTTTCTGTATCTCCATTATGTTGGTGCGGCTTCGGAACTTTTAAATATATCGATATATCTCGAAAACTACGCTTCTGATCAAAAAATATCATAGAACGTAAATTGTAGGAAACATTATTCTCTACAAAAAAGGTCTCTTAACATTTTGCCATAGCTCGCTTCGTTTCCGAGATATTTGCAGATATATCTCAAGGGAAGGGGCCTGACGGACATATTTCGAGATATTTCCTCTTCTTGTTGTTCTTCTTCTGCACAGCTAAACTGGAAGTGGCATTTCCAGCTCGCAATAGCGCAGAGTTATCTCAAAGAAAGGGGCCACGGTGTTTCTGTATCTCTATTATGTTGGTGCGTCTTAGGAACTTTTAAATATCTCGATATATCTCGAAAACTACGCTTCTGATCAAAAAATATCATAGAACATAAATTGTGGGAAATATAATTCTCTACAAAAAAGGTCTCTTAACATTTTGCCGTAGCTCGGTTCGTTTCCGAGATATTTGCAGATTTATCTCAAGGGAAGGGGCCTGACGGACATATTTCCAGATATTTCTTCTTCTTGTTGTTCTTCTTCTGCACAGCTAAGCTGGAAGTGGCATTTGCAGCTCGCAATAGTGCAGAGTTATCTCAAAGAAAGGGGCCACGGTGTTTCTGTATCTCTATTATGTTGGTGCGGCTTCGGAACTTTTAAATATCTTGATATATCTCGAGAACTACGCATCCGATCAAAAAATATCATAGAACATAAAAAGGAGGAAACTTCATTCTCTACAAAAAAGGTCTCTTAACATTTTGCCATAGCTCGCTTCGTGTCCGAGATATTTGCAGATTTATCTCGAGGGAAGGGGCCTGACGGACATATTTCGAGATATTTCTTCTTCTTGTTGTTCTTCTTCTGCACAGCTAAGCTGGAAGCGGCATTTGCGGCTCGCACTAGGGCAGAGTTATCTCAAAGAAAGGGGCCACGGTGTTTCTGTATCTCTATTATGTTGGTGCAGCTTCGGATCTTTTAAATATCTCGATATATCTCGAAAACTACGCTTCTGATCAAAAAATATCATAGAACATAAATTGTAGGAAACATAATTCTCTACAAAAAAGGTCTCTTAACATTTTGCCATAGCTCGTTTCGTTTCCGAGATATTTGCAGATATATCTCAAGGGAAGGGGCCTGACGGACATATTTCGAGATATTTCCTCTTCTTGTTGTTCTTCTTCTGCACAGCTAAACTGGAAGTGGCATTTCCAGCTCGCAATAGCGCAGAGTTATCTCAAAGAAAGGGGCCACGGTGTTTCTGTATCTCTATTATGTTGGTGCGGCTTCGGAATTTTTAAATATCTTGATATATCTCGAGAACTACGCATCTGATCAAAAAATATCATAGAACATAAAAAGTAGGAAACTTAATGCTCTACAAATAAGGTCTCTTAACATTTTGCCATAGCTCGCTTCGTTTCCTAGATATTTGCAGATTTATCTCAAGGGAAGGGGCCTGACGGACATTTTTCGAGATATTTCTTCTTCTTGTTGTTCTTCTTCTGCACAGCTAAGCTGGAAGTGGCATTTGCAGCTCGCAATAGTGCAGAGTTATCTCGAAGAAAGGGGCCACGGTGTTTCTGTATCTCTATTATGTTGGTGCGGCTTCGGAACTTTTAGATATCTTGATATATCTCGAGAACTACGCATCTGATCAAAAAATATCATAGAACATAAAAAGTAGGAAACTTAATTCTCTACAAAAAAGGTCTCTTAACATTTTGCCATAGCTCGCTTCGTTTCCGAGATATTTGCAGATTTATCTCAAGGGAAGGGGCCTGACGGACATTTTTCGAGATATTTCTTCTTCTTGTTGTTCTTCTTCTGCACAGCTAAGCTGGAAGTGGCATTTGCAGCTCGCACTAGTGCAGGGTTATCTCAAAGAAAGGGGCCACGGTGTTTCTGTATCTCTATTATGTTGGTGCGTCTTCGGAACTTTTAAATATCTCGATATATCTCGAAAACTACGCTTCTGATCAAAAAATATCATAGAACATAAATTGTAGGAAACATAATTCTCTACAAAAAACGTCTCTTAACATTTTGCCATAGCTCGCTTCGTTTCCGAGATATTTGCAGATTCAGCTCAAAGGAACTGGCCTGACGGACATATTTCGAGATATTTTTTCTTCTTGTTGTTCTTCCTCTGCACAGCTAAGCTGGAAGTGGCATCTGCAGCTCGCAATAGTGCAGAGTTATCTCAAAGAAAGGGGCCACGGTGTTTCTGTATCTCTATTATGTTGGTGCGGCTTCGGAACTTTTAAATATCTTGATATATCTCGAGAACTACGCCTCTGATCGAAAAATATCATAGAACATAAAAAGTAGGAAACTTAATTCTCTACAAAAAAGGTCTCTTAACATTTTGCCATAGCTCGCTTCGTTTCCGAGATATTTGCAGATTTATCTCAAGGGAAGGGGCCTGACGGACATATTTCGAGATATTTCTTCTTCTTGTTGTTCTTCTTCTGCACAGCTAAGCTGGAAGTGGCATTTGCAGCGCGCAATAGTGCAGAGTTATCTCAAAGAAAGGGGCCACGGTGTTTCTGTATCTCTATTATGTTGGTGCGACTTCGGAACTTTTAAATATCTTGATATATCTCGAGAACTACGCATCTGATCTAAAAATATCATACTACATAAAAAGTAGGAAACTTAATTCTCTACAAGAAAGGTCTCTAAACATTTTGCCGTAGCTCGCTTCGTTTCCGAGATATTTGCAGATTTATCTCAAGGGAAGGGGCCTGACGGACGTATTTCGAGATATTTCTTCTTCTTGTTGTTCTTCCTCTGCACAGCTAAACTGGAAGTGGCATTTCCAGCTCGCAATAGTGCAGAGTTATCTGAAAGAAAGGGGCCACGGTGTTTCTGCATCTCTATTATGTTGGTGCGGCTTCGGAACTTTTAAATATCTTGATATATCTCGAAAACTACGCTTCTGATCAAAAAATATCATAGAACATAAATTGTAGGAAACATAATTCTCTACAAAAAAGGTCTCTTAACATTTTGCCATAGCTCGCTTCGCTTCCGAGATATATGCAGATTTATCTCAAGGGAAGGGGCCTGACGGACATATTTCGAGATATTTCTTCTTCTTGTTGTTCTTCTTCTGCACAGCTAAGCTGGAAGTGGCATTTGCAGCTCGCAATAGTGCAGAGTTATCTCAAAGAAAGGGGCCACGGTGTTTCTGTATCTCTATTATGTTGGTGCGGCTTCGGATTTTTTAAATATCTTGATATATCTCCAGAACTACGCATCCGATCCAAAAATATCATAGAGCATAAAAAGTAGGAAACTTAATTCTCTACAAAAAAGGTCTCTTAACATTTTGCCATAGCTCGTTTCGTTTCCGAGATATTTGCAGATATATCTCAAGGGAAGGGGCCTGACGGACATATTTCGAGATATTTCCTCTTCTTGTTGTTCTTCTTCTGCACAGCTAAACTGGAGGTGGCATTTCCAGCTCGCAATAGCGCAGAGTTATCTCAAAGAAAGGGGCCACGGTGTTTCTGTATCTCTATTATGTTGGTGCGTCTTCGGAACTTTTAAATATCTCGATATATCTCGAAAACTACGCTTCTGATCAAAAAATATCATAGAACATAAATTGTAGGAAACATAATTCTCTACAAAAAACGTCTCTTAACATTTTGCCATAGCTCGCTTCGTTTCCGAGATATTTGCAGATTCAGCTCAAAGGAACTGGCCTGACGGACATATTTCGAGATATTTTTTCTTCTTGTTGTTCTTCCTCTGCACAGCTAAGCTGGAAGTGGCATCTGCAGCTCGCAATAGTGCAGAGTTATCTCAAAGAAAGGGGCCACGGTGTTTCTGTATCTCTATTATGTTGGGGCGGCTTCGGAACTTTTAAATATCTCGATATATCTCGAAAACTACGCTTCTGATCAAAAAATATCATAGAACATAAATTGTAGGAAACATAATTCTCTACAAAAAAGGTCTCTTAACATTTTGCCATAGCTCGCTTCGTTTCCGAGATATTGCAGATATATCTCAAGGGAAGGGGCCTGACGGACATATTTCGAGATATTCCTTCTTCTTGTTGTTCTTCTTCTGCACAGCTAAACTGGAAGTGGCATTTACAGCTCGCAATAGTGCAGAGTTATCTCAAAGAAAGGGGCCACGGTGTTTCTGTATCTCTATTATGTTGGTGCGGCTTCGGAACTTTTAAATATCTTGATATATCTCGAGAACTACGCATCTGATCAAAAAATATCATAGAACATGAAAAGTAGGAAACTTAATTCTCTACAAAAAAGGTCTCTTAACATTTTGCCATAGCTCTCTTCGTTTCCGAGATATTTGCAGATTTATCTCAAGGGAAGGGGCCTGACGGACATATTTCGAGATATTTCTTCTTCTTGTTGTTCTTCTTCTGCACAGCTTAGCTGGAAGTGGCATTTGCAGCTCGCAATAGTGCAGAGTTATCTCAAAGAAAGGGGCCACGGTGTTTCTGTATCTCTATTATGTTGGTGCGGCTTCGGAACTTTTAAATATCTTGATATATCTCGAGAACTACGCGTCTGATCAAAAAATATCATAGAACATAAAAAGTAGGAAACTTAATTCTCTACAAAAACGGTCTCTTAACATTTTGCCATGGCTCGCTTCGTTTCCGAGATATTTGCAGATATATCTCAAGGGAAGGGGCCTGACGGACATATTTCGAGATATTTCTTCTTCTTGTTGCTCTTCTTCTGCACAGCTAAGCTGGAAGTGGCATTTGCGGCTCGCACTAGTGCACAGTTATCTCAAAGAAAGGGGCCACGGTGTTTCTGTATCTCTATTATGTTGGTGCGTCTTCGGAACTTTTAAATATCTTGATATATCTCGAGAACTACGCTTCTGATCAAAAAATATCATAGAACGTAAATTGTAGGAAACATTATTCTCTACAAAAAAGGTCTCTTAACATTTTGCCATAGCTCGCTTCGTTTCCGAGATATTTGCAGATTCAACTCAAAGGAACTGGCCTGACGGACATATTTCGAGATATTTCTTCTTCTTGTTATTCTTCCTCTGCACAGCTAAGCTGGAAGTGGCATTTGCAGCTCGCAATAGTGCAGAGTTATCTCGAAGAAAGGGGCCACGGTGTTTCTGTATCTCTATTATGTTGGTGCGGCTTCGGATCTTTTAAATATCTCGATATATCTCGAAAACTACGCTTCTGATCAAAAAATATCATAGAACCTAAATTGTGGGAAATATAATTCTCTACAAAAAAGGTCTCTTAACATTTTGCCGTAGCTCGCTTCGTTTCCGAGATATTTGCAGATTTATCTCAAGGGAAGGGGCCTGACGGACATATTTCCAGATATTTCTTCTTCTTGTTGTTCTTCTTCTGCACAGCTAAGCTGGAAGTGGCATTTGCAGCTCGCAATAGTGCAGAGTTATCTCAAAGAAAGGGGCCACGGTGTTTCTGTATCTCTATTATGTTGGTGCGGCTTCGGAACTTTTAAATATCTTGATATATCTCGAGAACTACGCATCCGATCAAAAAATATCATAGAACATGAAAAGTAGGAAACTTAATTCTCTACAAAAAAGGTCTCTTCACATTTTGCCATAGCTCGCTTCGTTTCCGAGATATTTGCAGATTTATCTCGAGGGAAGGGGCCTGACGGACATATTTCGAGATATTTTTTCTTCTTGTTGTTCTTCCTCTGCACAGCTAAGCTGGAAGTGGCATCTGCAGCTCGCAATAGTGCAGAGTTATCTCAAAGAAAGGGGCCACGGTGTTTCTGTATCTCTATTATGTTGGTGCGGCTTCGGAACTTTTAAATATCTTGATATATCTCGAGAACTACGCCTCTGATCGAAAAATATCATAGAACATAAAAAGTAGGAAACTTAATTCTCTACAAAAAAGGTCTCTTAACATTTTGCCATAGCTCGCTTCGTTTCCGAGATATTTGCAGATTTATCTCAAGGGAAGGGGCCTGACGGACATATTTCGAGATATTTCTTCTTCTTGTTGTTCTTCTTCTGCACAGCTAAGCTGGAAGTGGCATTTGCAGCGCGCAATAGTGCAGAGTTATCTCAAAGAAAGGGGCCACGGTGTTTCTGTATCTCTATTATGTTGGTGCGACTTCGGAACTTTTAAATATCTTGATATATCTCGAGAACTACGCATCTGATCTAAAAATATCATACTACATAAAAAGTAGGAAACTTAATTCTCTACAAGAAAGGTCTCTAAACATTTTGCCGTAGCTCGCTTCGTTTCCGAGATATTTGCAGATTTATCTCAAGGGAAGGGGCCTGACGGACGTATTTCGAGATATTTCTTCTTCTTGTTGTTCTTCCTCTGCACAGCTAAACTGGAAGTGGCATTTCCAGCTCGCAATAGTGCAGAGTTATCTGAAAGAAAGGGGCCACGGTGTTTCTGCATCTCTATTATGTTGGTGCGGCTTCGGAACTTTTAAATATCTTGATATATCTCGAAAACTACGCTTCTGATCAAAAAATATCATAGAACATAAATTGTAGGAAACATAATTCTCTACAAAAAAGGTCTCTTAACATTTTGCCATAGCTCGCTTCGCTTCCGAGATATATGCAGATTTATCTCAAGGGAAGGGGCCTGACGGACATATTTCGAGATATTTCTTCTTCTTGTTGTTCTTCTTCTGCACAGCTAAGCTGGAAGTGGCATTTGCAGCTCGCAATAGTGCAGAGTTATCTCAAAGAAAGGGGCCACGGTGTTTCTGTATCTCTATTATGTTGGTGCGGCTTCGGATTTTTTAAATATCTTGATATATCTCCAGAACTACGCATCCGATCCAAAAATATCATAGAGCATAAAAAGTAGGAAACTTAATTCTCTACAAAAAAGGTCTCTTAACATTTTGCCATAGCTCGTTTCGTTTCCGAGATATTTGCAGATATATCTCAAGGGAAGGGGCCTGACGGACATATTTCGAGATATTTCCTCTTCTTGTTGTTCTTCTTCTGCACAGCTAAACTGGAGGTGGCATTTCCAGCTCGCAATAGCGCAGAGTTATCTCAAAGAAAGGGGCTACGGTGTTTCTGTATCTCTATTATGTTGGTGCGTCTTCGGAACTTTTAAATATCTCGATATATCTCGAAAACTACGCTTCTGATCAAAAAATATCATAGAACATAAATTGTAGGAAACATAATTCTCTACAAAAAACGTCTCTTAGCATTTTGCCATAGCTCGCTTCGTTTCCGAGATATTTGCAGATTCAGCTCAAAGGAACTGGCCTGACGGACATATTTCGAGATATTTTTTCTTCTTGTTGTTCTTCCTCTGCACAGCTAAGCTGGAAGTGGCATCTGCAGCTCGCAATAGTGCAGAGTTATCTCAAAGAAAGGGGCCACGGTGTTTCTGTGTCTCTATTATGTTGGGGCGGCTTCGGAACTTTTAAATATCTCGATATATCTCGAAAACTACGCTTCTGATCAAAAAATATCATAGAACATAAATTGTAGGAAACATAATTCTCTACAAAAAAGGTCTCTTAACATTTTGCCATAGCTCGCTTCGTTTCCGAGATATTGCAGATATATCTCAAGGGAAGGGGCCTGACGGACATATTTCGAGATATTTCTTCTTCTTGTTGTTCTTCTTCTGCACAGCTAAACTGGAAGTGGCATTTACAGCTCGCAATAGTGCAGAGTTATCTCAAAGAAAGGGGCCACGGTGTTTCTGTATCTCTATTATGTTGGTGCGGCTTCGGAACTTTTAAATATCTTGATATATCTCGAGAACTACGCATCTGATCAAAAAATATCATAGAACATGAAAAGTAGGAAACTTAATTCTCTATAAAAAAGGTCTCTTAACATTTTGCCATAGCTCTCTTCGTTTCCGAGATATTTGCAGATTTATCTCAAGGGAAGGGGCCTGACGGACATATTTCGAGATATTTCTTCTTCTTGTTGTTCTTCTTCTGCACAGCTTAGCTGGAAGTGGCATTTGCAGCTCGCAATAGTGCAGAGTTATCTCAAAGAAAGGGGCCACGGTGTTTCTGTATCTCTATTATGTTGGTGCGGCTTCGGAACTTTTAAATATCTTGATATATCTCGAGAACTACGCGTCTGATCAAAAAATATCATAGAACATAAAAAGTAGGAAACTTAATTCTCTACAAAAACGGTCTCTTAACATTTTGCCATGGCTCGCTTCGTTTCCGAGATATTTGCAGATATATCTCAAGGGAAGGGGCCTGACGGACATATTTCGAGATATTTCTTCTTCTTGTTGCTCTTCTTCTGCACAGCTAAGCTGGAAGTGGCATTTGCGGCTCGCACTAGTGCACAGTTATCTCAAAGAAAGGGGCCACGGTGTTTCTGTATCTCTATTATGTTGGTGCGTCTTCGGAACTTTTAAATATCTTGATATATCTCGAGAACTACGCTTCTGATCAAAAAATATCATAGAACGTAAATTGTAGGAAACATTATTCTCTACAAAAAAGGTCTCTTAACATTTTGCCATAGCTCGCTTCGTTTCCGAGATATTTGCAGATTCAACTCAAAGGAACTGGCCTGACGGACATATTTCGAGATATTTCTTCTTCTTGTTATTCTTCCTCTGCACAGCTAAGCTGGAAGTGGCATTTGCAGCTCGCAATAGTGCAGAGTTATCTCGAAGAAAGGGGCCACGGTGTTTCTGTATCTCTATTATGTTGGTGCGGCTTCGGATCTTTTAAATATCTCGATATATCTCGAAAACTACGCTTCTGATCAAAAAATATCATAGAACCTAAATTGTGGGAAATATAATTCTCTACAAAAAAGGTCTCTTAACATTTTGCCGTAGCTCGCTTCGTTTCCGAGATATTTGCAGATTTATCTCAAGGGAAGGGGCCTGACGGACATATTTCCAGATATTTCTTCTTCTTGTTGTTCTTCTTCTGCACAGCTAAGCTGGAAGTGGCATTTGCAGCTCGCAATAGTGCAGAGTTATCTCAAAGAAAGGGGCCACGGTGTTTCTGTATCTCTATTATGTTGGTGCGGCTTCGGAACTTTTAAATATCTTGATATATCTCGAGAACTACGCATCCGATCAAAAAATATCATAGAACATAAAAAGGAGGAAACTTCATTCTCTACAAAAAAGGTCTCTTAACATTTTGCCATAGCTCGCTTCGTTTCCGAGATATTTGCAGATTTATCTCGAGGGAAGGGGCCTGACGGACATATTTCGAGATATTTCTTCTTCTTGTTGTTCTTCTTCTGCACAGCTAAGCTGGAAGCGGCATTTGCGGCTCGCACTAGGGCAGAGTTATCTCAAAGAAAGGGGCCACGGTGTTTCTGTATCTCTATTATGTTGGTGCAGCTTCGGATCTTTTAAATATCTCGATATATCTCGAAAACTACGCTTCGGATCAAAAAATATCATAGAACATAAATTGTAGGAAACATAATTCTCTACAAAAAAGGTCTCTTAACATTTTGCCATAGCTCGTTTCGTTTCCGAGATATTTGCAGATATATCTCAAGGGAAGGGGCCTGACGGACATATTTCGAGATATTTCCTCTTCTTGTTGTTCTTCTTCTGCACAGCTAAACTGGAAGTGGCATTTCCAGCTCGCAATAGCGCAGAGTTATCTCAAAGAAAGGGGCCACGGTGTTTCTGTATCTCTATTATGTTGGTGCAGCTTCGGATCTTTTAAATATCTCGATATATCTCGAAAACTACGCTTCTGATCAAAAAATATCATAGAACATAAATTGTAGGAAACATAATTCTCTACAAAAAAGGTCTCTTAACATTTTGCCATAGCTCGTTTCGTTTCCGAGATATTTGCAGATATATCTCAAGGGAAGGGGCCTGACGGACATATTTCGAGATATTTCCTCTTCTTGTTGTTCTTCTTCTGCACAGCTAAACTGGAAGTGGCATTTCCAGCTCGCAATAGCGCAGAGTTATCTCAAAGAAAGGGGCCACGGTGTTTCTGTATCTCTATTATGTTGGTGCGTCTTCGGAACTTTTAAATATCTCGATATATCTCGAAAACTACGCTTCTGATCAAAAAATATCATAGAACATAAATTGTGGGAAATATAATTCTCTACAAAAAAGGTCTCTTAACATTTTGCCATAGCTCGTTTCGTTTCCGAGATATTTGCAGATATATCTCAAGGGAAGGGGCCTGACGGACATATTTCGAGATATTTCCTCTTCTTGTTGTTCTTCTTCTGCACAGCTAAACTGGAAGTGGCATTTCCAGCTCGCAATAGCGCAGAGTTATCTCAAAGAAAGGGGCCACGGTGTTTCTGTATCTCTATTATGTTGGTGCGGCTTCGGAATTTTTAAATATCTTGATATATCTCGAGAACTACGCATCGGATCAAAAAATATCATAGAACATAAAAAGTAGGAAACTTAATTTTCTACAAATAAGGTCTCTTAACATTTTGCCATAGCTCGTTTCGTTTCCGAGATATTTGCAGATATATCTCAAGGGAAGGGGCCTGACGGACATATTTCGAGATATTTCCTCTTCTTGTTGTTCTTCTTCTGCACAGCTAAACTGGAAGTGGCATTTCCAGCTCGCAATAGCGCAGAGTTATCTCAAAGAAAGGGGCCACGGTGTTTCTGTATCTCTATTATGTTGGTGCGGCTTCGGAATTTTTAAATATCTTGATATATCTCGAGAACTACGCATCTGATCAAAAAATATCATAGAACATAAAAAGTAGGAAACTTAATTCTCTACAAATAAGGTCTCTTAACATTTTGCCATAGCTCGCTTCGTTTCCTAGATATTTGCAGATTTATCTCAAGGGAAGGGGCCTGACGGACATTTTTCGAGATATTTCTTCTTCTTGTTGTTCTTCTTCTGCACAGCTAAGCTGGAAGTGGCATTTGCAGCGCGCAATAGTGCAGAGTTATCTCAAAGAAAGGGGCCACGGTGTTTCTGTATCTCTATTATGTTGGTGCGACTTCGGAACTTTTAAATATCTTGATATATCTCGAGAACTACGCATCTGATCTAAAAATATCATACTACATAAAAAGTAGGAAACTTAATTCTCTACAAGAAAGGTCTCTAAACATTTTGCCGTAGCTCGCTTCGTTTCCGAGATAGTTGCAGATTTATCTCAAGGGAAGGGGCCTGACGGACGTATTTCGAGATATTTCTTCTTCTTGTTGTTCTTCCTCTGCACAGCTAAGCTGGAAGTGGCATTTGCAGCTCGCAATAGTGCAGAGTTATCTCAAAGAGAGGGGCCACGGTGTTTCTGTATCTCTATTATGTTGGTGCGGCTTCGGAACTTTTAAATATCTTGATATATCTCGAGAACTACGCATCTGATCAAAAAATATCATAGAAGATAAAAAGTAGGAAACTTAATTCTCTACAAAAAAGGTCTCTTAACATTTTGCCATAGCTCGCTTCGTTTCCGAGATATTTGCAGATTTATCTCAAGGGAAGGGGCCTGACGGACATATTTCGAGATATTTCTTCTTCTTGTTGTTCTTCTTCTGCACAGCTAAGCTGGAAGTGGCATTTGCGGCTCGCACTAGTGCAGAGTTATCTCAAAGAAAGCGGCCACGGTGTTTCTGTATCTCTATTATGTTGGTGCGGCTTCGGAACTTTTAAATATCTCGATATACCTCGAAAACTACGCTTCTGATCAAAAAATATCATAGAACATAAATTGTAGGAAACATAATTCTCTACAAAAAACGTCTCTTAACATTTTGCCATAGCTCGCTTCGTTTCCGAGATATTTGCAGATTCAGCTCAAAGGAACTGGCCTGACGGACATATTTCGAGATATTTCTTCTTCTTGTTGTTCTTCTTCTGCACAGCTAAGCTGGAAGTGGCATCTGCAGCTCGCAATAGTGCAGAGTTATCTCAAAGAAAGGGGCCACGGTGTTTCTGTATCTCTATTATGTTGGTGCAGCTTCGGATCTTTTAAATATCTCGATATATCTCGAAAACTACGCTTCTGATCAAAAAATATCATAGAACATAAATTGTAGGAAACATAATTCTCTACAAAAAAGGTCTCTTAACATTTTGCCATAGCTCGTTTCGTTTCCGAGATATTTGCAGATATATCTCAAGGGAAGGGGCCTGACGGACATATTTCGAGATATTTCCTCTTCTTGTTGTTCTTCTTCTGCACAGCTAAACTGGAAGTGGCATTTCCAGCTCGCAATAGCGCAGAGTTATCTCAAAGAAAGGGGCCACGGTGTTTCTGTATCTCTATTATGTTGGTGCGGCTTCGGAACTTTTAAATATCTTGATATATCTCGAGAACTACGCATCTGATCAAAAAATATCATAGAACATAAAAAGTAGGAAACTTAATTCTCTACAAATAAGGTCTCTTAACATTTTGCCATAGCTCGCTTCGTTTCCGAGATATTTGCAGATATATCTCAAGGGAAGGGGCCTGACGGACATATTTCGAGATATTTCCTCTTCTTGTTGTTCTTCTTCTGCACAGCTAAACTGGAAGTGGCATTTCCAGCTCGCAATAGCGCAGAGTTATCTCAAAGAAAGGGGCCACGGTGTTTCTGTATCTCTATTATGTTGGTGCGTCTTCGGAACTTTTAAATATCTCGATATATCTCGAAAACTACGCTTCTGATCAAAAAATATCATAGAACATAAATTGTGGGAAATATAATTCTCTACAAAAAAGGTCTCTTAACATTTTGCCGTAGCTCGCTTCGTTTCCGAGATATTTGCAGATTTATCTCAAGGGAAGGGGCCTGACGGACATATTTCCAGATATTTCTTCTTCTTGTTGTTCTTCTTCTGCACAGCTAAGCTGGAAGTGGCATTTGCAGCTCGCAATAGTGCAGAGTTATCTCAAAGAAAGGGGCCACGGTGTTTCTGTATCTCTATTATGTTGGTGCGGCTTCGGAAGTTTTAAATATCTTGATATATCTCGAGAACTACGCATCCGATCAAAAAATATCATAGAACATAAAAAGGAGGAAACTTCATTCTCTACAAAAAAGGTCTCTTAACATTTTGCCATAGCTCGCTTTGTTTCCGAGATATTTGCAGATTTATCTCGAGGGAAGGGGCCTGACGGACATATTTCGAGATATTTCTTCTTCTTGTTGTTCTTCTTCTGCACAGCTAAGCTGGAAGCGGCATTTGCGGCTCGCACTAGGGCAGAGTTATCTCAAAGAAAGGGGCCACGGTGTTTCTGTATCTCTATTATGTTGGTGCAGCTTCGGATCTTTTAAATATCTCGATATATCTCGAAAACTACGCTTCTGATCAAAAAATATCATAGAACATAAATTGTAGGAAACATAATTCTCTACAAAAAAGGTCTCTTAACATTTTGCCATAGCTCGTTTCGTTTCCGAGATATTTGCAGATATATCTCAAGGGAAGGGGCCTGACGGACATATTTCGAGATATTTCCTCTTCTTGTTGTTCTTCTTCTGCACAGCTAAACTGGAAGTGGCATTTACAGCTCGCAATAGCGCAGAGTTATCTCAAAGAAAGGGGCCACGGTGTTTCTGTATCTCTATTATGTTGGTGCGGCTTCGGAATTTTTAAATATCTTGATATATCTCGAGAACTACGCATCTGATCAAAAAATATCATAGAACATAAAAAGTAGGAAACTTAATTCTCTACAAATAAGGTCTCTTAACATTTTGCCATAGCTCGTTTCGTTTCCGAGATATTTGCAGATATATCTCAAGGGAAGGGGCCTGACGGACATATTTCGAGATATTTCCTCTTCTTGTTGTTCTTCTTCTGCACAGCTAAATTGGAAGTGGCATTTCCAGCTCGCAATAGCGCAGAGTTATCTCAAAGAAAGGGGCCACGGTGTTTCTGTATCTCTATTATGTTGGTGCGGCTTCGGAATTTTTAAATATCTTGATATATCTCGAGAACTACGCATCTGATCAAAAAATATCATAGAACATAAAAAGTAGGAAACTTAATTCTCTACAAATAAGGTCTCTTAACATTTTGCCATAGCTCGCTTCGTTTCCTAGATATTTGCAGATTTATCTCAAGGGAAGGGGCCTGACGGACATTTTTCGAGATATTTCTTCTTCTTGTTGTTCTTCTTCTGCACAGCTAAGCTGGAAGTGGCATTTGCAGCGCGCAATAGTGCAGAGTTATCTCAAAGAAAGGGGCCACGGTGTTTCTGTATCTCTATTATGTTGGTGCGACTTCGGAACTTTTAAATATCTTGATATATCTCGAGAACTACGCATCTGATCTAAAAATATCATACTACATAAAAAGTAGGAAACTTAATTCTCTACAAGAAAGGTCTCTAAACATTTTGCCGTAGCTCGCTTCGTTTCCGAGATAGTTGCAGATTTATCTCAAGGGAAGGGGCCTGACGGACGTATTTCGAGATATTTCTTCTTCTTGTTGTTCTTCCTCTGCACAGCTAAGCTGGAAGTGGCATTTGCAGCTCGCAATAGTGCAGAGTTATCTCAAAGAGAGGGGCCACGGTGTTTCTGTATCTCTATTATGTTGGTGCGGCTTCGGAACTTTTAAATATCTTGATATATCTCGAGAACTACGCATCTGATCAAAAAATATCATAGAAGATAAAAAGTAGGAAACTTAATTCTCTACAAAAAAGGTCTCTTAACATTTTGCCATAGCTCGCTTCGTTTCCGAGATATTTGCAGATTTATCTCAAGGGAAGGGGCCTGACGGACATATTTCGAGATATTTCTTCTTCTTGTTGTTCTTCTTCTGCACAGCTAAGCTGGAAGTGGCATTTGCGGCTCGCACTAGTGCAGAGTTATCTCAAAGAAAGCGGCCACGGTGTTTCTGTATCTCTATTATGTTGGTGCGGCTTCGGAACTTTTAAATATCTCGATATACCTCGAAAACTACGCTTCTGATCAAAAAATATCATAGAACATAAATTGTAGGAAACATAATTCTCTACAAAAAACGTCTCTTAACATTTTGCCATAGCTCGCTTCGTTTCCGAGATATTTGCAGATTCAGCTCAAAGGAACTGGCCTGACGGACATATTTCGAGATATTTCTTCTTCTTGTTGTTCTTCTTCTGCACAGCTAAGCTGGAAGTGGCATTTGCAGCTCGCAATAGTGCAGAGTTATCTCAAAGAAAGGGGCCACGGTGTTTCTGTATCTCTATTATGTTGGTGCGGCTTCGGAACTTTTAAATATCTTGATATATCTCGAGAACTACGCATCTGATCAAAAAATATCATAGAACATAAAAAGTAGGAAACTTAATTCTCTACAAAAGAGGTCTCTTAACATTTTGCCATAGCTCGCTTCGTTTCCGAGATATTTGCAGATTTATCTCACGGGAAGGGGCCTAACGGACATATTTCGAGATATTTCTTCTTCTTGTTGTTCTTCTTCTGCACAGCTAAGCTGGAAGTGGCATTTGCGGCTCGCACTAGTGCAGAGTTATCTCAAAGAAAGCGGCCACGGTGTTTCTGTATCTCTATTATGTTGGTGCGGCTTCGGAACTTTTAAATATCTCGATATACCTCGAAAACTACGCTTCTGATCAAAAAATATCATAGAACATAAATTGTAGGAAACATAATTCTCTACAAAAAACGTCTCTTAACATTTTGCCATAGCTCGCTTCGTTTCCGAGATATTTGCAGATTCAGCTCAAAGGAACTGGCCTGACGGACATATTTCGAGATATTTCTTCTTCTTGTTGTTCTTCTTCTGCACAGCTAAGCTGGAAGTGGCATTTGCAGCTCGCAATAGTGCAGAGTTATCTCAAAGAAAGGGGCCACGGTGTTTCTGTATCTCTATTATGTTGGTGCGGCTTCGGAACTTTTAAATATCTTGATATATCTCGAGAACTACGCATCTGATCAAAAAATATCATAGAACATAAAAAGTAGGAAACTTAATTCTCTACAAAAGAGGTCTCTTAACATTTTGCCATAGCTCGCTTCGTTTCCGAGATATTTGCAGATTTATCTCACGGGAAGGGGCCTAACGGACATATTTCGAGATATTTCTTCTTCTTGTTGTTCTTCTTCTGCACAGCTAAACTGGAAGTGGCATTTCCAGCTCGCAATAGTGCAGAGTTATCTCAAAGAAAGGGGCCACGGTGTTTCTGTATCCCTATTATGTTGGTGCGGCTTCGGAACTTTCAAATATCTCGATATATCTCGAAAACTACGCTTCTGATCAAAAAATATCATAGAACATAAATTGTAGGAAACATAATTCTCTATAATAAACGTCTCTTAACATTTTGCCATAGCTCGCTTCGTTTCCGAGATATTTGCAGATTTATCTCAAGGGAAGGGGCCTGACGGACATATCTCGAGATATTTCTTCTTCTTGTTGTTCTTCTTCTGCACAGCTAAGCTGGAAGTGGCATTTGCGGCTCGCACTAGTGCAGAGTTATCTCAAAGAAAGGGGCCACGGTGTTTCTGTATCCCTATTATGTTGGTGCGGCTTCGGAACTTTTAAATATCTCGATATATCTCGAAAACTACGGTTCTGATAAAAAATATCATAGAACATAAATTGTAGGAAACATAATTCTCTATAAAAAACGTCTCTTAACATTTTGCCATAGCTCGCTTCGTTTCCGAGATATTTGCAGATTCAGCTCAAAGGAACTGGCCTGACGGACATATTTCGAGATATTTCTTCTTCTTGTTGCTCTTCTTCTGCACAGCTAAGCTGGAAGTGGCATTTGCGGCTCGCAATAGTGCAGAGTTATCTCAAAGAAAGGGGCCACGGTGTTTCTGTATCCCTATTATGTTGGTGCGGCTTCGGAACTTTTAAATATCTTGATATATCTCGAGAACTACGCATCTGATCAAAAAATATCATAGAACATAAAAAGTAGGAAACTTAATTCTCTACAAAAAAGGTCTCTTAACATTTTGCCATAGCTCGCTTCGTTTCCGAGATATTTGCAGATTTATCTCAAGGGAAGGGGCCTGACGGACATATTTCGAGATATTTCTTCTTCTTGTTGCTCTTCTTCTGCACAGCTAAGCTGGAAGTGGCATTTGCGGCTCGCAATAGTGCAGAGTTATCTCAAAGAAAGGGGCCACGGTGTTTCTGTATCCCTATTATGTTGGTGCGGCTTCGGAACTTTTAAATATCTCGATATATCTCGAAAACTACGCTTCTGATCAAAAAATATCATAGAACATAAATTGTAGGAAACATAATTCTCTATAAAAAACGTCTCTTAACATTTTGTCATAGCTCGCTTCGTTTCCGAGATATTTGCAGATTCAGCTCAAAGGAACTGGCCTGACGGACATATTTCGAGATATTTCTTCTTCTTGTTGTTCTTCCTCTGCACAGCTAAGCTGGAAGTGGCATTTGCAGCTCGCAATAGTGCAGAGTTATCTCAAAGAAAGGGGCCACGCTGTTTCTGTATCTCTATTATGTTGGTGCGGCTTCGGAACTTTTAAATATCTTGATATATCTCGAGAACTACGCATCTGATCAAAAAATATCATAGAACATAAAAAGTAGGAAACTTAATTCTCTACAAAAAAGGTCTCTTAACATTTTGCCATAGCTCGCTTCGTTTCCGAGATATTTGCAGATTTATCTCAAGGGAAGGGGCCTGACGGACATATTTCGAGATATTTCTTCTTCTTGTTGTTCTTCTTCTGCACAGCTAAGCTGAAAGTGGCATTTGCGGCTCGCACTAGTGCAGAGTTATCTCAAAGAAAGGGGCCACGGTGTTTCTGTATCTCTATTATGTTGGTGCGGCTTCGGAACTTTTAAATATCTCGATGTATCTCGAAAACTACGCTTCTGATCAAAAAATATCATAGAACATAAATTGTAGGAAACATAATTCTCTACAAAAAAGGTCTCTCAACATTTTGCCATAGCTCGCTTCGTTTCCGAGATATTTGCAGATATATCTCAAGGGACGGGGCCTGACGGACATATTTCGAGATATTTCTTCTTCTTGTTGCTCTTCTTCTGCACAGCTAAGCTGGAAGTGGCATTTGCGGCTCGCCATAGTGCAGAGTTATCTCAAAGAAAGGGGCCACGGTGTTTCTGTATCCCTATTATGTTGGTGCGGCTTCGGAACTTTTAAATATCTTGATATATCTCGAGAAGTACGCATCTGATCAAAAAATATCATAGAACATAAAAAGTAGGAAACTTAATTCTCTACAAAAAAGGTCTCTTAACATTTTGCCATAGCTCGCTTCGTTTCCGAGATATTTGCAGATTTATCTCAAGGGAAGGGGCCTGACGGACATATTTCGAGATATTTCTTCTTCTTGTTGCTCTTCTTCTGCACAGCTAAGCTGGAAGTGGCATTTGCGGCTCGCAATAGTGCAGAGTTATCTCAAAGAAAGGGGCGACGGTGTTTCTGTATCCCTATTATGTTGGTGCGGCTTCGGAACTTTTAAATATCTCGATATATCTCGAAAACGACGCTTCTGATCAAAAAATATCATAGAACATAAATTGTAGGAAACATAATTCTCTATAAAAAACGTCTCTTAACATTTTGTCATAGCTCGCTTCGTTTCCGAGATATTTGCAGATTCAGCTCAAAGGAACTGGCCTGACGGACATATTTCGAGATATTTCTTCTTCTTGTTGTTCTTCCTCTGCACAGCTAAGCTGGAAGTGGCATTTGCAGCTCGCAATAGTGCAGAGTTATCTCAAAGAAAGGGGCCACGCTGTTTCTGTATCTCTATTATGTTGGTGCGGCTTCGGAACTTTTAAATATCTTGATATATCTCGAGAACTACGCATCTGATCAAAAAATATCATAGAACATAAAAAGTAGGAAACTTAATTCTCTACAAAAAAGGTCTCTTAACATTTTGCCATAGCTCGCTTCGTTTCCGAGATATTTGCAGATTTATCTCAAGGGAAGGGGCCTGACGGACATATTTCGAGATATTTCTTCTTCTTGTTGTTCTTCTTCTGCACAGCTAAGCTGGAAGTGGCATTTGCGGCTCGCACTAGTGCAGAGTTATCTCAAAGAAAGGGGCCACGGTGTTTCTGTATCTCTATTATGTTGGTGCGGCTTCGGAACTTTTAAATATCTCGATGTATCTCGAAAACTACGCTTCTGATCAAAAAATATCATAGAACATAAATTGTAGGAAACATAATTCTCTACAAAAAAGGTCTCTTAACATTTTGCCATAGCTCGCTTCGTTTCCGAGATATTTGCAGATTTATCTCAAGGGAAGGGGCCTGACGGACATATTTCGAGATATTTCTTCTTCTTGTTGCTCTTCTTCTGCACAGCTAAGCTGGAAGTGGCATTTGCGGCTCGCAATAGTGCAGAGTTATCTCAAAGAAAGGGGCCACGGTGTTTCTGTATCCCTATTATGTTGGTGCGGCTTCGGAACTTTTAAATATCTCGATATATCTCGAAAACTACGCTTCTGATCAAAAAATATCATAGAACATGAATTGTAGGAAACATAATTCTCTATAAAAAACGTCTCTTAACATTTTGTCATAGCTCGCTTCGTTTCCGAGATATTTGCAGATTCAGCTCAAAGGAACTGGCCTGACGGACATATTTCGAGATATTTCTTCTTCTTGTTGTTCTTCCTCTGCACAGCTAAGCTGGAAGTGGCATTTGCAGCTCGCAATAGTGCAGAGTTATCTCAAAGAAAGGGGCCACGGTGTTTCTGTATCTCTATTATGTTGGTGCGGCTTCGGAACTTTTAAATATCTCGATGTATCTCGAAAACTACGCTTCTGATCAAAAAATATCATAGAACATAAAAAGTAGGAAACTTAATTCTCTACAAAAAAGGTCTCTTAACATTTTGCCATAGCTCGCTTCGTTTCCGAGATATTTGCAGATTTATCTCAAGGGAAGGGGCCTGACGGACATATTTCGAGATATTTCTTCTTCTTGTTGTTCTTCTTCTGCACAGCTGAGCTGGAAGTGGCATTTGCGGCTCGCACTAGTGCAGAGTTATCTCAAAGAAAGGGGCCACGGTGTTTCTGTATCTCTATTATGTTGGTGCGGCTTCGGAACTTTTAAATATCTCGATGTATCTCGAAAACTACGCTTCTGATCAAAAAATATCATAGAACATAAATTGTAGGAAACATAATTCTCTACAAAAAAGGTCTCTTAACATTTTGCCATAGCTCGCTTCGTTTCCGAGATATTTGCTGATATATCTCAAGGGAAGGGGCCTGACGGACATATTTCGAGATATTTCTTCTTCTTGTTGTTCTTCTTCTGCACAGCTAAGCTGGAAGTGGCATTTCCAGCTCGCAATAGTGCAGAGTTATCTCAAAGAAAGGGGCCACGGTGTTTCTGTATCTCTATTATGTTGGTGCGGCTTCGGAACTTTTAAATATCTTGATATATCTCGAGAACTACGCATCAGATCAAAAAATATCATAGAACATAAAAAGTAGGAAACTTAATTCTCTACAAAAAAAGTCTCTTAACATTTTGCCATAGCTCTCTTCGTTTCCGAGATATTTGCAGATTTATCTCAAGGGAAGGGGCCTGACGGACATATTTCGAGATATTTCTTCTTCTTGTTGTTCTTCTGCACAGCTAAGCTGGAAGTGGCATTTGCAGCTCGCAATAGTGCATAGTTATCTGAAAGAAAGGGGCCACGGTGTTTCTGTATCTCTATTATGTTGGTGCGGCTTCGGAACTTTTAAATATCTTGATATATCTCGAGAACTACGCATCTGATCAAAAAATATCATAGAACATAAAAAGTAGGAAACTTAATTCTCTACAAAAAAGGTCTCTTAACATTTTGCCATAGCTCTCTTCGTTTCCGAGATATTTGCAGATTTATCTCAAGGGAAGGGGCCTGACGGACATATTTCGAGATATTTCTTCTTCTTGTTGTTCTTCTGCACAGCTAAGCTGGAATTGGCATTTGCAGCTCGCAATAGTGCATAGTTATCTGAAAGAAAGGGGCCACGGTGTTTCTGTATCTCTATTATGTTGGTGCGGCTTCGGAACTTTTAAATATCTTGATATATCTCGAGAACTACGCATCTGATCAAAAAATATCATAGAACATAAAAAGTAGGAAACTTAATTCTCTACAAAAAAGGTCTCTTAACATTTTGCCATAGCTCTCTTCGTTTCCGAGATATTTGCAGATTTATCTCAAGGGAAGGGGCCTGACGGACATATTTCGAGATATTTCTTCTTCTTGTTGTTCTTCTTCTGCACAGCTAAGCTGGAAGTGGCATTTGCAGCTCGCAATAGTGCAGAGTTATCTCAAAGAAAGGGGCCACGGTGTTTCTGTATCTCTATTATGTTGGTGCGGCTTCGGAACTCTTAAATATCTTGATATATCTCGAGAACTACGCATCTGATCAAAAAATATCATAGAACATAAAAAGTAGGAAACTTAATTCTCTACAAAAGAGGTCTCTTAACATTTTGCCATAGCTCGCTTCGTTTCCGAGATATTTGCAGATTTATCTCAAGGGAAGGGGCCTGACGGACATATTTCGAGATATTTCTTCTTCTTGTTGTTCTTCTTCTGCACAGCTAAGCTCGAAGTGGCATTTGCGGCTCGCACTAGTGCAGAGTTATCTCAAAGAAAGGGGCCACGGTGTTTCTGTATCTCTATTATGTTGGTGCGGCTTCGGAACTTTTAAATATCTCGATGTATCTCGAAAACTACGCTTCTGATCAAAAAATATCATAGAACATAAATTGTAGGAAACATAATTCTCTACAAAAAAGGTCTCTTAACATTTTGCCATAGCTCGCTTCGTTTCCGAGATATTTGCTGATATATCTCAAGGGAAGGGGCCTGACGGACATATTTCGAGATATTTCTTCTTCTTGTTGTTCTTCTTCTGCACAGCTAAGCTGGAAGTGGCATTTCCAGCTCGCAATAGTGCAGAGTTATCTCAAAGAAAGGGGCCACGGTGTTTCTGTATCTCTATTATGTTGGTGCGGCTTCGGAACTTTTAAATATCTTGATATATCTCGAGAACTACGCATCAGATCAAAAAATATCATAGAACATAAAAAGTAGGAAACTTAATTCTCTACAAAAAAAGTCTCTTAACATTTTGCCATAGCTCTCTTCGTTTCCGAGATATTTGCAGATTTATCTCAAGGGAAGGGGCCTGACGGACATATTTCGAGATATTTCTTCTTCTTGTTGTTCTTCTTCTGCACAGCTAAGCTGGAAGTGTCATTTGCGGCTCGCACTAGTGCAGAGTTATCTCAAAGAAAGCGGCCACGGTGTTTCTGTATCTCTATTATGTTGGTGCGGCTTCGGAACTTTTAAATATCTCGATATATCTCGAAAACTACGCTTCTGATCAAAAAATATCATAGAACATAAATTGTAGGAAACATAACTCTCTACAAAAAACGTCTCTTAACATTTTGCCATAGCTCGCTTCGTTTCCGAGATATTTGCAGATTCATCTCAAAGGAACTGGCCTGACGGACATATTTCGAGATATTTCTTCTTCTTGTTGTTCTTCTTCTGCACAGCTAAGCTGGAAGTGGCATTTGCAGCTCGCAATAGTGCAGAGTTATCTCAAAGAAAGGGGCCACGGTGTTTCTGTATCTCTATTATGTTGGTGCGGCTTCGGAACTTTTAGATATCTTGATATATCTCGAGAACTACGCATCTGATCAAAAAATATCATAGAAGATAAAAAGTAGGAAACTTAATTCTCTACAAAAAAGGTCTCTTAACATTTTGCCATAGCTCGCTTCGTTTCCGAGATATTTGCAGATTTATCTCAAGGGAAGGGGCCTAACGGACATACTTCGAGATATTTCTTCTTCTTGTTGTTCTTCTTCTGCACAGCTAAACTGGAAGTGGCATTTCCAGCTCGCAATAGTGCAGAGTTATCTCAAAGAAAGGGGCCACGGTGTTTCTGTATCTCTATTATGTTGGTGCGGCTTCGGAACTTTTAAATATCTTGATATATCTCGAGAACTACGCATCTGATCAAAAAATATCATAGAACATAAAAAGTAGGAAACTTAATTCTCTACAAAAAAGGTCTCTTAACATTTTGCCATAGCTCGCTTCGTTTCCGAGATATTTGCAGATTTATCTCAAGGGAAGGGGCCTGACGGACATATTTCGAGATACTTCTTCTTCTTGTTGTTCTTCTTCTGCACAGCTGAGCTGGAAGTGGCATTTGCAGGTCGCAATAGTGCAGAGTTATCTCAAAGAAAGGGGCCACGGTGTTTCTGTATCTCTATTATGTTGGTGCGGCTTCGGAACTTTTAAATATATCGATATATCTCGAAAACTACGCTTCTGATCAAAAAATATCATAGAACGTAAATTGTAGGAAACATTATTCTCTACAAAAAAGGTCTCTTAACATTTTGCCATAGCTCGCTTCGTTTCCGAGATATTTGCAGATTTATCTCAAGGGAAGGGTCCTGATGGACATATTTCGAGATATTTCTTCTTCTTGTTGTTCTTTCTTCTGCACAGCTAAACTGGAAGTGGCATTTCCAGCTCGCAATCGTGCAGAGTTATCTCAAAGAAAGGGGCCACGGTGTTTCTGTATCTCTATTATGTTGGTGCGGCTTCGGAACTTTTAAATATCTTGATATATCTCGAGAACTACGCCTCTGATCGAAAAATATCATAGAACATAAAAAGTAGGAAACTTAATTCTCTACAAAAAAGGTCTCTCAACATTTTGCCATAGCTCGCTTCGTTTCCGAGATACTTGCCGATTTATCTCAAGGGAAGGGGCCTGACGGACATATTTCGAGATATTTCTTCTTCTTGTTGTTCTTCTTCTGCACAGCTAAGCTGGAAGTGGCATTTGCAGCTCGCAATTGTGCAGAGTTATCTCAAAGAGAGGGGCCACGGTGTTTCTGTATCTCTATTATGTTGGTGCGGCTTCGGAACTTTTAAATATCTTGATATATCTCGAGAACTACGCATCTGATCAAAAAATATCATAGAACATAAAAAGTAGGAAACTTAATTCTGTACAAAAAAGGTCTCTTAACATTTTGCCATAGCTCGCTTCGTTTGCGAGATATTTGCAGATTTATCTCAAGGGAAGGGGCCTGACGGACATATTTCGAGATATTTCTTCTTCTTGTTGTTCTTCTTCTGCACAGCTAAGCTGGAAGTGGCATTTGCAGCTCGCAATAGTGCAGAGTTATCTCAAAGAAAGGGGCCACGGTGTTTCTGTATCTCTATTATGTTAGTGCGGCTTCGGAACTTTTAAATATCTCGATATATCTCGAAAACTACGCTTCTGATCAAAAAATATCATAGAACATAAATTGTAGGAAACTTAATTCTCTACAAAAAAGGTCTCTTAACATTTTGCCATAGCTCGCTTCGTTTCCGAGATATTTGCAGATTCAGCTCAAAGGAACTGGCCTGACGGACATATTTCGAGATATTTCTTCTTCTTGTTGTTCTTCTTCTGCACAGCTAAGCTGGAAGTGGCATTTGCAGCTCGCAATAGTGCAGAGTTATCTCAAAGAAAGGGGCCACGGTGTTTCTGTATCTCTATTATGTTGGTGCGGCTTCGGAACTTTTAAATATCTTGATATATCTCGAGAACTACGCATCTGATCAAAAAATATCATAGAACATAAAAAGTAGGAAACTTAATTCTCTACAAAAGAGGTCTCTTAACATTTTGCCATAGCTCGCTTCGTTTCCGAGATATTTGCAGATTTATCTCACGGGAAGGGGCCTAACGGACATATTTCGAGATATTTCTTCTTCTTGTTGTTCTTCTTCTGCACAGCTAAGCTGGAAGTGGCATTTGCGGCTCGCACTAGTGCAGAGTTATCTCAAAGAAAGCGGCCACGGTGTTTCTGTATCTCTATTATGTTGGTGCGGCTTCGGAACTTTTAAATATCTCGATATACCTCGAAAACTACGCTTCTGATCAAAAAATATCATAGAACATAAATTGTAGGAAACATAATTCTCTACAAAAAACGTCTCTTAACATTTTGCCATAGCTCGCTTCGTTTCCGAGATATTTGCAGATTCAGCTCAAAGGAACTGGCCTGACGGACATATTTCGAGATATTTCTTCTTCTTGTTGTTCTTCTTCTGCACAGCTAAGCTGGAAGTGGCATTTGCAGCTCGCAATAGTGCAGAGTTATCTCAAAGAAAGGGGCCACGGTGTTTCTGTATCTCTATTATGTTGGTGCGGCTTCGGAACTTTTAAATATCTTGATATATCTCGAGAACTACGCATCTGATCAAAAAATATCATAGAACATAAAAAGTAGGAAACTTAATTCTCTACAAAAGAGGTCTCTTAACATTTTGCCATAGCTCGCTTCGTTTCCGAGATATTTGCAGATTTATCTCACGGGAAGGGGCCTAACGGACATATTTCGAGATATTTCTTCTTCTTGTTGTTCTTCTTCTGCACAGCTAAACTGGAAGTGGCATTTCCAGCTCGCAATAGTGCAGAGTTATCTCAAAGAAAGGGGCCACGGTGTTTCTGTATCCCTATTATGTTGGTGCGGCTTCGGAACTTTCAAATATCTCGATATATCTCGAAAACTACGCTTCTGATCAAAAAATATCATAGAACATAAATTGTAGGAAACATAATTCTCTATAATAAACGTCTCTTAACATTTTGCCATAGCTCGCTTCGTTTCCGAGATATTTGCAGATTTATCTCAAGGGAAGGGGCCTGACGGACATATCTCGAGATATTTCTTCTTCTTGTTGTTCTTCTTCTGCACAGCTAAGCTGGAAGTGGCATTTGCGGCTCGCACTAGTGCAGAGTTATCTCAAAGAAAGGGGCCACGGTGTTTCTGTATCCCTATTATGTTGGTGCGGCTTCGGAACTTTTAAATATCTCGATATATCTCGAAAACTACGCTTCTGATAAAAAATATCATAGAACATAAATTGTAGGAAACATAATTCTCTATAAAAAACGTCTCTTAACATTTTGCCATAGCTCGCTTCGTTTCCGAGATATTTGCAGATTCAGCTCAAAGGAACTGGCCTGACGGACATATTTCGAGATATTTCTTCTTCTTGTTGCTCTTCTTCTGCACAGCTAAGCTGGAAGTGGCATTTGCGGCTCGCAATAGTGCAGAGTTATCTCAAAGAAAGGGGCCACGGTGTTTCTGTATCCCTATTATGTTGGTGCGGCTTCGGAACTTTTAAATATCTTGATATATCTCGAGAACTACGCATCTGATCAAAAAATATCATAGAACATAAAAAGTAGGAAACTTAATTCTCTACAAAAAAGGTCTCTTAACATTTTGCCATAGCTCGCTTCGTTTCCGAGATATTTGCAGATTTATCTCAAGGGAAGGGGCCTGACGGACATATTTCGAGATATTTCTTCTTCTTGTTGCTCTTCTTCTGCACAGCTAAGCTGGAAGTGGCATTTGCGGCTCGCAATAGTGCAGAGTTATCTCAAAGAAAGGGGCCACGGTGTTTCTGTATCCCTATTATGTTGGTGCGGCTTCGGAACTTTTAAATATCTCGATATATCTCGAAAACTACGCTTCTGATCAAAAAATATCATAGAACATAAATTGTAGGAAACATAATTCTCTATAAAAAACGTCTCTTAACATTTTGTCATAGCTCGCTTCGTTTCCGAGATATTTGCAGATTCAGCTCAAAGGAACTGGCCTGACGGACATATTTCGAGATATTTCTTCTTCTTGTTGTTCTTCCTCTGCACAGCTAAGCTGGAAGTGGCATTTGCAGCTCGCAATAGTGCAGAGTTATCTCAAAGAAAGGGGCCACGCTGTTTCTGTATCTCTATTATGTTGGTGCGGCTTCGGAACTTTTAAATATCTTGATATATCTCGAGAACTACGCATCTGATCAAAAAATATCATAGAACATAAAAAGTAGGAAACTTAATTCTCTACAAGAAAGGTCTCTTAACATTTTGCCATAGCTCGCTTCGTTTCCGAGATATTTGCAGATTTATCTCAAGGGAAGGGGCCTGACGGACATATTTCGAGATATTTCTTCTTCTTGTTGTTCTTCTTCTGCACAGCTAAGCTGAAAGTGGCATTTGCGGCTCGCACTAGTGCAGAGTTATCTCAAAGAAAGGGGCCACGGTGTTTCTGTATCTCTATTATGTTGGTGCGGCTTCGGAACTTTTAAATATCTCGATGTATCTCGAAAACTACGCTTCTGATCAAAAAATATCATAGAACATAAATTGTAGGAAACATAATTCTCTACAAAAAAGGTCTCTCAACATTTTGCCATAGCTCGCTTCGTTTCCGAGATATTTGCAGATATATCTCAAGGGAAGGGGCCTGACGGACATATTTCGAGATATTTCTTCTTCTTGTTGCTCTTCTTCTGCACAGCTAAGCTGGAAGTGGCATTTGCGGCTCGCCATAGTGCAGAGTTATCTCAAAGAAAGGGGCCACGGTGTTTCTGTATCTCTATTATGTTGGTGCGGCTTCGGAACTTTTAAATATCTCGATGTATCTCGAAAACTACGCTTCTGATCAAAAAATATCATAGAACATAAATTGTAGGAAACATAATTCTCTACAAAAAAGGTCTCTTAACATTTTGCCATAGCTCGCTTCGTTTCCGAGATATTTGCAGATTTATCTCAAGGGAAGGGGCCTGACGGACATATTTCGAGATATTTCTTCTTCTTGTTGCTCTTCTTCTGCACAGCTAAGCTGGAAGTGGCATTTGCGGCTCGCAATAGTGCAGAGTTATCTCAAAGAAAGGGGCCACGGTGTTTCTGTATCCCTATTATGTTGGTGCGGCTTCGGAACTTTTAAATATCTCGATATATCTCGAAAACTACGCTTCTGATCAAAAAATATCATAGAACATAAATTGTAGGAAACATAATTCTCTATAAAAAACGTCTCTTAACATTTTGTCATAGCTCGCTTCGTTTCCGAGATATTTGCAGATTCAGCTCAAAGGAACTGGCCTGACGGACATATTTCGAGATATTTCTTCTTCTTGTTGTTCTTCCTCTGCACAGCTAAGCTGGAAGTGGCATTTGCAGCTCGCAATAGTGCAGAGTTATCTCAAAGAAAGGGGCCACGGTGTTTCTGTATCTCTATTATGTTGGTGCGGCTTCGGAACTTTTAAATATCTCGATGTATCTCGAAAACTACGCTTCTGATCAAAAAATATCATAGAACATAAAAAGTAGGAAACTTAATTCTCTACAAAAAAGGTCTCTTAACATTTTGCCATAGCTCGCTTCGTTTCCGAGATATTTGCAGATTTATCTCAAGGGAAGGGGCCTGACGGACATATTTCGAGATATTTCTTCTTCTTGTTGTTCTTCTTCTGCACAGCTGAGCTGGAAGTGGCATTTGCGGCTCGCACTAGTGCAGAGTTATCTCAAAGAAAGGGGCCACGGTGTTTCTGTATCTCTATTATGTTGGTGCGGCTTCGGAACTTTTAAATATCTCGATGTATCTCGAAAACTACGCTTCTGATCAAAAAATATCATAGAACATAAATTGTAGGAAACATAATTCTCTACAAAAAAGGTCTCTTAACATTTTGCCATAGCTCGCTTCGTTTCCGAGATATTTGCTGATATATCTCAAGGGAAGGGGCCTGACGGACATATTTCGAGATATTTCTTCTTCTTGTTGTTCTTCTTCTGCACAGCTAAGCTGGAAGTGGCATTTCCAGCTCGCAATAGTGCAGAGTTATCTCAAAGAAAGGGGCCACGGTGTTTCTGTATCTCTATTATGTTGGTGCGGCTTCGGAACTTTTAAATATCTTGATATATCTCGAGAACTACGCATCAGATCAAAAAATATCATAGAACATAAAAAGTAGGAAACTTAATTCTCTACAAAAAAAGTCTCTTAACATTTTGCCATAGCTCTCTTCGTTTCCGAGATATTTGCAGATTTATCTCAAGGGAAGGGGCCTGACGGACATATTTCGAGATATTTCTTCTTCTTGTTGTTCTTCTGCACAGCTAAGCTGGAAGTGGCATTTGCAGCTCGCAATAGTGCATAGTTATCTGAAAGAAAGGGGCCACGGTGTTTCTGTATCTCTATTATGTTGGTGCGGCTTCGGAACTTTTAAATATCTTGATATATCTCGAGAACTACGCATCTGATCAAAAAATATCATAGAACATAAAAAGTAGGAAACTTAATTCTCTACAAAAAAGGTCTCTTAACATTTTGCCATAGCTCTCTTCGTTTCCGAGATATTTGCAGATTTATCTCAAGGGAAGGGGCCTGACGGACATATTTCGAGATATTTCTTCTTCTTGTTGTTCTTCTGCACAGCTAAGCTGGAAGTGGCATTTGCAGCTCGCAATAGTGCATAGTTATCTGAAAGAAAGGGGCCACGGTGTTTCTGTATCTCTATTATGTTGGTGCGGCTTCGGAACTTTTAAATATCTTGATATATCTCGAGAACTACGCATCTGATCAAAAAATATCATAGAACATAAAAAGTAGGAAACTTAATTCTCTACAAAAAAGGTCTCTTAACATTTTGCCATAGCTCTCTTCGTTTCCGAGATATTTGCAGATTTATCTCAAGGGAAGGGGCCTGACGGACATATTTCGAGATATTTCTTCTTCTTGTTGTTCTTCTTCTGCACAGCTAAGCTGGAAGTGGCATTTGCAGCTCGCAATAGTGCAGAGTTATCTCAAAGAAAGGGGCCACGGTGTTTCTGTATCTCTATTATGTTGGTGCGGCTTCGGAACTCTTAAATATCTTGATATATCTCGAGAACTACGCATCTGATCAAAAAATATCATAGAACATAAAAAGTAGGAAACTTAATTCTCTACAAAAGAGGTCTCTTAACATTTTGCCATAGCTCGCTTCGTTTCCGAGATATTTGCAGATTTATCTCACGGGAAGGGGCCTAACGGACATATTTCGAGATATTTCTTCTTCTTGTTGTTCTTCCTCTGCACAGCTAAGCTGGAAGTGGCATTTGCAGCTCGCAATAGTGCAGAGTTATCTCAAAGAAAGGGGCCACGGTGTTTCTGTATCTCTATTATGTTGGTGCGGCTTCGGAACTTTTAAATATCTTGATATATCTCGAGAACTACGCATCTGATCAAAAAATATCATAGAACATAAAAAGTAGGAAACTTAATTCTCCTCAAAAAAGGTCTCTTAACATTTTGCCATAGCTCGCTTCGTTTCCGAGATATTTGCAGATTTATCTCAAGGGAAGGGGCCTGACGGACATATTTCGAGATATTTCTTCTTCTTGTTGTTCTTCTTCTGCACAGCTAAGCTGGAAGTGGCATTTGCGGCTCGCACTAGTGCAGAGTTATCTCAAAGAAAGGGGCCACGGTGTTTCTGTATCTCTATTATGTTGGTGCGGCTTCGGAACTTTTAAATATCTCGATATATCTCGAAAACTACGCTTCTGATCAAAAAATATCATAGAACATAAATTGTAGGAAACAGAATTCTCTACAAAAAAGGTCGCTTAACATTTTGCCATAGCTCGCTTCGTTTCCGAGATATTTGCAGATATATCTCAAGGGAAGGGGCCTGACGGACATATTTCGAGATATTTCTTCTTCTTGTTGTTCTTCTTCTGCACAGCTAAGCTCGAAGTGGCATTTGCGGCTCGCACTAGTGCAGAGTTATCTCAAAGAAAGGGGCCACGGTGTTTCTGTATCTCTATTATGTTGGTGCGGCTTCGGAACTTTTAAATATCTCGATGTATCTCGAAAACTACGCTTCTGATCAAAAAATATCATAGAACATAAATTGTAGGAAACATAATTCTCTACAAAAAAGGTCTCTTAACATTTTGCCATAGCTCGCTTCGTTTCCGAGATATTTGCTGATATATCTCAAGGGAAGGGGCCTGACGGACATATTTCGAGATATTTCTTCTTCTTGTTGTTCTTCTTCTGCACAGCTAAGCTGGAAGTGGCATTTCCAGCTCGCAATAGTGCAGAGTTATCTCAAAGAAAGGGGCCACGGTGTTTCTGTATCTCTATTATGTTGGTGCGGCTTCGGAACTTTTAAATATCTTGATATATCTCGAGAACTACGCATCAGATCAAAAAATATCATAGAACATAAAAAGTAGGAAACTTAATTCTCTACAAAAAAAGTCTCTTAACATTTTGCCATAGCTCTCTTCGTTTCCGAGATATTTGCAGATTTATCTCAAGGGAAGGGGCCTGACGGACATATTTCGAGATATTTCTTCTTCTTGTTGTTCTTCTTCTGCACAGCTAAGCTGGAAGTGTCATTTGCGGCTCGCACTAGTGCAGAGTTATCTCAAAGAAAGCGGCCACGGTGTTTCTGTATCTCTATTATGTTGGTGCGGCTTCGGAACTTTTAAATATCTCGATATATCTCGAAAACTACGCTTCTGATCAAAAAATATCATAGAACATAAATTGTAGGAAACATAACTCTCTACAAAAAACGTCTCTTAACATTTTGCCATAGCTCGCTTCGTTTCCGAGATATTTGCAGATTCAGCTCAAAGGAACTGGCCTGACGGACATATTTCGAGATATTTCTTCTTCTTGTTGTTCTTCTTCTGCACAGCTAAGCTGGAAGTGGCATTTGCAGCTCGCAATAGTGCAGAGTTATCTCAAAGAAAGGGGCCACGGTGTTTCTGTATCTCTATTATGTTGGTGCGGCTTCGGAACTTTTAAATATCTTGATATATCTCGAGAACTACGCATCTGATCAAAAAATATCATAGAAGATAAAAAGTAGGAAACTTAATTCTCTACAAAAAAGGTCTCTTAACATTTTGCCATAGCTCGCTTCGTTTCCGAGATATTTGCAGATTTATCTCAAGGGAAGGGGCCTAACGGACATACTTCGAGATATTTCTTCTTCTTGTTGTTCTTCTTCTGCACAGCTAAACTGGAAGTGGCATTTCCAGCTCGCAATAGTGCAGAGTTATCTCAAAGAAAGGGGCCACGGTGTTTCTGTATCTCTATTATGTTGGTGCGGCTTCGGAACTTTTAAATATCTTGATATATCTCGAGAACTACGCATCTGATCAAAAAATATCATAGAACATAAAAAGTAGGAAACTTAATTCTCTACAAAAAAGGTCTCTTAACATTTTGCCATAGCTCGCTTCGTTTCCGAGATATTTGCAGATTTATCTCAAGGGAAGGGGCCTGACGGACATATTTCGAGATACTTCTTCTTCTTGTTGTTCTTCTTCTGCACAGCTGAGCTGGAAGTGGCATTTGCAGGTCGCAATAGTGCAGAGTTATCTCAAAGAAAGGGGCCACGGTGTTTCTGTATCTCTATTATGTTGGTGCGGCTTCGGAACTTTTAAATATATCGATATATCTCGAAAACTACGCTTCTGATCAAAAAATATCATAGAACGTAAATTGTAGGAAACATTATTCTCTACAAAAAAGGTCTCTTAACATTTTGCCATAGCTCGCTTCGTTTCCGAGATATTTGCAGATTTATCTCAAGGGAAGGGTCCTGATGGACATATTTCGAGATATTTCTTCTTCTTGTTGTTCTTTCTTCTGCACAGCTAAACTGGAAGTGGCATTTCCAGCTCGCAATCGTGCAGAGTTATCTCAAAGAAAGGGGCCACGGTGTTTCTGTATCTCTATTATGTTGGTGCGGCTTCGGAACTTTTAAATATCTTGATATATCTCGAGAACTACGCCTCTGATCGAAAAATATCATAGAACATAAAAAGTAGGAAACTTAATTCTCTACAAAAAAGGTCTCTCAACATTTTGCCATAGCTCGCTTCGTTTCCGAGATACTTGCCGATTTATCTCAAGGGAAGGGGCCTGACGGACATATTTCGAGATATTTCTTCTTCTTGTTGTTCTTCTTCTGCACAGCTAAGCTGGAAGTGGCATTTGCAGCTCGCAATTGTGCAGAGTTATCTCAAAGAGAGGGGCCACGGTGTTTCTGTATCTCTATTATGTTGGTGCGGCTTCGGAACTTTTAAATATCTTGATATATCTCGAGAACTACGCATCTGATCAAAAAATATCATAGAACATAAAAAGTAGGAAACTTAATTCTCTACAAAAAAGGTCTCTTAACATTTTGCCATAGCTCGCTTCGTTTGCGAGATATTTGCAGATTTATCTCAAGGGAAGGGGCCTGACGGACATATTTCGAGATATTTCTTCTTCTTGTTGTTCTTCCTCTGCACAGCTAAGCTGGAAGTGGCATTTGCAGCTCGCAATAGTGCAGAGTTATCTCAAAGAAAGGGGCCACGGTGTTTCTGTATCCCTATTATGTTGGTGCGGCTTCGGAACTTTTAAATATCTTGATATATCTCGAGAACTACGCATCTGATCAAAAAATATCATAGAAGATAAAAAGTAGGAAACTTAATTCTCTACAAAAAAGGTCTCTTAACATTTTGCCATAGCTCGCTTCGTTTCCGAGATATTTGCAGATTTATCTCAAGGGAAGGGGCCTGACGGACATATTTCGAGATATTTCTTCTTCTTGTTGTTCTTCTTCTGCACAGCTAAACTGGAAGTGGCATTTCCAGCTCGCAATAGTGCAGAGTTATCTCAAAGAAAGGGGCCACGGTGTTTCTGTATCCCTATTATGTTGGTGCGGCTTCGGAACTTTTAAATATCTCGATATATCTCGAAAACTACGCTTCTGATCAAAAAATATCATAGAACATAAATTGTAGGAAACATAATTCTCTATAAAAAACGTCTCTTAACAGTTTGCCATAGCTCGCTTCGTTTCCGAGATATTTGCAGATTCAGCTCAAGGGAAGGGGCCCGACGGACATATTTCGAGATATTTCTTCTTCTTGTTGTTCTTCTTCTGCACAGCTAAGCTGGAAGTGGCATTTACAGCTCGCAATAGTGCAGAGTTATCTCAAAGAAAGGGGCCACGGTGTTTCTGTATCTCTATTATGTTGGTGCGGCTTCGGAACTTTTAAATATCTTGATATATCTCGAGAACTACGCATCTGATCAAAAAATATCATAGAACATAAAAAGTAGGAAGCTTAATTCTCTACAAAAAAGGTCTCTTAACATTTTGCCATAGCTCGCTTCGTTTCCGAGATATTTGCAGATTTATCTCAAGGGAAGGGGCCTGACGGACATATTTCGAGATATTTCTTCTTCTTGTTGTTCTTCTTCTGCACAGCTAAGCTGGAAGTGGCATTTGCGGCTCGCACTAGTGCAGAGTTATCTCAAAGAAAGGGGCCACGGTGTTTCTGTATCCCTATTATGTTGGTGCGGCTTCGGAACTTTTAAATATCTCGATATATCTCGAAAACTACGCTTCTGATCAAAAAATATCACAGAACATAAATTGTAGGAAACATAATTCTCTATAAAAAACGTCTCTTAACATTTTGCCATAGCTCGCTTCGTTTCCGAGATATTTGCAGATTCAGCTCAAAGGAACTGGCCTGACGGACATATTTCGAGATATTTCTTCTTCTTGTTGTTCTTCCTCTGCACAGCTAAGCTGGAAGTGGCATTTGCAGCTCGCAATAGTGCAGAGTTATCTCAAAGAAAGGGGCCACGGTGTTTCTGTATCTCTATTATGTTGGTGCGGCTTCGGAACTTTTAAATATCTTGATATATCTCGAGAACTACGCATCTGATCAAAAAATATCATAGAACATAAAAAGTAGGAAACTTAATTCTCTACAAAAAAGGTCTCTTAACATTTTGCCATAGCTCGCTTCGTTTCCGAGATATTTGCAGATTTATCTCAAGGGAAGGGGCCTGACGGACATATTTCGAGATATTTCTTCTTCTTGTTGTTCTTCTTCTGCACAGCTAAGCTGGAAGTGGCATTTGCGGCTCGCACTAGTGCAGAGTTATCTCAAAGAAAGGGGCCACGGTGTTTCTGTATCTCTATTATGTTGGTGCGGCTTCGGAACTTTTAAATATCTCGATATATCTCGAAAACTACGCTTCTGATCAAAAAATATCATAGAACATAAATTGTAGGAAACAGAATTCTCTACAAAAAAGGTCGCTCAACATTTTGCCATAGCTCGCTTCGTTTCCGAGATATTTGCAGATATATCTCAAGGGAAGGGGCCTGACGGACATATTTCGAGATATTTCTTCTTCTTGTTGTTCTTCTTCTGCACAGCTAAGCTCGAAGTGGCATTTGCGGCTCGCACTAGTGCAGAGTTATCTCAAAGAAAGGGGCCACGGTGTTTCTGTATCTCTATTATGTTGGTGCGGCTTCGGAACTTTTAAATATCTCGATGTATCTCGAAAACTACGCTTCTGATCAAAAAATATCATAGAACATAAATTGTAGGAAAGATAATTCTCTACAAAAAAGGTCTCTTAACATTTTGCCATAGCTCGCTTCGTTTCCGAGATATTTGCTGATATATCTCAAGGGAAGGGGCCTGACGGACATATTTCGAGATATTTCTTCTTCTTGTTGTTCTTCTTCTGCACAGCTAAGCTGGAAGTGGCATTTCCAGCTCGCAATAGTGCAGAGTTATCTCAAAGAAAGGGGCCACGGTGTTTCTGTATCTCTATTATGTTGGTGCGGCTTCGGAACTTTTAAATATCTTGATATATCTCGAGAACTACGCATCAGATCAAAAAATATCATAGAACATAAAAAGTAGGAAACTTAATTCTCTACAAAAAAAGTCTCTTAACATTTTGCCATAGCTCTCTTCGTTTCCGAGATATTTGCAGATTTATCTCAAGGGAAGGGGCCTGACGGACATATTTCGAGATATTTCTTCTTCTTGTTGTTCTTCTTCTGCACAGCTAAGCTGGAAGTGTCATTTGCGGCTCGCACTAGTGCAGAGTTATCTCAAAGAAAGCGGCCACGGTGTTTCTGTATCTCTATTATGTTGGTGCGGCTTCGGAACTTTTAAATATCTCGATATATCTCGAAAACTACGCTTCTGATCAAAAAATATCATAGAACATAAATTGTAGGAAACATAACTCTCTACAAAAAACGTCTCTTAACATTTTGCCATAGCTCGCTTCGTTTCCGAGATATTTGCAGATTCAGCTCAAAGGAACTGGCCTGACGGACATATTTCGAGATATTTCTTCTTCTTGTTGTTCTTCTTCTGCACAGCTAAGCTGGAAGTGGCATTTGCAGCTCGCAATAGTGCAGAGTTATCTCAAAGAAAGGGGCCACGGTGTTTCTGTATCTCTATTATGTTGGTGCGGCTTCGGAACTTTTAAATATCTTGATATATCTCGAGAACTACGCATCTGATCAAAAAATATCATAGAAGATAAAAAGTAGGAAACTTAATTCTCTACAAAAAAGGTCTCTTAACATTTTGCCATAGCTCGCTTCGTTTCCGAGATATTTGCAGATTTATCTCAAGGGAAGGGGCCTAACGGACATACTTCGAGATATTTCTTCTTCTTGTTGTTCTTCTTCTGCACAGCTAAACTGGAAGTGGCATTTCCAGCTCGCAATAGTGCAGAGTTATCTCAAAGAAAGGGGCCACGGTGTTTCTGTATCTCTATTATGTTGGTGCGGCTTCGGAACTTTTAAATATCTTGATATATCTCGAGAACTACGCATCTGATCAAAAAATATCATAGAACATAAAAAGTAGGAAACTTAATTCTCTACAAAAAAGGTCTCTTAACATTTTGCCATAGCTCGCTTCGTTTCCGAGATATTTGCAGATTTATCTCAAGGGAAGGGGCCTGACGGACATATTTCGAGATACTTCTTCTTCTTGTTGTTCTTCTTCTGCACAGCTGAGCTGGAAGTGGCATTTGCAGGTCGCAATAGTGCAGAGTTATCTCAAAGAAAGGGGCCACGGTGTTTCTGTATCTCTATTATGTTGGTGCGGCTTCGGAACTTTTAAATATATCGATATATCTCGAAAACTACGCTTCTGATCAAAAAATATCATAGAACGGAAATTGTAGGAAACATTATTCTCTACAAAAAAGGTCTCTTAACATTTTGCCATAGCTCGCTTCGTTTCCGAGATATTTGCAGATTTATCTCAAGGGAAGGGTCCTGATGGACATATTTCGAGATATTTCTTCTTCTTGTTGTTCTTTCTTCTGCACAGCTAAACTGGAAGTGGCATTTCCAGCTCGCAATCGTGCAGAGTTATCTCAAAGAAAGGGGCCACGGTGTTTCTGTATCTCTATTATGTTGCTGCGGCTTCGGAACTTTTAAATATCTTGATATATCTCGAGAACTACGCCTCTGATCGAAAAATATCATAGAACATAAAAAGTAGGAAACTTAATTCTCTACAAAAAAGGTCTCTCAACATTTTGCCATAGCTCGCTTCGTTTCCGAGATACTTGCCGATTTATCTCAAGGGAAGGGGCCTGACGGACATATTTCGAGATATTTCTTCTTCTTGTTGTTCTTCTTCTGCACAGCTAAGCTGGAAGTGGCATTTGCAGCTCGCAATTGTGCAGAGTTATCTCAAAGAGAGGGGCCACGGTGTTTCTGTATCTCTATTATGTTGGTGCGGCTTCGGAACTTTTAAATATCTTGATATATCTCGAGAACTACGCATCTGATCAAAAAATATCATAGAACATAAAAAGTAGGAAACTTAATTCTGTACAAAAAAGGTCTCTTAACATTTTGCCATAGCTCGCTTCGTTTGCGAGATATTTGCAGATTTATCTCAAGGGAAGGGGCCTGACGGACATATTTCGAGATATTTCTTCTTCTTGTTGTTCTTCCTCTGCACAGCTAAGCTGGAAGTGGCATTTGCAGCTCGCAATAGTGCAGAGTTATCTCAAAGAAAGGGGCCACGGTGTTTCTGTATCTCTATTATGTTGGTGCGGCTTCGGAACTTTTAAATATCTTGATATATCTCGAGAACTACGCATCTGATCAAAAAATATCATAGAACATAAAAAGTAGGAAACTTAATTCTCTACAAAAAAGGTCTCTTAACATTTTGCCATAGCTCTCTTCGTTTCCGAGATATTTGCAGATTTATCTCAAGGGAAGGGGCCTGACGGACATATTTCGAGATATTTCTTCTTCTTGTTGTTCTTCTTCTGCACAGCTAAGCTGGAAGTGGCATTTGCAGCTCGCAATAGTGCAGAGTTATCTCAAAGAAAGGGGCCACGGTGTTTCTGTATCTCTATTATGTTAGTGCGGCTTCGGAACTTTTAAATATCTCGATATATCTCGAAAACTACGCTTCTGATCAAAAAATATCATAGAACATAAATTGTAGGAAACTTAATTCTCTACAAAAAAGGTCTCTTAACATTTTGCCATAGCTCGCTTCGTTTCCGAGATATTTGCAGATTTATCTCAAGGGAAGGGGCCTGACGGACATATTTCGAGATATTTCTTCTTCTTGTTGTTCTTCTTCTGCACAGCTAAGCTGGAAGTGGCATTTGCGGCTCGCACTAGTGCAGAGTTATCTCAAAGAAAGGGGCCACGGTGTTTCTGTATCCCTATTATGTTGGTGCGGCTTCGGAACTTTTAAATATCTCGATGTATCTCGAAAACTACGCTTCTGATCAAAAAATATCATAGAACATAAATTGTAGGAAACATAATTCTCTACAAAAAAGGTCTCTTAACATTTTGCAATAGCTCGCTTCGTTTCCGAGATATTTGCAGATATATCTCAAGGGAAGGGGCCTGACGGACATATTTCGAGATATTTCTTCTTCTTGTTGTTCTTCTTCTGCACAGCTAAGCTGGAAGTG
Organism: Osmia lignaria lignaria; assembly: GCF_051020975.1. Lineage (NCBI taxonomy): Eukaryota > Metazoa > Arthropoda > Insecta > Hymenoptera > Megachilidae > Osmia > Osmia lignaria. Next base: position 8,480,806 of record NW_027478169.1, on the reverse strand, counting down.
GCATTTACAGCTCGCAATAGTGCAGAGTTATCTCAAAGAAAGGGGCCACGGTGTTTCTGTATCTCTATTATGTTGGTGCGGCTTCGGAACTTTTAAATATCTTGATATATCTCGAGAACTACGCATCTGATCAAAAAATATCATAGAACATAAAAAGTAGGAAACTTAATTCTCTACAAAAAAGGTGTCTTAACATTTTGCCATAGCTCGCTTCGTTTCCGAGATATTTGCAGATTTATCTCAAGGGAAGGGGCCTGACGGACATATTTCGAGATATTTCTTCTTCTTGTTGTTCTTCTTCTGCACAGCTAAGCTGGAAATGGCATTTGCGGCTCGCACTAGTGCAGAGTTATCTCAAAGAAAGGGGCCACGGTGTTTCTGTATCCCTATTATGTTGGTGCGGCTTCGGAACTTTTAAATATCTTGATATATCTCGAGAACTACGCATCTGATCAAAAAATATCATAGAAGATAAAAAGTAGGAAACTTAATTCTCTACAAAAAAGGTCTCTTAACATTTTGCCATAGCTCGCTTCGTTTCCGAGATATTTGCAGATTTATCTCAAGGGAAGGGGCCTGACGGACATATTTCGAGATATTTCTTCTTCTTGTTGTTCTTCTTCTGCACAGCTAAACTGGAAGTGGCATTTCCAGCTCGCAATAGTGCAGAGTTATCTCAAAGAAAGGGGCCACGGTGTTTCTGTATCCCTATTATGTTGGTGCGGCTTCGGAACTTTTAAATATCTCGATATATCTCGAAAACTACGCTTCTGATCAAAAAATATCATAGAACATAAATTGTAGGAAACATAATTCTCTATAAAAAACGTCTCTTAACAGTTTGCCATAGCTCGCTTCGTTTCCGAGATATTTGCAGATTCAGCTCAAGGGAAGGGGCCCGACGGACATATTTCGAGATATTTCTTCTTCTTGTTGTTCTTCTTCTGCACAGCTAAGCGGGAAGTGGCATTTACAGCTCGCAATAGTGCAGAGTTATCTCAAAGAAAGGGGCCACGGTGTTTCTGTATCTCTATTATGTTGGTGCGGCTTCGGAACTTTTAAATATCTTGATATATCTCGAGAACTACGCATCTGATCAAAAAATATCATAGAACATAAAAAGTAGGAAGCTTAATTCTCTACAAAAAAGGTCTCTTAACATTTTGCCATAGCTCGCTTCGTTTCCGAGATATTTGCAGATTTATCTCAAGGGAAGGGGCCTGACGGACATATTTCGAGATATTTCTTCTTCTTGTTGTTCTTCTTCTGCACAGCTAAGCTGGAAGTGGCATTTGCGGCTCGCACTAGTGCAGAGTTATCTCAAAGAAAGGGGCCACGGTGTTTCTGTATCCCTATTATGTTGGTGCGGCTTCGGAACTTTTAAATATCTCGATATATCTCGAAAACTACGCTTCTGATCAAAAAATATCACAGAACATAAATTGTAGGAAACATAATTCTCTATAAAAAACGTCTCTTAACATTTTGCCATAGCTCGCTTCGTTTCCGAGATATTTGCAGATTCAGCTCAAAGGAACTGGCCTGACGGACATATTTCGAGATATTTCTTCTTCTTGTTGTTCTTCCTCTGCACAGCTAAGCTGGAAGTGGCATTTGCAGCTCGCAATAGTGCAGAGTTATGTCAAAGAAAGGGGCCACGGTGTTTCTGTATCTCTATTATGTTGGTGCGGCTTCGGAACTTTTAAATATCTTAATATATCTCGAGAACTACGCATCTGATCAAAAAATATCATAGAACATAAAAAGTAGGAAACCTAATTCTCTACAAAAAAGGTCTCTTAACATTTTGCCATAGCTCGCTTCGTTTCCGAGATATTTGCAGATTTATCTCAAGGGAAGGGGCCTGACGGACATATTTCGAGATACTTCTTCTTCTTGTTGTTCTTCTTCTGCACAGCTGAGCTGGAAGTGGCATTTGCAGGTCGCAATAGTGCAGAGTTATCTCAAAGAAAGGGGCCACGGTGTTTCTGTATCTCTATTATGTTGGTGCGGCTTCGGAACTTTTAAATATATCGATATATCTCGAAAACTACGCTTCTGATCAAAAAATATCATAGAAGGTAAATTGTAGGAAACATTATTCTCTACAAAAAAGGTCTCTTAACATTTTGCCATAGCTCGCTTCGTTTCCGAGATATTTGCAGATTTATCTCAAGGGAAGGGTCCTGATGGACATATTTCGAGATATTTCTTCTTCTTGTTGTTCTTCTTCTGCACAGCTAAACTGGAAGTGGCATTTCCAGCTCGCAATCGTGCAGAGTTATCTCAAAGAAAGGGGCCACGGTGTTTCTGTATCTCTATTATGTTGGTGCGACTTCGGAACTTTTAAATATCTTGATATATCTCGAGAACTACGCATCTGATCTAAAAATATCATACTACATAAAAAGTAGGAAACTTAATTCTCTACAAGAAAGGTCTCTAAACATTTTGCCATAGCTCGCTTCGTTTCCGAGATATTTGCAGATTTATATCAAGGGAAGGGGCCTGACGGACGTATTTCGAGATATTTCTTCTTCTTGTTGTTCTTCCTCTGCACAGCTAAGCTGGAAGTGGCATTTGCAGCTCGCAATAGTGCAGAGTTATCTCAAAGAGAGGGGCCACGGGGTTTCTGTATCTCTATTATGTTGGTGCGGCTTCGGAACTTTTAAATATCTTGATATATCTCGAGAACTACGCATCTGATCAAAAAATATCATAGAAGATAAAAAGTAGGAAACTTAATTCTCTACAAAAAAGGTCTCTTAACATTTTGCCATAGCTCGCTTCGTTTCCGAGATATTTGCAGATTCAGCTCAAAGGAACTGGCCTGACGGACATATTTCGAGATATTTCTTCTTCTTGTTGTTCTTTTTCTGCACAGCTAAGCTGGAAGTGGCATTTGCAGCTCGCAATAGTGCAGGGTTATCTCAAAGAAAGGGGCCACGGTGTTTCTGTATCTCTATTATGTTGGTGCGGCTTCGGAACTTTTAAATATCTTGATATATCTCGAGAACTACGCATCTGATCAAAAAATATCATAGAACATAAAAAGTAGGAAACTTAATTCTCTACAAAAGAGGTCTCTTAACATTTTGCCATAGCTCGCTTCGTTTCCGAGATATTTGCAGATATATCTCAAGGGAAGGGGCCTGACGGACATATTTCGAGATATTTCTTCTTCTTGTTGTTCTTCTTCTGCACAGCTAAGCTGGAAGTGGCATTTACAGCTCGCAATAGTGCAGAGTTATCTCAAAGAAAGGGGCCACGGTGTTTCTGTATCTCTATTATGTTGGTGCGGCTTCGGAACTTTTAAATATATCGATATATCTCGAAAACTACGCTTCTGATCAAAAAATATCATAGAACATAAATTGTAGGAAACATAATTCTCTATAAAAAACGTCTCTTAACATTTTGCCATAGCTCGCTTCGTTTCCGAGATATTTGCAGATTTATCTCAAGGGAAGGGGCCTGACGGACATATTTCGAGATATTTCTTCTTCTTGTTGTTCTTCTTCTGCACAGCTAAGCTGGAAGTGGCTTTTGCGGCTCGCACTAGTGCAGAGTTATCTCAAAGAAAGGGGCCACGGTGTTTCTGTATCTCTATTATGTTGGTGCGGCTTCGGAACTTTTAAATATCTCGATGTATCTCGAAAACTACGCTTCTGATCAAAAAATATCATAGAACATAAATTGTAGGAAACTTAATTCTCTACAAAAAAGGTCTCTTAAGATTTTGCCATAGCTCGCTTCGTTTCCGAGATATTTGCAGATTTATCTCAAGGGAAGGGGCCTGACGGACATATTTCGAGATATTTCTTCTTCTTGTTGTTCTTCTTCTGCACAGCTAAGCTGGAAGTGGCATTTGCGGCTCGCACTAGTGCAGAGTTATCTCAAAGAAAGGGGCCACGGTGTTTCTGTATCTCTATTATGTTGGTGCGGCTTCGGAACTTTTAAATATCTCGATATATCTCGAAAACTACGCTTCTGATCAAAAAATATCATAGAACATAAATTGTAGGAAACAGAATTCTCTACAAAAAAGGTCTCTTAACATTTTGCCATAGCTCGCTTCGTTTCCGAGATATTTGCAGATATATCTCAAGGGAAGGGGCCTGACGGACATATTTCGAGATATTTCTTCTTCTTGTTGTTCTTCTTCTGCACAGCTAAGCTGGAAGTGGCATTTGCGGCTCGCACTAGTGCAGAGTTATCTCAAAGAAAGGGGCCACGGTGTTTCTGTATCTCTATTATGTTGGTGCGGCTTCGGAACTTTTAAATATCTCGATGTATCTCGAAAACTACGCTTCTGATCAAAAAATATCATAGAACATAAATTGTAGGAAACATAATTCTCTACAAAAAAGGTCTCTTAACATTTTGCCATAGCTCGCTTCGTTTCCGAGATATTTGCTGATATATCTCAAGGGAAGGGGCCTGACGGACATATTTCGAGATATTTCTTCTTCTTGTTGTTCTTCTTCTGCACAGCTAAGCTGGAAGTGGCATTTCCAGCTCGCAATAGTGCAGAGTTATCTCAAAGAAAGGGGCCACGGTGTTTCTGTATCTCTATTATGTTGGTGCGGCTTCGGAACTTTTAAATATCTTGATATATCTCGAGAACTACGCATCAGATCAAAAAATATCATAGAACATAAAAAGTAGGAAACTTAATTCTCTACAAAAAAAGTCTCTTAACATTTTGCCATAGCTCTCTTCGTTTCCGAGACATTTGCAGATTTATCTCAAGGGAAGGGGCCTGACGGACATATTTCGAGATATTTCTTCTTCTTGTTGTTTTTCTTCTGCACAGCTAAACTGGAAGTGGCATTTCCAGCTCGCAATAGTGCAGAGTTATCTCAAAGAAAGGGGCCACGGTGTTTCTGTATCCCTATTATGTTGGTGCGGCTTCGGAACTTTTAAATATCTCGATATATCTCGACAACTACGCTTCTGATCAAAAAATATCATAGAACATAAATTGTAGGAAACATAATTCTCTATAAAAAACGTCTCTTAACATTTTGTCATAGCTCGCTTCGTTTCCGAGATATTTGCAGATTCAGCTCAAAGGAACTGGCCTGACGGACATATTTCGACATATTTCTTCTTCTTGTTGTTCTTCCTCTGCACAGCTAAGCTGGAAGTGGCATTTGCAGCTCGCAATAGTGCAGAGTTATCTCAAAGAAAGGGGCCACGGTGTTTCTGTATCTCTATTATGTTGGTGCGGCTTCGGAACTTTTAAATATCTTGATATATCTCGAGAACTACGCATCTGATCAAAAAATATCATAGAACATAAAAAGTAGGATACTTAATTCTCTACAAAAAAGGTCTCCTAACATTTTGCCATAGCTCGCTTCGTTTCCGAGATATTTGCAGATTTATCTCAAGGGAAGGGGCCTGACGGACATATTTCGAGATATTTCTTCTTCTTGTTGTTCTTCTTCTGCACAGCGAAGCTGGAAGTGGCATTTGCGGCTCGCACTAGTGCAGAGTTATCTCAAAGAAAGGGGCCACGGTGTTTCTGTATCCCTATTATGTTGGTGCGGCTTCGGAACTTTTAAATATCTCGATATATCTCGAAAACTACGCTTCTGATCAAAAAATATCATAGAACATAAATTGTAGGAAACATAATTCTCTATAAAAAACGTCTCTTAACATTTTGCCATAGCTCGGTTCGTTTCCGAGATATTTGCAGATTCAGCTCAAAGGAACTGGCCTGACGGACATATTTCGAGATATTTCTTCTTCTTGTTGTTCTTCCTCTGCACAGCTAAGCTGGAAGTGGCATTTGCAGCTCGCAATAGTGCAGAGTTATCTCAAAGAAAGGGGCCACGGTGTTTCTGTATCTCTATTATGTTGGTGCGGCTTCGGAACTTTTAAATATCTTGATATATCTCGAGAACTACGCATCTGATCAAAAAATATCATAGAACATAAAAAGTAGGAAACTTAATTCTCTACAAAAAAGGTCTCTTAACATTTCGCCATAGCTCGCTTCGTGTCCGAGATATTTGCAGATTTATCTCAAGGGAAGGGGCCTGACGGACATATTTCGAGATATTTCTTCTTCTTGTTGTTCTTCTTCTGCACAGCTAAGCTGGAAGTGGCATTTGCGGCTCGCACTAGTGCAGAGTTATCTCAAAGAAAGGGGCCACCGTGTTTCTGTATCTCTATTATGTTGGTGCGGTTTCGGAACTTTTAAATATCTTGATATATCTCGAGAACTACGCATCTGATCAAAAAATATCATAGAACATAAAAAGTAGGAAACTTAATTCTCTGCAAATAAGGTCTCTTAACATTTTGCCATAGCTCGCTTCGTTTCCGAGATATTTGCAGATTTATCTCAAGGGAAGGGGCCTGACGGACATATTTCGAGATATTTCTTCTTCTTGTTGTTCTTCTTCTGCGCAGCTAAGCTGGAAGTGGCATTTGCAGCTCGCAATAGTGCAGAGATATCTCAAAGAAAGGGGCCACGCTGTTTCTGTATCTCTATTATGTTGGTGCGGCTTCGGAACTTTTAAATATCTTGATATATCTCGAGAGCTACGCGTCTGATCAAAAAATATCATAGAACATAAAAAGTAGGAAACATAATTCTCTACAAAAAAGGTCTCTTAACATTTTGCCATAGCTCGCTTCGTTTCCGAGATATTTGCAGATTTATCTCAAGGGAAGTGGCCTGACGGACATATTTCGAGATATTTCTTCTTCTTGTTGTTCTTCTTCTGCACAGCTAAGCTGGAAGTGGCATTTGCAGCTCGCAATAGTGCAGAGTTATCCCAAAGAAAGGGGCCACGGTGTTTCTGTATCTCTATTATGTTGGTGCGGCTTCGGAACTTTTAGATATCTTGATATATCTCGAGAACTACGCATCTGATCAAAAAATATCATAGAACATAAAAAGTAGGAAACTTAATTCTCTACAAAAAAGGTCTCTTAACATTTTGCCATAGCTCGCTTCGTTTCCGAGATATTTGCAGATTTATCTCGAGGGAAGGGGCCTGACGGACATATTTCGAGATATTTCTTCTTCTTGTTGTTCCTCTTCTGCACAGCTAAGCTGGAAGCGGCATTTGCGGCTCGCACTAGTGCAGAGTTATCTCAAAGAAAGGGGCCACGGTGTTTCTTTATCTCTATTATGTTGGTGCAGCTTCGGATCTTTTAAATATCTCGATATATCTCGAAAACTACGCTTCTGATCAAAAAATATCATAGAACATAAATCGTAGGAAACATAATTCTCTACAAAAAAGGTCTCTTAACATTTTGCCTTAGCTCGTTTCGTTTCCGAGATATTTGCAGATATATCTCAAGGGAAGGGGCCTGACGGACATATTTCGAGATATTTCCTCTTCTTGTTGTTCTTCTTCTGCACAGCTAAACTGGAAGTGGCATTTCCAGCTCGCAATAGCGCAGAGTTATCTCAAAGAAAGGGGCCACGGTGTTTCTGTATCTCTATTATGTTGGTGCGGCTTCGGAACTTTTAAATATCTCGATGTATCTCGAAAACTACGCTTCTGATCAAAAAATATCATAGAATATAAATTGTAGGAAACATAATTCTCTACAAAAAAGGTCTCTTAACATTTTGCCATAGCTCGCTTCGTTTCCGAGATATTTGCTGATATATCTCAAGGGAAGGGGCCTGACGGACATATTTCGAGATATTTCTTCTTCTTGTTGTTCTTCTTCTGCACAGCTAAGCTGGAAGTGGCATTTCCAGCTCGCAATAGTGCAGAGTTATCTCAAAGAAAGGGGCCACGGTGTTTCTGTATCTCTATTATGTTGGTGCGGCTTCGGAACTTTTAAATATCTTGATATATCTCGAGAACTACGCATCAGATCAAAAAATATCATAGAACATAAAAAGTAGGAAACTTAATTCTCTACAAAAAAGGTCTCTTAACATTTCGCCATAGCTCGCTTCGTTTCCGAGATATTTGCAGATTTATCTCAAGGGAAGGGGCCTGACGGACATATTTCGAGATATTTCTTCTTCTTGTTGTTCTTCTTCTGCACAGCTAAGCTGGAAGTGGCATTTGCGGCTCGCACTAGTGCAGAGTTATATCTAAGAAAGGGGCCACCGTGTTTCTGTATCTCTATTATGTTGGTGCGGTTTCGGAACTATTAAATATCTTGATATATCTCGAGAACTACGCATCTGATCAAAAAATATCATAGAACATAAAAAGTAGGAAACTTAATTCTCTGCAAATAAGGTCTCTTAACATTTTGCCATAGCTCGCTTCGTGTCCGAGATATTTGCAGATTTATCTCAAGGGAAGGGGCCTGACGGACATATTTCGAGATATTTCTTCTTCTTGTTGTTCTTCTTCTGCACAGCTAAGCTGGAAGTGGCATTTGCGGCTCGCACTAGTGCAGAGTTATCTCAAAGAAAGGGGCCACCGTGTTTCTGTATCTCTATTATGTTGGTGCGGTTTCGGAACTTTTAAATATCTTGATATATCTCGAGAACTACGCATCTGATCAAAAAATATCATAGAACATAAAAAGTAGGAAACTTAATTCTCTGCAAATAAGGTCTCTTAACATTTTGCCATAGCTCGCTTCGTTTCCGAGATATTTGCAGATTTATCTCAAGGGAAGGGGCCTGACGGACATATTTCGAGATATTTCTTCTTCTTGTTGTTCTTCTTCTGCGCAGCTAAGCTGGAAGTGGCATTTGCAGCTCGCAATAGTGCAGAGATATCTCAAAGAAAGGGGCCACGCTGTTTCTGTATCTCTATTATGTTGGTGCGGCTTCGGAACTTTTAAATATCTTGATATATCTCGAGAGCTACGCGTCTGATCAAAAAATATCATAGAACATAAAAAGTAGGAAACATAATTCTCTACAAAAAAGGTCTCTTAACATTTTGCCATAGCTCGCTTCGTTTCCGAGATATTTGCAGATTTATCTCAAGGGAAGTGGCCTGACGGACATATTTCGAGATATTTCTTCTTCTTGTTGTTCTTCTTCTGCACAGCTAAGCTGGAAGTGGCATTTGCAGCTCGCAATAGTGCAGAGTTATCCCAAAGAAAGGGGCCACGGTGTTTCTGTATCTCTATTATGTTGGTGCGGCTTCGGAACTTTTAGATATCTTGATATATCTCGAGAACTACGCATCTGATCAAAAAATATCATAGAACATAAAAAGTAGGAAACTTAATTCTCTACAAAAAAGGTCTCTTAACATTTTGCCATAGCTCGCTTCGTTTCCGAGATATTTGCAGATTTATCTCGAGGGAAGGGGCCTGACGGACATATTTCGAGATAATTCTTCTTCTTGTTGTTCCTCTTCTGCACAGCTAAGCTGGAAGCGGCATTTGCGGCTCGCACTAGTGCAGAGTTATCTCAAAGAAAGGGGCCACGGTGTTTCTTTATCTCTATTATGTTGGTGCAGCTTCGGATCTTTTAAATATCTCGATATATCTCGAAAACTACGCTTCTGATCAAAAAATATCATAGAACATAAATCGTAGGAAACATAATTCTCTACAAAAAAGGTCTCTTAACATTTTGCCTTAGCTCGTTTCGTTTCCGAGATATTTGCAGATATATCTCAAGGGAAGGGGCCTGACGGACATATTTCGAGATATTTCCTCTTCTTGTTGTTCTTCTTCTGCACAGCTAAACTGGAAGTGGCATTTCCAGCTCGCAATAGCGCAGAGTTATCTCAAAGAAAGGGGCCACGGTGTTGCTGTATCTCTATTATGTTGGTGCGGCTTCGGAACTTTTAAATATCTTGATATATCTCGAGAACTACGCTTCTGATCAAAAAATATCATAGAACATAAATTGTAGGAAACTGAATTCTCTACAAAAAAGGTCTCTTAACATTTTGCCATAGCTCTCTTCGTTTCCGAGATATTTGCAGATTTATCTCAAGGGAAGGGGCCTGACGGACATATTTCGAGATATTTCTTCTTCTTGTTGTTCTTCTGCACAGCTAAGCTGGAAGTGGCATTTGCAGCTCGCAATAGTGCATAGTTATCTGAAAGAAAGGGGCCACGGTGTTTCTGTATCTCTATTATGTTGGTGCGGCTTCGGAACTTTTAAATATCTTGATATATCTCGAGAACTACGCATCCGATCAAAAAATATCATAGAACAGAAAAAGTAGGAAACTTAATTCTCTACAAAAAAGGTCTCTTAACATTTTGTCATAGCTCGCTTCGTTTCCGAGATATTTGCAGATATATCTCAAGGGAAGGGGCCTGACGGACATATTTCGAGATATTTCTTCTTCTTGTTGTTCTTCTTCTGCACAGCTAAACTGGAAGTGGCATTTCCAGCTCGCAGTAGTGCAGAGTTATCTCAAAGAGAGGGGCCACGGTGTTTCTGTATCTCTATTATGTTGGTGCGGCTTCGGAACTTTTAAATATCTCGATATATCTCGAAAACTACGCTTCTGATCAAAAAATATCATAGAACATAAATTGTAGGAAACATAATTCTCTACAAAAAAGGTCTCTTAACATTTTGCCATAGCTCGCTTTGTTTCCGAGATATTTGCAGATATATCTCAAGGGAAGGGGCCTGACGGACATATTTCGAGATATTTCTTCTTCTTGTTGTTCTTCTTCTGCACAGCTAAGCTGGAAGTGGCATTTGCGGCTCGCACTAGTGCAGAGTTATCTCAAAGAAAGGGGCCACGGTGTTTCTGTATCTCTATTATGTTGGTGCGGCTTTGGAACTTTTAAATATCTCGATATATCTCGAAAACTACGCTTCTGACCAAAAAATATCATAGAACATAAATTGTACGAAACATAATTCTCTACAAAAAAGGTCTCTTAACATTTTGCCATAGCTCGCTTCGTTTCCGAGATATTTGCAGATATATCTCAAGGGAAGGGGCCTGACGGACATATTTCGAGATATTTCTTCTTCTTGTTGTTCTTCTTCTGCACAGCTAAGCTGGAAGTGGCATTTACAGCGCGCAATAGTGCAGAGTTATCTCAAAGAAAGGGGCCACGGTGTTTCTGTATCTCTATTATGTTGGTGCGGCTTCGGAACTTTTAAATATCTTGATATATCTCGAGAACTACGCATCTGATCAAAAAATATCATAGAACATAAAAAGTAGGAAGCTTAATTCTCTACAAAAGAGGTCTCTTATCATTTTGCCATAGCTCGCTTCGTTTCCGAGATATTTGCAGATTTATCTCAAGGGAAGGGGCCTAACGGACATATTTCGAGATATTTCTTCTTCTTGTTGTTCTTCTTCTGCACAGCTAAACTGGAAGTGGCATTCCCAGCTCGCAGTAGTGCAGAGTTATCTCAAAGAGAGGGGCCACGGTGTTTCTGTATCTCTATTATGTTGGTGCGGCTTCGGAACTTTTAAATATCTCGATATATCTCGAAAACTACGCTTCTGATCAAAAAATATCATAGAACATAAATTGGAGGAAACATAATTCTCTACAAAAAAGGTCTCTTAACATTTTGCCATAGCTCGCTTCGTTTCCGAGATATTTGCAGATATATCTCAAGGGAAGGGGCCTGACGGACATATTTCGAGATATTTCTTCTTCTTGTTGTTCTTCTTCTGCACAGCTAAGCTGGAAGTGGCATTTGCGTCTCGCACTAGTGCAGAGTTATCTCAAAGAAAGGGGCCACGGTGTTTCTGTATCTCTATTATGTTGGTGCGGCTTTGGAACTTTTAAATATCTCGATATATCTCGAAAACTACGCTTCTGACCAAAAAATATCATAGAACATAAATTGTACGAAACATAATTCTCTACAAAAAAGGTCTCTTAACATTTTGCCATAGCTCGCTTCGTTTCCGAGATATTTGCAGATATATCTCAAGGGAAGGGGCCTGACGGACATATTTCGAGATATTTCTTCTTCTTGTTGTTCTTCTTCTGCACAGCTAAGCTGGAAGTGGCATTTACAGCTCGCAATAGTGCAGAGTTATTTCAAAGAAAGGGGCCACGGTGTTTCTGTATCTCTATTATGTTGGTGCGGCTTCGGAACTTTTAAATATCTTGATATATCTCGAGAACTACGCATCTGATCAAAAAATATCATAGAACATAAAAAGTAGGAAACTTAATTCTCTACAAAAAAGGTCTCTTAACATTTTGCCATAGCTCGCTTCGTTTCCGAGATATTTGCAGATTCAGCTCAAAGGAACTGGCCTGACGGACATATTTCGAGATATTTCTTCTTCTTGTTGTTCTTCCTCTGCACAGCTAAGCTGGAAGTGGCATTTGCGGCTCGCACTAGTGCAGAGTTATCTCAAAGAAAGGGGCCACGGTGTTTCTGTATCTCTATTATGTTGGTGCGGCTTTGGAACTTTTAAATATCTCGATATATCTCGAAAACTACGCTTCTGACCAAAAAATATCATAGAACATAAATTGTACGAAACATAATTCTCTACAAAAAAGGTCTCTTAACATTTTGCCATAGCTCGCTTCGTTTCCGAGATATTTGCAGATATATCTCAAGGGAAGGGGCCTGACGGACATATTTCGAGATATGTCTTCTTCTTGTTGTTCTTCTTCTGCACAGCTAAGCTGGAAGTGGCATTTACAGCTCGCAATAGTGCAGAGTTATCTCAAAGAAAGGGGCCACGGTGTTTCTGTATCTCTATTATGTTGGTGCGGCTTCGGAACTTTTAAATATCTTGATATATCTCGAGAACTACGCATCAGATCAAAAAATATCATAGAACATAAAAAGTAGGAAACTTAGTTCTCTACAAAAAAGGTCTCTTAACATTTTGCCATAGCTCTCTTCGTTTCCGAGATATTTGCAGATTTATCTCAAGGGAAGGGGCCTGACGGACATATTTCGAGATATTTCTTCTTCTTGATGTTCTTCTTCTGCACAGCTAAGCTGGAAGTGGCATTTGCAGCTCGCAATAGTGCAGAGTTATCTCAAAGAAAGGGGCCACGGTGTTTCTGTATCTCTATTATGTTGGTGCGGCTTCGGAACTTTTAAATATCTTGATATATCTCGAGAACTACGCATCAGATCAAAAAATATCATAGAACATAAAAAGTAGGAAACTTAATTCTCTACGAAAAAGGTCTCTTAACATTTTGCCATAGCTCTCTTCGTTTCCGAGATATTTGCAGATTTATCTCAAGGGAAGGGGCCTGACGGACATATTTCGAGATATTTCTTCTTCTTGATGTTCTTCTTCTGCACAGCTAAGCTGGAAGTGGCATTTGCAGCTCGCAATAGTGCAGAGTTATCTCAAAGAAAGGGGCCACGGTGTTTCTGTATCTCTATTATGTTGGTGCGGCTTTGGAACTTTTAAATATCTCGATATATCTCGAAAACTACGCTTCTGACCAAAAAATATCATAGAACATAAAAAGTAGGAAACTTAATTCTCTACAAAAAAGGTCTCTTAACATTTTGCCATAGCTCGCTTCGTTTCCGAGATATTTGCAGATATATCTCAAGGGAAGGGGCCTGACGGACATATTTCGAGATATTTCTTCTTCTTGTTGTTCTTCTTCTGCACAGCTAAGCTGGAAGTGGCATTTACAGCTCGCAATAGTGCAGAGTTATCTCAAAGAAAGGGGCCACGGTGTTTCTGTATCTCTATTATGTTGGTGCGGCTTCGGAACTTTTAAATATCTTGATATATCTCGAGAACTACGCATCTGATCAAAAAATATCATAGAACATAAAAAGCAGGAAACTTAATTCTCTACAAAAAAGGTCTCTTAACATTTTGCCATAGCTCGCTTCGTTTCCGAGATATTTGCAGATTCAGCTCAAAGGAACTGGCCTGACGGACATATTTCGAGATATTTCTTCTTCTTGTTGTTCTTCCTCTGCACAGCTAAGCTGGAAGTGGCATTTGCGGCTCGCACTAGTGCAGAGTTATCTCAAAGAAAGGGGCCACGGTGTTTCTGTATCTCTATTATGTTGGTGCGGCTTTGGAACTTTTAAATATCTCGATATATCTCGAAAACTACGCTTCTGACCAAAAAATATCATAGAACATAAATTGTACGAAGCATAATTCTCTACAAAAAAGGTCTCTTAACATTTTGCCATAGCTCGCTTCGTTTCCGAGATATTTGCAGATATATCTCAAGGGAAGGGGCCTGACGGACATATTTCGAGATATTTCTTCTTCTTGTTATTCTTCTTCTGCACAGCTAAGCTGGAAGTGGCATTTACAGCTCGCAATAGTGCAGAGTTATCTCAAAGAAAGGGGCCACGGTGTTTCTGTATCTCTATTATGTTGGTGCGGCTTCGGAACTTTTAAATATCTTGATATATCTCGAGAACTACGCATCTGATCAAAAAATATCATAGAACATAAAAAGTAGGAAACTTAATTCTCTACAAAAAAGGTCTCTTAACATTTTGCCATAGCTCGCTTCGTTTCCGAGATATTTGCAGATTCAGCTCAAAGGAACTGGCCTGACGGACATATTTCGAGATATTTCTTCTTCTTGTTGTTCTTCCTCTGCACAGCTAAGCTGGAAGTGGCATTTGCGGCTCGCACTAGTGCAGAGTTATCTCAAAGAAAGGGGCCACGGTGTTTCTGTATCTCTATTATGTTGGTGCGGCTTTGGAACTTTTAAATATCTCGATATATCTCGAAAACTACGCTTCTGACCAAAAAATATCATAGAACATAAATTGTACGAAACATAATTCTCTACAAAAAAGGTCTCTTAACATTTTGCCATAGCTCGCTTCGTTTCCGAGATATTTGCAGATATATCTCAAGGGAAGGGGCCTGACGGACATATTTCGAGATATTTCTTCTTCTTGTTGTTCTTCTTCTGCACAGCTAAGCTGGAAGTGGCATTTACAGCTCGCAATAGTGCAGAGTTATCTCAAAGAAAGGGGCCACGGTGTTTCTGTATCTCTATTATGTTGGTGCGGCTTCGGAACTTTTAAATATCTTGATATATCTCGAGAACTACGCATCTGATCAAAAAATATCATAGAACATAAAAAGTAGGAAACTTAATTCTCTACAAAAAAGGTCTCTTAACATTTTGCCATAGCTCGCTTCGTTTCCGAGATATTTGCAGATTCAGCTCAAAGGAACTGGCCTGACGGACATATTTCGAGATATTTCTTCTTCTTGTTGTTCTTCCTCTGCACAGCTAAGCTGGAAGTGGCATTTGCAGATCGCAATAGTGCAGAGTTATCTCAAAGAAAGGGGCCACGGTGTTTCTGTATCTCTATTATGTTGGTGCGGCTTTGGAACTTTTAAATATCTCGATATATCTCGAAAACTGCGCTTCTGATCAAAAAATATCATAGAACATAAATTGTAGGAAACATAATTCTCTACAAAAAAGGTCTCTTAACATTTTGCCATAGCTCGCTTCGTTTCCGAGATATTTGCAGATATATCTCAAGGGAAGGGGCCTGACGGACATATTTCGAGATATGTCTTCTTCTTGTTGTTCTTCTTCTGCACAGCTAAGCTGGAAGTGGCATTTACAGCTCGCAATAGTGCAGAGTTATCTCAAAGAAAGGGGCCACGGTGTTTCTGTATCTCTATTATGTTGGTGCGGCTTCGGAACTTTTAAATATCTTGATATATCTCGAGAACTACGCATCAGATCAAAAAATATCATAGAACATAAAAAGTAGGAAACTTAGTTCTCTACAAAAAAGGTCTCTTAACATTTTGCCATAGCTCTCTTCGTTTCCGAGATATTTGCAGATTTATCTCAAGGGAAGGGGCCTGACGGACATATTTCGAGATATTTCTTCTTCTTGATGTTCTTCTTCTGCACAGCTAAGCTGGAAGTGGCATTTGCAGCTCGCACTAGTGCAGAGTTATCTCAAAGAAAGGGGCCACGGTGTTTCTGTATCCCGATTATGTTGGTGCGGCTTCGGAACTTTTAAATATCTCGATATATCTCGAAAACTACGCTTCTGATCAAAAAATATCATAGAACATAAATTGTAGGAAACATAATTCTCTACAAAAAACGTCTCTTAACATTTTGCCATAGCTCGCTTCGTTTCCGAGATATTTGCAGATTCAGCTCAAAGGAACTGGCCTGACGGACATATTTCGAGATATTTCTTCTTCTTGTTGTTCTTCTTCTGCACAGCTAAACTGGAAGTGGCATTTCCAGCTCGCAATAGTGCAGAGTTATCTCAGAGAGAGGGGCCACGGTGTTTCTGTATCTCTATTATGTTGGTGCGGCTTCGGAACTTTTAAATATCTTGATATATCTCGAGAACTACGCATCTGATCAAAAAATATCATAGAACATAAAAAGTAGGAAACTTAATTCTCTACAAAAAAGGTCTCTTAACATTTTGCCATAGCTCGCTTCGTTTCCGAGATATTTGCAGATTTATCTCAAGGGAAGGGGCCTGACGGACATATTTCGAGATATTTCTTCTTCTTGTTGTTCTTCTTCTGCACAGCTAAGCTGGAAGTGGCATTTGCGGCTCGCACTAGTGCAGAGTTATCTCAAAGAAAGGGGCCACGGTGTTTCTGTATCTCTATTATGTTGGTGCGGCTTCGGAACTTTTAAATATCTCGATATATCTCGAAAACTACGCTTCTGATCAAAAAATATCATAGAACATAAATTGTAGGAAACATAATTCTCTACAAAAAACGTCTCTTAACATTTTGCCATAGCTCGCTTCGTTTCCGAGATATTTGCAGATTCAGCTCAAAGGAACGGGCCTGACGGACATATTTCGAGATACTTCTTCTTCTTCTTGTTCTTCCTCTGCACAGCTAAGCTGGAAGTGGCAATTGCAGCTCGCAATAGTGCAGAGTTATCTCAAAGAAAGGGGCCACGGTGTTTCTGTATCTCTATTATGTTGGTGCGGCTTCGGAACTTTTAAATATCTCGATATATCTCGAAAACTACGCTTCTGATCAAAAAATATCATAGAACATAAATTGTAGGAAACATAATTCGCTACAAAAAAGGTCTCTCAACATTTTGCCATAGCTCGCTTCGTTTCCGAGATATTTGCAGATATATCTCAAGGGCAGGGGCCTGACGGACATATTTCGAGATATTTCTTCTTCTTGTTGTTCTTCTTCTGCACAGCTAAACTGGAAGTGGCATTTCCAGCTCGCAATAGTGCAGAGTTATCTCAAAGAGAGGGGCCACGGTGTTTCTGTATCTCTATTATGTTGGTGCGGCTTCGGAACTTTTAAATATCTTGATATATCTCGAGAACTACGCATCTGATCAAAAAATATCATAGAACATAAAAAGTAGGAAACTTAATTCTCTACAAAAAAGGTCTCTTAACATTTTGCCATAGCTTGCTTCGTTTCCGAGATATTTGCAGATATATCTCAAGGGCAGGGGCCTGACGGACATATTTCGAGATATTTCTTCTTCTTGTTGTTCTTCTTCTGCACAGCTAAGCTGGAAGTGGCATTTACAGCTCGCAATAGTGCAGAGTTATTTCAAAGAAAGGGGCCACGGTGTTTCTGTATCTCTATTATGTTGGTGCGGCTTCGGAACTTTTAAATATCTTGATATATCTCGAGAACTACGCATCTGATCAAAAAATATCATAGAACATAAAAAGTAGGAAACTTAATTCTCTACAAAAAAGGTCTCTTAACATTTTGCCATAGCTCGCTTCGTTTCCGAGATATTTGCAGATTCAGCTCAAAGGAACTGGCCTGACGGACATATTTCGAGATATTTCTTCTTCTTGTTGTTCTTCCTCTGCACAGCTAAGCTGGAAGTGGCATTTGCGGCTCGCACTAGTGCAGAGTTATCTCAAAGAAAGGGGCCACGGTGTTTCTGTATCTCTATTATGTTGGTGCGGCTTTGGAACTTTTAAATATCTCGATATATCTCGAAAACTACGCTTCTGACCAAAAAATATCATAGAACATAAATTGTACGAAACATAATTCTCTACAAAAAAGGTCTCTTAACATTTTGCCATAGCTCGCTTCGTTTCCGAGATATTTGCAGATATATCTCAAGGGAAGGGGCCTGACGGACATATTTCGAGATATGTCTTCTTCTTGTTGTTCTTCTTCTGCACAGCTAAGCTGGAAGTGGCATTTACAGCTCGCAATAGTGCAGAGTTATCTCAAAGAAAGGGGCCACGGTGTTTCTGTATCTCTATTATGTTGGTGCGGCTTCGGAACTTTTAAATATCTTGATATATCTCGAGAACTACGCATCAGATCAAAAAATATCATAGAACATAAAAAGTAGGAAACTTATTTCTCTACAAAAAAGGTCTCTTAACATTTTGCCATAGCTCTCTTCGTTTCCGAGATATTTGCAGATTTATCTCAAGGGAAGGGGCCTGACGGACATATTTCGAGATATTTCTTCTTCTTGATGTTCTTCTTCTGCACAGCTAAGCTGGAAGTGGCATTTGCAGCTCGCAATAGTGCAGAGTTATCTCAAAGAAAGGGGCCACGGTGTTTCTGTATCTCTATTATGTTGGTGCGGCTTCGGAACTTTTAAATATCTTGATATATCTCGAGAACTACGCATCAGATCAAAAAATATCATAGAACATAAAAAGTAGGAAACTTAATTCTCTACGAAAAAGGTCTCTTAACATTTTGCCATAGCTCTCTTCGTTTCCGAGATATTTGCAGATTTATCTCAAGGGAAGGGGCCTGACGGACATATTTCGAGATATTTCTTCTTCTTGATGTTCTTCTTCTGCACAGCTAAGCTGGAAGTGGCATTTGCAGCTCGCAATAGTGCAGAGTTATCTCAAAGAAAGGGGCCACGGTGTTTCTGTATCTCTATTATGTTGGTGCGGCTTCGGAACTTTTAAATATCTTGATATATCTCGAGAACTACGCATCAGATCAAAAAATATCATAGAACATAAAAAGTAGGAAACTTAATTCTCTACAAAAAAGGTCTCTTAACATTTTGCCATAGCTCTCTTCGTTTCCGAGATATTTGTAGATTTATCTCAAGGGAAGGGGCCTGACGGACATATTTCGAGATATTTCTTCTTCTTGATGTTCTTCTTCTGCACAGCTAAGCTGGAAGTGGCATTTGCAGCTCGCAATAGTGCAGAGTTATCTCAAAGAAAGGGGCCACGGTGTTTCTGTATCTCTATTATGTTGGTGCGGCTTCGGAACTTTTAAATATCTTGATATATCTCGAGAACTACGCATCAGATCAAAAAATATCATAGAACATAAATTGTAGGAAACATAATTCTCTACAAAAAAGGTCTCTTAACATTTTGCCATAGCTCGCTTCGTTTCCGAGATATTTGCAGATATATCTCAAGGGAAGGGGCCTGACGGACATATTTCGAGATATGTCTTCTTCTTGTTGTTCTTCTTCTGCACAGCTAAGCTGGAAGTGGCATTTACAGCTCGCAATAGTGCAGAGTTATCTCAAAGAAAGGGGCCACGGTGTTTCTGTATCTCTATTATGTTGGTGCGGCTTCGGAACTTTTAAATATCTTGATATATCTCGCGAACTACGCATCTGATCAAAAAATATCATAGAACATGAAAAGTAGGAAACTTAATTCTCTACAAAAAAGGTCTCTTAACATTTTGCCATAGCTCGCTTCGTTTCCGAGATATTTGCAGATTTATCTCAAGGGAAGGGGCCTAACGGACATATTTCGAGATATTTCTTCTTCTTGTTGTTCTTCTTCTGCACAGCTAAACTGGAAGTGGCATTTCCAGCTCGCAATAGTGCAGAGTTATCTCAAAGAGAGGGGCCACGGTGTTTCTGTATCTCTATTATGTTGGTGCGGCTTCGGAACTTTTAAATATCTTGATATATCTCGAGAGCTACGCGTCTGATCAAAAAATATCATAGAACATAAAAAGTAGGAAACATAATTCTCTACAAAAAAGGTCTCTTAAAATTTTGCCATAGCTCGCTTCGTTTCCGAGATATTTGCAGATTCAGCTCAAAGGAACTGGCCTGACGGACATATTTCGAGATATTTGTTCTTCTTGTTGTTCTTCTTCTGCACAGCTAAGCTGGAAGTGGCATTTGCGGCTCGCACTAGTGCAGAGTTATCTCAAACAAAGGGGCCACGGTGTTTCTGTATCTCTATTATGTTGGTGCGGCTTTGGAACTTTTAAATATCTCGATATATCTCGAAAACTACGCTTCTGACCAAAAAATATCATAGAACATAAATTGTACGAAACATAATTCTCTACAAAAAAGGTCTCTTAACATTTTGCCATAGCTCGCTTCGTTTCCGAGATATTTGCAGATATATCTCAAGGGAAGGGGCCTGACGGACATATTTCGAGATATTTCTTCTTCTTGTTGTTCTTCTTCTGCACAGCTAAGCTGGAAGTGGCATTTACAGCGCGCAATAGTGCAGAGTTATCTCAAAGAAAGGGGCCACGGTGTTTCTGTATCTCTATTATGTTGGTGCGGATTCGGAACTTTTAAATATCTTGATATATCTCGAGAACTACGCATCTGATCAAAAAATATCATAGAACATAAAAAGTAGGAAGCTTAATTCTCTACAAAAGAGGTCTCTTATCATTTTGCCATAGCTCGTTTCGTTTCCGAGATATTTGCAGATTTATCTCAAGGGAAGGGGCCTAACGGACATATTTCGAGATATTTCTTCTTCTTGTTGTTCTTCTTCTGCACAGCTAAACTGGAAGTGGCATTTCCAGCTCGCAGTAGTGCAGAGTTATCTCAAAGAGAGGGGCCACGGTGTTTCTGTATCTCTATTATGTTGGTGCGGCTTCGGAACTTTTAAATATCTCGATATATCTCGAAAACTACGCTTCTGATCAAAAAATATCATAGAACATAAATTGTAGGAAACATAATTCTCTACAAAAAAGGTCTCTTAACATTTTGCCATAGCTCGCTTCGTTTCCGAGATATTTGCAGATATATCTCAAGGGAAGGGGCCTGACGGACATATTTCGAGATATTTCTTCTTCTTGTTGTTCTTCTTCTGCACAGCTAAGCTGGAAGTGGCATTTGCGGCTCGCACTAGTGCAGAGTTATCTCAAAGAAAGGGGCCACGGTGTTTCTGTATCTCTATTATGTTGGTGCGGCTTTGGAACTTTTAAATATCTCGATATATCTCGAAAACTACGCTTCTGACCAAAAAATATCATAGAACATAAATTGTACGAAACATAATTCTCTACAAAAAAGGTCTCTTAACATTTTGCCATAGCTCGCTTCGTTTCCGAGATATTTGCAGATATATCTCAAGGGAAGGGGCCTGACGGACATATTTCGAGATATTTCTTCTTCTTGTTGTTCTTCTTCTGCACAGCTAAGCTGGAAGTGGCATTTACAGCTCGCAATAGTGCAGAGTTATCTCAAAGAAAGGGGCCACGGTGTTTCTGTATCTCTATTATGTTGGTGCGGCTTCGGAACTTTTAAATATCTTGATATATCTCGAGAACTACGCATCTGATCAAAAAATATCATAGAACATAAAAAGCAGGAAACTTAATTCTCTACAAAAAAGGTCTCTTAACATTTTGCCATAGCTCGCTTCGTTTCCGAGATATTTGCAGATTCAGCTCAAAGGAACTGGCCTGACGGACATATTTCGAGATATTTCTTCTTCTTGTTGTTCTTCCTCTGCACAGCTAAGCTGGAAGTGGCATTTGCGGCTCGCACTAGTGCAGAGTTATCTCAAAGAAAGGGGCCACGGTGTTTCTGTATCTCTATTATGTTGGTGCGGCTTTGGAACTTTTAAATATCTCGATATATCTCGAAAACTACGCTTCTGACCAAAAAATATCATAGAACATAAATTGTACGAAGCATAATTCTCTACAAAAAAGGTCTCTTAACATTTTGCCATAGCTCGCTTCGTTTCCGAGATATTTGCAGATATATCTCAAGGGAAGGGGCCTGACGGACATATTTCGAGATATTTCTTCTTCTTGTTGTTCTTCTTCTGCACAGCTAAGCTGGAAGTGGCATTTACAGCTCGCAATAGTGCAGAGTTATCTCAAAGAAAGGGGCCACGGTGTTTCTGTATCTCTATTATGTTGGTGCGGCTTCGGAACTTTTAAATATCTTGATATATCTCGAGAACTACGCATCTGATCAAAAAATATCATAGAACATAAAAAGTAGGAAACTTAATTCTCTACAAAAAAGGTCTCTTAACATTTTGCCATAGCTCGCTTCGTTTCCGAGATATTTGCAGATTCAGCTCAAAGGAACTGGCCTGACGGACATATTTCGAGATATTTCTTCTTCTTGTTGTTCTTCCTCTGCACAGCTAAGCTGGAAGTGGCATTTGCGGCTCGCACTAGTGCAGAGTTATCTCAAAGAAAGGGGCCACGGTGTTTCTGTATCTCTATTATGTTGGTGCGGCTTTGGAACTTTTAAATATCTCGATATATCTCGAAAACTACGCTTCTGACCAAAAAATATCATAGAACATAAATTGTACGAAACATAATTCTCTACAAAAAAGGTCTCTTAACATTTTGCCATAGCTCGCTTCGTTTCCGAGATATTTGCAGATATATCTCAAGGGAAGGGGCCTGACGGACATATTTCGAGATATGTCTTCTTCTTGTTGTTCTTCTTCTGCACAGCTAAGCTGGAAGTGGCATTTACAGCTCGCAATAGTGCAGAGTTATCTCAAAGAAAGGGGCCACGGTGTTTCTGTATCTCTATTATGTTGGTGCGGCTTCGGAACTTTTAAATATCTTGATATATCTCGAGAACTACGCATCAGATCAAAAAATATCATAGAACATAAAAAGTAGGAAACTTAGTTCTCTACAAAAAAGGTCTCTTAACATTTTGCCATAGCTCTCTTCGTTTCCGAGATATTTGCAGATTTATCTCAAGGGAAGGGGCCTGACGGACATATTTCGAGATATTTCTTCTTCTTGATGTTCTTCTTCTGCACAGCTAAGCTGGAAGTGGCATTTGCAGCTCGCACTAGTGCAGAGTTATCTCAAAGAAAGGGGCCACGGTGTTTCTGTATCCCTATTATGTTGGTGCGGCTTCGGAACTTTTAAATATCTCGATATATCTCGAAAACTACGCTTCTGATCAAAAAATATCATAGAACATAAATTGTAGGAAACATAATTCTCTACAAAAAACGTCTCTTAACATTTTGCCATAGCTCGCTTCGTTTCCGAGATATTTGCAGATTCAGCTCAAAGGAACTGGCCTGACGGACATATTTCGAGATATTTCTTCTTCTTGTTGTTCTTCTTCTGCACAGCTAAACTGGAAGTGGCATTTCCAGCTCGCAATAGTGCAGAGTTATCTCAGAGAGAGGGGCCACGGTGTTTCTGTATCTCTATTATGTTGGTGCGGCTTCGGAACTTTTAAATATCTTGATATATCTCGAGAACTACGCATCTGATCAAAAAATATCATAGAACATAAAAAGTAGGAAACTTAATTCTCTACAAAAAAGGTCTCTTAACATTTTGCCATAGCTCGCTTCGTTTCCGAGATATTTGCAGATTTATCTCAAGGGAAGGGGCCTGACGGACATATTTCGAGATATTTCTTCTTCTTGTTGTTCTTCTTCTGCACAGCTAAGCTGGAAGTGGCATTTGCGGCTCGCACTAGTGCAGAGTTATCTCAAAGAAAGGGGCCACGGTGTTTCTGTATCTCTATTATGTTGGTGCGGCTTCGGAACTTTTAAATATCTCGATATATCTCGAAAACTACGCTTCTGATCAAAAAATATCATAGAACATAAATTGTAGCAAACATAATTCTCTACAAAAAACGTCTCTTAACATTTTGCCATAGCTCGCTTCGTTTCCGAGATATTTGCAGATTCAGCTCAAAGGAACGGGCCTGACGGACATATTTCGAGATACTTCTTCTTCTTCTTGTTCTTCCTCTGCACAGCTAAGCTGGAAGTGGCAATTGCAGCTCGCAATAGTGCAGAGTTATCTCAAAGAAAGGGGCCACGGTGTTTCTGTATCTCTATTATGTTGGTGCGGCTTCGGAACTTTTAAATATCTCGATATATCTCGAAAACTACGCTTCTGATCAAAAAATATCATAGAACATAAATTGTAGGAAACATAATTCGCTACAAAAAAGGTCTCTCAACATTTTGCCATAGCTCGCTTCGTTTCCGAGATATTTGCAGATATATCTCAAGGGCAGGGGCCTGACGGACATATTTCGAGATATTTCTTCTTCTTGTTGTTCTTCTTCTGCACAGCTAAACTGGAAGTGGCATTTCCAGCTCGCAATAGTGCAGAGTTATCTCAAAGAGAGGGGCCACGGTGTTTCTGTATCTCTATTATGTTGGTGCGGCTTCGGAACTTTTAAATATCTTGATATATCTCGAGAACTACGCATCTGATCAAAAAATATCATAGAACATAAAAAGTAGGAAACTTAATTCTCTACAAAAAAGGTCTCTTAACATTTTGCCATAGCTTGCTTCGTTTCCGAGATATTTGCAGATTTATCTCAAGGGAAGGGGCCTGACGGACATATTTCGAGATATTTCTTCTTCTTGTTGTTCTTCTTCTGCACAGCTAAGCTGGAAGTGGCATTTGCGGCTCGCACTAGTGCACAGTTATCTCAAAGAAAGGGGCCACTGTGTTTCTGTATCTCTATTATGTTGGTGCGGCTTCGGAACTTTTAAATATCTCGATATATCTCGAAAACTACGCTTCTGATCAAAAAATATCATAGAACATAAATTGTAGGAAACATAATTCTCTACAAAAAACGTCTCTTAACATTTTGCCATAGCTCGCTTCGTTTCCGAGATATTTGCAGATTCAGCTCAAAGGAACGGGCCTGACGGACATATTTCGAGATATTTCTTCTTCTTGTTGTTCTTCTTCTGCACAGCTAAACTGGAAGTGGCATTTCCAGCTCGCAATAGTGCAGAGTTATCTCAAAGAGAGGGGCCACGGTGTTTCTGTATCTCTATTATGTTGGTGCGGCTTCGGAACTTTTAAATATCTTGATATATCTCGAGAACTACGCATCTGATCAAAAAATATCATAGAACATAAAAAGTAGGAAACTTAATTCTCTACAAAAAAGGTCTCTTAACATTTTGCCATAGCTTGCTTCGTTTCCGAGATATTTGCAGATATATCTCAAGGGCAGGGGCCTGACGGACATATTTCGAGATATTTCTTCTTCTTGTTGTTCTTCTTCTGCACAGCTAAGCTGGAAGTGGTATTTACAGCTCGCAATAGTGCAGAGTTATCTCAAAGAAAGGGGCCACGGTGTTTCTGTATCTCTATTATGTTGGTGCGGCTTCGGAACTTTTAAATATCTTGATATATCTCGAGAACTACGCATCTGATCAAAAAATATTAGAGAACATAAAAAGTAGGAAACTTAATTCTCTACAAAAAAGGTCTCTTAACATTTTGCCATAGCTCGCTTCGTTTCCGAGATATTTGCAGATTTATCACAAGGGAAGGGGCCTGACGGACATATTTCGAGATATTTCTTCTTCTTGTTGTTCTTCTTCTGCACAGCTAAGCTGGAAGTGGCATTTGCGGCTCGCACTATTGCAGAGTTATCTCAAAGAAAAGGGCCACGGTGTTTCTGTATCTCTATTATGTTGGTGCGGCTTCGGAACTTTTAAATATCTCGATATATCTCGAAAACTACGCTTCTGATCAAAAAATATCATAGAACATAAATTGTAGGAAACATAATTCGCTACAAAAAAGGTCTCTCAACATTTTGCCATAGCTCGCTTCGTTTCCGAGATATTTGCAGATATATGTCAAGGGCAGGGGCCTGACGGACATATTTCGAGATATTTCTTCTTCTTGTTGTTCTTCTTCTGCACAGCTAAGCTGGAAGTGGCATTTACAGCTCGCAATAGTGCAGAGTTATCTCAAAGAAAGGGGCCACGGTGTTTCTGTATCTCTATTATGTTGGTGCGGCTTCGGAACTTTTAAATATCTTGATATATCTCGAGAACTGCGCATCTGATCAAAAAATATCATAGAACATAAAAAGTAGGAAACTTAATTCTCTATAAAAAAGGTCTCTTAACATTTTGCCATAGCTCGCTTCGTTTCCGAGATATTTGCAGATTCAGCTCAAAGGAACGGGCCTGACGGACATATTTCGAGATACTTCTTTTTCTTGTTGTTCTTCCTCTGCACAGCTAAGCTGGAAGTGGCATTTGCAGCTCGCAATACTGCAGAGTTATCTCAAAGAAAGGGGCCACGGTGTTTCTGTATCTCTATTATGTTGGTGCGGCTTCGGAACTTTTAAATATATTGATATATCTCGAGAACTACGCATCTGATCAAAAAATATCATAGAACATAAAAAGTAGGAAACTTAATTCTCTACAAAAAAGGTCTCTTAACATTTTGCGATAGCTCGCTTCGTTTCCGAGATATTTGCAGATTTATCTCAAGGGAAGGGGCCTAACGGACATATTTCGAGATATTTCTTCTTCTTGTTGTTCTTCTTCTGCACAGCTAAACTGGAAGTGGCATTTCCAGCTTGCAATAGTGCAGAGTTATCTCAAAGAAAGGGGCCACGGTGTTTCTGTATCTCTATTATGTTGGTGCGGCTTCGGAACTTTTAAATATCTTGATATATCTCGAGAACTGCGCATCTGATCAAAAAATATCATAGAACATAAAAAGTAGGAAACCTAATTCTCTACAAAAAAGGTCTCTTAACATTTTGCCATAGCTCGCTTCGTTTCCGAGATATTTGCATATTTATCTCAAGGGATGGGGCCTGACGGACATATTTCGAGATATTTCTTCTTCTTGTTGTTCTTCTTCTGCACAGCTAAGCTGGAAGTGGCATTTGCAGCTCGCAATAGTGCAGAGTTATCTCAACGAAAGGGGCCACGGTGTTTCTGTATCTCTATTATGTTGGTGCGGCTTCGGAACTTTTAAATATCTCGATATATCTCGAGAACTACGCATCTGATCAAAAAATATCATAGAACATAAAAAGTAGGAAACTTAATTCTCTACAAAAAAGGTCTCTTAACATTTTGCGATAGCTCGCTTCGTTTCCGAGATATTTGCATATTTATCTCAAGGGAAGGGGCCTGACGGACATATTTCGAGATATTTCTTCTTCTTGTTGTTCTTCTTCTGCACAGCTAAGCTGGAAGTGGCATTTGCGGCTCTCACTAGTGCAGCGTTATCTCAAAGAAAGGGGCCACGGTGTTTCTGTATCTCTATTATGTTGGTGCGGCTTCGGAACTTTTAAATATCTCGATATATCTCGAAAACTACGCTTCTGATCAAAAAATATCATAGAACATAAATTGTAGGAAACATAATTCTCTACAAAAAAGGTCTCTCAACATTTTGCCATAGCTCGCTTCGTTTCCGAGATATTTGCAGATATATCTCAAGGGAAGGGGCCTGACGGACATATTTCGAGATATTTCTTCTTCTTGTTGTTCTTCTTCTGCACAGCTAAGCTGGAAGTGGCATTTACAGCTCGCAATAGTGCAGAGTTATCTCAAAGAAAGGGGCCACGGTGTTTCTGTATCTCTATTATGTTGGTGCGGCTTCGGAACTTTTAAATATCTTGATATATCTCGAGAACTACGCATCTGATCAAAAAATATCATAGAACATAAAAAGTAGGAAACTTAATTCTCTTCAAAAATGGTCTCTTAACATTTTGCCATACCTCGCTTCGTTTCCGAGATATTTGCAGATTTATCTCAAGGAAAGGGGCCTGACGGACATATTTCGAGATATTTCTTCTTCTTGTTGTTCTTCTCCTGCACAGCTAAGCTGGAAGTGGCATTTGCGGCTCGCACTAGTGCAGAGTTATCTCAAAGAAAGGGGCCACGGTGTTTCTGTATCTGTATTATGTTGGTGCGGCTTCGGAACTTTTAAATATCTTGATATATCTCGAGAACTACGCATCTGATCAAAAAATATCATAGAACCTAAAAAGTAGGAAACTTAATTCTCTACAAAAAAGGTCTCTTAACATTTTGCCATAGCTCGCTTCGTTTCCGAGATATTTGCAGATTTATCTCAAGGGAAGGGGCCTGACGGACATATTTCGAAATATTTCTTCTTCTTGTTGTTCTTCTTCTGCACAGCTAAGCTGGAAGTGGCATTTGCGGCTCGCACTATTGCAGAGTTATCTCAAAGAAAGGGGCCACGGTGTTTCTGTATCTCTATTATGTTGGTGCGGCTTCGTAACTTTTAAATCTCTCGATATATCTCGAAAACTACGCTTCTGATCAAAAAATATCATAGAACATAAATTGTAGGAAACATAATTCTCTACAAAAAAGGTCTCTTAACATTTTGCCATAGCTCGCTTGGTTTCCGAGATATTTGCAGATATATCTCAAGGGCAGGGGCCTGACGGACATATTTCGAGATATTTCTTCTTCTTGCTGTTCTTCTTCTGCACAGCTAAGCTGGAAGTGGCATTTACAGCTCGCAATAGTGCAGAGTTATCTCAAAGAAAGGGGCCACGGTGTTTCTGTATCTCTATTATGTTGGTGCGGTTTCGGAACTTTTAAATATCTTGATATATCTCGAGAACTACGCATCTGATCAAAAAATATCATAGAACATAAAAAGTAGGAAACTTAATTCTCTACAAAAAAGGTCTCTTAACATTTTGCCATAGCTCGCTTCGTTTCCGAGATATTTGCAGATTTATCTCAAGGGAAGGGGCCTGACGGACATATTTCGAAATATTTCTTCTTCTTGTTGTTCTTCTTCTGCACAGCTAAGCTGGAAGTGGCATTTGCGGCTCGCACTATTGCAGAGTTATCTCAAAGAAAGGGGCCACGGTGTTTCTGTATCTCTATTATGTTGGTGCGGCTTCGTAACTTTTAAATCTCTCGATATATCTCGAAAACTACGCTTCTGATCAAAAAATATCATAGAACATAAATTGTAGGAAACATAATTCTCTACAAAAAAGGTCTCTTAACATTTTGCCATAGCTCGCTTGGTTTCCGAGATATTTGCAGATATATCTCAAGGGCAGGGGCCTGACGGACATATTTCGAGATATTTCTTCTTCTTGCTGTTCTTCTTCTGCACAGCTAAGCTGGAAGTGGCATTTACAGCTCGCAATAGTGCAGAGTTATCTCAAAGAAAGGGGCCACGGTGTTTCTGTATCTCTATTATGTTGGTGCGGCTTCGGAACTTTTAAATATCTTGATATATCTCGAGAACTACGCATCTGATCAAAAAATATCATAGAACATAAAAAGTAGGAAACTTAATTCTCTTCAAAAATGGTCTCTTAACATTTTGCCATACCTCGCTTCGTTTCCGAGATATTTGCAGATTTATCTCAAGGAAAGGGGCCTGACGGACATATTTCGAGATATTTCTTCTTCTTGTTGTTCTTCTCCTGCACAGCTAAGCTGGAAGTGGCATTTGCGGCTCGCACTAGTGCAGAGTTATCTCAAAGAAAGGGGCCACGGTGTTTCTGTATCTGTATTATGTTGGTGCGGCTTCGGAACTTTTAAATATCTTGATATATCTCGAGAACTACGCATCTGATCAAAAAATATCATAGAACCTAAAAAGTAGGAAACTTAATTCTCTACAAAAAAGGTCTCTTAACATTTTGCCATAGCTCGCTTCGTTTCCGAGATATTTGCAGATTTATCTCAAGGGAAGGGGCCTGACGGACATATTTCGAAATATTTCTTCTCCTTGTTGTTCTTCTTCTGCACAGCTAAGCTGGAAGTGGCATTTGCGGCTCGCACTATTGCAGAGTTATCTCAAAGAAAGGGGCCACGGTGTTTCTGTATCTCTATTATGTTGGTGCGGCTTCGTAACTTTTAAATCTCTCGATATATCTCGAAAACTACGCTTCTGATCAAAAAATATCATAGAACATAAATTGTAGGAAACATAATTCTCTACAAAAAAGGTCTCTTAACATTTTGCCATAGCTCGCTTGGTTTCCGAGATATTTGCAGATATATCTCAAGGGCAGGGGCCTGACGGACATATTTCGAGATATTTCTTCTTCTTGCTGTTCTTCTTCTGCACAGCTAAGCTGGAAGTGGCATTTACAGCTCGCAATAGTGCAGAGTTATCTCAAAGAAAGGGGCCACGGTGTTTCTGTATCTCTATTATGTTGGTGCGGTTTCGGAACTTTTAAATATCTTGATATATCTCGAGAACTACGCATCTGATCAAAAAATATCATAGAACATAAAAAGTAGGAAACTTAATTCTCTACAAAAAAGGTCTCTTAACATTTTGCCATAGCTCGCTTCGTTTCCGAGATATTTGCAGATTTATCTCAAGGGAAGGGGCCTGACGGACATATTTCGAAATATTTCTTCTTCTTGTTGTTCTTCTTCTGCACAGCTAAGCTGGAAGTGGCATTTGCGGCTCGCACTATTGCAGAGTTATCTCAAAGAAAGGGGCCACGGTGTTTCTGTATCTCTATTATGTTGGTGCGGCTTCGTAACTTTTAAATCTCTCGATATATCTCGAAAACTACGCTTCTGATCAAAAAATATCATAGAACATAAATTGTAGGAAACATAATTCTCTACAAAAAAGGTCTCTTAACATTTTGCCATAGCTCGCTTGGTTTCCGAGATATTTGCAGATATATCTCAAGGGCAGGGGCCTGACGGACATATTTCGAGATATTTCTTCTTCTTGCTGTTCTTCTTCTGCACAGCTAAGCTGGAAGTGGCATTTACAGCTCGCAATAGTGCAGAGTTATCTCAAAGAAAGGGGCCACGGTGTTTCTGTATCTCTATTATGTTGGTGCGGTTTCGGAACTTTTAAATATCTTGA
This sequence comes from Osmia lignaria lignaria, assembly GCF_051020975.1. Lineage (NCBI taxonomy): Eukaryota > Metazoa > Arthropoda > Insecta > Hymenoptera > Megachilidae > Osmia > Osmia lignaria. Next base: position 8,450,114 of record NW_027478169.1, on the reverse strand, counting down.
TATATCTCGAGAACTACGCATCTGATCAAAAAATATCATAGAACATAAAAAGTAGGAAACTTAATTCTCTACAAAAAAGGTCTCTTAACATTTTGCCATAGCTCGCTTCGTTTCCGAGATATTTGCATATTTATCTCAAGGGAAGGGGCCTGACGGACATATTTCGAGATATTTCTTCTTCTTGTTGTTCTTCTTCTGCACAGCTAAGCTGGAAGTGGCATTTGCGGCTCGCACTAGTGCACAGTTATCTCAAAGAAAGGGGCCACCGTGTTTCTGTATCTCTATTATGTTGGTGCGGCTTCGGAACTTTTAAATATCTCGATATATCTCGAAAACTACGCTTCTGATCGAAAAATATCATAGAACATAAATTGTAGGAAACATAATTCTCTACAAAAAAGGTCTCTTAACATTTTGCCATAGCTCGCTTCGTTTCCGAGATATTTGCAGATTTATCTCAAGGGAAGGGGCCTAACGGACATATTTCGAGATATTTCTTCTTCTTGTTGTTCTTCTTCTGCACAGCTAAACTGGAAGTGGCATTTCCAGCTCGCAATAGTGCAGAGTTATCTCAAAGAAAGAGGCCACGGTGTTTCTGTACCTCTATTATGTTGGTGCAACTTCGGAACTTTTAAATATCTTGATATATCTCGAGAACTACGCATCTGATCAAAAAATATCATACTACATAAAAAGTAGGAAACTTAATTCTCTACAAGAAAGGTCTCTAAACATTTTGCCATAGCTCGCTTCGTTTCCGAGATATTTGCAGATTTATCTCAAGGGAAGGGGCCTGACGGACATATTTCGAGATATTTCTTCTTCTTGTTGTTCTTCTTCTGCACAGCTAAGCTGGAAGTGGCATTTGCAGCTCGCAATAGTGCAGAGTTATCTCAAAGAAAGGGGCCACGGTGTTTCTGTATCTCTATTATGTTGGTGCGGCTTCGGAACTTTTAAATATCTCGATATATCTCGAAAACTACGCTTCTGATCAAAAAATATCATAGAACATAAAAAGTAGGAAACTTAATTCTCTACAAAAAAGGTCTCTTAACATTTTGCCATAGCTCGCTTCGTTTCCGAGATATTTGCAGATTCATCTCAAGGGAAGGGGTCTGACGGACATATTTCGAGATATTTCTTCTTCTTGTTGTTCTTCTTCTGCACAGCTAAGCTGGAAGTGACATTTCCAGCTCGCAATAGTGCAGAGTTATCTCAATGAAAGGGGCCACGGTGTTTCTGTATCTCTATTATGTTGGTGCGGCTTCGGAACTTTTAAATATCTTGATATATCTCGAGAACTACGCATCTGATCAAAAAATATCATAGAACATAAAAAGTAGGAAACCTAATTCTCTACAAAAAAGGTCTCTTAACATTTTGCCATAGCTCGCTTCGTTTCCGAGATATTTGCATATTTATCTCAAGGGATGGGGCCTGACGGACATATTTCGAGATATTTCTTCTTCTTGTTGTTCTTCTTCTGCACAGCTAAGCTGGAAGTGGCATTTGCAGCTCGCAATAGTGCAGAGTTATCTCAACGAAAGGGGCCACGGTGTTTCTGTATCTCTATTATGTTGGTGCGGCTTCGGAACTTTTAAATATCTCGATATATCTCGAGAACTACGCATCTGATCAAAAAATATCATAGAACATAAAAAGTAGGAAACTTAATTCTCTACAAAAAAGGTCTCTTAACATTTTGCGATAGCTCGCTTCGTTTCCGAGATATTTGCATATTTATCTCAAGGGAAGGGGCCTGACGGACATATTTCGAGATATTTCTTCTTCTTGTTGTTCTTCTTCTGCACAGCTAAGCTGGAAGTGGCATTTGCGGCTCTCACTAGTGCAGAGTTATCTCAAAGAAAGGGGCCACGGTGTTTCTGTATCTCTATTATGTTGGTGCGGCTTCGGAACTTTTAAATATCTCGATATATCTCGAAAACTACGCTTCTGATCAAAAAATATCATAGAACATAAATTGTAGGAAACATAATTCTCTACAAAAAAGGTCTCTCAACATTTTGCCATAGCTCGCTTCGTTTCCGAGATATTTGCAGATATATCTCAAGGGAAGGGGCCTGACGGACATATTTCGAGATATTTCTTCTTCTTGTTGTTCTTCTTCTGCACAGCTAAGCTGGAAGTGGCATTTACAGCTCGCAATAGTGCAGAGTTATCTCAAAGAAAGGGGCCACGGTGTTTCTGTATCTCTATTATGTTGGTGCGGCTTCGGAACTTTTAAATATCTTGATATATCTCGAGAACTACGCATCTGATCAAAAAATATCAATGAACCTGAAAAGTAGGAAACTTAATTCTCTACAAAAAAGGTCTCTTAACATTTTGCCATAGCTCGCTTCGTCTCCGAGATATTTGCAGATTTATCTGAAGGGAAGGGGCCTAACGGACATATTTCGAGATATTTCTTCTTCTTGTTGTTCTTCTTCTGCACAGCTGAGCTGGAAGTGGCATTTGCAGGTCGCAATAGTGCAGAGTTATCTCAAAGAAAGGGGCCACGGTGTTTCTGTATCTCTATTATGTTGGTGCGGCTTCGGAACTTTTAAATATCTCGATATATCTCGAAAACTACGCTTCTGATCAAAAAATATCATAGAACGTAAATTGTAGGAAACATTATTCTCTACAAAAAAGGTCTCTTAACATTTTGCCATAGCTCGCTTCGTTTCCGAGATATTTGCAGATTCATCTCAAGGGAAGGGGTCTGACGGACATATTTCGAGATATTTCTTCTTCTTGTTGTTCTTCTTCTGCACAGCTAAGCTGGAAGTGGCATTTGCGGCTCGCACTAGTGCACAGTTATCTCAAAGAAAGGGGCCACCGTGTTTCTGTATCTCTATTATGTTGGTGCGGCTTCGGAACTTTTAAATATCTCGATATATCTCGAAAACTACGCTTCTGATCGAAAAATATCATAGAACATAAATTGTAGGAAACATAATTCTCTACAAAAAAGGTCTCTTAACATTTTGCCATAGCTCGCTTCGTTTCCGAGATATTTGCAGATTTATCTCAAGGGAAGGGGCCTAACGGACATATTTCGAGATATTTCTTCTTCTTGTTGTTCTTCTTCTGCACAGCTAAACTGGAAGTGGCATTTCCAGCTCGCAATAGTGCAGAGTTATCTCAAAGAAAGAGGCCACGGTGTTTCTGTACCTCTATTATGTTGGTGCAACTTCGGAACTTTTAAATATCTTGATATATCTCGAGAACTACGCATCTGATCAAAAAATATCATACTACATAAAAAGTAGGAAACTTAATTCTCTACAAGAAAGGTCTCTAAACATTTTGCCATAGCTCGCTTCGTTTCCGAGATATTTGCAGATTTATCTCAAGGGAAGGGGCCTGACGGACATATTTCGAGATATTTCTTCTTCTTGTTGTTCTTCTTCTGCACAGCTAAGCTGGAAGTGGCATTTGCAGCTCGCAATAGTGCAGAGTTATCTCAAAGAAAGGGGCCACGGTGTTTCTGTATCTCTATTATGTTGGTGCGGCTTCGGAACTTTTAAATATCTCGATATATCTCGAAAACTACGCTTCTGATCAAAAAATATCATAGAACATAAAAAGTAGGAAACCTAATTCTCTACAAAAAAGGTCTCTTAACATTTTGCCATAGCTCGCTTCGTTTCCGAGATATTTGCAGATTCATCTCAAGGGAAGGGGTCTGACGGACATATTTCGAGATATTTCTTCTTCTTGTTGTTCTTCTTCTGCACAGCTAAGCTGGAAGTGGCATTTCCAGCTCGCAATAGTGCAGAGTTATCTCAATGAAAGGGGCCACGGTGTTTCTGTATCTCTATTATGTTGGTGCGGCTTCGGAACTTTTAAATATCTTGATATATCTCGAGAACTACGCATCTGATCAAAAAATATCATAGAACATAAAAAGTAGGAAACCTAATTCTCTACAAAAAAGGTCTCTTAACATTTTGCCATAGCTCGCTTCGTTTCCGAGATATTTGCATATTTATCTCAAGGGATGGGGCCTGACGGACATATTTCGAGATATTTCTTCTTCTTGTTGTTCTTCTTCTGCACAGCTAAGCTGGAAGTGGCATTTGCAGCTCGCAATAGTGCAGAGTTATCTCAACGAAAGGGGCCACGGTGTTTCTGTATCTCTATTATGTTGGTGCGGCTTCGGAACTTTTAAATATCTCGATATATCTCGAGAACTACGCATCTGATCAAAAAATATCATAGAACATAAAAAGTAGGAAACTTAATTCTCTACAAAAAAGGTCTCTTAACATTTTGCGATAGCTCGCTTCGTTTCCGAGATATTTGCATATTTATCTCAAGGGAAGGGGCCTGACGGACATATTTCGAGATATTTCTTCTTCTTGTTGTTCTTCTTCTGCACAGCTAAGCTGGAAGTGGCATTTGCGGCTCTCACTAGTGCAGAGTTATCTCAAAGAAAGGGGCCACGGTGTTTCTGTATCTCTATTATGTTGGTGCGGCTTCGGAACTTTTAAATATCTCGATATATCTCGAAAACTACGCTTCTGATCAAAAAATATCATAGAACATAAATTGTAGGAAACATAATTCTCTACAAAAAAGGTCTCTCAACATTTTGCCATAGCTCGCTTCGTTTCCGAGATATTTGCAGATATATCTCAAGGGAAGGGGCCTGACGGACATATTTCGAGATATTTCTTCTTCTTGTTGTTCTTCTTCTGCACAGCTAAGCTGGAAGTGGCATTTACAGCTCGCAATAGTGCAGAGTTATCTCAAAGAAAGGGGCCACGGTGTTTCTGTATCTCTATTATGTTGGTGCGGCTTCGGAACTTTTAAATATCTTGATATATCTCGAGAACTACGCATCTGATCAAAAAATATCAATGAACCTGAAAAGTAGGAAACTTAATTCTCTACAAAAAAGGTCTCTTAACATTTTGCCATAGCTCGCTTCGTCTCCGAGATATTTGCAGATTTATCTGAAGGGAAGGGGCCTAACGGACATATTTCGAGATATTTCTTCTTCTTGTTGTTCTTCTTCTGCACAGCTGAGCTGGAAGTGGCATTTGCAGGTCGCAATAGTGCAGAGTTATCTCAAAGAAAGGGGCCACGGTGTTTCTGTATCTCTATTATGTTGGTGCGGCTTCGGAACTTTTAAATATCTCGATATATCTCGAAAACTACGCTTCTGATCAAAAAATATCATAGAACGTAAATTGTAGGAAACATTATTCTCTACAAAAAAGGTCTCTTAACATTTTGCCATAGCTCGCTTCGTTTCCGAGATATTTGCAGATTCATCTCAAGGGAAGGGGTCTGACGGACATATTTCGAGATATTTCTTCTTCTTGTTGTTCTTCTTCTGCACAGCTAAGCTCGAAGCGGCATTTGCAGCTCGCAATAGTGCAGAGTTATCTCAAAGAAAGAGGCCACGGTGTTTCTGTACCTCTATTATGTTGGTGCAACTTCGGAACTTTTAAATATCTTGATATATCTCGAGAACTACGCATCTGATCAAAAAATATCATCGAACATAAAAAGTAGGAAACTTAATTCTCTACAAAAAAGGTCTCTTAACATTTTGCCATAGCTCGCTTCGTTTCCGAGATATTTGCAGATTTATCTCAAGGGAAGTGGCCTGACGGACATATTTCGAGATATTTCTTCTTCTTGTTGTTCTTCTTCTGCACAGCTAAGCTGGAAGTGGCATTTGCAGCTCGCAATAGTGCAGAGTTATCTCAAAGAAAGGGGCCACGGTGTTTCTGTATCTCTATTATGTTGGTGCGGCTTCGGAACTTTTAAATATCTCGATATATCTCGAAAACTACGCTTCTGATCAAAAAATATCATAGAACATAAAAAGTAGGAAACTTAATTCTCTACAAAAAAGGTCTCTTAACATTTTGCCATAGCTCGCTTCGTTTCCGAGATATTTGCAGATTCATCTCAAGGGAAGGGGTCTGACGGACATATTTCGAGATATTTCTTCTTCTTGTTGTTCTTCTTCTGCACAGCTAAGCTGGAAGTGGCATTTCCAGCTCGCAATAGTGCAGAGTTATCTCAATGAAAGGGGCCACGGTGTTTCTGTATCTCTATTATGTTGGTGCGGCTTCGGAACTTTTAAATATCTTGATATATCTCGAGAACTACGCATCTGATCAAAAAATATCATAGAACATAAAAAGTAGGAAACCTAATTCTCTACAAAAAAGGTCTCTTAACATTTTGCCATAGCTCGCTTCGTTTCCGAGATATTTGCATATTTATCTCAAGGGATGGGGCCTGACGGACATATTTCGAGATATTTCTTCTTCTTGTTGTTCTTCTTCTGCACAGCTAAGCTGGAAGTGGCATTTGCAGCTCGCAATAGTGCAGAGTTATCTCAACGAAAGGGGCCACGGTGTTTCTGTATCTCTATTATGTTGGTGCGGCTTCGGAACTTTTAAATATCTCGATATATCTCGAGAACTACGCATCTGATCAAAAAATATCATAGAACATAAAAAGTAGGAAACTTAATTCTCTACAAAAAAGGTCTCTTAACATTTTGCGATAGCTCGCTTCGTTTCCGAGATATTTGCATATTTATCTCAAGGGAAGGGGCCTGACGGACATATTTCGAGATATTTCTTCTTCTTGTTGTTCTTCTTCTGCACAGCTAAGCTGGAAGTGGCATTTGCGGCTCTCACTAGTGCAGAGTTATCTCAAAGAAAGGGGCCACGGTGTTTCTGTATCTCTATTATGTTGGTGCGGCTTCGGAACTTTTAAATATCTCGATATATCTCGAAAACTACGCTTCTGATCAAAAAATATCATAGAACATAAATTGTAGGAAACATAATTCTCTACAAAAAAGGTCTCTCAACATTTTGCCATAGCTCGCTTCGTTTCCGAGATATTTGCAGATATATCTCAAGGGAAGGGGCCTGACGGACATATTTCGAGATATTTCTTCTTCTTGTTGTTCTTCTTCTGCACAGCTAAGCTGGAAGTGGCATTTACAGCTCGCAATAGTGCAGAGTTATCTCAAAGAAAGGGGCCACGGTGTTTCTGTATCTCTATTATGTTGGTGCGGCTTCGGAACTTTTAAATATCTTGATATATCTCGAGAACTACGCATCTGATCAAAAAATATCAATGAACCTGAAAAGTAGGAAACTTAATTCTCTACAAAAAAGGTCTCTTAACATTTTGCCATAGCTCGCTTCGTCTCCGAGATATTTGCAGATTTATCTGAAGGGAAGGGGCCTAACGGACATATTTCGAGATATTTCTTCTTCTTGTTGTTCTTCTTCTGCACAGCTGAGCTGGAAGTGGCATTTGCAGGTCGCAATAGTGCAGAGTTATCTCAAAGAAAGGGGCCACGGTGTTTCTGTATCTCTATTATGTTGGTGCGGCTTCGGAACTTTTAAATATCTCGATATATCTCGAAAACTACGCTTCTGATCAAAAAATATCATAGAACGTAAATTGTAGGAAACATTATTCTCTACAAAAAAGGTCTCTTAACATTTTGCCATAGCTCGCTTCGTTTCCGAGATATTTGCAGATTCATCTCAAGGGAAGGGGTCTGACGGACATATTTCGAGATATTTCTTCTTCTTGTTGTTCTTCTTCTGCACAGCTAAGCTCGAAGCGGCATTTGCAGCTCGCAATAGTGCAGAGTTATCTCAAAGAAAGAGGCCACGGTGTTTCTGTACCTCTATTATGTTGGTGCAACTTCGGAACTTTTAAATATCTTGATATATCTCGAGAACTACGCATCTGATCAAAAAATATCATCGAACATAAAAAGTAGGAAACTTAATTCTCTACAAAAAAGGTCTCTTAACATTTTGCCATAGCTCGCTTCGTTTCCGAGATATTTGCAGATTTATCTCAAGGGAAGTGGCCTGACGGACATATTTCGAGATATTTCTTCTTCTTGTTGTTCTTCTTCTGCACAGCTAAGCTGGAAGTGGCATTTGCAGCTCGCAATAGTGCAGAGTTATCTCAAAGAAAGGGGCCACGGTGTTTCTGTATCTCTATTATGTTGGTGCGGCTTCGGAACTTTTAAATATCTCGATATATCTCGAAAACTACGCTTCTGATCAAAAAATATCATAGAACATAAAAAGTAGGAAACTTAATTCTCTACAAAAAAGGTCTCTTAACATTTTGCCATAGCTCGCTTCGTTTCCGAGATATTTGCAGATTCATCTCAAGGGAAGGGGTCTGACGGACATATTTCGAGATATTTCTTCTTCTTGTTGTTCTTCTTCTGCACAGCTAAGCTGGAAGTGGCATTTCCAGCTCGCAATAGTGCAGAGTTATCTCAATGAAAGGGGCCACGGTGTTTCTGTATCTCTATTATGTTGGTGCGGCTTCGGAACTTTTAAATATCTTGATATATCTCGAGAACTACGCATCTGATCAAAAAATATCATAGAACATAAAAAGTAGGAAACCTAATTCTCTACAAAAAAGGTCTCTTAACATTTTGCCATAGCTCGCTTCGTTTCCGAGATATTTGCATATTTATCTCAAGGGATGGGGCCTGACGGACATATTTCGAGATATTTCTTCTTCTTGTTGTTCTTCTTCTGCACAGCTAAGCTGGAAGTGGCATTTGCAGCTCGCAATAGTGCAGAGTTATCTCAACGAAAGGGGCCACGGTGTTTCTGTATCTCTATTATGTTGGTGCGGCTTCGGAACTTTTAAATATCTCGATATATCTCGAGAACTACGCATCTGATCAAAAAATATCATAGAACATAAAAAGTAGGAAACTTAATTCTCTACAAAAAAGGTCTCTTAACATTTTGCGATAGCTCGCTTCGTTTCCGAGATATTTGCATATTTATCTCAAGGGAAGGGGCCTGACGGACATATTTCGAGATATTTCTTCTTCTTGTTGTTCTTCTTCTGCACAGCTAAGCTGGAAGTGGCATTTGCGGCTCTCACTAGTGCAGAGTTATCTCAAAGAAAGGGGCCACGGTGTTTCTGTATCTCTATTATGTTGGTGCGGCTTCGGAACTTTTAAATATCTCGATATATCTCGAAAACTACGCTTCTGATCAAAAAATATCATAGAACATAAATTGTAGGAAACATAATTCTCTACAAAAAAGGTCTCTCAACATTTTGCCATAGCTCGCTTCGTTTCCGAGATATTTGCAGATATATCTCAAGGGAAGGGGCCTGACGGACATATTTCGAGATATTTCTTCTTCTTGTTGTTCTTCTTCTGCACAGCTAAGCTGGAAGTGGCATTTACAGCTCGCAATAGTGCAGAGTTATCTCAAAGAAAGGGGCCACGGTGTTTCTGTATCTCTATTATGTTGGTGCGGCTTCGGAACTTTTAAATATCTTGATATATCTCGAGAACTACGCATCTGATCAAAAAATATCAATGAACCTGAAAAGTAGGAAACTTAATTCTCTACAAAAAAGGTCTCTTAACATTTTGCCATAGCTCGCTTCGTCTCCGAGATATTTGCAGATTTATCTGAAGGGAAGGGGCCTAACGGACATATTTCGAGATATTTCTTCTTCTTGTTGTTCTTCTTCTGCACAGCTGAGCTGGAAGTGGCATTTGCAGGTCGCAATAGTGCAGAGTTATCTCAAAGAAAGGGGCCACGGTGTTTCTGTATCTCTATTATGTTGGTGCGGCTTCGGAACTTTTAAATATCTCGATATATCTCGAAAACTACGCTTCTGATCAAAAAATATCATAGAACGTAAATTGTAGGAAACATTATTCTCTACAAAAAAGGTCTCTTAACATTTTGCCATAGCTCGCTTCGTTTCCGAGATATTTGCAGATTCATCTCAAGGGAAGGGGTCTGACGGACATATTTCGAGATATTTCTTCTTCTTGTTGTTCTTCTTCTGCACAGCTAAGCTCGAAGCGGCATTTGCAGCTCGCAATAGTGCAGAGTTATCTCAAAGAAAGAGGCCACGGTGTTTCTGTACCTCTATTATGTTGGTGCAACTTCGGAACTTTTAAATATCTTGATATATCTCGAGAACTACGCATCTGATCAAAAAATATCATCGAACATAAAAAGTAGGAAACTTAATTCTCTACAAAAAAGGTCTCTTAACATTTTGCCATAGCTCGCTTCGTTTCCGAGATATTTGCAGATTTATCTCAAGGGAAGTGGCCTGACGGACATATTTCTAGGTATTTCTTCTTCTTGTTGTTCTTCTTCTGCACAGCTAAGCTGGAAGTGGCATTTCCAGCTCGCAATAGTGCAGAGTTATCTCAATGAAAGGGGCCACGGTGTTTCTGTATCTCTATTATGTTGGTGCGGCTTCGGAACTTTTAAATATCTTGATATATCTCGAGAACTACGCATCTGATCAAAAAATATCATAGAACATAAAAAGTAGGAAACCTAATTCTCTACAAAAAAGGTCTCTTAACATTTTGCCATAGCTCGCTTCGTTTCCGAGATATTTGCATATTTATCTCAAGGGAAGGGGCCTGACGGACATATTTCGAGATATTTCTTCTTCTTGTTGTTCTTCTTCTGCACAGCTAAGCTGGAAGTGGCATTTGCGGCTCGCACTAGTGCACAGTTATCTCAAAGAAAGGGGCCACCGTGTTTCTGTATCTCTATTATGTTGGTGCGGCTTCGGAACTTTTAAATATCTCGATATATCTCGAAAACTACGCTTCTGATCGAAAAATATCATAGAACATAAATTGTAGGAAACATAATTCTCTACAAAAAAGGTCTCTTAACATTTTGCCATAGCTCGCTTCGTTTCCGAGATATTTGCAGATTTATCTCAAGGGAAGGGGCCTAACGGACATATTTCGAGATATTTCTTCTTCTTGTTGTTCTTCTTCTGCACAGCTAAACTGGAAGTGGCATTTCCAGCTCGCAATAGTGCAGAGTTATCTCAAAGAAAGAGGCCACGGTGTTTCTGTACCTCTATTATGTTGGTGCAACTTCGGAACTTTTAAATATCTTGATATATCTCGAGAACTACGCATCTGATCAAAAAATATCATACTACATAAAAAGTAGGAAACTTAATTCTCTACAAGAAAGGTCTCTAAACATTTTGCCATAGCTCGCTTCGTTTCCGAGATATTTGCAGATTTATCTCAAGGGAAGGGGCCTGACGGACATATTTCGAGATATTTCTTCTTCTTGTTGTTCTTCTTCTGCACAGCTAAGCTGGAAGTGGCATTTGCAGCTCGCAATAGTGCAGAGTTATCTCAAAGAAAGGGGCCACGGTGTTTCTGTATCTCTATTATGTTGGTGCGGCTTCGGAACTTTTAAATATCTCGATATATCTCGAAAACTACGCTTCTGATCAAAAAATATCATAGAACATAAAAAGTAGGAAACTTAATTCTCTACAAAAAAGGTCTCTTAACATTTTGCCATAGCTCGCTTCGTTTCCGAGATATTTGCAGATTCATCTCAAGGGAAGGGGTCTGACGGACATATTTCGAGATATTTCTTCTTCTTGTTGTTCTTCTTCTGCACAGCTAAGCTGGAAGTGGCATTTCCAGCTCGCAATAGTGCAGAGTTATCTCAATGAAAGGGGCCACGGTGTTTCTGTATCTCTATTATGTTGGTGCGGCTTCGGAACTTTTAAATATCTTGATATATCTCGAGAACTACGCATCTGATCAAAAAATATCATAGAACATAAAAAGTAGGAAACCTAATTCTCTACAAAAAAGGTCTCTTAACATTTTGCCATAGCTCGCTTCGTTTCCGAGATATTTGCATATTTATCTCAAGGGATGGGGCCTGACGGACATATTTCGAGATATTTCTTCTTCTTGTTGTTCTTCTTCTGCACAGCTAAGCTGGAAGTGGCATTTGCAGCTCGCAATAGTGCAGAGTTATCTCAACGAAACTGGCCACGGTGTTTCTGTATCTCTATTATGTTGGTGCGGCTTCGGAACTTTTAAATATCTCGATATATCTCGAGAACTACGCATCTGATCAAAAAATATCATAGAACATAAAAAGTAGGAAACTTAATTCTCTACAAAAAAGGTCTCTTAACATTTTGCGATAGCTCGCTTCGTTTCCGAGATATTTGCATATTTATCTCAAGGGAAGGGGCCTGACGGACATATTTCGAGATATTTCTTCTTCTTGTTGTTCTTCTTCTGCACAGCTAAGCTGGAAGTGGCATTTGCGGCTCTCACTAGTGCAGAGTTATCTCAAAGAAAGGGGCCACGGTGTTTCGGTATCTCTATTATGTTGGTGCGGCTTCGGAACTTTTAAATATCTCGATATATCTCGAAAACTACGCTTCTGATCAAAAAATATCATAGAACATAAATTGTAGGAAACATAATTCTCTACAAAAAAGGTCTCTCAACATTTTGCCATAGCTCGCTTCGTTTCCGAGATATTTGCAGATATATCTCAAGGGAAGGGGCCTGACGGACATATTTCGAGATATTTCTTCTTCTTGTTGTTCTTCTTCTGCACAGCTAAGCTGGAAGTGGCATTTACAGCTCGCAATAGTGCAGAGTTATCTCAAAGAAAGGGGCCACGGTGTTTCTGTATCTCTATTATGTTGGTGCGGCTTCGGAACTTTTAAATATCTTGATATATCTCGAGAACTACGCATCTGATCAAAAAATATCATACAACCTGAAAAGTAGGAAACTTAATTCTCTACAAAAAAGGTCTCTTAACATTTTGCCATAGCTCGCTTCGTCTCCGAGATATTTGCAGATTTATCTGAAGGGAAGGGGCCTAACGGACATATTTCGAGATATTTCTTCTTCTTGTTGTTCTTCTTCTGCACAGCTGAGCTGGAAGTGGCATTTGCAGGTCGCAATAGTGCAGAGTTATCTCAAAGAAAGGGGCCACGGTGTTTCTGTATCTCTATTATGTTGGTGCGGCTTCGGAACTTTTAAATATCTCGATATATCTCGAAAACTACGCTTCTGATCAAAAAATATCATAGAACGTAAATTGTAGGAAACATTATTCTCTACAAAAAAGGTCTCTTAACATTTTGCCATAGCTCGCTTCGTTTCCGAGATATTTGCAGATTCATCTCAAGGGAAGGGGTCTGACGGACATATTTCTAGGTATTTCTTCTTCTTGTTGTTCTTCTTCTGCACAGCTAAGCTGGAAGTGGCATTTCCAGCTCGCAATAGTGCAGAGTTATCTCAATGAAAGGGGCCACGGTGTTTCTGTATCTCTATTATGTTGGTGCGGCTTCGGAACTTTTAAATATCTTGATATATCTCGAGAACTACGCATCTGATCAAAAAATATCATAGAACATAAAAAGTAGGAAACCTAATTCTCTACAAAAAAGGTCTCTTAACATTTTGCCATAGCTCGCTTCGTTTCCGAGATATTTGCATATTTATCTCAAGGGATGGGGCCTGACGGACATATTTCGAGATATTTCTTCTTCTTGTTGTTCTTCTTCTGCACAGCTAAGCTGGAAGTGGCATTTGCAGCTCGCAATAGTGCAGAGTTATCTCAACGAAAGGGGCCACGGTGTTTCTGTATCTCTATTATGTTGGTGCGGCTTCGGAACTTTTAAATATCTCGATATATCTCGAGAACTACGCATCTGATCAAAAAATATCATAGAACATAAAAAGTAGGAAACTTAATTCTCTACAAAAAAGGTCTCTTAGCATTTTGCGATAGCTCGCTTCGTTTCCGAGATATTTGCATATTTATCTCAAGGGAAGGGGCCTGACGGACATATTTCGAGATACTTCTTCTTCTTGTTGTTCTTCTTCTGCACAGCTAAGCTGGAAGTGGCATTTGCGGCTCTCACTAGTGCAGAGTTATCTCAAAGAAAGGGGCCACGGTGTTTCTGTATCTCTATTATGTTGGTGCGGCTTCGGAACTTTTAAATATCTCGATATATCTCGAAAACTACGCTTCTGATCAAAAAATATCATAGAACATAAATTGTAGGAAACATAATTCTCTACAAAAAAGGTCTCTCAACATTTTGCCATAGCTCGCTTCGTTTCCGAGATATTTGCAGATATATCTCAAGGGAAGGGGCCTGACGGACATATTTCGAGATATTTCTTCTTCTTGTTGTTCTTCTTCTGCACAGCTAAGCTGGAAGTGGCATTTACAGCTCGCAATAGTGCAGAGTTATCTCAAAGAAAGGGGCCACGGTGTTTCTGTATCTCTATTATGTTGGTGCGGCTTCGGAACTTTTAAATATCTTGATATATCTCGAGAACTACGCATCTGATCAAAAAATATCATAGAACCTGAAAAGTAGGAAACTTAATTCTCTACAAAAAAGGTCTCTTAACATTTTGCCATAGCTCGCTTCGTTTCCGAGATATTTGCAGATTTATCTGAAGGGAAGGGGCCTAACGGACATATTTCGAGATATTTCTTCTTCTTGTTGTTCTTCTTCTGCACAGCTAAACTGGAAGTGGCATTTCCAGCTCGCAATAGTGCAGAGTTATCTCAAAGAAAGGGGCCACGGTGTTTCTGTATCTCTATTATGTTGGTGCGGCTTCGGAACTTTTAAATATCTTGATATATCTCGAGAACTACGCATCTGATCAAAAAATATCATAGAACATAAAAAGTAGGAAACTTAATTCTCTACAAAAAAGGTCTCTTAACATTTTGCCATATCTCGCTTCGTTTCCGAGATATTTGCAGATTTATCTCAAGGGAAGGGGCCTGACGGACATATTTCGAGATATTTCTTCTTCTTGTTGTTCTTCTTCTGCACAGCTAAACTGGAAGTGGCATTTCCAGCTCGCAATAGTGCAGAGTTATCTCAAAGAAAGAGGCCACGGTGTTTCTGTACCTCTATTATGTTGGTGCAACTTCGGAACTTTTAAATATCTTGATATATCTCGAGAACTACGCATCTGATCAAAAAATATCATACTACATAAAAAGTAGGAAACTTAATTCTCTACAAGAAAGGTCTCTAAACATTTTGCCATAGCTCGCTTCGTTTCCGAGATATTTGCAGATTTATCTCAAGGGAAGGGGCCTGACGGACATATTTCGAGATATTTCTTCTTCTTGTTGTTCTTCTTCTGCACAGCTAAGCTGGAAGTGGCATTTGCAGCTCGCAATAGTGCAGAGTTATCTCAAAGAAAGGGGCCACGGTGTTTCTGTATCTCTATTATGTTGGTGCGGCTTCGGAACTTTTAAATATCTCGATATATCTCGAAAACTACGCTTCTGATCAAAAAATATCATAGAACATAAAAAGTAGGAAACTTAATTCTCTACAAAAAAGGTCGCTTAACATTTTGCCATAGCTCGCTTCGTTTCCGAGATATTTGCAGATTTATCTCAAGGGAAGGGGCCTAACGGACATATTTCGAGATATTTCTTCTTCTTGTTGTTCTTCTTCTGCACAGCTAAACTGGAAGTGGCATTTCCAGCTCGCAATAGTGCAGAGTTATCTCAAAGAAAGAGGCCACGGTGTTTCTGTACCTCTATTATGTTGGTGCAACTTCGGAACTTTTAAATATCTTGATATATCTCGAGAACTACGCATCTGATCAAAAAATATCATAGAACATAAAAAGTAGGAAACTTAATTCTCTACAAAAAAGGTCTCTTAACATTTTGCCATAGCTCGCTTCGTTTCCGAGATATTTGCAGATTTATCTCAAGGGAAGGGGCCTGACGGACATATTTCGAGATATTTCTTCTTCTTGTTGTTCTTCTTCTGCACAGCTAAGCTGGAAGTGGCATTTGCGGCTCTCACTAGTGCAGAGTTATCTCAAAGAAAGGGGCCACGGTGTTTCTGTATCTCTATTATGTTGGTGCGGCTTCGGAACTTTTAAATATCTCGATATATCTCGAAAACTACGCTTCTGATCAAAAAATATCATAGAACATAAATTGTAGGAAACATAATTCTCTACAAAAAAGGTCTCTCAACATTTTGCCATAGCTCGCTTCGTTTCCGAGATATTTGCAGATATATCTTAAGGGAAGGGGCCTGACGGACATATTTCGAGATATTTCTTCTTCTTGTTGTTCTTCTTCTGCACAGCTAAGCTGGAAGTGGCATTTACAGCTCGCAATAGTGCAGAGTTATCTCAAAGAAAGGGGCCACGGTGTTTCTGTATCTCTATTATGTTGGTGCGGCTTCGGAACTTTTAAATATCTTGATATATCTCGAGAACTACGCATCTGATCAAAAAATATCATAGAACATAAAAAGTAGGAAACTTAATTCTCTACAAAAAAGGTCTCTTAACATTTTGCGATAGCTCGCTTCGTTTCCGAGATATTTGCAGATTTATCTCAAGGGAAGGGGCCTGACGGACATATTTCGAGATATTTCTTCTTCTTGTTGTTCTTCTTCTGCACAGCTGAGCTGGAAGTGGCATTTGCAGGTCGCAATAGTGCAGAGTTATCTCAAAGAAAGGGGCCACGGTGTTTCTGT
This sequence comes from Osmia lignaria lignaria, assembly GCF_051020975.1. NCBI lineage: Eukaryota > Metazoa > Arthropoda > Insecta > Hymenoptera > Megachilidae > Osmia > Osmia lignaria. The sequence continues at coordinate 8,433,737 of NW_027478169.1, read as the reverse complement.
ATCTCTATTATGTTGGTGCGGCTTCGGAACTTTTAAATATCTCGATATATCTCGAAAACTACGCTTCTGATCAAAAAATATCATAGAACATAAAAAGTAGGAAACTTAATTCTCTACAAAAAAGGTCTCTTAACATTTTGCCATAGCTCGCTTCGTTTCCGAGATATTTGCAGATTTATCTCAAGGGAAGGGGCCTAACGGACATATTTCGAGATATTTCTTCTTCTTGTTGTTCTTCTTCTGCACAGCTAAACTGGAAGTGGCATTTCCAGCTCGCAATAGTGCAGAGTTATCTCAAAGAAAGGGGCCACGGTGTTTCTGTATCTCTATTATGTTGGTGCGGCTTCGGAACTTTTAAATATCTTGATATATCTCGAGAACTACGCATCTGATCAAAAAATATCATAGAACATAAAAAATAGGAAACTTAATTCTCTACAAAAAAGGTCTCTTAACATTTTGCCATAGCTCGCTTCGTTTCCGAGATATTTGCAGATTTATCTCAAGGGAAGGGGCCTGACGGACATATTTCGAGATATTTCTTCTTCTTGTTGTTCTTCTTCTGCACAGCTGAGCTGGAAGTGGCATTTGCAGGTCGCAATAGTGCAGAGTTATCTCAAAGAAAGGGGCCACGGTGTTTCTGTATCTCTATTATGTTGGTGCGGCTTCGGAACTTTTAAATATCTCGATATATCTCGAAAACTACGCTTCTGATCAAAAAATATCATAGAACATAAAAAGTAGGAAACTTAATTCTCTACAAAAAAGGTCTCTTAACATTTTGCCATAGCTCGCTTCGTTTCCGAGATATTTGCAGATTTATCTCAAGGGAAGGGGCCTAACGGACATATTTCGAGATATTTCTTCTTCTTGTTGTTCTTCTTCTGCACAGCTAAACTGGAAGTGGCATTTCCAGCTCGCAATAGTGCAGAGTTATCTCAAAGAAAGGGGCCACGGTGTTTCTGTATCTCTATTATGTTGGTGCGGCTTCGGAACTTTTAAATATCTTGATATATCTCGAGAACTACGCATCTGATCAAAAAATATCATAGAACATAAAAAATAGGAAACTTAATTCTCTACAAAAAAGGTCTCTTAACATTTTGCCATAGCTCGCTTCGTTTCCGAGATATTTGCAGATTTATCTCAAGGGAAGGGGCCTGACGGACATATTTCGAGATATTTCTTCTTCTTGTTGTTCTTCTTCTGCACAGCTGAGCTGGAAGTGGCATTTGCAGGTCGCAATAGTGCAGAGTTATCTCAAAGAAAGGGGCCACGGTGTTTCTGTATCTCTATTATGTTGGTGCGGCTTCGGAACTTTTAAATATCTCGATATATCTCGAAAACTACGCTTCTGATCAAAAAATATCATAGAACGTAAATTGTAGGAAACATTATTCTCTACAAAAAAGGTCTCTGAACATTTTGCCATAGCTCGCTTCGTTTCCGGGATATTTGCAGATTCATCTCAAGGGAAGGGGTCTGACGGACATATTTCGAGATATTTCTTCTTCTTGTTGTTCTTCTTCTGCACAGCTAAGCTCGAAGCGGCATTTGCAGCTCGCAATAGTGCAGAGTTATCTCAAAGAAAGAGGCCACGGTGTTTCTGTACCTCTATTATGTTGGTGCAGCTTCGGAACTTTTAAATATCCTGATATATCTCGAGAACTACGCATCTGATCAAAAAATATCGTCGAACATAAAAAGTAGGAAACTTAATTCTCTACAAAAAAGGTCTCTTAACATTTTGCCATAGCTCGCTTCGTTTCCGAGATATTTGCATATTTATCTCAAGGGATGGGGCCCGACGGACATATTTCGAGATATTTCTTCTTCTTGTTGTTCTTCTTCTGCACAGCTAAGCTGGAAGTGGCATTTGCAGCTCGCAATAGTGCAGAGTTATCTCAACGAAAGGGGCCACGGTGTTTCTGTATCTCTATTATGTTGGTGCGGCTTCGGAACTTTTAAATATCTCGATATATCTCGAGAACTACGCATCTGATCAAAAAATATCATAGAACATAAAAAGTAGGAAACTTAATTCTCTACAAAAAAGGTCTCTTAACATTTTGCCATAGCTCGCTTCGTTTCCGAGATATTTGCATATTTATCTCAAGGGAAGGGGCCTGACGGACATATTTCGAGATATTTCTTCTTCTTGTTGTTCTTCTTCTGCACAGCTAAGCTGGAAGTGGCATTTGCGGCTCTCACTAGTGCAGAGTTATCTCAAAGAAAGGGGCCACGGTGTTTCTGTATCTCTATTATGTTGGTGCGGCTTCGGAACTTTTAAATATCTTGATATATCTCGAGAACTACGCATCTGATCAAAAAATATCATAGAACATAAAAAGTAGGAAACTTAATTCTCTACAAAAAAGGTCTCTTAACATTTTGCCATAGCTCGCTTCGTTTCCGAGATATTTGCAGATTTATCTCAAGGGAAGGGGCCTGACGGACATATTTCGAGATATTTCTTCTTCTTGTTGTTCTTCTTCTGCACAGCTAAGCTGGAAGTGGCATTTCCAGCTCGCAATAGTGCAGAGTTATCTCAATGAAAGGGGCCACGGTGTTTCTGTATCTCTATTATGTTGGTGCGGCTTCGGAACTTTTAAATATCTTGATATATCTCGAGAACTACGCATCTGATCAAAAAATATCATAGAACATAAAAAGTAGGAAACCTAATTCTCTACAAAAAAGGTCTCTTAACATTTTGCCATAGCTCGCTTCGTTTCCGAGATATTTGCATATTTATCTCAAGGGATGGGGCCTGACGGACATATTTCGAGATATTTCTTCTTCTTGTTGTTCTTCTTCTGCACAGCTAAGCTGGAAGTGGCATTTGCAGCTCGCAATAGTGCAGAGTTATCTCAACGAAAGGGGCCACGGTGTTTCTGTATCTCTATTATGTTGGTGCGGCTTCGGAACTTTTAAATATCTCGATATATCTCGAGAACTACGCATCTGATCAAAAAATATCATAGAACATAAAAAGTAGGAAACTTAATTCTCTACAAAAAAGGTCTCTTAACATTTTGCCATAGCTCGCTTCGTTTCCGAGATATTTGCATATTTATCTCAAGGGAAGGGGCCTGACGGACATATTTCGAGATATTTCTTCTTCTTGTTGTTCTTCTTCTGCACAGCTAAGCTGGAAGTGGCATTTGCGGCTCTCACTAGTGCAGAGTTATCTCAAAGAAAGGGGCCACGGTGTTTCTATATCTCTATTATGTTGGTGCGGCTTCGGAACTTTTAAATATCTTGATATATCTCGAGAACTACGCATCTGATCAAAAAATATCATAGAACATAAAAAGTAGGAAACTTAATTCTCTACAAAAAAGGTCTCTTAACATTTTGCCATAGCTCGCTTCGTTTCCGAGATATTTGCAGATTTATCTCAAGGGAAGGGGCCTGACGGACATATTTCGAGATATTTCTTCTTCTTGTTGTTCTTCTTCTGCACAGCTAAGCTGGAAGTGGCATTTGCGGCTCTCACTAGTGCAGAGTTATCTCAAAGAAAGGGGCCACGGTGTTTCTGTATCTCTATTATGTTGGTGCGGCTTCGGAACTTTTAAATATCTCGATATATCTCGAAAACTACGCTTCTGATCAAAAAATATCATAGAACATAAATTGTAGGAAACATAATTCTCTACAAAAAAGGTCTCTCAACATTTTGCCATAGCTCGCTTCGTTTCCGAGATATTTGCAGATATATCTCAAGGGAAGGGGCCTGACGGACATATTTCGAGATATTTCTTCTTCTTGTTGTTCTTCTTCTGCACAGCTAAGCTGGAAGTGGCATTTACAGCTCGCAATAGTGCAGAGTTATCTCAAAGAAAGGGGCCACGGTGTTTCTGTATCTCTATTATGTTGGTGCGGCTTCGGAACTTTTAAATATCTTGATATATCTCGAGAACTACGCATCTGATCAAAAAATATCATAGAACCTGAAAAGTAGGAAACTTAATTCTCTACAAAAAAGGTCTCTTAACATTTTGCCATAGCTCGCTTCGTTTCCGAGATATTTGCAGATTTATCTGAAGGGAAGGGGCCTAACGGACATATTTCGAGATATTTCTTCTTCTTGTTGTTCTTCTTCTGCACAGCTGAGCTGGAAGTGGCATTTGCAGGTCGCAATAGTGCAGAGTTATCTCAAAGAAAGGGGCCACGGTGTTTCTGTATCTCTATTATGTTGGTGCGGCTTCGGAACTTTTAAATATCTCGATATATCTCGAAAACTACGCTTCTGATCAAAAAATATCATAGAACATAAATTGTAGGAAACATAATTCTCTACAAAAAACGTATCTTAACATTTTGCCATAGCTCGCTTCGTTTCCGAGATATTTGCAGATTCAGCTCAAAGGAACGGGCCTGACGGACATATTTCGAGATACTTCTTCTTCTTGTTGTTCTTCCTCTGCACAGCTAAGCTGGAAGTGGCATTTGCGGCTCGCAATAGTGCAGAGTTATCTCAAAGAAAGGGGCCACGGTGTTTCTGTATCTCTATTATGTTGGTGCGGCTTCGGAACTTTTAAATATCTTGATATATCTCGAGAACTACGCATCTGATCAAAAAATATCATAGAACATAAAAAGTAGGAAACTTAATTCTCTACAAAAAAGGTCTCTTAACATTTTGCCATAGCTCGCTTCGTTTCCGAGATATTTGCAGATATATCTCAAGGGAAGGGGCCTGACGGACATATTTCGAGATATTTCTTCTTCTTGTTGTTCTTCTTCTGCACAGCTAAGCTGGAAGTGGCATTTACAGCTCGCAATAGTGCAGAGTTATCTCAAAGAAAGGGGCCACGGTGTTTCTGTATCTCTATTATGTTGGTGCGGCTTCGGAACTTTTAAATATCTTGATATATCTCGAGAACTACGCATCTGATCAAAAAATATCATAGAACATGAAAAGTAGGAAACTTAATTCTCTACAAAAAAGGTCTCTTAACATTTTGCCATAGCTCGCTTCGTTTCCGAGATATTTGCAGATTTATCTGAAGGGAAGGGGCCTAACGGACATATTTCGAGATATTTCTTCTTCTTGTTGTTCTTCTTCTGCACAGCTAAACTGGAAGTGGCATTTCCAGCTCGCAATAGTGCAGAGTTATCTCAAAGAAAGGGGCCACGGTGTTTCTGTATCTCTATTATGTTGGTGCGGCTTCGGAACTTTTAAATATCTTGATATATCTCGAGAACTACGCATCTGATCAAAAAATATCATAGAACATAAAAAATAGGAAACTTAATTCTCTACAAAAAAGGTCTCTTAACATTTTGCCATAGCTCGCTTCGTTTCCGAGATATTTGCAGATTTATCTCAAGGGAAGGGGCCTGACGGACATATTTCGAGATATTTCTTCTTCTTGTTGTTCTTCTTCTGCACAGCTGAGCTGGAAGTGGCATTTGCAGGTCGCAATAGTGCAGAGTTATCTCAAAGAAAGGGGCCACGGTGTTTCTGTATCTCTATTATGTTGGTGCGGCTTCGGAACTTTTAAATATCTCGATATATCTCGAAAACTACGCTTCTGATCAAAAAATATCATAGAACGTAAATTGTAGGAAACATTATTCTCTACAAAAAAGGTCTCTGAACATTTTGCCATAGCTCGCTTCGTTTCCGGGATATTTGCAGATTCATCTCAAGGGAAGGGGTCTGACGGACATATTTCGAGATATTTCTTCTTCTTGTTGTTCTTCTTCTGCACAGCTAAGCTCGAAGCGGCATTTGCAGCTCGCAATAGTGCAGAGTTATCTCAAAGAAAGAGGCCACGGTGTTTCTGTACCTCTATTATGTTGGTGCAGCTTCGGAACTTTTAAATATCCTGATATATCTCGAGAACTACGCATCTGATCAAAAAATATCGTCGAACATAAAAAGTAGGAAACTTAATTCTCTACAAAAAAGGTCTCTTAACATTTTGCCATAGCTCGCTTCGTTTCCGAGATATTTGCATATTTATCTCAAGGGATGGGGCCCGACGGACATATTTCGAGATATTTCTTCTTCTTGTTGTTCTTCTTCTGCACAGCTAAGCTGGAAGTGGCATTTGCAGCTCGCAATAGTGCAGAGTTATCTCAACGAAAGGGGCCACGGTGTTTCTGTATCTCTATTATGTTGGTGCGGCTTCGGAACTTTTAAATATCTCGATATATCTCGAGAACTACGCATCTGATCAAAAAATATCATAGAACATAAAAAGTAGGAAACTTAATTCTCTACAAAAAAGGTCTCTTAACATTTTGCCATAGCTCGCTTCGTTTCCGAGATATTTGCATATTTATCTCAAGGGAAGGGGCCTGACGGACATATTTCGAGATATTTCTTCTTCTTGTTGTTCTTCTTCTGCACAGCTAAGCTGGAAGTGGCATTTGCGGCTCTCACTAGTGCAGAGTTATCTCAAAGAAAGGGGCCACGGTGTTTCTGTATCTCTATTATGTTGGTGCGGCTTCGGAACTTTTAAATATCTTGATATATCTCGAGAACTACGCATCTGATCAAAAAATATCATAGAACATAAAAAGTAGGAAACTTAATTCTCTACAAAAAAGGTCTCTTAACATTTTGCCATAGCTCGCTTCGTTTCCGAGATATTTGCAGATTTATCTCAAGGGAAGGGGCCTGACGGACATATTTCGAGATATTTCTTCTTCTTGTTGTTCTTCTTCTGCACAGCTAAGCTGGAAGTGGCATTTCCAGCTCGCAATAGTGCAGAGTTATCTCAATGAAAGGGGCCACGGTGTTTCTGTATCTCTATTATGTTGGTGCGGCTTCGGAACTTTTAAATATCTTGATATATCTCGAGAACTACGCATCTGATCAAAAAATATCATAGAACATAAAAAGTAGGAAACCTAATTCTCTACAAAAAATGTCTCTTAACATTTTGCCATAGCTCGCTTCGTTTCCGAGATATTTGCATATTTATCTCAAGGGATGGGGCCTGACGGACATATTTCGAGATATTTCTTCTTCTTGTTGTTCTTCTTCTGCACAGCTAAGCTGGAAGTGGCATTTGCAGCTCGCAATAGTGCAGAGTTATCTCAACGAAAGCGGCCACGGTGTTTCTGTATCTCTATTATGTTGGTGCGGCTTCGGAACTTTTAAATATCTCGATATATCTCGAGAACTACGCATCTGATCAAAAAATATCATAGAACATAAAAAGTAGGAAACTTAATTCTCTACAAAAAAGGTCTCTTAACATTTTGCCATAGCTCGCTTCGTTTCCGAGATATTTGCATATTTATCTCAAGGGAAGGGGCCTGACGGACATATTTCGAGATATTTCTTCTTCTTGTTGTTCTTCTTCTGCACAGCTAAGCTGGAAGTGGCATTTGCGGCTCTCACTAGTGCAGAGTTATCTCAAAGAAAGGGGCCACGGTGTTTCTGTATCTCTATTATGTTGGTGCGGCTTCGGAACTTTTAAATATCTTGATATGTCTCGAGAACTACGCATCTGATCAAAAAATATCATAGAACATAAAAAGTAGGAAACTTAATTCTCTACAAAAAAGGTCTCTTAACATTTTGCCATAGCTCGCTTCGTTTCCGAGATATTTGCAGATTTATCTCAAGGGAAGGGGCCTGACGGACATATTTCGAGATATTTCTTCTTCTTGTTGTTCTTCTTCTGCACAGCTAAGCTGGAAGTGGCATTTGCGGCTCTCACTAGTGCAGAGTTATCTCAAAGAAAGGGGCCACGGTGTTTCTGTATCTCTATTATGTTGGTGCGGCTTCGGAACTTTTAAATATCTCGATATATCTCGAAAACTACGCTTCTGATCAAAAAATATCATAGAACATAAATTGTAGGAAACATAATTCTCTACAAAAAAGGTCTCTCAACATTTTGCCATAGCTCGCTTCGTTTCCGAGATATTTGCAGATATATCTCAAGGGAAGGGGCCTGACGGACATATTTCGAGATATTTCTTCTTCTTGTTGTTCTTCTTCTGCACAGCTAAGCTGGAAGTGGCATTTACAGCTCGCAATAGTGCAGAGTTATCTCAAAGAAAGGGGCCACGGTGTTTCTGTATCTCTATTATGTTGGTGCGGCTTCGGAACTTTTAAATATCTTGATATATCTCGAGAACTACGCATCTGATCAAAAAATATCATAGAACCTGAAAAGTAGGAAACTTAATTCTCTACAAAAAAGGTCTCTTAACATTTTGCCATAGCTCGCTTCGTTTCCGAGATATTTGCAGATTTATCTGAAGGGAAGGGGCCTAACGGACATATTTCGAGATATTTCTTCTTCTTGTTGTTCTTCTTCTGCACAGCTGAGCTGGAAGTGGCATTTGCAGGTCGCAATAGTGCAGAGTTATCTCAAAGAAAGGGGCCACGGTGTTTCTGTATCTCTATTATGTTGGTGCGGCTTCGGAACTTTTAAATATCTCGATATATCTCGAAAACTACGCTTCTGATCAAAAAATATCATAGAACATAAATTGTAGGAAACATAATTCTCTACAAAAAACGTATCTTAACATTTTGCCATAGCTCGCTTCGTTTCCGAGATATTTGCAGATTCAGCTCAAAGGAACGGGCCTGACGGACATATTTCGAGATACTTCTTCTTCTTGTTGTTCTTCCTCTGCACAGCTAAGCTGGAAGTGGCATTTGCGGCTCGCAATAGTGCAGAGTTATCTCAAAGAAAGGGGCCACGGTGTTTCTGTATCTCTATTATGTTGGTGCGGCTTCGGAACTTTTAAATATCTTGATATATCTCGAGAACTACGCATCTGATCAAAAAATATCATAGAACATAAAAAGTAGGAAACTTAATTCTCTACAAAAAAGGTCTCTTAACATTTTGCCATAGCTCGCTTCGTTTCCGAGATATTTGCAGATATATCTCAAGGGAAGGGGCCTGACGGACATATTTCGAGATATTTCTTCTTCTTGTTGTTCTTCTTCTGCACAGCTAAGCTGGAAGTGGCATTTACAGCTCGCAATAGTGCAGAGTTATCTCAAAGAAAGGGGCCACGGTGTTTCTGTATCTCTATTATGTTGGTGCGGCTTCGGAACTTTTAAATATCTTGATATATCTCGAGAACTACGCATCTGATCAAAAAATATCATAGAACATGAAAAGTAGGAAACTTAATTCTCTACAAAAAAGGTCTCTTAACATTTTGCCATAGCTCGCTTCGTTTCCGAGATATTTGCAGATTTATCTGAAGGGAAGGGGCCTAACGGACATATTTCGAGATATTTCTTCTTCTTGTTGTTCTTCTTCTGCACAGCTAAACTGGAAGTGGCATTTCCAGCTCGCAATAGTGCAGAGTTATCTCAAAGAAAGGGGCCACGGTGTTTCTGTATCTCTATTATGTTGGTGCGGCTTCGGAACTTTTAAATATCTTGATATATCTCGAGAACTACGCATCTGATCAAAAAATATCATAGAACATAAAAAGTAGGAAACTTAATTCTCTACAAAAAAGGTCTCTTAAGATTTTGCCATAGCTCGCTTCGTTTCCGAGATATTTGCAGATTCAGCTCAAAGGAACTGGCCTGACGGACATATTTCGCGATATTTCTTCTTCTTCTTGTTCTTCTTCTGCACAGCTAAACTGGAAGTGGCATTTCCAGCTCGCAATAGTGCAGAGTTATCTCAAAGAAAGGGGCCACGGTGTTTCTGTATCTCTATTATGTTGGTGCGGTTTCGGAACTTTTAAATATCTTGATATATCTCGAGAACTACGCATCTGATCAAAAAATATCATAGAACATAAAAAGTAGGAAACTTAATTCTCTACAAAAAAGGTCTCTTAACATTTTGCCATAGCTCGCTTCGTTTCCGAGATATTTGCAGATTTATCTCAAGGGAAGGGGGCTGACGGACGTATTTCGAGATATTTCTTCGTCTTGTTGTTCTTCTTCTGCACAGCTGAGCTGGAAGTGGCATTTGCAGGTCGCAATAGTGCAGAGTTATCTCAAAGAAAGGGGCCACGGTGTTTCTGTATCTCTATTATGTTGGTGCGGCTTCGGAACTTTTAAATATCTCGATATATCTCGAAAACTACGCTTCTGATCAAAAAATATCATAGAACGTAAATTGTAGGAAACATTATTCTCTACAAAAAAGGTCTCTTAACATTTTGCCATAGCTCGCTTCGTTTCCGAGATATTTGCAGATTCATCTCAAGGGAAGGGGTCTGACGGACATATTTGGAGATATTTCTTCTTCTTGTTGTTCTTCTTCTGCACAGCTAAGCTCGAAGCGGCATTTGCAGCTCGCAATAGTGCAGAGTTATCTCAAAGAAAGAGGCCACGGTGTTTCTGTACCTCTATTATGTTGGTGCAGCTTCGGAACTTTTAAATATCTTGATATATCTCGAGAACTACGCATCTGATCAAAAAATATCATCGAACATAAAAAGTAGGAAACTTAATTCTCTACAAAAAAGGTCTCTTAACATTTTGCCATAGCTCGCTTCGTTTCCGAGATATTTGCAGATTTATCTCAAGGGAAGTGGCCTGACGGACATATTTCGAGATATTTCTTCTTCTTGTTGTTCTTGTTCTGCACAGCTAAGCTGGAAGTGGCATTTGCAGCTCGCAATAGTGCAGAGTTATCCCAAAGAAAGGGGCCACGGTGTTTCTGTATCTCTATTATGTTGGTGCGGCTTCGGAACTTTTAAATATCTTGATATATCTCGAGAACTACGCATCTGATCAAAAAATATCATACTACATAAAAAGTAGGAAACTTAATTCTCCACAAGAAAGGTCTCTAAACATTTTGCCATAGCTCGCTTCGTTTCCGAGATATTTGCAGATTTATCTCAAGGGAAGGGGCCTGACGGACATATTTCGAGATATTTCTTCTTCTTGTTGTTCTTCTTCTGCACAGCTAAGCTGGAAGTGGCATTTGCGGCTCGCACTAGTGCAGAGTTATCTCAAAGAAAGGGGCCACGGTGTTTCTGTATCCCTATTATGTTGGTGCGGCTTCGGAACTTTTAAATATCTTGATATATCTCGAGAACTACGCATCTGGTCAAAAAATATCATAGAACATAAAAAGTAGGAAACTTAATTCTCTACAAAAAAGGTCTCTTAACATTTTGCCATAGCTCGCTTCGTTTCCGAGATATTTGCAGATATATCTCAAGGGAAGGGGCCTGACGGACATATTTCGAGATATTTCTTCTTCTTGTTGTTCTTCTTCTGCACAGCTAAGCTGGAAGTGGCATTTGCGGCTCGCACTGGTGCACAGTTATCTCAAAGAAAGGGGCCACGGTGTTTCTGTATCTCTATTATGTTGGTGCGTCTTCGGAACTTTTAAATACCTCGATATATCTCGAAAACTACGCTTCTGATCAAAAAATATCATAGAACATAAATTGTAGGAAACATAATTCTCTACAAAAAACGTCTCTTAATATTTTGCCATAGCTCGCTTCGTTTACGAGATATTTGCAGATTCAGCTCAAAGGAACTGGCCTGACGGACATATTTCGAGATATTTCTTCTTCTTGTTGTTCTTCCTCTGCACAGCTAAGCTGGAAGTGGCATTTGCAGCTCGCAATAGTGCAGAGTTATCTCAAAGAAAGGGGCCACGGTGTTTCAGTATCTCTATTATGTTGGTGCGGCTTCGGAACTTTTAAATATCTTGATATATCTCGAGAACTACGCGTCTGATCAAAAAATATCATAGAACATAAAAAGTAGGAAACATAATTCTCTACAAAAAAGGTCTCTTAACATTTTGCCATAGCTCGCTTCGTTTCCGAGATATTTGCAGATTTATCTCAAGGGAAGGGGCCTGACGGACATATTTCGAGATATTTCTTCTTCTTGTTGTTCTTCTTCTGCGCAGCTAAGCTGGAAGTGGCATTTGCAGCTCGCAATAGTGCAGAGATATCTCAAAGAAAGGGGCCACGGTGTTTCTGTATCTCTATTATGTTGGTGCGGCTTCGGAACTTTTAAATATCTTGATATATCTCGAGAACTACGCATCTGATCAAAAAATATCATCGAACATAAAAAGTAGGAAACTTAATTCTCTACAAAAAAGGTCTCTTAACATTTTGCCATAGCTCGCTTCGTTTCCGAGATATTTGCAGATTTATCTCAAGGGAAGTGGCCTGACGGACATATTTCGAGATATTTCTTCTTCTTGTTGTTCTTCTTCTGCACAGCTAAGCTGGAAGTGGCATTTGCAGCTCGCAATAGTGCAGAGTTATCCCAAAGAAAGGGGCCACGGTGTTTCTGTATCTCTATTATGTTGGTGCGGCTTCGGAACTTTTAAATATCTCGATATATCTCGAAAACTACGCTTCCGATCAAAAAATATCATACAACATAAATTGTAGGAAACATAATTCTCTACAAAAAAGGTCTCTAAATATTTTGCCATAGCTCGCTTCGTTTCCGAGATATTTGCAGATTTATCTCAAGGGAAGGGGCCTGACGGACATATTTCGAGATATTTCTTCTTCTTGTTGTTCTTCTTCTGCACAGCTAAGCTGGAAGTGGCATTTACAGCTCGCAATAGTGCAGAGTTATCTCAAAGAAAGGGGCCACGGTGTTTCTGTATCTCTATTATGTTGGTGCGGCTTCGGAACTTTTAAATATCTTGATATATACGAGAACTACGCATCTGATCAAAAAATATCATACAACATGAAAAGTAGGAAACTTAATTCTCTACAAAAAAGGTCTCTTAACATTTTGCCATAGCTCGCTTCGTTTCCGAGATATTTGCAGATTTATCTCAAGGGAAGGGGCCTGACGGACATATTTCGAGATATTTCTTCTTCTTGTTGTTCTTCTTCTGCACAGCTAAGCTGGAAGTGGCATTTGTGGCTCGCACTAGTGCAGAGTTATCTCAAAGAAAGGGGCCACGGTGTTTCTGTATCTCTATTATGTTGGTGCGGCTTCGGAACTTTTAAATATCTCGATATATCTCGAAAACTACGCTTCTGATCAAAAAATATCATAGAACATAAATTGTAGGAAACATAATTCTCTACAAAAAAGGTCTCTTAACATTTTGCCATAGCTCGCTTCGTTTCCGAGATATTTGCAGATATATCTCAAGGGAAGGGGCCTGACGGACATATTTCGAGATATTTCTTCTTCTTGTTGTTCTTCTTCTGCACAGCTAAGCTGGAAGTGGCATTTGCAGCGCGCAATAGTGCAGAGTTATCTCAAAGAAAGGGGCCACGGTGTTTTTGTATCTCTATTATGTTGGTGCGGCTTCGGAACTTTTAAATATCTTGATATATCTCGAGAACTACGCGTCTGATCAAAAAATATCATAGAACATGAAAAGTAGGAAACATAATTCTCTACAAAAACGGTCTCTTAACATTTTGCCATAGCTCGCTTCGTTTCCGAGATATTTGCAGATTTATCTCAGGGTAAGGGGCCTGACGGACATATTTCGACATATTTCTTCTTCTTGTTGTTCTTCTTCTGCACAGCTAAGCTGGAAGTGGCATTTGCAGCTCGCAATAGTGCATAGCTATCTGAAAGAAAGGGGCCACGGTGTTTCTGTATCTCTATTATGTTGGTGCGGCTTCGGAACTTTTAAATATCTTGATATATCTCGAGAACTACGCATCTGATCAAAAAATATCATAGAACATAAAAAGTAGGAAACTTAATTCGCTACAAAAAAGGTCTCTTAACATTTTGCCATAGCTCGCTTCGTTTCCGAGATATTTGCAGATTTATCTCAAGGGAAGGGGCCTGACGGACATATTTCGAGATATTTCTTCTTCTTGTTGTTCTTCTTCTGCACAGCTTAGCTGGAAGTGGCATTTGCGGCTCGCACTAGTGCAGAGTTATCTCAAAGAAAGGGGCCACGGTGTTTCTGTATCTCTATTATGTTGGTGCGGCTTCGGAACTTTTAAATATCTTGATATATCTCGAGAACTACGCGTCTGATCAAAAAATATCATAGAACATAAAAAGTAGGAAACTTAATTCTCTACAAAAAAGTCTGTTAACATTTTGCCATAGCTCGCTTCGTTTCCGAGATATTTGCAGATTTATCTCAAGGGAAGGGGCCTGACGGACATATTTCGAGATATTTCTTCTTCTTGTTGTTCTTCTTCTGCACAGCTAAACTGGAAGTGGCATTTCCAGCTCGCAATAGTGCAGAGTTATCTCAAAGAGAGGGGCCACGGTGTTTCTGTATCTCTATTATGTTGGTGCGGCTTCGGAACTTTTAAATATCTTGATATATCTCGAGAACTACGCATCTGATCAAAAAATATCATAGAACATGAATTGTAGGAAACATAATTCTCTACAAAAAAGGTCTCTTAACATTTTGCCATAGCTCGCTTCGTTTCCGAGATACTTGCCGATTTATTTCAAGGGAAGGGGCCTGACGGACATATTTCGAGATATTTCTTCTTCTTGTTGTTCTTCTTCTGCACAGCTAAGCTGGAAGTGGCATTTGCAGCTCGCTATTGTGCAGAGTTATCTCAAAGGGAGGGGCCACGGTGTTTCTGTATCTCTATTATGTTGGTGCGGCTTCGGAACTTTTAAATATCTTGATATATCTCGAGAACTACGAATCTGGTCAGAAAATATCATAGAAGATATAAAGTAGGAAACTTAATTCTCTACAAAAAAGGTCTCTTAACATTTTGCCATAGCTCGCTTCGTTTCCGAGATATTTGGAGATTTATCTCAAGGTAAGGGGCCTGACGGTCATATTTCGAGATATTTCTTCTTCTTGTTGTTCTTCTTCTGCACAGCTAAGCTGGAAGTGGCATTTGCAGCTCGCAATAGTGCATAGTTATCTGAAAGAAAGGGGCCACGGTGTTTCTGTATCTCTATTATGTTGGTGCGGCTTCGGAACTTTTAAATATCTCGATATATCTCGAAAACTACGCTTCTGATCAAAAAATATCATAGAACGTAAATTGTAGGAAACATAATTCTCTACAAAAAAGGTCTCTTAACATTTTGCCATAGCTCGCTTTGTTTCCGAGATATTTGCAGATATATCTCAAGGGAAGGGGCCTGACGGACATATTTCGAGATATTTCTTCTTCTTGTTGTTCTTCTTCTGCACAGCTAAGCTGGAAGTGGCATTTACAGCTCGCAATAGTGCAGAGTTATCTCAAAGAAAGGGGCCACGGTGTTTCTGTATCTCTATTATGTTGGTGCGGCTTCGGAACTTTTAAATATCTTGATATATCTCGAGAACTACGCATCTGATCAAAAAATATCATAGAAGATAAAAAGTAGGAAACTTAATTCTCTACAAAAAAGGTTTCTTAACATTTTCCCATAGCTGGCATCGTTTCCGAGATATTTGCAGATTTATCTCAAGGGAAGGGGCCTGACGGACATATTCCGAGATATTTCTTCTTCTTGTTGTTCCTCTTCTGCACAGCTAAGCTGGAAGTGGCATTTCCAGCTCGCAATCGTGCGGAGTTATCTCAAAGAAAGGGGCCACGGTGTTTCTGTATCTCTATTATGTTGGTGCGGCTTCGGAACTTTTAAATATCTTGATATATCTCGAGAACTACGCGTCTGATCAAAAAATATCATAGAACATAAAAAGTAGGAAACTTAATTCTCTACAAAAAAGTCTGTTAACATTTTGCCATAGCTCGCTTCGTTTCCGAGATACTTGCCGATTTATGTCAAGGGAAGGGGCCTGACGGACATATTTCGAGATATTTCTTCTTCTTGTTGTTCTTCTTCTGCACAGCTAAGCTGGAAGTGGCATTTGCAGCTCGCAACTGTGCAGAGTTATCTCAAAGAGAGGGGCCACGGTGTTTCTGTATCTCTATTATGTTGGTGCGGCTTCGGAACTTTTAAATATCTTGATATATCTCGAGAACTACGAATCTGATCAGAAAATATCATAAAAGATAAAAAGTAGGAAACTTAATTCTCTACAAAAAAGGTCTCTTAACATTTTGCCATAGCTCGCTTCGTTTCCGAGATATTTGCAGATTTATCTCATGGTAAGGGGCCTGACGGACATATTTCGAGATATTTCTTCTTCTTGTTGTTCTTCTTCTGCACAGCTAAACTGGAAGTGGCATTTCCAGCTCGCAATAGTGCAGAGTTATCTCGAAGAGAGGGGCCACGGTGTTTCTGTATCTCTATTATGTTGGTGCGGCTTCGGAACTTTTAAATATCTTGATATATCTCGAGAACTACGCATCTGATCAAAAAATATCATAGAACATGAATTGTAGGAAACATAATTCTCTACAAAAAAGGTCTCTTAACATTTTGCCATAGCTCGCTTCGTTTCCGAGATACTTGCCGATTTATCTCAAGGGAAGGGGCCTGACGGACATATTTCGAGATATTTCTTCTTCTTGTTGTTCTTCTTCTGCACAGCTAAGCTGGAAGTGGCATTTGCAGCTCGCAATTGTGCAGAGTTATCTCAAAGAGAGGGGCCACGGTGTTTCTGTATCTCTATTATGTTGGTGCGGCTTCGGAACTTTTAAATATCTTGATATATCTCGAGAACTACGAATCTGGTCAGAAAATATCATAGAAGATATAAAGTAGGAAACTTAATTCTCTACAAAAAAGGTCTCTTAACATTTTGCCATAGCTCGCTTCGTTTCCGAGATATTTGCAGATTTATCTCAAGGTAAGGGGCCTGACGGACATATTTCGAGATATTTCTTCTTCTTGTTGTTCTTCTTCTGCACAGCTAAGCTGGAAGTGGCATTTGCAGCTCGCAATAGTGCATAGTTATCTGAAAGAAAGGGGCCACGGTGTTTCTGTATCTCTACTATGTTGGTGCGGCTTCGGAACTGTTAAATATCTCGATATATCTCGAAAACTACGCTTCTGATCAAAAAATATCATAGAACATAAATTGTAGGAAACATAATTCTCTACAAAAAAGGTCTCTTAACATTTTGCCATAGCTCGCTTTGTTTCCGAGATATTTGCAGATATATCTCAAGGGAAGGGGCCTGACGGACATATTTCGAGATATTTCTTCTTCTTGTTGTTCTTCTTCTGCACAGCTAAGCTGGAAGTGGCATTTACAGCTCGCAATAGTGCAGAGTTATCTCAAAGAAAGGGGCCACGGTGTTTCTGTATCTCTATTATGTTGGTGCGGCTTCGGAACTTTTAAATATCTTGATATATCTCGAGAACTACGCATCTGATCAAAAAATATCATAGAAGATAAAAAGTAGGAAACTTAATTCTCTACAAAAAAGGTTTCTTAACATTTTCCCATAGCTGGCATCGTTTCCGAGATATTTGCAGATTTATCTCAAGGGAAGGGGCCTGACGGACATATTCCGAGATATTTCTTCTTGTTGTTCCTCTTCTGCACAGCTAAGCTGGAAGTGGCATTTCCAGCTCGCAATCGTGCAGAGTTATCTCAAAGAAAGGGGCCACGGTGTTTCTGTATCTCTATTATGTTGGTGCGGCTTCGGAACTTTTAAATATCTTGATATATCTCGAGAACTACGCCTCTGATCGAAAAATATCATAGAACATAAAAAGTAGGAAACTTAATTCTCTACAAAAAAGGTTTCTTAACATTTTGCCGTAGCTCGCTTCGTTTCCGAGATATTTGCAGATTTATCTCAAGGGAAGGGGCCTGACGGACATATTTCGAAATATTTCTTATTCTTGTTGTTCTTCTTCTGCACAACTAAGCTGGAAGTGGCATTTGCAGCTCGCAATAGTGCAGAGTTATATCAAAGAAAGGGGCCACGGTGTTTCTGTACCTCTATTATGTTGGTGCGGCTTCGGAACTTTCAAATATCTTGATATATCTCGAGAACTACGCCTCTGATCGAAAAATATCATAGAACATAAAAAGTAGGAAACTGAATTCTCTACAAAAAAGGTCTCTTAACATTTTGCCATAGCTCGCTTCGTTTCCGAGATATTTGCAGATTTATCTCAAGGGAAGGGGCCGACGGACATATTTCGAGATATTTCTTCTTCTTGTTGTTCTTCTTCTGCACAGCTAAGCTGGAAGTGGCATTTGCAGCTCGCAATTGTGCAGAGTTATCTCAAAGAAAGGGGCCACGGTGTTTCTGTATCTCTATTATGTTGGTGCGGCTTCGGAACTTTTAAATATCTTGATATATCTCGAGAACTACGCATCTGATCAAAAAATATCATAGAACATAAATTGTAGGAAACATAATTGTCTACAAAAAAGGTCTCTTAACATTTTGCCATAGCTCGCTTCGTTTCCGAGATACTTGCCGATTTATGTCAAGGGAAGGGGCCTGACGGACATATTTCGAGATATTTCTTCTTCTTGTTGTTCTTCTTCTGCACAGCTAAGCTGGAAGTGGCATTTGCAGCTCGCAATTGTGCAGAGTTATCTCAAAGAGAGGGGCCACGGTGTTTCTGTATCTCTATTATGTTGGTGCGGCTTCGGAACTTTTAAATATCTTGATATATCTCGAGAACTACGAATCTGATCAGAAAATATCATAAAAGATAAAAAGTAGGAAACTTAATTCTCTACAAAAAAGGTCTCTTAACATTTTGCCATAGCTCGCTTCGTTTCCGAGATATTTGCAGATTTATCTCATGGTAAGGGGCCTGACGGACATATTTCGAGATATTTCTTCTTCTTGTTGTTCTTCTTCTGCACAGCTAAACTGGAAGTGGCATTTCCAGCTCGCAATAATGCAGAGTTATCTCAAAGAGAGGGGCCACGGTGTTTCTGTATCTCTATTATGTTGGTGCGGCTTCGGAACTTTTAAATATCTTGATATATCTCGAGAACTACGCATCTGATCAAAAAATATCATAGAACATGAATTGTAGGAAACATAATTCTCTACAAAAAAGGTCTCTTAACATTTTGCCATAGCTCGCTTCGTTTCCGAGATACTTGCCGATTTATCTCAAGGGAAGGGGCCTGACGGACATATTTCGAGATATTTCTTCTTCTTGTTGTTCTTCTTCTGCACAGCTAAGCTGGAAGTGGCATTTGCAGCTCGCAATTGTGCAGAGTTATCTCAAAGAAAGGGGCCACGGTGTTTCTGTATCTCTATTATGTTGGTGCGGCTTCGGAACTTTTAAATATCTTGATATATCTCGAGAACTACGCATCTGATCAAAAAATATCATAGAACATAAATTGTAGGAAACATAATTGTCTACAAAAAAGGTCTCTTAACATTTTGCCATAGCTCGCTTCGTTTCCGAGATACTTGCCGATTTATGTCAAGGGAAGGGGCCTGACGGACATATTTCGAGATATTTCTTCTTCTTGTTGTTCTTCTTCTGCACAGCTAAGCTGGAAGTGGCATTTGCAGCTCGCAATTGTGCAGAGTTATCTCAAAGAGAGGGGCCACGGTGTTTCTGTATCTCTATTATGTTGGTGCGGCTTCGGAACTTTTAAATATCTTGATATATCTCGAGAACTACGAATCTGATCAGAAAATATCATAAAAGATAAAAAGTAGGAAACTTAATTCTCTACAAAAAAGGTCTCTTAACATTTTGCCATAGCTCGCTTCGTTTCCGAGATATTTGCAGATTTATCTCATGGTAAGGGGCCTGACGGACATATTTCGATATATTTCTTCTTCTTGTTGTTCTTCTTCTGCACAGCTAAACTGGAAGTGGCATTTCCAGCTCGCAATAGTGCAGAGTTATCTCAAAGAGAGGGGCCACGGTGTTTCTGTATCTCTATTATGTTGGTGCGGCTTCGGAACTTTTAAATATCTTGATATATCTCGAGAACTACGCATCTGATCAAAAAATATCATAGAACATGAATTGTAAGAAACATAATTCTCTACAAAAAAGGTCTCTTCACATTTTGCCATAGCTCGCTTCGTTTCCGAGATACTTGCCGATTTATCTCAAGGGAAGGGGCCTGACGGACATATTTCGAGATATTTCTTCTTCTTGTTGTTCTTCTTCTGCACAGCTAAGCTGGAAGTGGCATTTGCAGCTCGCAATTGTGCAGAGTTATCTCAAAGAGAGGGGCCACGGTGTTTCTGTATCTCTATTATGTTGGTGCGGCTTCGGAACTTTTAAATATCTTGATATATCTCGAGAACTACGAATCTGGTCAGAAAATATCATAGAAGATATAAAGTAGGAAACTTAATTCTCTACAAAAAAGGTCTCTTAACATTTTGCCATAGCTCGCTTCGTTTCCGAGATATTTGCAGATTTATCTCAAGGTAAGGGGCCTGACGGACATATTTCGAGATATTTCTTTTTCTCGTTGTTCTTCTTCTGCACAGCTAAGCTGGAAGTGGCATTTGCAGCTCGCAATAGTGCATAGTTATCTGAAAGAAAGGGGCCACGGTGTTTCTGTATCTCTATTATGTTGGTGCGGCTTCGGAACTTTTAAATATCTCGATATATCTCGAAAACTACGCTTCTGATCAAAAAATATCATAGAACATAAATTGTAGGAAACATAATTCTCTACAAAAAAGGTCTCTTAACATTTTGCCATAGCTCGCTTTGTTTCCGAGATATTTGCAGATATATCTCAAGGGAAGGGGCCTGACGGACATATTTCGAGATATTTCTTCTTCTTGTTGTTCTTCTTCTGCACAGCTAAGCTGGAAGTGGCATTTACAGCTCGCAATAGTGCAGAGTTATCTCAAAGAAAGGGGCCACGGTGTTTCTGTATCTCTATTATGTTGGTGCGGCTTCGGAACTTTTAAATATCTTGATATATCTCGAGAACTACGCATCTGATCAAAAAATATCATAGAAGATAAAAAGTAGGAAACTTAATTCTCTACAAAAAAGGTTTCTTAACATTTTCCCATAGCTGGCATCGTTTCCGAGATATTTGCAGATTTATCTCAAGGGAAGGGGCCTGACGGACATATTCCGAGATATTTCTTCTTCTTGTTGTTCCTCTTCTGCACAGCTAAGCTGGAAGTGGCATTTCCAGCTCGCAATCGTGCAGAGTTATCTCAAAGAAAGGGGCCACGGTGTTTCTGTATCTCTATTATGTTGGTGCGGCTTCGGAACTTTTAAATATCTTGATATATCTCGAGAACTACGCCTCTGATCGAAAAATATCATAGAACATAAAAAGTAGGAAACTTAATTCTCTACAAAAAAGGTCTCTTAACATTTTGCCGTAGCTCGCTTCGTTTCCGAGATATTTGCAGATTTATCTCAAGGGAAGGGGCCTGACGGACATATTTCGAAATATTTCTTATTCTTGTTGTTCTTCTTCTGCACAGCTAAGCTGGAAGTGGCATTTGCAGCTCGCAATAGTGCAGAGTTATATCAAAGAAAGGGGCCACGGTGTTTCTGTACCTCTATTATGTTGGTGCGGCTTCGGAACTTTTAAATATCTTGATATATCTCGAGAACTACGCATCTGATCAAAAAATATGATAGAACATGAATTGTAGGAAACATAATTCTCTACAAAAAAGGTCTCTTAACATTTTGCCATAGCTCGCTTCGTTTCCGAGATACTTGCCGATTTATCTCAAGGGAAGGGGCCTGACGGACATATTTCGAGATATTTCTTCTTCTTGTTGTTCTTCTTCTGCACAGCTAAGCTGGAAGTGGCATTTGCAGCTCGCAATTGTGCAGAGTTATCTCAAAGAGAGGGGCCACGGTGTTTCTGTATCTCTATTATGTTGGTGCGGCTTCGGAACTTTTAAATATCTTGATATATCTCGAGAACTACGAATCTGATCAGAAAATATCATAAAAGATAAAAAGTAGGAAACTTAATTCTCTACAAAAAAGGTCTCTTAACATTTTGCCATAGCTCGCTTCGTTTCCGAGATATTTGCAGATTTATCTCATGGTAAGGGGCCTGACGGACATATTTCGATATATTTCTTCTTCTTGTTGTTCTTCTTCTGCACAGCTAAACTGGAAGTGGCATTTCCAGCTCGCAATAGTGCAGAGTTATCTCAAAGAGAGGGGCCACGGTGTTTCTGTATCTCTATTATGTTGGTGCGGCTTCGGAACTTTTAAATATCTTGATATATCTCGAGAACTACGCATCTGATCAAAAAATATCATAGAACATGAATTGTAAGAAACATAATTCTCTACAAAAAAGGTCTCTTCACATTTTGCCATAGCTCGCTTCGTTTCCGAGATACTTGCCGATTTATCTCAAGGGAAGGGGCCTGACGGACATATTTCGAGATATTTCTTCTTCTTGTTGTTCTTCTTCTGCACAGCTAAGCTGGAAGTGGCATTTGCAGCTCGCAATTGTGCAGAGTTATCTCAAAGAGAGGGGCCACGGTGTTTCTGTATCTCTATTATGTTGGTGCGGCTTCGGAACTTTTAAATATCTTGATATATCTCGAGAACTACGAATCTGGTCAGAAAATATCATAGAAGATATAAAGTAGGAAACTTAATTCTCTACAAAAAAGGTCTCTTAACATTTTGCCATAGCTCGCTTCGTTTCCGAGATATTTGCAGATTTATCTCAAGGTAAGGGGCCTGACGGACATATTTCGAGATATTTCTTTTTCTCGTTGTTCTTCTTCTGCACAGCTAAGCTGGAAGTGGCATTTGCAGCTCGCAATAGTGCATAGTTATCTGAAAGAAAGGGGCCACGGTGTTTCTGTATCTCTATTATGTTGGTGCGGCTTCGGAACTTTTAAATATCTCGATATATCTCGAAAACTACGCTTCTGATCAAAAAATATCATAGAACATAAATTGTAGGAAACATAATTCTCTACAAAAAAGGTCTCTTAACATTTTGCCATAGCTCGCTTTGTTTCCGAGATATTTGCAGATATATCTCAAGGGAAGGGGCCTGACGGACATATTTCGAGATATTTCTTCTTCTTGTTGTTCTTCTTCTGCACAGCTAAGCTGGAAGTGGCATTTACAGCTCACAATAGTGCAGAGTTATCTCAAAGAAAGGGGCCACGGTGTTTCTGTATCTCTATTATGTTGGTGCGGCTTCGGAACTTTTAAATATCTTGATATATCTCGAGAACTACGCATCTGATCAAAAAATATCATAGAAGATAAAAAGTAGGAAACTTAATTCTCTACAAAAAAGGTTTCTTAACATTTTCCCATAGCTGGCATCGTTTCCGAGATATTTGCAGATTTATCTCAAGGGAAGGGGCCTGACGGACATATTCCGAGATATTTCTTCTTCTTGTTGTTCCTCTTCTGCACAGCTAAGCTGGAAGTGGCATTTCCAGCTCGCAATCGTGCAGAGTTATCTCAAAGAAAGGGGCCACGGTGTTTCTGTATCTCTATTATGTTGGTGCGGCTTCGGAACTTTTAAATATCTTGATATATCTCGAGAACTACGCCTCTGATCGAAAAATATCATAGAACATAAAAAGTAGGAAACTTAATTCTCTACAAAAAAGGTCTCTTAACATTTTGCCGTAGCTCGCTTCGTTTCCGAGATATTTGCAGATTTATCTCAAGGGAAGGGGCCTGACGGACATATTTCGAAATATTTCTTATTCTTGTTGTTCTTCTTCTGCACAGCTAAGCTGGAAGTGGCATTTGCAGCTCGCAATAGTGCAGAGTTATATCAAAGAAAGGGGCCACGGTGTTTCTGTACCTCTATTATGTTGGTGCGGCTTCGGAACTTTCAAATATCTTGATATATCTCGAGAACTACGCCTCTGATCGAAAAATATCATAGAACATAAAAAGTAGGAAACTGAATTCTCTACAAAAAAGGTCTCTTAAGATTTTGCCATAGCTCGCTTCGTTTCCGAGATATTTGCAGATTTATCTCATGGTAAGGGGCCTGACGGACATATTTCGAGATATTTCTTCTTCTTGTTGTTCTTCTTCTGCACAGCTAAGCTGGAAGTGGCATTTGCAGCTCGCAATAGTGCATAGTTATCTGAAAGAAAGGGGCCACGGTGTTTCTGTATCTCTATTATGTTGGTGCGGCTTCGGAACTTTTAAATATCTCGATATATCTCGAAAACTACGCTTCTGATCAAAAAATATCATAGAAGATAAAAAGTAGGAAACCTAATTCTCTACAAAAAAGGTCTCTTAACATTTTCCCATAGCTGGCATCGTTTCCGAGATATTTGCAGATATATCTCAAGGGAAGGGGCCTGACGGACATATTCCGAGATATGTCTTCTTCTTGTTGTTCCTCTTCTGCACAGCTAAGCTGGAAGTGGCATTTGCAGCTCGCAATAGTGCAGAGTTATCTCAAAGAAAGAGGCCACGGTGTTTCTGCACCTCTATTATGTTGGTGCAGCTTCGGAACTTTTAAATATCTTGATATATCTCGAGAACTACGCGTCTGATCAAAAAATATCATAGAACATAAAAAGTAGGAAACTTAATTCTCTACAAAAAAGTCTGTTAACATTTTGCCATAGCTCGCTTCGTTTCCGAGATATTTGCAGATTTATCTCAAGGGAAGGGGCCTGACGGACATATTTCGAGATATGTCTTCTTCTTGTTGTTCTTCTTCTGCACAGCTAAGCTGGAAGTGGCATTTACAGCTCGCAATAGTGCAGAGTTATCTCAAAGAAAGGGGCCACGGTGTTTCTGTATCTCTATTATGTTGGTAAGGCTTCGGAACTTTTAAATATCTTGATATATCTCGAGAACTACGCATCTGATCAAAAAATATCATAGAAGATAAAAAGTAGGAAACCTAATTCTCTACAAAAAAGGTCTCTTAACATTTTCCCATAGCTGGCATCGTTTCCGAGATATTTGCAGATATATCTCAAGGGAAGGGGCCTGACGGACATATTCCGAGATATTTCTTCTTCTTGTTGTTCCTCTTCTGCACAGCTAAGCTGGAAGTGGCATTTGCAGCTCGCAATAGTGCAGAGTTATCTCAAAGAAAGAGGCCACGGTGTTTCTGCACCTCTATTATGTTGGTGCAGCTTCGGAACTTTTAAATATCTTGATATATCTCGAGAACTACGCGTCTGATCAAAAAATATCATAGAACATAAAAAGTAGGAAACTTAATTCTCTACAAAAAAGTCTGTTAACATTTTGCCATAGCTCGCTTCGTTTCCGAGATATTTGCAGATTTATCTCAAGGGAAGGGGCCTGACGGACATATTTCGAGATATGTCTTCTTCTTGTTGTTCTTCTTCTGCACAGCTAAGCTGGAAGTGGCATTTACAGCTCGCAATAGTGCAGAGTTATCTCAAAGAAAGGGGCCACGGTGTTTCTGTATCTCTATTATGTTGGTGCGGCTTCGGAACTTTTAAATATCTTGATATATATCGAGAACTACGCATCTGATCAAAAAATATCATAGAACATAAAAAGTAGGAAACTTAATTCTCTACAAAAAAGGTCTCTTAACATTTTGCCATAGCTCGCTTCGTTTCCGAGATATTTGCAGATTTATCTCAAGGGAAGGGGCCTAACGGACATATTTCGAGATATTTCTTCTTCTTGTTGTTCTTCTTCTGCACAGCTAAACTGGAAGTGGCATTTCCAGCTCGCAATAGTGCAGAGTTATCTCAAAGAGAGGGGCCACGGTGTTTCTGTATCTCTATTATGTTGGTGCGGCTTCGGAACTTTTAAATATCTTGATATATCTCGAGAGCTACGCGTCTGATCAAAAAATATCATAGAACATAAAAAGTAGGAAACATAATTCTCTACAAAAAAGGTCTCTTAAGATTTTGCCATAGCTCGCTTCGTTTCCGAGATATTTGCAGATTTATCTCAAGGGAAGTGGCCTGACGGACATATTTCGAGATATTTCTTCTTCTTGTTGTTCTTCTGCTGCACAGCTAAGCTGGAAGTGGCATTTGCGGCTCGCACTAGTGCAGAGTTATCTCAAAGAAAGGGGCCACGGTGTTTCTGTATCTCTATTATGTTGGTGCGGCTTCGGAACTTTTAAATATCTCGATATATCTCGAAAACTACGTTTCTGATCAAAAAATATCATAGAACATAAATTGTAGGAAACATAATTCTCTACAAAAAAGGTCTCTTAACATTTTGCCATAGCTCACTTCGTTTCCGAGATATTTGCAGATATATCTCAAGGGAAGGGGCCTGACGGACATATTTCGAGATATTTCTTCTTCTTGTTGTTCTTCTTCTGCACAGCTACGCTGGAAGTGGCATTTACAGCTCGCAATAGTGCAGAGTTATCTCAAAGAAAGGGGCCACGGTGTTTCTGTATCTCTATTATGTTGGTGCGGCTTCGGAACTTTTAAATATCTTGATATATCTCGAGAACTACGCATCTGATCAAAAAATATCATAGAACGTGAAAAGTAGGAAACTTAATTCTCTACAAAAAAGGTCTCTTAACATTTTGCCATAGCTCTCTTCGTTTCCGAGATATTTGCAGATTTATCTCAAGGGAAGGGGCCTGACGGACATATTTCGAGATATTTCTTCTTCTTGTTGTTCTTCTTCTGCACAGCTAAACTGGAAGTGGCATTTCCAGCTCGCAATAGTGCAGAGTTATCTCAAAGAGAGGGGCCACGGTGTTTCTGTATCTCTATTATGTTGGTGCGGCTTCGGAACTTTTAAATATCTTGATATATCCCGAGAACTACGCATCTGATCAAAAAATATCATAGAAGATAAAAAGTAGGAAACTTAATTCTCTACACAAAAGGTCTCTTCACATTTTGCCATAGCTCGCTTCGTTTCCGAGATATGTGCAGATTTATCTCAAGGGAAGGGGCCTGACGGACATATTTCGAGATATTTCTTCTTCTCGTTGTTCTTCTTCTGCACAGCTAAGCTGGAAGTGGCATTTGCGGCTCGCACTAGTGCAGAGTTATCTCAAAGAAAGGGGCCACGGTGTTTCTGTATCTCTATTATGTTGGTGCGGCTTCGGAACTTTTAAATATCTCGATATATCTCGAAAACTACGCTTCTGATCAAAAAATATCATAGAACATAAATTGTAGGAAACATAATTCTCTACAAAAAAGGTCTCTTAACATTTTGCCATAGCTCGCTTCCTTTCCGAGATATTTGCAGATTCAACTCAAAGGAACTGGCCTGACGGACATATTTCGAGATATTTCTTCTTCTTGTTGTTCTTCTTCTGCACAGCTAAGCTGGAAGTGGCATTTGCGGCTCGCACTAGTGCAGAGTTATCTCAAAGAAAGGGGCCACGTTGTTTCTGTATCTCTATTATGTTGGTGCGGCTTCGGAACTTTTAAATATCTCGATATATCTCGAAAACTACGCTTCTGATCAAAAAATATCATAGAACATAAATTGTAGGAAACATAATTCTCTACAAAAAAGGTCTCTTAACATTTTGCCATAGCTCGCTTCGTTTCCGAGATATTTGCAGATTCAGTTCAAAGGAACTGGCCTGACGGACATATTTCGAGATATTTCTTCTTCTTGTTGTTCTTCTTCTGCACAGCTAAGCTGGAAGTGGCATTTGCAGCTCGCAATAGTGCAGAGTTATCCCAAAGAAAGGGGCCACGGTGTTTCTGTATCTCTATTATGTTGGTGCGGCTTCGGAACTTTTAAATATCTTGATATATCTCGAGAACTACGCATCTGATCAAAAAATATCATAGAACATAAAAAGTAGGAAACTTAATTCTCTACAAAAAAGGTCTCCTAACATTTTGCCATACCTCGCTTCGTTTCCGAGATATTTGCATATTTATCTCAAGGGAAGGGGCCTGACGGACATATTTCGAGATATTTCTTCTTCTTGTTGTTCTTCTTCTGCACAGCTAAGCTGGAAGTGGCATTTGCAGCTCTCAATAGTGCAGAGTTATCTCAAAGAAAGGGGCCACGGTGTTTCTGTATCTCTATTATGTTGGTGCGGCTTCGGAACTTTTAAATATCTTGATATATCTCGAGAACTACGCGTCTGATCAAAAAATATCATAGAACATAAAAAGTAGGAAACTTAATTCTCTACAAAAACGGTCTCTGAACATTTTGCCATAGCTCGCTTCGTTTCCGAGATATTTGCAGATTTATCTCAAGGGAAGGGGCCTGACGGACATATTTCGAGATATTTCTTCTTCTTGTTGTTCTTCTTCTGCACAGCTAAGCTGGAAGTGGCATTTGCAGCTCGCAATAGTGCAGAGTTATCTCAAAGAAAGGGGCCACGGTGTTTCTGTATCTCTATTATGTTGGTGCGGCTTCGGAACTTTTAAATATCTTGATATATCTCGAGAACTACGCATCTGATCAAAAAATATCATAGAACGTGAAAAGTAGGAAACTTAATTCTCTACAAAAAAGGTCTCTTAACATTTTGCCATAGCTCTCTTCGTTTCCGAGATATTTGCAGATTTATCTCAAGGGAAGGGGCCTGACGGACATATTTCGAGATATTTCTTCTTCTTGTTGTTCTTCTTCTGCACAGCTAAACTGGAAGTGGCATTTCCAGCTCGCAATAGTGCAGAGTTATCTCAAAGAGAGGGGCCACGGTGTTTCTGTATCTCTATTATGTTGGTGCGGCTTCGGAACTTTTAAATATCTTGATATATCCCGAGAACTACGCATCTGATCAAAAAATATCATAGAAGATAAAAAGTAGGAAACTTAATTCTCTACACAAAAGGTCTCTTCACATTTTGCCATAGCTCGCTTCGTTTCCGAGATATGTGCAGATTTATCTCAAGGGAAGGGGCCTGACGGACATATTTCGAGATATTTCTTCTTCTCGTTGTTCTTCTTCTGCACAGCTAAGCTGGAAGTGGCATTTGCGGCTCGCACTAGTGCAGAGTTATCTCAAAGAAAGGGGCCACGGTGTTTCTGTATCTCTATTATGTTGGTGCGGCTTCGGAACTTTTAAATATCTCGATATATCTCGAAAACAACGCTTCTGATCAAAAAATATCATAGAACATAAATTGTAGGAAACATAATTCTCTACAAAAAAGGTATCTTAACATTTTGCCATAGCTCGCTTCCTTTCCGAGATATTTGCAGATTCAACTCAAAGGAACTGGCCTGACGGACATATTTCGAGATATTTCTTCTTCTTGTTGTTCTTCTTCTGCACAGCTAAGCTGGAAGTGGCATTTGCGGCTCGCACTAGTGCAGAGTTATCTCAAAGAAAGGGGCCACGTTGTTTCTGTATCTCTATTATGTTGGTGCGGCTTCGGAACTTTTAAATATCTCGATATATCTCGAAAACTACGCTTCTGATCAAAAAATATCATAGAACATAAATTGTAGGAAACATAATTCTCTACAAAAAAGGTCTCTTAACATTTTGCCATAGCTCGCTTCGTTTCCGAGATATTTGCAGATTCAGTTCAAAGGAACTGGCCTGACGGACATATTTCGAGATATTTCTTCTTCTTGTTGTTCTTCTTCTGCACAGCTAAGCTGGAAGTGGCATTTGCAGCTCGCAATAGTGCAGAGTTATCCCAAAGAAAGGGGCCACGGTGTTTCTGTATCTCTATTATGTTGGTGCGGCTTCGGAACTTTTAAATATCTTGATATATCTCGAGAACTACGCATCTGATCAAAAAATATCATAGAACATAAAAAGTAGGAAACTTAATTCTCTACAAAAAAGGTCTCCTAACATTTTGCCATACCTCGCTTCGTTTCCGAGATATTTGCATATTTATCTCAAGGGAAGGGGCCTGACGGACATATTTCGAGATATTTCTTCTTCTTGTTGTTCTTCTTCTGCACAGCTAAGCTGGAAGTGGCATTTGCAGCTCTCAATAGTGCAGAGTTATCTCAAAGAAAGGGGCCACGGTGTTTCTGTATCTCTATTATGTTGGTGCGGCTTCGGAACTTTTAAATATCTTGATATATCTCGAGAACTACGCGTCTGATCAAAAAATATCATAGAACATAAAAAGTAGGAAACTTAATTCTCTACAAAAACGGTCTCTGAACATTTTGCCATAGCTCGCTTCGTTTCCGAGATATTTGCAGATTTATCTCAAGGGAAGGGGCCTGACGGACATATTTCGAGATATTTCTTCTTCTTGTTGTTCTTCTTCTGCACAGCTAAGCTGGAAGTGGCATTTGCAGCTCGCAATAGTGCAGAGTTATCTCAAAGAAAGGGGCCACGGTGTTTCTGTATCTCTATTATGTTGGTGCGGCGTCGGAACTTTTAAATATCTTGATATATCTCGAGAACTACGCATCTGATCAAAAAATATCATAGAACATAAAAAGTAGGAAACTTAATTCTCTACAAAAAAGGTCTCTTAACATTTTGCCATAGCTCGCTTCGTTTCCGAGATATTTGCAGATTTATCTCAAGGGAAGGGGCCTGACGGACATATTTCGAGATATTTCTTCTTCTTGTTGTTCTTCTTCTGCACAGCTAAGCTGGAAGTGGCATTTGCGGCTCGCACTAGTGCAGAGTTATCTCAAAGAAAGGGGCCACGGTGTTTCTGTATCTCTATTATGTTGGTGCGGCTTCGGAACTTTTAAGTATCTTGATATATCTCGAGAACTACGCTTCTGATCAAAAAATATCATAGAACGTAAATTGTAGGAAACATTATTCTCTACAAAAAAGGTCTCTTAACATTTTGCCATAGCTCGCTTCGTTTCCGAGATATTTGCAGATTCATCTCAAGGGAAGGGGTCTGACGGACATATTTCGAGATATTTCTTCTTCTTGTTGTTCTTCTTCTGCACAGCTCAGCTCGAAGTGGCATTTGCAGCTCGCAATAGTGCAGAGTTATCTCAAAGAAAGAGGCCACGGTGTTTCTGTACCTCTATTATGTTGGTGCAGCTTCGGAACTTTTAAATATCTTGATATATCTCGAGAACTACGCATCTGATCAAAAAATATCATCGAACTTAGAAAGTAGGAAACATAATTCTCTACAAAAAAGGTCTCTTAACATTTTGCCATAGCTCGCTTCGTTTCCGAGATATTTGCAGATTTATCTCAAGGGAAGTGGCCTGACGGACATATTTCGAGATATTTCTTCTTCTTGTTGTTCTTCTTCTGCACAGCTAAGCTGGAAGTGGCATTTGCAGCTCGCAATAGTGCAGAGTTATCCCAAAGAAAGGGGCCACGGTGTTTCTGTATCTCTATCATGTTGGTGCGGCTTCGGAACTTTTAAATATCTTGATATATCTCGAGAACTACGCATATGATCAAAAAATATCATAGAACATAAAAAGTAGGAAAGTTAATTCTCTACAAAAAAGGTTTCTTAACATTTTGCCATAGCTCGCTTCGTTTCCGAGATATTTGCAGATTTATCTCAAGGGAAGGGGCCTGACGGACATATTTCGAGATATTTCTTCTTCTTGTTGTTCTTCTTCTGCACAGCTAAGCTGGAAGTGGCATTTGCGGCTCGCACTAGTGCAGAGTTATCTCAACGAAAGGGGCCACGGTGTTTCTGTATCTCTATTATGTTTGTGCGGCTTCGGAACTTTTAAATATCTCGATATATCTCGAAAACTACGCTTCTGATCAAAAAATATCATAGAACATAAATTGTAGGAAGCATAATTCTCTACAAAAAAGGTCTCTCAACATTTTGCCATAGCTCGATTCGTTTCCGAGATATTTGCAGATATATCTCAAGGGAAGGGGCCTGACGGACATATTT
This sequence comes from Osmia lignaria lignaria, assembly GCF_051020975.1. Taxonomy (NCBI): domain Eukaryota; kingdom Metazoa; phylum Arthropoda; class Insecta; order Hymenoptera; family Megachilidae; genus Osmia; species Osmia lignaria. The sequence continues at coordinate 8,402,303 of NW_027478169.1, read as the reverse complement.
CGAGATATTTCTTCTTCTTGTTGTTCTTCTTCTGCACAGCTAAGCTGGAAGTGGCATTTACAGCTCGCAATAGTGCAGAGTTATCTCAAAGAAAGGGGCCACGGTGTTTCTGTATCTCTATTATGTTGGTGCGGGTTCGGAACTTTTAAATATCTTGATATATCTCGAGAACTACGCATCTGATCAAAAAATATCATAGAACATGAAAAGTAGGAAACTTAATTCTCTACAAAAAAGGTCTCTTAACATTTTGCCATAGCTCTCTTCGTTTCCGAGATATTTGCAGATTTATCTCAAGGGATGGGGCCTGACGGACATATTTCGAGATATTTCTTCTTCTTGTTGTTCTTCTTCTGCACAGCTAAGCTGGAAGTGGCATTTGCAGCTCGCAATAGTGCAGAGTTATCTCAAAGAAAGGGGCCACGGTGTTTCTGTATCTCTATTATGTTGGTGCGACTTCGGAACTTTTAAATATCTTGATATATCTCGAGAACTACGCGTCTGATCAAAAAATATCATAGAACATAAAAAGTAGGAAACTTAATTCTCTACAAAAACGGTCTCTTAGCATTTTGCCATAGCTCGCTTCGTTTCCGAGATATTTGCACATATATATCAAGGGAAGGGGCCTGACGGACATATTTCGAGATATTTCTTCTTCTTGTTGTTCTTCTTCTGCACAGCTAAGCTGGAAGTAGCATTTGCGGCTCGCACTAGTGCACAGTTATCTCAAAGAAAGGGGCCACGGTGTTTCTGTATCTCTATTATGTTGGTGCGTCTTCGGAACTTTTAAATATCTCGATATATCTCGAAAACTACGCTTCTGATCAAAAAATATCATAGAACATAAATTGTAGGAAACATAATTCTCTACAAAAAACGTCTCTCAACATTTTGCCATAGCTCGCTTCGTTTCCGAGATATTTGCAGATTCAGCTCAAAGGAACTGGCCTGACGGACATATTTCGAGATATTTCTTCTTCTTGTTGTTCTTCCTCTGCACAGCTAAGCTGGAAGTGGCATTTCCAGCTCGCAATAGTGCAGAGTTATCTCAAAGAAAGGGGCCACGGTGTTTCTGTATCTCTATTATGTTGGTGCGGCTTCGGAACTTTTAAATATCTTGATATATCTCGAGAACTACGCATCTGATCAAAAAATATCATAGCACATAAAAAGTCGGAAACTTAATTCTCTACAAAAAAGGTCTCTTAACATTTTGCCATAGCTCGCTTCGTTTCCGAGATATTTGCAGATTTATCTCAAGGGAAGGGGCCTAACGGACATATTTCGAGATATTTCTTCTTCTTGTTGTTCTTCTTCTGCACAGCTAAACTGGAAGTGGCATTTGCAGCTCGCAAGAGTGCAGAGTTATCTCAAAGAAAGGGGCCACGGTGTTTCTGTATCTCTATTATGTTGGTGCGGCTTCGGAACTTTTAAATATCTTGATATATCTCGAGAACTACGCGTCTGATCAAAAAATATCATAGAACATAAAAAGTAGGAAACTTAATTCTCTACAAAAACGGTCTGTTAACATTTTGCCATAGCTCGCTTCGTTTCCGAGATATTTGCAGATATATCTCAAGGGAAGGGGCCTGACGGACATATTTCGAGATATTTCTTCTTCTTGTTGTTCTTCTTCTGCACAGCTAAGCTGGAAGTGGCATTTGCGGCTCGCACTAGTGCACAGTTATCTCAAAGAAAGGGGCCACGGTGTTTCTGTATCTCTATTATGTTGGTGCGGCTTCGGAACTTTTAAATATCTCGATATATCTCGAAAACTACGCTTCTGATCAAAAAATATCATAGAACATAAAAAGTAGGAAACTTAATTCTCTACAAAAAAGGTCTCTTAACATTTTGCCATAGCTCGCTTCGTTTCCGAGATATTTGCAGATTTATCTCAAGGGAAGTGGCCTGACGGACATATTTCGAGATATTTCTTCTTCTTGTTGTTCTTCTTCTGCACAGCTAAGCTGGAAGTGGCATTTGCAGCTCGCAATAGTGCAGAGTTATCCCAAAGAAAGGGGCCACGGTGTTTCTGTATCTCTATCATGTTGGTGCGGCTTCGGAACTTTTAAATATCTTGATATATCTCGAGAACTACGCATATGATCAAAAAATATCATAGAACATAAAAAGTAGGAAAGTTAATTCTCTACAAAAAAGGTTTCTTAACATTTTGCCATAGCTCGCTTCGTTTCCGAGATATTTGCAGATTTATCTCAAGGGAAGGGGCCTGACGGACATATTTCGAGATATTTCTTCTTCTTGTTGTTCTTCCTCTGCACAGCTAAGCTGGAAGTGGCAATTGCAGCTCGCAATAGTGCAGAGTTATCTCAAAGAAAGGGGCCACGGTGTTTCTGTATCTCTATTATGTTGGTGCGGCTTCGGAACTTTTAAATATCTTGATATATCTCGAGAACTACGCATCTGATCAAAAAATATCATAGAACATAAAAAGTAGGAAACTTAATTCTCTACAAAAAAGGTCTCTTAACATTTTGCCATAGCTCGCTTCGTTTCCGAGATATTTGCAGATTTATCTCAAGGGAAGTGGCCTGACGGACATATTTCGAGATATTTCTTCTTCTTGTTGTTCTTCTTCTGCACAGCTAAGCTGGAAGTGGCATTTGCAGCTCGCAATAGTGCAGAGTTATCTCGAAGAAAGGGGCCACGGTGTTTCTGTATCTCTATTATGTTGGTGCGGCTTCGGAACTTTTAAATATCTTTATATATCTCGAGAACTACGCATCTGATCAAAAAATATCATAGAACATAAAAAGTAGGAAACTTAATTCTCTACAAAAAAGGTCTCTTAACATTTTGCCATAGCTCGCTTCGTTTCCGAGATATTTGCACATATATCTCAAGGGAAGGGGCCTGACGGACATATTTCGAGATATTTCTTCTTCTTGTTGTTCTTCTTCTGCACAGCTAAGCTGGAAGTGGCATTTGCGGCTCGCACTAGTGCAGAGTTATCTCAAAGAAAGGGGCCACGGTGTTTCTGTATCTCTATTATGTTGGTGCGGCTTCGGAACTTTTAAATATCTTGATATATCTCGAGAACTACGCATCTGATCAAAAAATATCATAGAACATAAAAAGTAGGAAACTTAATTCTCTACAAAAAAGGTCTCTTAACATTTTGCCATAGCTCGCTTCGTTTCCGAGATATTTGCAGATTTATCTCAAGGGAAGGGGCCTGACGGACATATTTCGAGATATTTCTTCTTCTTGTTGTTCTTCTTCTGCACAGCTAAACTGGAAGTGGCATTTCCAGCTCGCAATAGTGCAGAGTTATCTCAAAGAAAGGGGCCACGGTGTTTCTGTATCTCTATTATGTTGGTGCGGCTTCGGAACTTTTAAATATCTTGATATATCTCGAGAACTACGCATCTGATCAAAAAATATCATAGAGCATAAAAAGTAGGAAACTTAATTCTCTACAAAAAAGGTCTCTTAACATTTTGCCATAGCTCGCTTCGTTTCCGAGATATTTGCATATTTATCTCAAGGGAAGGGGCCTGACGGACATATTTCGAGATATTTCTTCTTCTTGTTGTTCTTCTTCTGCACAGCTAAACTGGAAGTGGCATTTCCAGCTCGCAATAGTGCAGAGTTATCTCAAAGAAAGGGGCCACGGTGTTTCTGTATCTCTATTATGTTGGTGCGGCTTCGGAACATTTAAATATCTCGATATATCTCGAAAACTACGCTTCTGATCAAAAAATATCATAGAACGTAAATTGTAGGAAACATTATTCTCTACAAAAAAGGTCTCTTAACATTTTGCCATAGCTCGCTTCGTTTCCGAGATATTTGCAGATTCATCTCAAGGGAAGGGGTCTGACGGACATATTTCGAGATATTTCTTCTTCTTGTTGTTCTTCTTCTGCACAGCTAAGCTGGAAGTGGCATTTGCAGCTCGCAATAGTGCAGAGTTATCCCAAAGAAAGGGGCCACGGTGTTTCTGTATCTCTATTATGTTGGTGCGGCTTCGGAACTTTTAAATATCTTGATATATCTCGAGAACTACGCATCTGATCAAAAAATATCATAGAACATAAAAAGTAGGAAACTTAATTCTCTACAAAAAAGGTCTCTTAACATTTTGCCATAGCTCGCTTCGTTTCCGAGATATTTGCAGATATATCTCAAGGGAAGGGGCCTGACGGACATATTTCGAGATATTTCTTCTTCTTGTTGTTCTTCTTCTGCACAGCTAAGCTGGAAGTGGCATTTACAGCTCGCAATAGTGCAGAGTTATCTCAAAGAAAGGGGCCACGGTGTTTCTGTATCTCTATTATGTTGGTGCGGCTTCGGAACTTTTAAATATCTTGATATATCTCGAGAACTACGCATCTGATCAAAAAATATCATAGAACATAAAAAGTAGGAAACCTAATTCTCTACAAAAAAGGTCTCTTAACATTTTGCCATAGCTCGCTTCGTTTCCGAGATATTTGCAGATTTATCTCAAGGGAAGGGGCCTGACGGACATATTTCGAGATATTTCTTCTTCTTGTTGTTCTTCTTCTGCACAGCTAAGCTGGAAGTGGCATTTGCGGCTCGCCTAGTGCAGAGTTATCTCAAGAAAGGGGCCACGGTGTTTCTGTATCCCTATTATGTTGGTGCGGCTTCGGAACTTTTAAATATCTCGATATATCTCGAAAACTACGCTTCTGATCAAAAAATATCATAGAACATAAATTGTAGGACACATAATTCTCTATAAAAAACGTCTCTTAAGATTTTGCCATAGCTCGCTTCGTTTCCGAGATATTTGCAGATTCAGCTCAAAGGAACTGGCCTGACGGACATATTTCGAGATATTTCTTCTTCTTGTTGTTCTTCCTCTGCACAGCTAAGCTGGAAGTGGCATTTGCAGCTCGCAATAGTGCAGAGTTATCCCAAAGAAAGGGGCCACGGTGTTTCTGTATCTCTATTATGTTGGTGCGGCTTCGGAACTTTTAAATATCTTGATATATCTCGAGAACTACGCATCTGATCAAAAAATATCATAGAACATAAAAAGTAGGAAACTTAATTCTCTACAAAAAAGGTCTCTTAACATTTTGCCATAGCTCGCTTCGTTTCCGAGATATTTGCAGATATATCTCAAGGGAAGGGGCCTGACGGACATATTTCGAGATATTTCTTCTTCTTGTTGTTCTTCTTCTGCACAGCTAAGCTGGAAGTGGCATTTACAGCTCGCAATAGTGCAGAGTTATCTCAAAGAAAGGGGCCACGGTGTTTCTGTATCTCTATTATGTTGGTGCGGCTTCGGAACTTTTAAATATCTTGATATATCTCGAGAACTACGCATCTGATCAAAAAATATCATAGAACATAAAAAGTAGGAAACCTAATTCTCTACAAAAAAGGTCTCTTAACATTTTGCCATAGCTCGCTTCGTTTCCGAGATATTTGCAGATTTATCTCAAGGGAAGGGGCCTGACGGACATATTTCGAGATATTTCTTCTTCTTGTTGTTCTTCTTCTGCACAGCTAAGCTGGAAGTGGCATTTGCGGCTCGCCTAGTGCAGAGTTATCTCAAGAAAGGGGCCACGGTGTTTCTGTATCCCTATTATGTTGGTGCGGCTTCGGAACTTTTAAATATCTCGATATATCTCGAAAACTACGCTTCTGATCAAAAAATATCATAGAACATAAATTGTAGGACACATAATTCTCTATAAAAAACGTCTCTTAAGATTTTGCCATAGCTCGCTTCGTTTCCGAGATATTTGCAGATTCAGCTCAAAGGAACTGGCCTGACGGACATATTTCGAGATATTTCTTCTTCTTGTTGTTCTTCCTCTGCACAGCTAAGCTGGAAGTGGCAATTGCAGCTCGCAATAGTGCAGAGTTATCTCAAAGAAAGGGGCCACGGTGTTTCTGTATCTCTATTATGTTGGTGCGGCTTCGGAACTTTTAAATATCTTGATATATCTCGAGAACTACGCATCTGATCAAAAAATATCATAGAACATAAAAAGTAGGAAACTTAATTCTCTACAAAAAAGGTCTCTTAACATTTTGCCATACCTCGCTTCGTTTCCGAGATATTTGCATATTTATCTCAAGGGAAGGGGCCTGACGGACATATTTCGAGATATTTCTTCTTCTTCTTGTTCTTCTTCTGCACAGCTAAGCTGGAAGTGGCATTTGCGGCTCGCACTAGTGCACAGTTATCTCAAAGAAAGGGGCCACGGTGTTTCTGTATCTCTATTATGTTGGTGCGGCTTCGGAACTTTTAAATATCTCGATATATCTCGAAAACTACGCTTCTGATCAAAAAATATCATAGAACATAAAAAGTAGGAAACTTAATTCTCTACAAAAAAGGTCTCTTAACATTTTGCCATAGCTCGCTTCGTTTCCGAGATATTTGCAGATTTATCTCAAGGGAAGTGGCCTGACGGACATATTTCGAGATATTTCTTCTTCTTGTTGTTCTTCTTCTGCACAGCTAAGCTGGAAGTGGCATTTGCAGCTCGCAATAGTGCAGAGTTATCCCAAAGAAAGGGGCCACGGTGTTTCTGTATCTCTATCATGTTGGTGCGGCTTCGGAACTTTTAAATATCTTGATATATCTCGAGAACTACGCATATGATCAAAAAATATCATAGAACATAAAAAGTAGGAAAGTTAATTCTCTACAAAAAAGGTCTCTTAACATTTTGCCATAGCTCGCTTCGTTTCCGAGATATTTGCAGATTTATCTCAAGGGAAGGGGCCTGACGGACATATTTCGAGATATTTCTTCTTCTTGTTGTTCTTCTTCTGCACAGCTAAGCTGGAAGTGGCATTTGCGGCTCGCACTAGTGCAGAGTTATCTCAACGAAAGGGGCCACGGTGTTTCTGTATCTCTATTATGTTGGTGCGGCTTCGGAACTTTTAAATATCTCGATATATCTCGAAAACTACGCTTCTGATCAAAAAATATCATAGAACATAAATTGTAGGAAGCATAATTCGCTACAAAAAAGGTCTCTCAACATTTTGCCATAGCTCGATTCGTTTCCGAGATATTTGCAGATATATCTCAAGGGAAGGGGCCTGACGGACATATTTCGAGATATTTCTTCTTCTTGTTGTTCTTCTTCTGCACAGCTAAGCTGGAAGTGGCATTTACAGCTCGCAATAGTGCAGAGTTATCTCAAAGAAAGGGGCCACGGTGTTTCTGTATCTCTATTATGTTGGTGCGGGTTCGGAACTTTTAAATATCTTGATATATCTCGAGAACTACGCATCTGATCAAAAAATATCATAGAACATGAAAAGTAGGAAACTTAATTCTCTACAAAAAAGGTCTCTTAACATTTTGCCATAGCTCGCTTCGTTTCCGAGATATTTGCAGATTTATCTCAAGGGAAGGGGCCTGACGGACATTTTTCGAGATATTTCTTCTTCTTGTTGTTCTTCTTCTGCACAGCTAAGCTGGAAGTGGCATTTGCAGCTCGCAATAGTGCAGAGTTATCTCGAAGAAAGGGGCCACGGTGTTTCTGTATCTCTATTATGTTGGTGCGGCTTCGGAACTTTTAAATATCTTTATATATCTCGAGAACTACGCATCTGATCAAAAAATATCATAGAACATAAAAAGTAGGAAACTTAATTCTCTACAAAAAAGGTCTCTTAACATTTTGCCATAGCTCGCTTCGTTTCCGAGATATTTGCACATATATCTCAAGGGAAGGGGCCTGACGGACATATTTCGAGATATTTCTTCTTCTTGTTGTTCTTCTTCTGCACAGCTAAGCTGGAAGTGGCATTTGCGGCTCGCACTAGTGCAGAGTTATCTCAAAGAAAGGGGCCACGGTGTTTCTGTATCTCTATTATGTTGGTGCGGCTTCGGAACTTTTAAATATCTTGATATATCTCGAGAACTACGCATCTGATCAAAAAATATCATAGAACATAAAAAGTAGGAAACTTAATTCTCTACAAAAAAGGTCTCTTAACATTTTGCCATAGCTCGCTTCGTTTCCGAGATATTTGCAGATATATCTCAAGGGAAGGGGCCTGACGGACATATTTCGAGATATTTCTTCTTCTTGTTGTTCTTCTTCTGCACAGCTAAGCTGGAAGTGGCATTTACAGCTCGCAATAGTGCAGAGTTATCTCAAAGAAAGGGGCCACGGTGTTTCTGTATCTCTATTATGTTGGTGCGGCTTCGGAACTTTTAAATATCTTGATATATCTCGAGAACTACGCATCTGATCAAAAAATATCATAGAACATAAAAAGTAGGAAACCTAATTCTCTACAAAAAAGGTCTCTTAACATTTTGCCATAGCTCGCTTCGTTTCCGAGATATTTGCAGATTTATCTCAAGGGAAGGGGCCTGACGGACATATTTCGAGATATTTCTTCTTCTTGTTGTTCTTCTTCTGCACAGCTAAGCTGGAAGTGGCATTTGCGGCTCGCCTAGTGCAGAGTTATCTCAAGAAAGGGGCCACGGTGTTTCTGTATCCCTATTATGTTGGTGCGGCTTCGGAACTTTTAAATATCTCGATATATCTCGAAAACTACGCTTCTGATCAAAAAATATCATAGAACATAAATTGTAGGACACATAATTCTCTATAAAAAACGTCTCTTAAGATTTTGCCATAGCTCGCTTCGTTTCCGAGATATTTGCAGATTCAGCTCAAAGGAACTGGCCTGACGGACATATTTCGAGATATTTCTTCTTCTTGTTGTTCTTCCTCTGCACAGCTAAGCTGGAAGTGGCAATTGCAGCTCGCAATAGTGCAGAGTTATCTCAAAGAAAGGGGCCACGGTGTTTCTGTATCTCTATTATGTTGGTGCGGCTTCGGAACTTTTAAATATCTTGATATATCTCGAGAACTACGCATCTGATCAAAAAATATCATAGAACATAAAAAGTAGGAAACTTAATTCTCTACAAAAAAGGTCTCTTAACATTTTGCCATACCTCGCTTCGTTTCCGAGATATTTGCATATTTATCTCAAGGGAAGGGGCCTGACGGACATATTTCGAGATATTTCTTCTTCTTCTTGTTCTTCTTCTGCACAGCTAAGCTGGAAGTGGCATTTGCGGCTCGCACTAGTGCACAGTTATCTCAAAGAAAGGGGCCACGGTGTTTCTGTATCTCTATTATGTTGGTGCGGCTTCGGAACTTTTAAATATCTCGATATATCTCGAAAACTACGCTTCTGATCAAAAAATATCATAGAACATAAAAAGTAGGAAACTTAATTCTCTACAAAAAAGGTCTCTTAACATTTTGCCATAGCTCGCTTCGTTTCCGAGATATTTGCAGATTTATCTCAAGGGAAGTGGCCTGACGGACATATTTCGAGATATTTCTTCTTCTTGTTGTTCTTCTTCTGCACAGCTAAGCTGGAAGTGGCATTTGCAGCTCGCAATAGTGCAGAGTTATCCCAAAGAAAGGGGCCACGGTGTTTCTGTATCTCTATCATGTTGGTGCGGCTTCGGAACTTTTAAATATCTTGATATATCTCGAGAACTACGCATATGATCAAAAAATATCATAGAACATAAAAAGTAGGAAAGTTAATTCTCTACAAAAAAGGTCTCTTAACATTTTGCCATAGCTCGCTTCGTTTCCGAGATATTTGCAGATTTATCTCAAGGGAAGGGGCCTGACGGACATATTTCGAGATATTTCTTCTTCTTGTTGTTCTTCTTCTGCACAGCTAAGCTGGAAGTGGCATTTGCGGCTCGCACTAGTGCAGAGTTATCTCAACGAAAGGGGCCACGGTGTTTCTGTATCTCTATTATGTTGGTGCGGCTTCGGAACTTTTAAATATCTCGATATATCTCGAAAACTACGCTTCTGATCAAAAAATATCATAGAACATAAATTGTAGGAAGCATAATTCGCTACAAAAAAGGTCTCTCAACATTTTGCCATAGCTCGATTCGTTTCCGAGATATTTGCAGATATATCTCAAGGGAAGGGGCCTGACGGACATATTTCGAGATATTTCTTCTTCTTGTTGTTCTTCTTCTGCACAGCTAAGCTGGAAGTGGCATTTACAGCTCGCAATAGTGCAGAGTTATCTCAAAGAAAGGGGCCACGGTGTTTCTGTATCTCTATTATGTTGGTGCGGGTTCGGAACTTTTAAATATCTTGATATATCTCGAGAACTACGCATCTGATCAAAAAATATCATAGAACATGAAAAGTAGGAAACTTAATTCTCTACAAAAAAGGTCTCTTAACATTTTGCCATAGCTCGCTTCGTTTCCGAGATATTTGCAGATTTATCTCAAGGGAAGGGGCCTGACGGACATTTTTCGAGATATTTCTTCTTCTTGTTGTTCTTCTTCTGCACAGCTAAGCTGGAAGTGGCATTTGCAGCTCGCAATAGTGCAGAGTTATCTCGAAGAAAGGGGCCACGGTGTTTCTGTATCTCTATTATGTTGGTGCGGCTTCGGAACTTTTAAATATCTTTATATATCTCGAGAACTACGCATCTGATCAAAAAATATCATAGAACATAAAAAGTAGGAAACTTAATTCTCTACAAAAAAGGTCTCTTAACATTTTGCCATAGCTCGCTTCGTTTCCGAGATATTTGCACATATATCTCAAGGGAAGGGGCCTGACGGACATATTTCGAGATATTTCTTCTTCTTGTTGTTCTTCTTCTGCACAGCTAAGCTGGAAGTGGCATTTGCGGCTCGCACTAGTGCAGAGTTATCTCAAAGAAAGGGGCCACGGTGTTTCTGTATCTCTATTATGTTGGTGCGGCTTCGGAACTTTTAAATATCTTGATATATCTCGAGAACTACGCATCTGATCAAAAAATATCATAGAACATAAAAAGTAGGAAACTTAATTCTCTACAAAAAAGGTCTCTTAACATTTTGCCATAGCTCGCTTCGTTTCCGAGATATTTGCAGATTTATCTCAAGGGAAGGGGCCTGACGGACATATTTCGAGATATTTCTTCTTCTTGTTGTTCTTCTTCTGCACAGCTAAACTGGAAGTGGCATTTCCAGCTCGCAATAGTGCAGAGTTATCTCAAAGAAAGTGGCCACGGTGTTTCTGTATCTCTATTATGTTGGTGCGGCTTCGGAACTTTTAAATATCTTGATATATCTCGAGAACTACGCATCTGATCAAAAAATATTATAGAGCATAAAAAGTAGGAAACTTAATTCTCTACAAAAAAGGTCTCTTAACATTTTGCCATAGCTCGCTTCGTTTCCGAGATATTTGCATATTTATCTCAAGGGAAGGGGCCTGACGGACATATTTCGAGATATTTCTTCTTCTTGTTGTTCTTCTTCTGCACAGCTAAACTGGAAGTGGCATTTCCAGCTCGCAATAGTGCAGAGTTATCTCAAAGAAAGGGGCCACGGTGTTTCTGTATCTCTATTATGTTGGTGCGGCTTCGGAACATTTAAATATCTCGATATATCTCGAAAACTACGCTTCTGATCAAAAAATATCATAGAACGTAAATTGTAGGAAACATTATTCTCTACAAAAAAGGTCTCTTAACATTTTGCCATAGCTCGCTTCGTTTCCGAGATATTTGCAGATTCATCTCAAGGGAAGGGGTCTGACGGACATATTTCGAGATATTTCTTCTTCTTGTTGTTCTTCTTCTGCACAGCTAAGCTGGAAGTGGCATTTGCAGCTCGCAATAGTGCAGAGTTATCCCAAAGAAAGGGGCCACGGTGTTTCTGTATCTCTATTATGTTGGTGCGGCTTCGGAACTTTTAAATATCTTGATATATCTCGAGAACTACGCATCTGATCAAAAAATATCATAGAACATAAAAAGTAGGAAACTTAATTCTCTACAAAAAAGGTCTCTTAACATTTTGCCATAGCTCGCTTCGTTTCCGAGATATTTGCAGATATATCTCAAGGGAAGGGGCCTGACGGACATATTTCGAGATATTTCTTCTTCTTGTTGTTCTTCTTCTGCACAGCTAAGCTGGAAGTGGCATTTACAGCTCGCAATAGTGCAGAGTTATCTCAAAGAAAGGGGCCACGGTGTTTCTGTATCTCTATTATGTTGGTGCGGCTTCGGAACTTTTAAATATCTTGATATATCTCGAGAACTACGCATCTGATCAAAAAATATCATAGAACATAAAAAGTAGGAAACCTAATTCTCTACAAAAAAGGTCTCTTAACATTTTGCCATAGCTCGCTTCGTTTCCGAGATATTTGCATATTTATCTCAAGGGAAGGGGCCTGACGGACATATTTCGAGATATTTCTTCTTCTTGTTGTTCTTCTTCTGCACAGCTAAGCTGGAAGTGGCATTTGCGGCTCGCACTAGTGCAGAGTTATCTCAAAGAAAGGGGCCACGGTGTTTCTGTATCTCTATTATGTTGGTGCGGCTTCGGAACTTTTAAATATCTCGATATATCTCGAAAACTACGCTTCTGATCAAAAAATATCATAGAACATAAAAAGTAGGAAATTTAATTCTCTACAAAAAAGGTCTCTTAACATTTTGCCATAGCTCGCTTCGTTTCCGAGATATTTGCATATTTATCTCAAGGGAAGGGGCCTGACGGACATATTTCGAGATATTTCTTCTTCTTGTTGTTCTTCTTCTGCACAGCTAAACTGGAAGTGGCATTTCCAGCTCGCAATAGTGCAGAGTTATCTCAAAGAAAGGGGCCACGGTGTTTCTGTATCTCTATTATGTTGGTGCGGCTTCGGAACATTTAAATATCTCGATATATCTCGAAAACTACGCTTCTGATCAAAAAATATCATAGAACGTAAATTGTAGGAAACATTATTCTCTACAAAAAAGGTCTCTTAACATTTTGCCATAGCTCGCTTCGTTTCCGAGATATTTGCAGATTCATCTCAAGGGAAGGGGTCTGACGGACATATTTCGAGATATTTCTTCTTCTTGTTGTTCTTCTTCTGCACAGCTAAGCTGGAAGTGGCATTTGCAGCTCGCAATAGTGCAGAGTTATCCCAAAGAAAGGGGCCACGGTGTTTCTGTATCTCTATTATGTTGGTGCGGCTTCGGAACTTTTAAATATCTTGATATATCTCGAGAACTACGCATCTGATCAAAAAATATCATAGAACATAAAAAGTAGGAAACTTAATTCTCTACAAAAAAGGTCTCTTAACATTTTGCCATAGCTCGCTTCGTTTCCGAGATATTTGCAGATATATCTCAAGGGAAGGGGCCTGACGGACATATTTCGAGATATTTCTTCTTCTTGTTGTTCTTCTTCTGCACAGCTAAGCTGGAAGTGGCATTTACAGCTCGCAATAGTGCAGAGTTATCTCAAAGAAAGGGGCCACGGTGTTTCTGTATCTCTATTATGTTGGTGCGGCTTCGGAACTTTTAAATATCTTGATATATCTCGAGAACTACGCATCTGATCAAAAAATATCATAGAACATAAAAAGTAGGAAACCTAATTCTCTACAAAAAAGGTCTCTTAACATTTTGCCATAGCTCGCTTCGTTTCCGAGATATTTGCATATTTATCTCAAGGGAAGGGGCCTGACGGACATATTTCGAGATATTTCTTCTTCTTGTTGTTCTTCTTCTGCACAGCTAAGCTGGAAGTGGCATTTGCGGCTCGCACTAGTGCAGAGTTATCTCAAAGAAAGGGGCCACGGTGTTTCTGTATCTCTATTATGTTGGTGCGGCTTCGGAACTTTTAAATATCTCGATATATCTCGAAAACTACGCTTCTGATCAAAAAATATCATAGAACATAAAAAGTAGGAAATTTAATTCTCTACAAAAAAGGTCTCTTAACATTTTGCCATAGCTCGCTTCGTTTCCGAGATATTTGCATATTTATCTCAAGGGAAGGGGCCTGACGGACATATTTCGAGATATTTCTTCTTCTTGTTGTTCTTCTTCTGCACAGCTAAACTGGAAGTGGCATTTCCAGCTCGCAATAGTGCAGAGTTATCTCAAAGAAAGGGGCCACGGTGTTTCTGTATCTCTATTATGTTGGTGCGGCTTCGGAACATTTAAATATCTCGATATATCTCGAAAACTACGCTTCTGATCAAAAAATATCATAGAACGTAAATTGTAGGAAACATTATTCTCTACAAAAAAGGTCTCTTAACATTTTGCCATAGCTCGCTTCGTTTCCGAGATATTTGCAGATTCATCTCAAGGGAAGGGGCCTAACGGACATATTTCGAGATATTTCTTCTTCTTGTTGTTCTTCTTCTGCACAGCTAAGCTGGAAGTGGCATTTGCGGCTCGCACTAGTGCAGAGTTATCTCAAAGAAAGGGGCCACGGTGTTTCTGTATCTCTATTATGTTGGTGCGGCTTCGGAACTTTTAAATATCTCGATATATCTCGAAAACTACGCTTCTGATCAAAAAATATCATAGAACATAAATTGTAGGAACCATAATTCTCTACAAAAAAGGTCTCTTAACATTTTGCCATAGCTCTCTTCGTTTCCGAGATATTTGCAGATTTATCTCAAGGGAAGGGGCCTGACGGACATATTTCGAGATATTTCTTCTTCTTGTTGTTCTTCTTCTGCACAGCTAAGCTGGAAGTGGCATTTGCAGCTCGCAATAGTGCAGAGTTATCTCAAAGAAAGGGGCCACGGTGTTTCTGTATCTCTATTATGTTGGTGCGGCATCGGAACTTTTAAATATCTTGATATATCTCGAGAACTACGCGTCTGATCAAAAAATATCATAGAACATAAAAAGTAGGAAACTTAATTCTCTACAACAACGGTCTCTTAACATTTTGCCATAGCTCGCTTCGTTTCCGAGATATTTGCATATATATCTCAAGGGAAGGGGCCTGACGGACATATTTCGAGATATTTCTTCTTCTTGTTGTTCTTCTTCTGCACAGCTAAGCTCGAAGTGGCATTTGCAGCTCGCAATAGTGCAGAGTTATCTCAAAGAAAGAGGCCACGGTGTTTCTGTACCTCTATTATGTTGGTGCAGCTTCGGAACTTTTAAATATCTTGATATATCTCGAGAACTACGCATCTGATCAAAAAATATCATCGAACATAAAAAGTAGGAAACTTAATTCTCTACAAAAAAGGTCTCTTAACATTTTGCCATAGCTCGCTTCGTTTCCGAGATATTTGCAGATTTATCTCAAGGGAAGTGGCTTGACGGACATATTTCGAGATATTTCTTCTTCTTGTTGTTCTTCTTCTGCACAGCTAAGCTGGAAGTGGCATTAGCCGCTCGCACTAGTGCAGAGTTATCTCGAAGAAAGGGGCCACGGTGTTTCTGTATCTCTATTATGTTGGTGCGGCATCGGAACTTTTAAATATCTTGATATATCTCGAGAACTACGCATCTGATCAAAAAATATCATAGAAGATAAAAAGTAGAAAACTTAATTCTCTACAAAAAAGGTCTCTTAACATTTTGCCATAGCTCGCTTCGTTTCCGAGATATTTGCATATTTATCTCAAGGGAAGGGGCCTGACGGACATATTTCGAGATATTTCTCCTTCTTTTTGTTCTTCTTCTGCAC
The DNA here is from genome assembly GCF_051020975.1 of Osmia lignaria lignaria. NCBI lineage: Eukaryota > Metazoa > Arthropoda > Insecta > Hymenoptera > Megachilidae > Osmia > Osmia lignaria. The sequence goes on along the minus strand of NW_027478169.1, from coordinate 8,386,816 downwards.
AGCTAAGCTGGAAGTGGCATTTGCGGCTCGCACTAGTGCAGAGTTATCTCAAAGAAAGGGGCCACGGTGTTTCTGTATCTCTATTATGTTGGTGCGGCTTCGGAACTTTTAAATATCTTGATATATCTCGAGAACTACGCTTCTGATCAAAAAATATCATAGAACGTAAATTGTAGGAAACATTATTCTCTACAAAAAAGGTCTCTTAACATTTTGCCATAGCTCGCTTCGTTTCCGAGATATTTGCAGATTCATCTCAAGGGAAGGGGTCTGACGGACATATTTCGAGATATTTCTTCTTCTTGTTGTTCTTCTTCTGCACAGCTAAGCTGGAAGTGGCATTTGCAGCTCGCAATAGTGCAGAGTTATCTCAAAGAAAGGGGCCACGGTGTTTCTGTATCTCTATTATGTTGGTGCGGCATCGGAACTTTTAAATATCTTGATATATCTCGAGAACTACGCGTCTGATCAAAAAATATCATAGAACATAAAAAGTAGGAAACTTAATTCTCTACAACAACGGTCTCTTAACATTTTGCCATAGCTCGCTTCGTTTCCGAGATATTTGCATATATATCTCAAGGGAAGGGGCCTGACGGACATATTTCGAGATATTTCTTCTTCTTGTTGTTCTTCTTCTGCACAGCTAAGCTCGAAGTGGCATTTGCAGCTCGCAATAGTGCAGAGTTATCTCAAAGAAAGAGGCCACGGTGTTTCTGTACCTCTATTATGTTGGTGCAGCTTCGGAACTTTTAAATATCTTGATATATCTCGAGAACTACGCATCTGATCAAAAAATATCATCGAACATAAAAAGTAGGAAACTTAATTCTCTACAAAAAAGGTCTCTTAACATTTTGCCATAGCTCGCTTCGTTTCCGAGATATTTGCAGATTTATCTCAAGGGAAGTGGCCTGACGGACATATTTCGAGATATTTCTTCTTCTTTTTGTTCTTCTTCTGCACAGCTAAGCTGGAAGTGGCATTTGCGGCTCGCACTAGTGCAGAGTTATCTCAAAGAAAGGGGCCACGGTGTTTCTGTATCTCTATTATGTTGGTGCGGCTTCGGAACTTTTAAATATCTTGATATATCTCGAGAACTACGCTTCTGATCAAAAAATATCATAGAACGTAAATTGTAGGAAACATTATTCTCTACAAAAAAGGTCTCTTAACATTTTGCCATAGCTCGCTTCGTTTCCGAGATATTTGCAGATTCATCTCAAGGGAAGGGGTCTGACGGACATATTTCGAGATATTTCTTCTTCTTGTTGTTCTTCTTCTGCACAGCTAAGATCGAAGTGGCATTTGCAGCTCGCAATAGTGCAGAGTTATCTCAAAGAAAGAGGCCACGGTGTTTCTGTACCTCTATTATGTTGGTGCAGCTTCGGAACTTTTAAATATCTTGATATATCTCGAGAACTACGCATCTGATCAAAAAATATCATCGAACATAAAAAGTAGGAAACTTAATTCTCCACAAAAAAGGTCTCTTGACATTTTGCCATAGCTCGCTTTGTTTCCGAGATATTTGCATATTTATCTCAAGGGAAGGGGCCTGACGGACATATTTCGAGATATTTCTTCTTCTTGTTGTTCTTCTTCTGCACAGCTAAGCTGGAAGTGGCATTTGCGGCTCGCACTAGTGCAGAGTTATCTCAAAGAAAGGGGCCACGGTGTTTCTGTATCTCTATTATGTTGGTGCGGCTTCGGAACTTTTAAATATCTCGATATATCTCGAAAACTACGCTTCTGATCAAAAAATATCATACAACATAAATTATAGGAAACATAATTCTCTACAAAAAAGGTGTCTTAACATTTTGCCATAGCTCGCTTCGTTTCCGAGATATTTGCAGATATATCTCAATGGAAGGGGCCTGACGGACATATTTCGAGATATTTCTTCTTCTTGTTGTTCTTCTTCTGCACAGCTAAGCTGGAAGTGGCATTTGCGGCTCGCACTAGTGCAGAGTTATCTCAAACAAAGGGGCCACGGTGTTTCTGTATCTCTATTATGTTGGTGCGGCTTCGGAACTTTTAAATATCTCGATATATCTCGAAAACTACGCTTCTGATCAAAAAATATCATAGAACATAAAAAGTAGGAAACTTAATTCTCTACAAAAAAGGTCTCTTAAGATTTTGCCATAGCTCGCTTCGTTTCCGAGATATTTGCAGATTTATCTCAAGGGAAGGGGCCTAACGGACATATTTCGAGATATTTCTTCTTCTTGTTGCTCTTCTTCTGCACAGCTAAACTGGAAGTGGCATTTCCAGCTCGCAATAGTGCAGAGTTATCTCAAAGAAAGGGGCCACGGTGTTTCTGTATCTCTATTATGTTGGTGCGGCTTCGGAACTTTTAAATATCTTGATATATCTCGAGAACTACGCATCTGATCAAAAAATATCATAGAACATAAAAAGTAGGAAACTTAATTCTCTACAAAAAAGGTCTCTTAACATTTTGCCATAGCTCGCTTCGTTTCCGAGATATTTGCATATTTATCTCAAGGGAAGGGGCCTGACGGACATATTTCGAGATATTTCTTCTTCTTGTTGTTCTTCTTCTGCACAGCTAAGCTGGAAGTGGCATTTGCGGCTCGCACTAGTGCAGAGTTATCTCAAAGAAAGGGGCCACGTTGTTTCTGTATCTCTATTATGTTGGTGCGGCTTCGGAACTTTTAAATATCTCGATATATCTCGAAAACTACGCTTCTGATCAAAAAATATCATAGAACATAAAAAGTAGGAAACTTAATTCTCTACAAAAAAGGTCTCTTAACATTTTGCCATAGCTCGCTTCGTTTCCGAGATATTTGCAGATTAATCTCAAGGGAAGGGGCCTAACGGACATATTTCGAGATATTTCTTCTTCTTGTTGTCCTTCTTCTGCACAGCTAAACTGGAAGTGGCATTTCCAGCTCGCAATAGTGCAGAGTTATCTCAAAGAAAGGGGCCACGGTGTTTCTGTATCTCTATTATGTTGGTGCGGCTTCGGAACTTTTAAATATCTTGATATATCTCGAGAACTACGCATCTGATCAAAAAATATCATAGAACATAAAAAGTAGGAAACTTAATTCTCTACAAAAAAGGTCTCTTAACATTTTGCCATAGCTCGCTTCGTTTCCGAGATATTTGCAGATTTATCTCAAGGGAAGGGGCCTGACGGACATATTTCGAGATATTTCTTCTTCTTGTTGTTCTTCTTCTGCACAGCTAAGCTGGAAGTGGCATTTGCGGCTCGCACTAGTGCAGAGTTATCTCAAAGAAAGGGGCCACGGTGTTTCTGTATCTCTATTATGTTGGTGCGGCTTCGGAACTTTTAAATATCTTGATATATCTCGAGAACTACGCTTCTGATCAAAAAATATCATAGAACGTAAATTGTAGGAAACATTATTCTCTACAAAAAAGGTCTCTTAACATTTTGCCATAGCTCGCTTCGTTTCCGAGATATTTGCAGATTCATCTCAAGGGAAGGGGTCTGACGGACATATTTCGAGATATTTCTTCTTCTTGTTGTTCTTCTTCTGCACAGCTAAGCTGGAAGTGGCATTTGCAGCTCGCAATAGTGCAGAGTTATCTCAAAGAAAGGGGCCACGGTGTTTCTGTATCTCTATTATGTTGGTGCGGCATCGGAACTTTTAAATATCTCGATATATCTCGAAAACTACGCTTCTGATCAAAAAATATCATAGAACATAAATTGTAGGAAACATAATTCTCTACAAAAAAGGTCTCTTAACATTTTGCCATAGCTCGCTTCGTTTCCGAGATATTTGCAGATATATCTCAAGGGAAGGGGCCTGACGGACATATTTCGAGATATTTCTTCTTCTTGTTGTTCTTCCTCTGCACAGCTAAGCTGGAAGTGGCATTTGCAGCTCGCAATAGTGCAGAGTTATCTCAAAGAAAGGGGCCACGGTGTTTCTGTATCTCTATTATGTTGGTGCGGCTTCGGAACTTTTAAATATCTTGATATATCTCGAGAACTACGCATCTGATCAAAAAATATCATAGAACATAAAAGGTAGGAAACTTAATTCTCTACAAAAAAGGTCTCTTAACATTTTGCCATAGCTCGCTTCGTTTTCGAGATATTTGCATATTTATCTCAAGGGAAGGGGCCTGACGGACATATTTCGAGATATTTCTTCTTCTTGTTGTTCTTCTTCTGCACAGCTAAGCTGGAAGTGGCATTTGCGGCTCGCACTAGTGCAGAGTTATCTCAAAGAAAGGGGCCACGGTGTTTCTGTATCTATATTATGTTGGTGCGGCTTCGGAACTTTTAAATATCTCGATATATCTCGAAAACTACGCTTCTGATCAAAAAATATCATAGAACATAAAAAGTAGGAAACTTAATTCTCTACAAAAAAGGTCTCTTAACATTTTGCCATAGCTCGCTTCGTTTCCGAGATATTTGCAGATTTATCTCAAGGGAAGGGGCCTAACGGACATATTTCGAGATATTTCTTCTTCTTGTTGTTCTTCTTCTGCACAGCTAAACTGGAAGTGGCATTTCCAGCTCGCAATAGTGCAGAGTTATCTCAAAGAAAGGGGCCACGGTGTTTCTGTATCTCTATTATGTTGGTGCGGCTTCGGAACTTTTAAATATCTTGATATATCTCGAGAACTACGCATCTGATCAAAAAATATCATAGAACATAAAAAGTAGGAAACTTAATTCTCTACAAAAAAGGTCTCTTAACATTTTGCCATAGCTCGCTTCGTTTCCGAGATATTTGCATATTTATCTCAAGGGAAGGGGTCTGACGGACATATTTCGAGATATTTCTTCTTCTTGTTGTTCTTCTTCTGCACAGCTAAGCTGGAAGTGGCATTTGCGGCTCGCACTAGTGCAGAGTTATCTCAAAGAAAGGGGCCACGGTGTTTCTGTATCTCTATTATATTGGTGCGGCTTCGGAACTTTTAAATATCTCGATATATTTCGAAAACTACGCTTCTGATCAAAAAATATCATAGAACATAAATTGTAGGAAACATAATTCTCTACAAAAAAGGTCTCTTAACATTTTGCCATAGCTCGCTTCGTTTCCGAGATATTTGCAGATTTATCTCAAGGGAAGGGGCCTGACGGACATATTTCGAGATATTTCTTCTTTTTGTTGTTCTTGTTCTGCACAGCTAAGCTGGAAGTGGCATTTGCAGCGCGCAATAGTGCAGAGTTATCTCAAAGAAAGGGGCCACGGTGTTTCTGTATCTCTATTATGTTGGTGCGGCTTCGGAACTTTTAAATATCTTGATATATCTCGAGAACTACGCATCTGATCAAAGATATCATACAACATAAAAGGTAGGAAACTTAATTCTCTACAAAAAAGGTCTCTTAACATTTTGCCATAGCTCGCTTCGTTTCCGAGATATTTGCATATTTATCTCAAGGGAAGGGGCCTGACGGACATATTTCGAGATATTTCTTCTTCTTGTTGTTCTTCTTCTGCACAGCTAAGCTGGAAGTGGCATTTGCGGCTCGCACTAGTGCAGAGTTATCTCAAAGAAAGGGGCCACGGTGTTTCTGTATCTCTATTATGTTGGTGCGGCATCGGAACTTTTAAATATCTTGATATATCTCGAGAACTACGCGTCTGATCAAAAAATATCATAGAACATAAAAAGTAGGAAACTTAATTCTCTACAACAACGGTCTCTTAACATTTTGCCATAGCTCGCTTCGTTTCCGAGATATTTGCATATATATCTCAAGGGAAGGGGCCTGACGGACATATTTCGAGATATTTCTTCTTCTTGTTGTTCTTCTTCTGCACAGCTAAGCTCGAAGTGGCATTTGCAGCTCGCAATAGTGCAGAGTTATCTCAAAGAAAGAGGCCACGGTGTTTCTGTACCTCTATTATGTTGGTGCAGCTTCGGAACTTTTAAATATCTTGATATATCTCGAGAACTACGCATCTGATCAAAAAATATCATCGAACATAAAAAGTAGGAAACTTAATTCTCTACAAAAAAGGTCTCTTAACATTTTGCCATAGCTCGCTTCGTTTCCGAGATATTTGCAGATTTATCTCAAGGGAAGTGGCCTGACGGACATATTTCGAGATATTTCTTCTTCTTGTTGTTCTTCTTCTGCACAGCTAAGCTGGAAGTGGCATTAGCCGCTCGCACTAGTGCAGAGTTATCTCAAAGAAAGGGGCCACGGTGTTTCTGTATCTCTATTATGTTGGTGCGGCATCGGAACTTTTAAATATCTTGATATATCTCGAGAACTACGCATCTGATCAAAAAATATCATACAACATAAAAAGTAGGAAACTTAATTCTCTACAAAAAAGGTCTCTTAACATTTTGCCATAGCTCGCTTCGTTTCCGAGATATTTGCAGATTCATCTCAAGGGAAGGGGTCTGACGGACATATTTCGAGATATTTCTTCTTCTTGTTGTTCTTCTTCTGCACAGCTAAGATCGAAGTGGCATTTGCAGCTCGCAATAGTGCAGAGTTATCTCAAAGAAAGAGGCCACGGTGTTTCTGTACCTCTATTATGTTGGTGCAGCTTCGGAACTTTTAAATATCTTGATATATCTCGAGAACTACGCATCTGATCAAAAAATATCATCGAACATAAAAAGTAGGAAACTTAATTCTCCACAAAAAAGGTCTCTTAACATTTTGCCATAGCTCGCTTTGTTTCCGAGATATTTGCATATTTATCTCAAGGGAAGGGGCCTGACGGACATATTTCGAGATATTTCTTCTTCTTGTTGTTCTTCTTCTGCACAGCTAAGCTGGAAGTGGCATTTGCGGCTCGCACTAGTGCAGAGTTATCTCAAAGAAAGGGGCCACGGTGTTTCTGTATCTCTATTATGTTGGTGCGGCTTCGGAACTTTTAAATATCTCGATATATCTCGAAAACTACGCTTCTGATCAAAAAATATCATACAACATAAATTATAGGAAACATAATTCTCTACAAAAAAGGTGTCTTAACATTTTGCCATAGCTCGCTTCGTTTCCGAGATATTTGCAGATATATCTCAATGGAAGGGGCCTGACGGACATATTTCGAGATATTTCTTCTTCTTGTTGTTCTTCTTCTGCACAGCTAAGCTGGAAGTGGCATTTGCGGCTCGCACTAGTGCAGAGTTATCTCAAAGAAAGGGGCCACGGTGTTTCTGTATCTCTATTATGTTGGTGCGGCTTCGGAACTTTTAAATATCTCGATATATCTCGAAAACTACGCTTCTGATCAAAAAATATCATAGAACATAAAAAGTAGGAAACTTAATTCTCTACAAAAAAGGTCTCTTAAGATTTTGCCATAGCTCGCTTCGTTTCCGAGATATTTGCAGATTTATCTCAAGGGAAGGGGCCTAACGGACATATTTCGAGATATTTCTTCTTCTTGTTGCTCTTCTTCTGCACAGCTAAACTGGAAGTGGCATTTCCAGCTCGCAATAGTGCAGAGTTATCTCAAAGAAAGGGGCCACGGTGTTTCTGTATCTCTATTATGTTGGTGCAGCTTCGGAACTTTTAAATATCTTGATATATCTCGAGAACTACGCATCTGATCAAAAAATATCATAGAACATAAAAAGTAGGAAACTTAATTCTCTACAAAAAAGGTCTCTTAACATTTTGCCATAGCTCGCTTCGTTTCCGAGATATTTGCATATTTATCTCACGGGAAGGGGCCTGACGGACATATTTCGAGATATTTCTTCTTCTTGTTGTTCTTCTTCTGCACAGCTAAGCTGGAAGTGGCATTTGCGGCTCGCACTAGTGCAGAGTTATCTCAAAGAAAGGGGCCACGTTGTTTCTGTATCTCTATTATGTTGGTGCGGCTTCGGAACTTTTAAATATCTCGATATATCTCGAAAACTACGCTTCTGATCAAAAAATATCATAGAACATAAAAAGTAGGAAACTTAATTCTCTACAAAAAAGGTCTCTTAACATTTTGCCATAGCTCGCTTCGTTTCCGAGATATTTGCAGATTTATCTCAAGGGAAGGGGCCTAACGGACATATTTCGAGATATTTCTTCTTCTTGTTGTTCTTCTTCTGCACAGCTAAGCTGGAAGTGGCATTTGCGGCTCGCACTAGTGCAGAGTTATCTCAAAGAAAGGGGCCACGTTGTTTCTGTATCTCTATTATGTTGGTGCGGCTTCGGAACTTTTAAATATCTCGATATATCTCGAAAACTACGCTTCTGATCAAAAAATATCATAGAACATAAATTGTAGGAAACATAATTCTCTACAAAAAAGGTCTCTTAACATTTTGCCATAGCTCGCTTCGTTTCCGAGATATTTGCATATTTATCTCAAGGGAAGGGGCCTGACGGACATATTTCGAGATATTTCTTCTTCTTGTTGTTCTTCTTCTGCACAGCTAAGCTGGAAGTGGCATTTGCGGCTCGCACTAGTGCAGAGTTATCTCAAAGAAAGGGGCCACGTTGTTTCTGTATCTCTATTATGTTGGTGCGGCTTCGGAACTTTTAAATATCTCGATATATCTCGAAAACTACGCTTCTGATCAAAAAATATCATAGAACATAAAAAGTAGGAAACTTAATTCGCTACAAAAAAGGTGTCTTAACATTTTGCCATAGCTCGCTTCGTTTCCGAGATATTTGCAGATTTATCTCAAGGGAAGGGGCCTGACGGACATATTTCGAGATATTTCTTCTTCTTGTTGTTCTTCTTCTGCACAGCTAAGCTGGAAGTGGCATTTGCGGCTCGCACTAGTGCAGAGTTATCTCAAAGAAAGGGGCCACGGTGTTTCTGTATCTCTATTATGTTGGTGCGGCTTCGGAACTTTTAAATATCTTGATATATCTCGAGAACTACGCATCTGATCAAAAAATATCATAGAACATAAAAAGTAGGAAACTTAATTCTCTACAAAAAAGGTCTCTTCACATTTTGCCATAGCTCGCTTCGTTTCCGAGATATTTGCATATTTATCTCAAGGGAAGGGGCCTGACGGACATATTTCGAGATATTTCTTCTTCTTGTTGTTCTTCTTCTGCACAGCTGAGCTGGAAGTGGCATTTGCGGCTCGCACTAGTTCAGAGTTATCTCAAAGAAAGGGGCCACGGTGTTTCTGTATCTCTATTATGTTGGTGCGGCTTCGGAACTTTTAAATATCTCGATATATCTCGAAAACTACGCTTCTGATCAAAAAATATCATAGAACATAAAAGGTAGGAAACTTAATTCTCTACAAAAAAGGTCTCTTAACATTTTGCCATAGCTCGCTTCGTTTCCGAGATATTTGCAGATTAATCTCAAGGGAAGGGGCCTAACGGACATATTTCGAGATATTTCTTCTTCTTGTTGTCCTTCTTCTGCACAGCTAAACTGGATGTGGCATTTCCAGCTCGCAATAGTGCAGAGTTATCTCAAAGAAAGGGGCCACGGTGTTTCTGTATCTATATTATGTTGGTGCGGCTTCGGAACTTTTAAATATCTCGATATATCTCGAAAACTACGCTTCTGATCAAAAAATATCATAGAACATAAAAAGTAGGAAACTTAATTCTCTACAAAAAAGGTCTCTTAACATTTTGCCATAGCTCGCTTCGTTTCCGAGATATTTGCAGATTTATCTCAAGGGAAGGGGCCTAACGGACATATTTCGAGATATTTCTTCTTCTTGTTGTTCTTTTTCTGCACAGCTAAACTGGAAGTGGCATTTCCAGCTCGCAATAGTGCAGAGTTATCTCAAAGAAAGGGGCCACGGTGTTTCTGTATCTCTATTATGTTGGTGCGGCTTCGGAACTTTTAAATATCTTGATATATCTCGAGAACTACGCATCTGATCAAAAAATATCATAGAACATAAAAAGTAGGAAACATAATTCTCTACAAAAAAGGTCTCTTAACATTTTGCCATAGCTCGCTTCGTTTCCGAGATATTTGCAGATTTATCTCAAGAGAAGGGGCCTGACGGACATATTTCGAGATATTTCTTCTTCTTGTTGTTCTTCTTCTGCACAGCTAAGCTGGAAGTGGCATTTGCGGCTCGCACTAGTGCAGAGTTATCTCAAAGAAAGGGACCACGGTGTTTCTGTATCTCTATTATGTTGGTGCGGCTTCGGAACTTTTAAATATCTTGATATATCTCGAGAACTACGCATCTGATCAAAAAATATCATAGAACATAAAAAGTAGGAAACGTAATTCTCTACAAAAAAGGTCTCTTAACATTTTGCCATAGCTCGCTTCGTTTCCGAGATATTTGCATATTTATCTCAAGGTAAGGGGTCTGACGGACATATTTCGAGATATTTCTTCTTCTTGTTGTTCTTCTTCTGCACAGCTAAGCTGGAAGTGGCATTTGCGGCTCGCACTAGTGCAGAGTTATCTCAAAGAAAGGGGCCACGGTGTTTCTGCATCTCTATTATGTTGGTGCGGCTTCGGAACTTTTAAATATCTCGATATATTTCGAAAACTACGCTTCTGATCAAAAAATATCATAGAACATAAATTGTAGGAAACATAATTCTCTACAAAAAAGGTCTCTTAACATTTTGCCATAGCTCGCTTCGTTTCCGAGATATTTGCAGATTTATCTCAAGGGAAGGGGCCTGACGGACATATTTCGAGATATTTCTTCTTTTTGTTGTTCTTGTTCTGCACAGCTAAGCTGGAAGTGGCATTTGCAGCGCGCAATAGTGCAGAGTTATCTCAAAGAAAGGGGCCACGGTGTTTCTGTATCTCTATTATGTTGGTGCGGCTTCGGAACTTTTAAATATCTTGATATATCTCGAGAACTACGCATCTGATCAAAGATATCATACAACATAAAAGGTAGGAAACTTAATTCTCTACAAAAAAGGTCTCTTAACATTTTGCCATAGCTCGCTTCGTTTCCGAGATATTTGCATATTTATCTCAAGGGAAGGGGCCTGACGGACATATTTCGAGATATTTCTTCTTCTTGTTGTTCTTCTTCTGCACAGCTAAGCTGGAAGTGGCATTTGCGGCTCGCACTAGTGCAGAGTTATCTCAAAGAAAGGGGCCACGGTGTTTCTGTATCTCTATTATGTTGGTGCGGCATCGGAACTTTTAAATATCTTGATATATCTCGAGAACTACGCATCTGATCAAAAAATATCATAGAACATAAAAAGTAGGAAACTTAATTCTCTACAAAAAAGGTCTCTTAACATTTTGCCATAGCTCGCTTCGTTTCCGAGATATTTGCAGATATATCTCAAGGGAAGGGGCGTGACGGACATATTTCGAGATATTTCTTCTTCTTGTTGTTCTTCTTCTGCACAGCTAAGCTGGAAGTGGCATTTGCAGCTCGCACTAGTGCAGAGTTATCTCAAAGAAAGGGGCCACGGTGTTTCTGTATCTCTATTATGTTGGTGCGGCTTCGGAACTTTTAAATATCTCGATATATCTCGATATATCTCGAAAACTACGCTTCTGATCAAAAAATATCATAGAACATAAATTGTAGAAAACATAATTCTCTACAAAAAAGGTCTCTTAACATTTTGCCATAGCTCGCTTCGTTTCCGAGATATTTGCAGATTTATCTCAAGGGAAGGGGCCTAACGGACTTATTTCGAGATATTTCTTCTTCTTGTTGTTCTTCTTCTGCACAGCTAAACTGGAAGTGGCATTTCCAGGTCGCAATAGTGCAGAGTTATCTAAAAGAAAGGAGCCACGGTGTTTCTGTATCTCTATTATGTTGGTGCGGCTTCGGAACTTTTAAATATCTTGATATATCTCGAGAACTACGCGTCTGATCAAAAAATATCATAGAACATAAAAAGTAGGAAACTTAATTCTCTACAAAAACGGTCTCTCAACATTTTGCCATAGCTCGCTTCGTTTCCGAGATACTTGCCGATTTATCTCAAGGGAAGGGGCCTAACGGACATATTTCGAGATATTTCTTCTTCTTGTTGTTCTTCTTCTGCACAGCTAAACTGGAAGTGGCATTTGCAGCTCGCAATAGTGCAGAGTTATCTCAAAGAGAGGGGCCACGGTGTTTCTGTATCTCTATTATGTTGGTGCGGCTTCGGAACTTTTAAATATCTTGATATATCTCGAGAACTACGCATCTGATCAAAAAATTTCATACAACCTAAAACGTAGGAAACTTAATTCTCTACAAAAAAGGTCTCTTAACATTTTGCCATAGCTCGCTTCGTTTCCGAGATATTTGCAGATTTATCTCGAGGGAAGGGGCCTGACGGACATATTTCGAGATATTTCTTCTTCTTGTTGTTCTTCTTCTGCACAGCTAAGCTGGAAGTGGCATTTGCGGCTCGCACTAGTGCAGAGTTATCTCAAAGAAAGGGGCCACGGTGTTTCTGTATCTCTATTATGTTGGTGCGGCTTCGGAACTTTTAAATATCTTGATATATCTCGAGAACTACGCATCTGATCAAAAAATATCATAGAACATAAAAAGTAGGAAACTTAATTCTCTACAAATAAGGTCTCTTAACATTTTGCCATAGCTCGCTTCGTTTCCGAGATATTTGCAGATATATCTCAAGGGAAGGGGCCTGACGGACATTTTTCGAGATATTTCTTCTTCTTGTTGTTCTTCTTCTGCACAGCTAAGCTGGAAGTGGCATTTGCAGCTCGCAATAGTGCAGAGTTATCTCAAAGAGAGGGGCCACCGTGTTTCTGTATCTCTATTATGTTGGTGCGGCTTCGGAACTTTTAAATATCTTGATATATTTCGAGAACTACGCATCTGATCAAAAAATATCATAGAAGATAGAAAGTAGGAAACTTAATTCTCTACAAAAAAGGTCTCTTAACATTTCGCCATAGCTCGCTTCGTTTACGAGATATTTGCAGATTTATCTCAAGGGAAGGGGCCTGTCGGACATATTTCGAGATATTTCTTCTTCTTGTTGTTCTTCTTCTGCACAGCTAAGCTGGAAGTGGCATTTGCGGCTCGCACTAGTGCAGAGTTATCTCAAAGAAAGGGGCCACGGTGTTTCTGTATCTCTATTATGTTGGTGCGGCTTCGGAACTTTTAAATATCTTGATATATCTCGAGAACTACGCATCTGATCAAAAAATATCATAGAACATAAAAAGTAGAAAACATAATTCTCTACAAAAAAGGTCTCTTAACATTTTGCCATAGCTCGCTTCGTTTCCGAGATATTTGCAGATTTATCTCAAGGGAAGGGGCCTAACGGACTTATTTCGAGATATTTCTTCTTCTTGTTGTTCTTCTTCTGCACAGCTAAACTGGAAGTGGCATTTCCAGGTCGCAATAGTGCAGAGTTATCTAAAAGAAAGGAGCCACGGTGTTTCTGTATCTCTATTATGTTGGTGCGGCTTCGGAACTTTTAAATATCTTGATATATCTCGAGAACTACGCGTCTGATCAAAAAATATCATAGAACATAAAAAGTAGGAAACTTAATTCTCTACAAAAAAGGTCTCTCAACATTTTGCCATAGCTCGCTTCGTTTCCGAGATACTTGCCGATTTATCTCAAGGGAAGGGGCCTAACGGACATATTTCGAGATATTTCTTCTTCTTGTTGTTCTTCTTCTGCACAGCTAAACTGGAAGTGGCATTTGCAGCTCGCAATAGTGCAGAGTTATCTCAAAGAGAGGGGCCACGGTGTTTCTGTATCTCTATTATGTTGGTGCGGCTTCGGAACTTTTAAATATCTTGATATATCTCGAGAACTACGCATCTGATCAAAAAATATCATACAACCTAAAACGTAGGAAACTTAATTCTCTACAAAAAAGGTCTCTTAACATTTTGCCATAGCTCGCTTCGTTTCCGAGATATTTGCAGATATATCTCAAGGGAAGGGGCCTGACGGACATTTTTCGAGATATTTCTTCTTCTTGTTGTTCTTCTTCTGCACAGCTAAGCTGGAAGTGGCATTTGCGGCTCGCACTAGTGCAGAGTTATCTCAAAGAAAGGGGCCACGGTGTTTCTGCATCTCTATTATGTTGGTGCGGCTTCGGAACTTTTAAATATCTCGATATATTTCGAAAACTACGCTTCTGATCAAAAAATATCATAGAACATAAATTGTAGGAAACATAATTCTCTACAAAAAAGGTCTCTTAACATTTTGCCATAGCTCGCTTCGTTTCCGAGATATTTGCAGATTTATCTCAAGGGAAGGGGCCTGACGGACATATTTCGAGATATTTCTTCTTTTTGTTGTTCTTGTTCTGCACAGCTAAGCTGGAAGTGGCATTTGCAGCGCGCAATAGTGCAGAGTTATCTCAAAGAAAGGGGCCACGGTGTTTCTGTATCTCTATTATGTTGGTGCGGCTTCGGAACTTTTAAATATCTTGATATATCTCGAGAACTACGCATCTGATCAAAGATATCATACAACATAAAAGGTAGGAAACTTAATTCTCTACAAAAAAGGTCTCTTAACATTTTGCCATAGCTCGCTTCGTTTCCGAGATATTTGCATATTTATCTCAAGGGAAGGGGCCTGACGGACATATTTCGAGATATTTCTTCTTCTTGTTGTTCTTCTTCTGCACAGCTAAGCTGGAAGTGGCATTTGCGGCTCGCACTAGTGCAGAGTTATCTCAAAGAAAGGGGCCACGGTGTTTCTGTATCTCTATTATGTTGGTGCGGCATCGGAACTTTTAAATATCTTGATATATCTCGAGAACTACGCATCTGATCAAAAAATATCATAGAAGATAAAAAGTAGGAAACTTAATTCTCTACAAAAAAGGTCTCTTAACATTTTGCCATAGCTCGCTTCGTTTCCGAGATATTTGCAGATATATCTCAAGGGAAGGGGCGTGACGGACATATTTCGAGATATTTCTTCTTCTTGTTGTTCTTCTTCTGCACAGCTAAGCTGGAAGTGGCATTTGCAGCTCGCACTAGTGCAGAGTTATCTCAAAGAAAGGGGCCACGGTGTTTCTGTATCTCTATTATGTTGGTGCGGCTTCGGAACTTTTAAATATCTCGATATATCTCGATATATCTCGAAAACTACGCTTCTGATCAAAAAATATCATAGAACATAAATTGTAGAAAACATAATTCTCTACAAAAAAGGTCTCTTAACATTTTGCCATAGCTCGCTTCGTTTCCGAGATATTTGCAGATTTATCTCAAGGGAAGGGGCCTAACGGACTTATTTCGAGATATTTCTTCTTCTTGTTGTTCTTCTTCTGCACAGCTAAACTGGAAGTGGCATTTCCAGGTCGCAATAGTGCAGAGTTATCTAAAAGAAAGGAGCCACGGTGTTTCTGTATCTCTATTATGTTGGTGCGGCTTCGGAACTTTTAAATATCTTGATATATCTCGAGAACTACGCGTCTGATCAAAAAATATCACAGAACATAAAAAGTAGGAAACTTAATTCTCTACAAAAACGGTCTCTCAACATTTTGCCATAGCTCGCTTCGTTTCCGAGATACTTGCCGATTTATCTCAAGGGAAGGGGCCTAACGGACATATTTCGAGATATTTCTTCTTCTTGTTGTTCTTCTTCTGCACAGCTAAACTGGAAGTGGCATTTGCAGCTCGCAATAGTGCAGAGTTATCTCAAAGAGAGGGGCCACGGTGTTTCTGTATCTCTATTATGTTGGTGCGGCTTCGGAACTTTTAAATATCTTGATATATCTCGAGAACTACGCATCTGATCAAAAAATATCATACAACCTAAAACGTAGGAAACTTAATTCTCTACAAAAAAGGTCTCTTAACATTTTGCCATAGCTCGCTTCGTTTCCGAGATATTTGCAGATTTATCTCGAGGGAAGGGGCCTGACGGACATATTTCGAGATATTTCTTCTTCTTGTTGTTCTTCTTCTGCACAGCTAAGCTGGAAGTGGCATTTGCGGCTCGCACTAGTGCAGAGTTATCTCAAAGAAAGGGGCCACGGTGTTTCTGTATCTCTATTATGTTGGTGCGGCTTCGGAACTTTTAAATATCTTGATATATCTCGAGAACTACGCATCTGATCAAAAAATATCATAGAACATAAAAAGTAGGAAACTTAATTCTCTACAAATAAGGTCTCTTAACATTTTGCCATAGCTCGCTTCGTTTCCGAGATATTTGCAGATATATCTCAAGGGAAGGGGCCTGACGGACATTTTTCGAGATATTTCTTCTTCTTGTTGTTCTTCTTCTGCACAGCTAAGCTGGAAGTGGCATTTGCAGCTCGCAATAGTGCAGAGTTATCTCAAAGAGAGGGGCCACCGTGTTTCTGTATCTCTATTATGTTGGTGCGGCTTCGGAACTTTTAAATATCTTGATATATTTCGAGAACTACGCATCTGATCAAAAAATATCATAGAAGATAGAAAGTAGGAAACTTAATTCTCTACAAAAAAGGTCTCTTAACATTTCGCCATAGCTCGCTTCGTTTCCGAGATATTTGCAGATTTATCTCAAGGGAAGGGGCCTGTCGGACATATTTCGAGATATTTCTTCTTCTTGTTGTTCTTCTTCTGCACAGCTAAGCTGGAAGTGGCATTTGCGGCTCGCACTAGTGCAGAGTTATCTCAAAGAAAGGGGCCACGGTGTTTCTGTATCTCTATTATGTTGGTGCGGCTTCGGAACTTTTAAATATCTTGATATATCTCGAGAACTACGCATCTGATCAAAAAATATCATAGAACATAAAAAGTAGAAAACATAATTCTCTACAAAAAAGGTCTCTTAACATTTTGCCATAGCTCGCTTCGTTTCCGAGATATTTGCAGATTTATCTCAAGGGAAGGGGCCTAACGGACTTATTTCGAGATATTTCTTCTTCTTGTTGTTCTTCTTCTGCACAGCTAAACTGGAAGTGGCATTTCCAGGTCGCAATAGTGCAGAGTTATCTAAAAGAAAGGAGCCACGGTGTTTCTGTATCTCTATTATGTTGGTGCGGCTTCGGAACTTTTAAATATCTTGATATATCTCGAGAACTACGCGTCTGATCAAAAAATATCATAGAACATAAAAAGTAGGAAACTTAATTCTCTACAAAAAAGGTCTCTCAACATTTTGCCATAGCTCGCTTCGTTTCCGAGATACTTGCCGATTTATCTCAAGGGAAGGGGCCTAACGGACATATTTCGAGATATTTCTTCTTCTTGTTGTTCTTCTTCTGCACAGCTAAACTGGAAGTGGCATTTGCAGCTCGCAATAGTGCAGAGTTATCTCAAAGAGAGGGGCCACGGTGTTTCTGTATCTCTATTATGTTGGTGCGGCTTCGGAACTTTTAAATATCTTGATATATCTCGAGAACTACGCATCTGATCAAAAAATATCATACAACCTAAAACGTAGGAAACTTAATTCTCTACAAAAAAGGTCTCTTAACATTTTGCCATAGCTCGCTTCGTTTCCGAGATATTTGCAGATATATCTCAAGGGAAGGGGCCTGACGGACATTTTTCGAGATATTTCTTCTTCTTGTTGTTCTTCTTCTGCACAGCTAAGCTGGAAGTGGCATTTGCAGCTCGCAATAGTGCAGAGTTATCTCAAAGAGAGGGGCCACCGTGTTTCTGTATCTCTATTATGTTGGTGCGGCTTCGGAACTTTTAAATATCTTGATATATTTCGAGAACTACGCATCTGATCAAAAAATATCATAGAAGATAGAAAGTAGGAAACTTAATTCTCTACAAAAAAGGTCTCTTAACATTTCGCCATAGCTCGCTTCGTTTCCGAGATATTTGCAGATTTATCTCAAGGGAAGGGGCCTGTCGGACATATTTCGAGATATTTCTTCTTCTTGTTGTTCTTCTTCTGCACAGCTAAGCTGGAAGTGGCATTTGCGGCTCGCACTAGTGCAGAGTTATCTCAAAGAAAGGGGCCACGGTGTTTCTGTATCTCTATTATGTTGGTGCGGCTTCGGAACTTTTAAATATCTTGATATATCTCGAGAACTACGCATCTGATCAAAAAATATCATAGAACATAAAAAGTAGGAAACTTAATTCTCTACAAAAAAGGTCTCTTAACATTTTGCCATAGCTCGCTTCGTTTCCGAGATATTTGCAGATTTATCTCAAGGGAAGGGGCCTGACGGACATATTTCGAGATATTTCTTCTTCTTGTTGTTCTTCTTCTGCACAGCTAAGCTGGAAGTGGCATTTGCAGCTCGCACTAGTGCAGAGTTATCTTAAAGAAAGGGGCCACGGTGTTTCTGTATCTCTATTATGTTGGTGCGGCTTCGGAACTTTTAAATATCTCGATATATCTCGAAAACTACGCTTCTGATCAAAAAATATCATAGAACATAAATTGTAGAAAACATAATTCTCTACAAAAAAGGTCTCTTAACATTTTGCCATAGCTCGCTTCGTTTCCGAGATATTTGCAGATTTATCTCAAGGGAAGGGGCCTAACGGACTTATTTCGAGATATTTCTTCTTCTTGTTGTTCTTCTTCTGCACAGCTAAACTGGAAGTGGCATTTCCAGGTCGCAATAGTGCAGAGTTATCTAAAAGAAAGGAGCCACGGTGTTTCTGTATCTCTATTATGTTGGTGCGGCTTCGGAACTTTTAAATATCTTGATATATCTCGAGAACTACGCGTCTGATCAAAAAATATCATAGAACATAAAAAGTAGGAAACTTAATTCTCTACAAAAAAGGTCTCTCAACATTTTGCCATAGCTCGCTTCGTTTCCGAGATACTTGCCGATTTATCTCAAGGGAAGGGGCCTAACGGACATATTTCGAGATATTTCTTCTTCTTGTTGTTCTTCTTCTGCACAGCTAAACTGGAAGTGGCATTTGCAGCTCGCAATAGTGCAGAGTTATCTCAAAGAGAGGGGCCACGGTGTTTCTGTATCTCTATTATGTTGGTGCGGCTTCGGAACTTTTAAATATCTTGATATATCTCGAGAACTACGCATCTGATCAAAAAATATCATACAACCTAAAACGTAGGAAACTTAATTCTCTACAAAAAAGGTCTCTTAACATTTTGCCATAGCTCGCTTCGTTTCCGAGATATTTGCAGATTTATCTCGAGGGAAGGGGCCTGACGGACATATTTCGAGATATTTCTTCTTCTTGTTGTTCTTCAATCTGCACAGCTAAGCTGGACGTGGCATTTACAGCTCGCAATAGTGCAGAGTTATCTCAAAGAAAGGGGCCACGGTGTTTCTGTATCTCTATTATGTTGGTGCGGCTTCGGAACTTTTAAATATCTTGATATATCTCGAGAACTACGCATCTGATCAAAAAATATCATAGAACATAAAAAGTAGGAAACTTAATTCTCTACAAATAAGGTCTCTTAACATTTTGCCATAGCTCGCTTCGTTTCCGAGATATTTGCAGATATATCTCAAGGGAAGGGGCCTGACGGACATTTTTCGAGATATTTCTTCTTCTTGTTGTTCTTCTTCTGCACAGCTAAGCTCGAAGTGGCATTTGCAGCTCGCAATAGTGCAGAGTTATCTCGAAGAAAGGGGCCACGGTGTTTCTGTATCTCTATTATGTTGGTGCGGCTTCGGAACTTGTAGATATCTTGATATATCTCGAGAACTACGCATCTGATCAAAAAATATCATAGAACATAAAAAGTAGGAAACTTAATTCTCTACAAAAAAGGTCTCTTAACATTTTGCCATAGCTCGCTTCGTTTCCGAGATATTTGCAGATTTATCTCAAGGGAAGGGGCCTGACGGACATATTTCGAGATATTTCTTCTTTTTGTTGTTCTTCTTCTGCACAGCTAAGCTGGTAGTGGCATTTGCAGCTCGCAATAGTGCAGAGTTATCTCAAAGAAAGGGGCCACGGTGTTTCTGTATCTCTATTATGTTGGTGCGGCTTCGGATTTTTTAAATATCTTGATATATCTCGAGAACTACGCATCCGATCAAAAAATATCATAGAGCATAAAAAGTAGGAAACTTAATTCTCTACAAAAAAGGTCTCTTAATATTTTGCCATAGCTCGCTTCGTTTCCGAGATATTTGCAGATTTATCTCGAGGGAAGGGGCCTGACGGACATATTTCGAGATATTTCTTCTTCTTGTTGTTCTTCTTCTGCACAGCTAAGCTGGAAGCGGCATTTGCGGCTCGCATTAGTGCAGGGTTATCTCAAAGAAAGGGGCCACGGTGTTTCTGTATCTCTATTATGTTGGTGCGGCTTCGGATCTTTTAAATATCTCGATATATCTCGAAAACTACGCTTCTGATTAAAAAATATCATAGAACATAAATTGTAGGAAACATAATTCTCTACAAAAAAGGTCTCTTAACATTTTGCCATAGCTCGCTTCGTTTCCGAGATATTTGCAGATATATCTCAAGGGAAGGGGCCTGACGGACATATTTCGAGATATTTCTTCTTCTTGTTGTTCTTCTTCTGCACAGCTAAACTGGAAGTGGCATTTCCAGCTCGCAATAGCGCAGAGTTATCTCAAAGAAAGGGGCCACGGTGTTTCTGTATCTCTATTATGTTGGTGCGTCTTCGGAACTTTTAAATATCTCGATATATCTCGAAAACTACGCATCTGATCAAAAAATATCATAGAACATAAATTGTAGGAAACATAATTCTCTACAAAAAACGTCTCTTAACATTTTGCCATAGCTCGCTTCGTTTCCGATATATTTGCAGATTTATCTCAAGGGAAGGGGCCTGACGGACATATTTCGAGATATTTCTTCTTCTTGTTGTTCTTCTTCTGCACAGCTAAGCTGGAAGTGGCATTTGCAGCTCGCAATAGTGCAGAGTTATCTCAAAGAAAGGGGCCACGTGTTTCCGTATCTCTATTATGTTGGTGCGGCTTCGGAACTTTTAAATATCTCGATATATCTCGAAAACTACGCTTCTGATCAAAAAATACCATAGAACATAGCTTGTAGGAAACATAATTCTCTACAAAAAAGGTCTCTTAACATTTTGCCATAGCTCGCTTCGTTTCCGAGATAGTTGCAGATTTATCTCAAGGGAAGGGGCCTGACGGACATATTTCGAGATATTTCTTCTTCTTGTTGTTCTTCTTCTGCACAGCTAAGCTGGAAGTGGCATTTGCAGCTCGCAATAGTGCAGAGTTATCTCAAAGAAAGGGGCCACGGTGTTTCTGTATCTCTATTATGTTGGTGCGGCTTCGGAACTTTTAAATATCTCGATGTATCTCGAGAACTACGCACCTGATCAAAAAATATCATAGAACATAAAAAGTAGGAAACTTAATTCTCTACAAATAAGGTCTCTTAACATTTTGCCATAGCTCGCTTCGTTTCCGAGATATTTGCAGATTTATCTCAAGGGAAGGGGCCTGACGGACATATTTCGAGATATTTCTTCTTCTTGTTGTTCTTCTTCTGCACAGCTAAGCTGGAAGTGGCATTTGCAGCTCGCAATAGTGCAGAGTTATCGCAAAGAAAGGGGCCACGGTGTTTCTGTATCTCTATTATGTTTGTGCGGCTTCGGAACTTTTAAATATCTTGATATATCTCGAGAACTACGCATCTGATCAAAAAATATCATAGAACATAAAAAGTAGGAAACCTAATTTTCTACAAAAAAGGTCTCTTAACATTTTGCCGTAGCTCGCTTCGTTTCCGAGATATTTGCAGATTTATCTCAAGGGAAGGGGCCTGACGGACATATTTCGAAATATTTTTTATTCTTGTTGTTCTTCTTCTGCACAGCTAAGCTGGAAGTGGCATTTGCAGCTCGCAATAGTGCAGAGTTATCTCAAAGAAAGGGGCCACGGTGTTTCTGTATCTCTATTATGTTGGTGCGGCTTCGGAACTTTTAAATATCTTGATATATCTCGAGAACTACGCATCTGATCAAAAAATATCATAGAACATAAAAAGTAGGAAACCTAATTTTCTACAAAAAAGGTCTCTTAACATTTTGCCGTAGCTCGCTTCGTTTCCGAGATATTTGCAGATTTATCTCAAGGGAAGGGGCCTGACGGACATATTTCGAAATATTTCTTATTCTTGTTGTTCTTCTTCTGCACAGCTAAGCTGGAAGTGGCATTTGCAGCTCGCAATAGTGCAGAGTTATCTCAAAGAAAGGGGCCACGGTGTTTCTGTATCTCTATTATGTTGGTGCGGCTTCGGAACTTTTAAATATCTTGATATATCTCGAGAACTACGCATCTGATCAAAAAATATCATAGAACATAAAAAGTAGGAAACTTAATTCTCTACAAAAAAGGTCTCTTAACATTTTGCCATAGCTCGCTTCGTTTCCGAGATATTTGCAGATTTATCTCAAGGGAAGGGGCCTGACGGACATATTTCGAGATATTTCTTCTTCTTGTTGTTCTTCTTCTGCACAGCTAAGCTGGAAGTGGCATTTACAGCTCGCAATAGTGCAGAGTTATCTCAAAGAAAGGGGCCACGGTGTTTCTGTATCTCTATTATGTTGGTGCGGCTTCGGAACTTTTAAATATCTTGATATATCTCGAGAACTACGCATCTGATCAAAAAATATCATAGAACATAAAAAGTAGGAAACTTAATTCTCTACAAAAAAGGTCTCTTAACATTTTGCCATAGCTCGCTTCGTTTCCGAGATATTTGCAGATTTATCTCAAGGGAAGGGGCCTGACGGACATATTTCGAGATATTTCTTCTTCTTGTTGTTCTTCTTCTGCACAGCTAAGCTGGAAGTGGCATTTGCAGCTCGCAATAGTGCAGAGTTATCTCAAAGAAAGGGGCCACGGTGTTTCTGTATCTCTATTATGGTGGAGCGGCTTCGGAACTTTTAAATATCTTGATATATCTCGAGAACTACGCATCTGATCAAAAAATATCATAGAACATAAAAAGTAGGAAACTTAATCCTCTACAAAAAAGGTCTCTTAACATTTTGCCATAGCTCGCTTCGTTTCCGAGATATTTGCAGATTTATCTCAAGGGAAGGGGCCTAACGGACATATTTCGAGATATTTCTTCTTCTTGTTGTTCTTCTTCTGCACAGCTAAGCTGGAAGTGGCATTTGCAGCTCGCAATAGTGCAGAGTTATCTCAAAGAAAGGGGCCACGGTGTTTCTGTATCTCTATTATGTTGGTGCGGCTTCGGAACTTTTAAATATCTTGATATATCTCGAAAACTACGCTTCTGATCAAAAAATATCATAGAACATAACTTGTAGGAAACATAATTCTCTACAAAAAAGGTCTCTTAACATTTTGCCATAGCTCGCTTCGTTTCCGAGATAGTTGCAGATTTATCTCAAGGGAAGGGGCCTGACGGACATATTTCGAGATATGTCTTCTTCTTGTTGTTCTTCTTCTGCACAGCTAAGCTGGAAGTGGCATTTGCAGCTCGCAATAGTGCAGAGTGATCTCAAAGAAAGGGGCCACGGTGTTTCTGTATCTCTATTATGTTGGTGCGGCTTCGGAACTTTTAAATATCTCGATATATCTCGAGAACTACGCATCTGATCAAAAAATATCATAGAACATAAAAAGTAGGAAACTTAATTCTCTACAAAAAAGGTCTCTTAACATTTTGCCATAGCTCGCTTCGTTTCCGAGATATTTGCAGATTTATCTCAAGGGAAGGGGCCTGACGGACATATTTCGAGATATTTCTTCTTCTTGTTGTTCTTCTTCTGCACAGCTAAGCTGGAAGTGGCATTTGCAGCTCGCAATAGTGCAGAGTTATCTCAAAGAAAGGGGCCACGGTGTTTCTGTATCTCTATTATGGTGGTGCGGCTTCGGAACTTTTAAATATCTTGATATATCTCGAGAACTACGCATCTGATCAAAAAATATCATAGAACATAAAAAGTAGGAAACTTAATCCTCTACAAAAAAGGTCTCTTAACATTTTGCCATAGCTCGCTTCGTTTCCGAGATATTTGCAGATTTATCTCAAGG
The DNA here is from genome assembly GCF_051020975.1 of Osmia lignaria lignaria. Lineage (NCBI taxonomy): Eukaryota > Metazoa > Arthropoda > Insecta > Hymenoptera > Megachilidae > Osmia > Osmia lignaria. The sequence continues at coordinate 8,363,031 of NW_027478169.1, read as the reverse complement.
GAAGGGGCCTAACGGACATATTTCGAGATATTTCTTCTTCTTGTTGTTCTTCTTCTGCACAGCTAAGCTGGAAGTGGCATTTGCAGCTCGCAATAGTGCAGAGTTATCTCAAAGATAGGGGCCACGGTGTTTCTGTATCTCTATTATGTTGGTGCGGCTTCGGAACTTTTAAATATCTTGATATATCTCGAAAACTACGCTTCTGATCAAAAAATATCATAGAACATAACTTGTAGGAAACATAATTCTCTACAAAAAAGGTCTCTTAACATTTTGCCATAGCTCGCTTCGTTTCCGAGATAGTTGCAGATTTATCTCAAGGGAAGGGGCCTGACGGACATATTTCGAGATATTTCTTCTTCTTGTTGTTCTTCTTCTGCACAGCTAAGCTGGAAGTGGCATTTGCAGCTCGCAATAGTGCAGAGTTATCTCAAAGAAAGGGGCCACGGTGTTTCTGTATCTCTATTATGTTGGTGCGGCTTCGGAACTTTTAAATATCTCGATATATCTCGAGAACTACGCATCTGATCAAAAAATATCATAGAACATAAAAAGTAGGAAACTTAATTCTCTACAAATAAGGTCTCTTAACATTTTGCCATAGCTCGCTTCGTTTCCGAGATATTTGCAGATTTATCTCAAGGGAAGGGGCCTAACGGACATATTTCGAGATATTTCTTCTTCTTGTTGTTCTTCTTCTGCACAGCTAAGCTGGAAGTGGCATTTGCAGCTCGCAATAGTGCAGAGTTATCTCAAAGAAAGGGGCCACGTGTTTCCGTATCTCTATTATGTTGGTGCGGCTTCGGAACTTTTAAATATCTCGATATATCTCGAAAACTACGCTTCTGATCAAAAAATACCATAGAACATAGCTTGTAGGAAACATAATTCTCTACAAAAAAGATCTCTTAACATTTTGCCATAGCTCGCTTCGTTTCCGAGATAGTTGCAGATTTATCTCAAGGGAAGGGGCCTGACGGACATATTTCGAGATATTTCTTCTTCTTGTTGTTCTTCTTCTGCACAGCTAAGCTGGAAGTGGGATTTGCAGCTCGCAATAGTGCAGAGTTATCTCAAAGAAAGGGGCCACGGTGTTTCTGTATCTCTATTATGGTGGTGCGGCTTCGGAACTTTTAAATATCTTGATATATCTCGAGAACTACGCATCTGATCAAAAAATATCATAGAACATAAAAAGTAGGAAACTTAATTCTCTACAAAAAAGGTCTCTTAACATTTTGCCATAGCTCGCTTCGTTTCCGAGATAGTTGCAGATTTATCTCAAGGGAAGGGGCCTGACGGACATATTTCGAGATATTTCTTCTTCTTGTTGTTCTTCTTCTGCACAGCTAAGCTGGAAGTGGCATTTGCAGCTCGCAATAGTGCAGAGTTATCTCAAAGAAAGGGGCCACGGTGTTTCTGTATCTCTATTATGTTGGTGCGGCTTCGGAACTTTTAAATATCTTGATATATCTCGAAAACTACGCATCTGATCAAAAAATATCATACAACATAAAAAGTAGGAAACTTAATCCTCTACAAAAAAGGTCTCTTAACATTTTGCCATAGCTCGCTTCGTTTCCGAGATATTTGCAGATTTATCTCAAGGGAAGGGGCCTAACGGACATATTTCGAGATATTTCTTCTTCTTGTTGTTCTTCTTCTGCACAGCTAAGCTGGAAGTGGCATTTGCAGCTCGCAATAGTGCAGAGTTATCTCAAAGAAAGGGGCCACGGTGTTTCTGTATCTCTATTATGTTGGTGCGGCTTCGGAACTTTTAAATATCTCGATATATCTCGAAAACTACGCTTCTGATCAAAAAATATCATAGAACATAAATTGTAGGAAACATAATTCTCTACAAAAAACGTCTCTTAACATTTTGCCATAGCTCGCTTGGTTTCCGAGATATTTGCAGATTCAGCTCAAAGGAACTGGCCTGACGGACATATTTCGAGATATTTTTTCTTCTTGTTGTTCTTCCTCTGCACAGCTAAGCTGGAAGTGGCATCTGCAGCTCGCAATAGTGCAGAGTTATCTCAAAGAAAGGGGCCACGGTGTTTCTGTATCTCTATTATGTTGGTGCGGCTTCGGAACTTTTAAATATCATGATATATCTCGAGAACTACGCATCTGATCAAAAAATATCATAGAACATAAAAAGTAGGAAACATAATTCTCTACAAAAAACGTCTCTTAACATTTTGCCATAGCTCGCTTGGTTTCCGAGATATTTGCAGATTCAGCTCAAAGGAACTGGCCTGACGGACATATTTCGAGATATTTTTTCTTCTTGTTGTTCTTCCTCTGCACAGCTAAGCTGGAAGTGGCATCTGCAGCTCGCAATAGTGCAGAGTTATCTCAAAGAAAGGGGCCACGGTGTTTCTGTATCTCTATTATGTTGGTGCGGCTTCGGAACTTTTAAATATCTTGATATATCTCGAAAACTACGCATCTGATCAAAAAATATCATACAACATAAAAAGTAGGAAACTTAATCCTCTACAAAAAAGGTCTCTTAACATTTTGCCATAGCTCGCTTCGTTTCCGAGATATTTGCAGATTTATCTCAAGGGAAGGGGCCTGACGGACATATTTCGAGATATTTCTTCTTCTTGTTGTTCATCTTCTGCACAGCTAAGCTGGAAGTGGCATTTGCAGCTCGCAATAGTGCAGAGTTATCTCAAAGAAAGGGGCCACGGTGTTTCTGTATCTCTATTATGTTGGTGCGGCTTCGGAACTTTTAAATATCTTGATATATCTCGAAAACTACGCTTCTGATCAAAAAATATCATAGAACATAACTTGTAGGAAACATAATTCTCTACAAAAAAGGTCTCTTAACATTTTGCCATAGCTCGCTTCGTTTCCGAGATAGTTGCAGATTTATCTCAAGGGAAGGGGCCTGACAGACATATTTCGAGATATTTCTTCTTCTTGTTGTTCTTCTTCTGCACAGCTAAGCTGGAAGTGGCATTTGCAGCTCGCAATAGTGCAGAGTTATCTCAAAGAAAGGGGCCACGTGTTTCTGTATCTCTATTATGTTGGTGCGGCTTCGGAACTTTTAAATATCTCGATATATCTCGAAAACTACGCTTCTGATCAAAAAATACCATAGAACATAGCTTGTAGGAAACATAATTCTCTACAAAAAAGGTCTCTTAACATTTTGCCATAGCTCGCTTCGTTTCCGAGATAGTTGCAGATTTATCTCAAGGGAAGGGGCCTGACGGACATATTTCGAGATATTTCTTCTTCTTGTTGTTCTTCTTCTGCACAGCTAAGCTGGAAGTGGCATTTGCAGCTCGCAATAGTGCAGAGTTATCTCAAAGAAAGGGGCCACGGTGTTTCTGTATCTCTATTATGTTGGTGCGGCTTCGGAACTTTTAAATATCTCGATATATCTCGAGAACTACGCATCTGATCAAAAAATATCATAGAAGATAAAAAGTAGGAAACTTAATTCTCTACAAATAAGGTCTCTTAACATTTTGCCATAGCTCGCTTCGTTTCCGAGATATTTGCAGATTTATCTCAAGGGAAGGGGCCTGACGGACATATTTCGAGATATTTCTTCTTCTTGTTGTTCTTCTTCTGCACAGCTAAGCTGGAAGTGGCATTTGCAGCTCGCAATAGTGCAGAGTTATCGCAAAGAACGGGGCCACGGTGTTTCTGTATCTCTATTATGTTTGTGCGGCTTCGGAACTTTTAAATATCTTGATATATCTCGAGAACTACGCATCTGATCAAAAAATATCATAGAACATAAAAAGTAGGAAACCTAATTTTCTACAAAAAAGGTCTCTTAACATTTTGCCGTAGCTCGCTTCGTTTCCGAGATATTTGCAGATTTATCTCAAGGGAAGGGGCCTGACGGACATATTTCGAAATATTTCTTATTCTTGTTGTTCTTCTTCTGCACAGCTAAGCTGGAAGTGGCATTTGCAGCTCGCAATAGTGCAGAGTTATCTCAAAGAAAGGGGCCACGGTGTTTCTGTACCTCTATTATGTTGGTGCAGCTTCGGAGCTTTTAAATATCTTGATATATCTCGAGAACTACGCATCTGATCAAAAAATATCATAGAACATAAAAAGTAGGAAACTTAATTCTCTACAAAAAAGGTCTCTTAACATTTTGCTATAGCTCGCTTCGTTTCCGAGATATTTGCAGATTTATCTCAAGGGAAGGGGCCTGACGGACATATTTCGTGATATTTCTTCTTCTTGTTGTTCTTCTTCTGCACAGCTAAGCTGGAAGTGGCATTTACAGCTCGCAATAGTGCAGAGTTATCTCAAAGAAAGGGGCCACGGTGTTTCTGTATCTCTATTATGTTGGTGCGGCTTCGGAACTTTTAAATATCTTGATATATCTCGAGAACTACGCATCTGATCAAAAAATATCATAGAACATAAATAGTAGGAAACTTAATTTCCTACAAAAAAGATCTCTTACTATTTTGCCATAGCTCGCATTGTTTCCGAGATATTTGCAGATTTAGCTCAAGGGAAGGGGCCTAACGGACATATTTCGAGATATTTCTTCTTCTTGTTGTTCTTCTTCTGCACAGCTAAGCTGGAAGTGGCATTTGCAGCTCGCAATAGTGCAGAGTTATCTCAAAGAAAGGGGCCACGGTGTTTCTGTATCTCTATTATGTTGGTGCGGCTTCGGAACTTTTAAATATCTTGATATATCTCGAAAACTACGCATCTGATCAAAAAATATCATACAACATAAAAAGTAGGAAACATAATTCTCTACAAAAAAGGTCTCTTAACATTTTGCCATAGCTCGCTTCGTTTCCGAGATATTTGCAGATTTATCTCAAGGGAAGGGGCCTAACGGACATATTTCGAGATATTTCTTCTTCTTGTTGTTCTTCTTCTGCACAGCTAAGCTGGAAGTGGCATTTGCAGCTCGCAATAGTGCAGAGTTATCTCAAAGAAAGGGGCCACGGTGTTTCTGTATCTCTATTATGTTGGTGCGGCTTCGGAACTTTTAAATATCTTGATATATCTCGAAAACTACGCTTCTGATCAAAAAATATCATAGAACATAACTTGTAGGAAACATAATTCTCTACAAAAAAGGTCTCTTAACATTTTGCCATAGCTCGCTTCGTTTCCGAGATAGTTGCAGATTTATCTCAAGGGAAGGGGCCTGACGGACATATTTCGAGATATTTCTTCTTCTTGTTGTTCTTCTTCTGCACAGCTAAGCTGGAAGTGCCATTTGCAGCTCGCAATAGTGCAGAGTTATCTCAAAGAAAGGGGCCACGGTGTTTCTGTATCTCTATTATGTTGGTGCGGCTTCGGAACTTTTAAATATCTCGATATATCTCGAGAACTACGCATCTGATCAAAAAATATCATAGAACATAAAAAGTAGGAAACTTAATTCTCTACAAATAAGGTCTCTTAACATTTTGCCATAGCTCGCTTCGTTTCCGAGATATTTGCAGATTTATCTCAAGGGAAGGGGCCTGACGGACATATTTCGAGATATTTCTTCTTCTTGTTGTTCTTCTTCTGCACAGCTAAGCTGGAAGTGGCATTTGCAGCTCGCAATAGTGCAGAGTTATCTCAAAGAAAGGGGCCACGTGTTTCTGTATCTCTATTATGTTGGTGCGGCTTCGGAACTTTTAAATATCTCGATATATCTCGAAAACTACGCTTCTGATCAAAAAATACCATAGAACATAGCTTGTAGGAAACATAATTCTCTACAAAAAACGTCTCTTAACATTTTGCCATAGCTCGCTTCGTTTCCGAGATAGTTGCAGATTTATCTCAAGGGAAGGGGCCTGACGGACATATTTCGAGATATTTCTTCTTCTTGTTGTTCTTCTTCTGCACAGCTAAGCTGGAAGTGGCATTTGCAGCTCGCAATAGTGCAGAGTTATCTCAAAGAAAGGGGCCACGGTGTTTCTGTATCTCTATTATGTTGGTGCGGCTTCGGAACTTTTAAATATCTCGATATATCTCGAGAACTACGCATCTGATCAAAAAATATCATAGAACATAAAAAGTAGGAAACTTAATTTTCTACAAAAAAGGTCTCTTAACATTTTAGCGTAGCTCGCTTCGTTTCCGAGATATTTGCAGATTTATCTCAAGGGAAGGGGCCTGACGGACATATTTCGAAATATTTCTTATTCTTGTTGTTCTTCTTCTGCACAGCTAAGCTGGAAGTGGCATTTGCAGCTCGCAATAGTGCAGAGTTATCTCAAAGAAAGGGGCCACGGTGTTTCTGTACCTCTATTATGTTGGTGCAGCTTCGGAGCTTTTAAATATCTTGATATATCTCGAGAACTACGCATCTGATCAAAAAATATCATAGAACATAAAAAGTAGGAAACTTAATTCTCTACAAAAAAGGTCTCTTAACATTTTGCTATAGCTCGCTTCGTTTCCGAGATATTTGCAGATTTATCTCAAGGGAAGGGGCCTGACGGACATATTTCGTGATATTTCTTCTTCTTGTTGTTCTTCTTCTGCACAGCTAAGCTGGAAGTGGCATTTACAGCTCGCAATAGTGCAGAGTTATCTCAAAGAAAGGGGCCACGGTGTTTCTGTATCTCTATTATGTTGGTGCGGCTTCGGAAGTTTTAAATATCTTGATATATCTCGAGAACTACGCATCTGATCAAAAAATATCATACAACATAAAAAGTAGGAAACTTAATTCTCTACAAATAAGGTCTCTTAACATTTTGCCATAGCTCGCTTCGTTTCCGAGATATTTGCAGATTTATCTCAAGGGAAGGGGCCTGACGGACATATTTCGAGATATTTCTTCTTCTTGTTGTTCTTCTTCTGCACAGCTAAGCTGGAAGTGGCATTTGCAGCTCGCAATAGTGCAGAGTTATCTCAAAGAAAGGGGCCACGGTGTTTCTGTATCTCTATTATGTTGGTGCGGCTTCGGAACTTTTAAATATCTCGATATATCTCGAAAACTACGCTTCTGATCAAAAAATATCATAGAACATAACTTGTAGGAAACATAATTCTCTACAAAAAAGGTCTCTTAACATTTTGCCATAGCTCGCTTCGTTTCCGAGATAGTTGCAGATTTATCTCAAGGGAAGGGGCCTGACGGACATATTTCGAGATATTTCTTCTTCTTGTTGTTCTTCTTCTGCACAGCTAAGCTGGAAGTGGCATTTGCAGCTCGCAATAGTGCAGAGTTATCTCAAAGAAAGGGGCCACGGTGTTTCTGTATCTCTATTATGTTGGTGCGGCTTCGGAACTTTTAAATATCTCGATATATCTCGAGAACTACGCATCTGATCAAAAAATATCATAGAACATAAAAAGTAGGAAACTTAATTCTCTACAAATAAGGTCTCTTAACATTTTGCCATACCTCGCTTCGTTTCCGAGATATTTGCAGATTTATCTCAAGGGATGGGGCCTGACGGACATATTTCGAAATATTTCTTATTCTTGTTGTTCTTCTTCTGCACAGCTAAGCTGGAAGTGGCATTTGCAGCTCGCAATAGTGCAGAGTTATCTCAAAGAAAGGGGCCACGGTGTTTCTGTACCTCTATTATGTTGGTGCAGCTTCGGAGCTTTTAAATATCTTGATATATCTCGAGAACTACGCATCTGATCAAAAAATATCATAGAACATAAATTGTAGGAAACATAATTCTCTACAAAAGAGGTCTCTTAACATTTTGCCATAGCTCGCTTCGTTTCCGAGATATTTGCAGATTTATCTCAAGGGAACGGTCCTGATGGACATATTTCGAGATATTTCTTCTTCTTGTTGTTCTTCTTCTGCACAGCTAAACTGGAAGTGGCATTTCCAGCTCGCAATCGTGCAGAGTTATCTCAAAGAAAGGGGCCACGGTGTTTCTGTATCTCTATTATGTTGGTGCGGCTTCGGAAGTTTTAAATATCTTGATATATCTCGAGAACTACGCATCTGATCAAAAAATATCATAGAACATAACTTGTAGGAAACATAATTCTCTACAAATAAGGTCTCTTAACATTTTGCCATAGCTCGCTTCGTTTCCGAGATATTTGCAGATTTATCTCAAGGGATGGGGCCTGACGGACATATTTCGAAATATTTCTTATTCTTGTTGTTCTTCTTCTGCACAGCTAAGCTGGAAGTGGCATTTGCAGCTCGCAATAGTGCAGAGTTATCTCAAAGAAAGGGGCCACGGTGTTTCTGTACCTCTATTATGTTGGTGCAGCTTCGGAGCTTTTAAATATCTTGATATATCTCGAGAACTACGCATCTGATCAAAAAATATCATAGAACATAAATTGTAGGAAACATAATTCTCTACAAAAGAGGTCTCTTAACATTTTGCCATAGCTCGCTTCGTTTCCGAGATATTTGCAGATTTATCTCAAGGGAAGGGTCCTGATGGACATATTTCGAGATATTTCTTCTTCTTGTTGTTCTTCTTCTGCACAGCTAAACTGGAAGTGGCATTTCCAGCTCGCAATCGTGCAGAGTTATCTCCAAGAAAGGGGCCACGGTGTTTCTGTATCTCTATTATGTTGGTGCGGTTTCGGAACTTTTAAATATCTTGATATATCTCGAGAACTGCGCATCTGATCAAAAAATATCATAGAACATAAAAAGTAGGAAACTTAATTCTCTACAAAAAAGGTCTCTTAACATTTTGCCATAGCTCTCTTCGTTTCCGAGATATTTGCAGATTTATCTCAAGGGAAGGGTCCTGACGGACATATTTCGAGATATTTCTTCTTCTTGTTGTTCTTCTTCTGCACAGCTAAACTGGAAGTGGCATTTCCAGCTCGCAATAGTGCAGAGTTATCCCAAAGAAAGGGGCCACGGTGTTTCTGTATCTCTATTATGTTGGTGCGGCTTCGCAACTTTTAAATATCTCGATATATCTCGAAAACTACGCTTCTGATCAAAAAATATCATAGAACATAAATTGTAGGAAACATAATTCTCTACAAAAAAGGTCTCTTAACATTTTGCCATAGCTCGCTTCGTTTCCGAGATATTTGCAGATTTATCTCAAGGGAAGGGTCCTGATGGACATATTTCGAGATATTTCTTCTTCTTGTTGTTCTTCTTCTGCACAGCTAAACTGGAAGTGGCATTTCCAGCTCGCAATCGTGCAGAGTTATCTCAAAGAAAGGGGCCACGGTGTTTCTGTATCTCTATTATGTTGGTGCGGCTTCGGAAGTTTTAAATATCTTGATATATCTCGAGAACTACGCATCTGATCAAAAAATATCATAGAACATAAATAGTAGGAAACTTAATTTCCTACAAAAAAGATCTCTTACTATTTTGCCATAGCTCGCATTGTTTCCGAGATATTTGCAGATTTAGCTCAAGGGAAGGGGCCTGACGGACATATTTCGAGATATTTCTTCTTCTTGTTGTTCTTCTTCTGCACAGCTAAGCTGGAAGTGGCATTTGCAGCTCGCAATAGTGCAGAGTTATCTCAAAGAAAGGGGCCACGGTGTTTCTGTATCTCTATTATGTTGGTGCGGCTTCGGAACTTTTAAATATCTTGATATATCTCGAAAACTACGCATCTGATCAAAAAATATCATACAACATAAAAAGTAGGAAACTTAATTCTCTACAAATAAGGTCTCTTAACATTTTGCCATAGCTCGCTTCGTTTCCGAGATATTTGCAGATTTATCTCAAGGGAAGGGGCCTGACGGACATATTTCGAGATATTTCTTCTTCTTGTTGTTCTTCTTCTGCACAGCTAAGCTGGAAGTGGCATTTGCAGCTCGCAATAGTGCAGAGTTATCTCAAAGAAAGGGGCCACGGTGTTTCTGTATCTCTATTATGTTGGTGCGGCTTCGGAACTTTTAAATATCTCGATATATCTCGAAAACTACGCTTCTGATCAAAAAATATCATAGAACATAACTTGTAGGAAACATAATTCTCTACAAAAAAGGTCTCTTAACATTTTGCCATAGCTCGCTTCGTTTCCGAGATAGTTGCAGATTTATCTCAAGGGAAGGGGCCTGACGGACATATTTCGAGATATTTCTTCTTCTTGTTGTTCTTCTTCTGCACAGCTAAGCTGGAAGTGGCATTTGCAGCTCGCAATAGTGCAGAGTTATCTCAAAGAAAGGGGCCACGGTGTTTCTGTATCTCTATTATGTTGGTGCGGCTTCGGAACTTTTAAATATCTCGATATATCTCGAGAACTACGCATCTGATCAAAAAATATCATAGAACATAAAAAGTAGGAAACTTAATTCTCTACATATAAGGTCTCTTAACATTTTGCCATAGCTCGCTTCGTTTCCGAGATATTTGCAGATTTATCTCAAGGGATGGGGCCTGACGGACATATTTCGAAATATTTCTTATTCTTGTTGTTCTTCTTCTGCACAGCTAAGCTGGAAGTGGCATTTGCAGCTCGCAATAGTGCAGAGTTATCTCAAAGAAAGGGGCCACGGTGTTTCTGTACCTCTATTATGTTGGTGCAGCTTCGGAGCTTTTAAATATCTTGATATATCTCGAGAACTACGCATCTGATCAAAAAATATCATAGAACATAAATTGTAGGAAACATAATTCTCTACAAAAGAGGTCTCTTAACATTTTGCCATAGCTCGCTTCGTTTCCGAGATATTTGCAGATTTATCGCAAGGGAAGGGTCCTGATGGACATATTTCGAGATATTTCTTCTTCTTGTTGTTCTTCTTCTGCACAGCTAAACTGGAAGTGGCATTTCCAGCTCGCAATCGTGCAGAGTTATCTCCAAGAAAGGGGCCACGGTGTTTCTGTATCTCTATTATGTTGGTGCGGCTTCGGAACTTTTAAATATCTTGATATATCTCGAGAACTGCGCATCTGATCAAAAAATATCATAGAACATAAAAAGTAGGAAACTTAATTCTCTACAAAAAAGGTCTCTTAACATTTTGCCATAGCTCTCTTCGTTTCCGAGATATTTGCAGATTTATCTCAAGGGAAGGGTCCTGACGGACATATTTCGAGATATTTCTTCTTCTTGTTGTTCTTCTTCTGCACAGCTAAACTGGAAGTGGCATTTCCAGCTCGCAATAGTGCAGAGTTATCCCAAAGAAAGGGGCCACGGTGTTTCTGTATCTCTATTATGTTGGTGCGGCTTCGCAACTTTTAAATATCTCGATATATCTCGAAAACTACGCTTCTGATCAAAAAATATCATAGAACATAAATTGTAGGAAACATAATTCTCTACAAAAAAGGTCTCTTAACATTTTGCCATAGCTCGCTTCGTTTCCGAGATATTTGCAGATTTATCTCAAGGGAAGGGTCCTGATGGACATATTTCGAGATATTTCTTCTTCTTGTTGTTCTTCTTCTGCACAGCTAAACTGGAAGTGGCATTTCCAGCTCGCAATCGTGCAGAGTTATCTCAAAGAAAGGGGCCACGGTGTTTCTGTATCTCTATTATGTTGGTGCGGCTTCGGAACTTTTAAATATCTTGATATATCTCGAGAACTACGCATCTGATCAAAAAATATCATAGAACATAAAAAGTAGGAAACTTAATTCTTTACAAAAAAGGTCTCTTAACATTTTGCCATAGCTCGCTTCGTTTCCGAGATATTTGCAGATTTATCTCAAGGGAAGGGGCCTTACGGACATATTTAGAGATATTTCTTCTTCTTGTTGTTCTTCTTCTGCACAGCTAAGCTGGAAGTGGCATTTGCAGCTCGCAATAGTGCAGAGTTATCTCAAAGAAAGGGGCCACGGTGTTTCTGTACCTCTATTATGTTGGTGCAGCTTCGAAGCTTTTAAATATCTTGATATATCTCGAGAACTACGCATCTGATCAAAAAATATCATAGAACATAAAAAGTAGGAAACTTAATTCTCTACAAATAAGGTCTCTCAACATTTTGCCATAGCTCGCTTCGTTTCCGAGATATTTGCAGATTTATCTCAAGGGAAGGGGCCTGACGGACATATTTCGAAATATTTCTTATTCTTGTTGTTCTTCTTCTGCACAGCTAAGCTGGAAGTGGCATTTGCAGCTCGCAATAGTGCAGAGTTATCTCAAAGAAAGGGGCCACGGTGTTTCTGTACCTCTATTATGTTCGTGCAGCTTCGAAGCTTTTAAATATCTTGATATATCTCGAGAACTACGCATCTGATCAAAAAATATCATAGAACATAAATTGTAGGAAACATAATTCTCTACAAAAAAGGTCTCTCAATGTTTTGCCATAGCTCGCTTCGTTTCCGAGATATTTGCAGATTTATCTCAAGGGAAGGGTCCTGACGGACATATTTCGAGATATTTCTTCTTCTTGTTGTTCTTGTTCTGCACAGCTAAACTGGAAGTGGCATTTCCAGCTCGCAATAGTGCAGAGTTATCTCAAAGAAAGGGGCCACGGTGTTTCTGTATCTCTATTATGTTGGTGCGGCTTCGGAACTTTTAAATATCTTGATATATCTCGAGAACTACGCCTCTGATCGAAAAATATCATAGAACATAAAAAGTAGGAAACTTAATTCTCTACAAAAAAGGTCTCTTAACATTTTGCCATAGCTCGCTTCGTTTCCGAGATATTTGCAGATTTATCTCAAGGGAAGGGGCCTGACGGACATATTTCGAGATATTTCTTCTTCTTGTTGTTCTTCTTCTGCACAGCTAAGCTGGAAGTGGCATTTGCGGCTCGCACTAGTGCAGAGTTATCTCAAAGAAAGGAGCCACGGTGTTTCTGTATCTCTATTATGTTGGTGCGGCTTCGGAACTTTTAAATATCTCGATATATCTCGAAAACTACGCTTCTGATCAAAAAATATCATAGAACATAAATTGTAGGAAACATAATTCACTACAAAAAACGTCTCTTAACATTTTGCCATAGCTCGCTTCGTTTCCGAGATATTTGCAGATTTATCTCAAGGGAAGGGTCCTGATGGACATATTTCGAGATATTTCTTCTTCTTGTTGTTCTTCTTCTGCACAGCTAAACTGGAAGTGGCATTTCCAGCTCGCAATCGTGCAGAGTTATCTCAAAGAAAGGGGCCACGGTGTTTCTGTATCTCTATTATGTTGGTGCGGCTTCGGAACTTTTAAATATCTTGATATATCTCGAGAACTACGCATCTGATCAAAAAATATCATAGAACATAAAAAGTAGGAAACTTAATTCTTTACAAAAAAGGTCTCTTAACATTTTGCCATAGCTCGCTTCGTTTCCGAGATATTTGCAGATTTATCTCAAGGGAAGGGGCCTTACGGACATATTTAGAGATATTTCTTCTTCTTGTTGTTCTTCTTCTGCACAGCTAAGCTGGAAGTGGCATTTGCAGCTCGCAATAGTGCAGAGTTATCTCAAAGAAAGGGGCCACGGTGTTTCTGTACCTCTATTATGTTGGTGCAGCTTCGAAGCTTTTAAATATCTTGATATATCTCGAGAACTACGCATCTGATCAAAAAATATCATAGAACATAAAAAGTAGGAAACTTAATTCTCTACAAATAAGGTCTCTCAACATTTTGCCATAGCTCGCTTCGTTTCCGAGATATTTGCAGATTTATCTCAAGGGAAGGGGCCTGACGGACATATTTCGAAATATTTCTTATTCTTGTTGTTCTTCTTCTGCACAGCTAAGCTGGAAGTGGCATTTGCAGCTCGCAATAGTGCAGAGTTATCTCAAAGAAAGGGGCCACGGTGTTTCTGTACCTCTATTATGTTCGTGCAGCTTCGAAGCTTTTAAATATCTTGATATATCTCGAGAACTACGCATCTGATCAAAAAATATCATAGAACATAAATTGTAGGAAACATAATTCTCTACAAAAAAGGTCTCTCAATGTTTTGCCATAGCTCGCTTCGTTTCCGAGATATTTGCAGATTTATCTCAAGGGAAGGGTCCTGACGGACATATTTCGAGATATTTCTTCTTCTTGTTGTTCTTGTTCTGCACAGCTAAACTGGAAGTGGCATTTCCAGCTCGCAATAGTGCAGAGTTATCTCAAAGAAAGGGGCCACGGTGTTTCTGTATCTCTATTATGTTGGTGCGGCTTCGGAACTTTTAAATATCTTGATATATCTCGAGAACTACGCCTCTGATCGAAAAATATCATAGAACATAAAAAGTAGGAAACTTAATTCTCTACAAAAAAGGTCTCTTAACATTTTGCCATAGCTCGCTTCGTTTCCGAGATATTTGCAGATTTATCTCAAGGGAAGGGGCCTGACGGACATATTTCGAGATATTTCTTCTTCTTGTTGTTCTTCTTCTGCACAGCTAAGCTGGAAGTGGCATTTGCGGCTCGCACTAGTGCAGAGTTATCTCAAAGAAAGGAGCCACGGTGTTTCTGTATCTCTATTATGTTGGTGCGGCTTCGGAACTTTTAAATATCTCGATATATCTCGAAAACTACGCTTCTGATCAAAAAATATCATAGAACATAAATTGTAGGAAACATAATTCACTACAAAAAAGGTCTCTTAACATTTTGCCATAGCTCGCTTCGTTTCCGAGATATTTACAGATTTATCTCAAGGGAAGGGGCCTAACGGACATATTTCGAGATATTTCTTCTTCTTGTTGTTCTTCTTCTGCACAGCTAAGCTGGAAGCGGCATTTGCGGCTCGCACTAGTGCAGAGTTATCTCAAAGAAAGGGGCCACGGTGTTTCTGTATCTCTATTATGTTGGTGCGGCTTCGGAACTTTTAAATATCTTAATATATCTCGAGAACTACGCATCTGATCAAAAAATATCATAGAACATAAAAAGTAGGAAACATAATTCTGTACAAAAAAGGTCTCTCAACATTTTGCCATAGCTCGCTTCGTTTCCGAGATATTTGCATATTTATCTCAAGGGAAGGGGCCTGACGGACATATTTCGAGATATTTCTTCTTCTTGTTGTTCTTCTTCTGTACAGCTAAGCTGGAAGTGGCATTTGCGGCTCGCACTAGTGCAGAGTTATCTCAAAGAAAGGGGCCACGGTGTTTCTGTATCTCTATTATGTTGGTGCGGCTTCGGAACTTTTAAATATCTTGATATATCTCGAGAACTACGCATCTGATCAAAAAATATCATAGAACATAAAAAGTAGGCAACCTAATTTTCTACAAAAAAGGTCTCTTAACATTTTGCCATAGCTCGCTTCGTTTCCGAGATATTTGCAGATTTATCTCAAGGGAAGGCGCCTGACGGACATATTTCGAGATATTTCTTCTTCTTGTTGTTCTTCTTCTGCACAGCTAAGCTGGAAGTGGCATTTGCGGCTCGCACTAGTGCAGAGTTATCTCAAAGAAAGGGGCCACGGTGTTTCTGTATCCCTATTATGTTGGTGCGGCTTCGGAACTTTTAAATATCTCGATATATCTCGAAAACTACGCTTCTGATCAAAAAATATCATAGAATATAAATTGTAGGAAACATAATTCTCTACAAAAAACGTCTCTTAACATTTTGCCATAGCTCGCTTCGTTTCCGAGATATTTGCAGATTCAGCTCAAAGGAACTGGCCTGACGGACATATTGCGTGATATTTCTTCTTCTTGTTGTTCTTCTTCTGCACAGCTAAGCTGGAAGTGGCATTTACAGCTCGCAATAGTGCAGAGTTATCTCAAAGAAAGGGGCCACGGTGTTTCTGTATCTCTATTATGTTGGTGCGGCTTCGGAACTTTTAAATATCTTGATATATCTCGAGAACTACGCATCTGATCAAAAAATATCATAGAACATAAAAAGTAGGCAACCTAATTTTCTACAAAAAAGGTCTCTTAACATTTTGCCATAGCTCGCTTCGTTTCCGAGATATTTGCAGATTTATCTCAAGGGAAGGCGCCTGACGGACATATTTCGAGATATTTCTTCTTCTTGTTGTTCTTCTTCTGCACAGCTAAGCTGGAAGTGGCATTTGCGGCTCGCACTAGTGCAGAGTTATCTCAAAGAAAGGGGCCACGGTGTTTCTGTATCCCTATTATGTTGGTGCGGCTTCGGAACTTTTAAATATCTCGATATATCTCGAAAACTACGCTTCTGATCAAAAAATATCATAGAATATAAATTGTAGGAAACATAATTCTCTACAAAAAACGTCTCTTAACATTTTGCCATAGCTCGCTTCGTTTCCGAGATATTTGCAGATTCAGCTCAAAGGAACTGGCCTGACGGACATATTGCGTGATATTTCTTCTTCTTGTTGTTCTTCTTCTGCACAGCTAAGCTGGAAGTGGCATTTACAGCTCGCAATAGTGCAGAGTTATCTCAAAGAAAGGGGCCACGGTGTTTCTGTATCTCTATTATGTTGGTGCGGCTTCGGAACTTTTAAATATCTTGATATATCTCGAGAACTACGCATCTGATCAAAAAATATCATAGAACATAAAAAGTAGGAAACCTAATTTTCTACAAAAAAGGTCTCTTAACATTTTGCCATAGCTCGCTTCGTTTCCGAGATATTTGCAGATTTATCTCAAGGGAAGGCGCCTGACGGACATATTTCGAGATATTTCTTCTTCTTGGTGTTCTTCTTCTGCACAGCTAAGCTGGAAGTGGCATTTGCGGCTCGCACTAGTGCAGAGTTATCTCAAAGAAAGGGGCCACGGTGTTTCTGTATCCCTATTATGTTGGTGCGGCTTCGGAACTTTTAAATATCTCGATATATCTCGAAAACTACGCTTCTGATCAAAAAATATCATAGAACATAAATTGTAGGAAACATAATTCTCTACAAAAAACGTCTCTTAACATTTTGCCATAGCTCGCTTCGTTTCCGAGATATTTGCAGATTCAGCTCAAAGGAACTGGCCTGACGGACATATTTCCAGATATTTCTTCTTCTTGTTGTTCTTCTTCTGCACAGCTAAACTGGAAGTGGCATTTCCAGCTCGCAATCGTGCAGAGTTATCTCAAAGAAAGGGGCCACGGTGTTTCTGTATCTCTATTATGTTGGTGCGGCTTCGGAACTTTTAAATATCTTGATATATCTCGAGAACTACGCCTCTGATCGAAAAATATCATAGAACATAAAAAGTAGGAAACTTAATTCTCTACAAAAAAGGTCTCTTAACATTTTGCCATAGCTCGCTTCGTTTCCGAGATATTTGCAGATTTATCTCAAGGGAAGGGGCCTGACGGACATATTTCGAGATATTTCTTCTTCTTGTTGTTCTTCTTCTGCACAGCTAAGCTGGAAGTGGCATTTGCGGCTCGCACTAGTGCAGACTTATCTCAAAGAAAGGAGCCACGGTGTTTCTGTATCTCTATTATGTTGGTGCGGCTTCGGAACTTTTAAATATCTTGATATATCTCGAGAACTACGCATCTGATCAAAAAATATCATAGAACATAAAACGTAGGAAACTTAATTCTCTACAAAAACGGTCTCTTAACATTTTGCCATAGCTCGCTTCGTTTCCGAGATATTTGCAGATTTATCTCAAGGGAAGGGGCCTGACGGACATATTTCGAGATATTGCTTCTTCTTGTTGTTCTTCTTCTGCACAGCTAAGCTGGAAGTGGCATTTGCGGCTCGCACTAGTGCAGAGTTATCTCAAAGAAAGGGGCCACGGTGTTTCTGTATCTCTCTTATGTTGGTGCGGCTTCGGAACTTTTAAATATCTCGATATATCTCGAAAACTACGCTTCTGATCAAAAAATATCATAGAACATAAATTGTAGGAAACATAATTCTCTACAAAAAACGTCTCTTAACATTTTGCCATAGCTCGCTTCGTTTCCGAGATATTTGCAGATTCAGCTCAAAGGAACTGGCCTGACGGACATATTTCGAGATATTTCTTCTTCTTGTTGTTCTTCCTCTGCACAGCTAAGCTGGAAGTGGCATTTGCAGCTCGCAATAGTGCAGAGTTATCTCAAAGAAAGGGGCCACGGTATTTCTGTATCTATTATGTTGGTGCGGCTTCGGAACTTTTAAATATCTTGATATATCTCGAGAACTACGCATCTGATCAAAAAATATCATAGAACATAAAAAGTAGGAAACGTAATTCTCTACAAAAAAGGTCTCTTAACATTTTGCCATAGCTCGCTTCGTTTCCGAGATATTTGCAGATATATCTCAAGGGAAGGGGCCTGCCGGACATATTTCGAGATATTTCTTCTTCTTGTTGTTCTTCTTCTGCACAGCTGAGCTGGAAGTGGCATTTACAGCTCGCAATAGTGCAGAGTTATCTCAAAGAAAGGGGCCACGGTGTTTCTGTATCTCTATTATGTTGGTGCTGCTTCGGAACTTTTAAATATCTTGATATATCTCGAGAACTACGCATCTGATCAAAAAATATCGTAGAACATGAAAAGTAGGAAACTTAATTCTCTACAAAAAAGGTCTCTTAACATTTTGCCATAGCTCTCTTCGTTTCCGAGATATTTGCAGATTTATCTCAAGGGAAGGGGCCTGACGGACATATTTCGAGATATTTCTTCTTCTTGTTGTTCTTCTTCTGCACAGCTAAGCTGGAAGTGGCATTTGCGGCTCGCACTAGTGCAGAGTTATCTCAAAGAAAGGAGCCACGGTGTTTCTGTATCTCTATTATGTTGGTGCGGCTTCGGAACTTTTAAATATCTCGATATATCTCGAAAACTACGCTTCTGATCAAAAAATATCATAGAACATAAATTGTAGGAAACATAATTCTCTACAAAAAAGGTCTCTTAACATTTTGCCATAGCTCGCTTCGTTTCCGAGATATTTGCAGATTTATCTCAAGGGAAGGGGCCTGACGGACATATTTCGAGATATTTCTTCTTCTTGTTGTTCTTCTTCTGCACAGCTAAGCTGGAAGTGGCATTTGCGGCTCGCACTAGTGCAGACTTATCTCAAAGAAAGGAGCCACGGTGTTTCTGTATCTCTATTATGTTGGTGCGGCTTCGGAACTTTTAAATATCTTGATATATCTCGAGAACTACGCATCTGATCAAAAAATATCATAGAACATAAAAAGTAGGAAACTTAATTCTCTACAAAAACGGTCTCTTAACATTTTGCCATAGCTCGCTTCGTTTCCGAGATATTTGCAGATTTATCTCAAGGGAAGGGGCCTGACGGACATATTTCGAGATATTGCTTCTTCTTGTTGTTCTTCTTCTGCACAGCTAAGCTGGAAGTGGCATTTGCGGCTCGCACTAGTGCAGAGTTATCTCAAAGAAAGGGGCCACGGTGTTTCTGTATCTCTATTATGTTGGTGCGGCTTCGGAACTTTTAAATATCTCGATATATCTCGAAAACTACGCTTCTGATCAAAAAATATCATAGAACATAAATTGTAGGAAACATAATTCTCTACAAAAAACGTCTCTTAACATTTTGCCATAGCTCGCTTCGTTTCCGAGATATTTGCAGATTCAGCTCAAAGGAACTGGCCTGACGGACATATTTCGAGATATTTCTTCTTCTTGTTGTTCTTCCTCTGCACAGCTAAGCTGGAAGTGGCATTTGCAGCTCGCAATAGTGCAGAGTTATCTCAAAGAAAGGGGCCACGGTATTTCTGTATCTCTATTATGTTGGTGCGGCTTCGGAACTTTTAAATATCTTGATATATCTCGAGAACTACGCATCTGATCAAAAAATATCATAGAACATAAAAAGTAGGAAACTTAATTCTCTACAAAAAAGGTCTCTTAACATTTTGCCATAGCTCGCTTCGTTTCCGAGATATTTGCAGATATATCTCAAGGGAAGGGGCCTGCCGGACATATTTCGAGATATTTCTTCTTCTTGTTGTTCTTCTTCTGCACAGCTGAGCTGGAAGTGGCATTTACAGCTCGCAATAGTGCAGAGTTATCTCAAAGAAAGGGTCCACGGTGTTTCTGTATCTCTATTATGTTGGTGCTGCTTCGGAACTTTTAAATATCTTGATATATCTCGAGAACTACGCATCTGATCAAAAAATATCGTAGAACATGAAAAGTAGGAAACTTAATTCTCTACAAAAAAGGTCTCTTAACATTTTGCCATAGCTCTCTTCGTTTCCGAGATATTTGCAGATTTATCTCAAGGGAAGGGGCCTGTCGGACATATTTCGAGATATTTCTTCTTCTTGTTGTTCTTCTTCTGCACAGCTAAGCTGGAAGTGGCATTTGCGGCTCGCACTAGTGCAGAGTTATCTCAAAGAAAGGGGCCACGGTGTTTCTGTATCTCTATTATGTTGGTGCGGCTTCGGAACTTTTAAATATCTTGATATATCTCGAGAACTACGCATCTGATCAAAAAATATCATAGAACATAAAAAGTAGGAAATTTAATTCTCTACAAAAAAGGTCTCTTAACATTTTGCCATAGCTCGCTTCGTTTCCGAGATATTTGCAGATATATCTCAAGGGAAGGGGCCTGCCGGACATATTTCGAGATATTTCTTCTTCTTGTTGTTCTTCTTCAGCACAGCTAAGCTGGAAGTGGCATTTACAGCTCGCAATAGTGCAGAGTTATCTCAAAGAAAGGGGCCACGGTGTTTCTGTATCTCTATTATGTTGGTGCGGCTTCGGAACTTTTAAATATCTTGATATATCTCGAGAACTACGCCTCTGATCGAAAAATATCATAGAACATAAAAAATAGGAAACTTAATTCTCTACAAAAAAGGTCTCTTAACATTTTGCCATAGCTCGCTTCGTTTCCGAGATATTTGCAGATTTATCTCAAGGGAAGGGGCCTGACGGACATATTTCGAGATATTTCTTCTTCTTGTTGTTCTTCTTCTGCACAGCTAAGCTGGAAGTGGCATTTGCAGCGCGCAATAGTGCAGAGTTATCTCAAAGAAAGGGGCCACGGTGTTTCTGTATCTCTATTATGTTGGTGCGGCTTCGGAACTTTTAAATATCTTGATATATCTCGAGAACTACGCATCTGATCAAAAAATATCGTAGAAGATAAAAAGTAGGAAACTTAATTCTCTACAAAAAAGGTCTCTTAACATTTCGCCATAGCTCGCTTCGTTTCCGAGATATTTGCAGATTTATCTCAAGGGAAGGGGCCTGTCGGACATATTTCGAGATATTTCTTCTTCTTGTTGTTCTTCTTCTGCACAGCTAACCTGGAAGTGGCATTTGCGGCTCGCACTAGTGCAGAGTTATCTCAAAGAAAGGGGCCACGGTGTTTCTGTATCTCTATTATGTTGGTGCGGCTTCGGAACTTTTAAATATCTTGATATATCTCGAGAACTACGCATCTGATCAAAAAATATCATAGAACATAAAAAGTAGGAAATTTAATTCTCTACAAAAAAGGTCTCTTAACATTTTGCCATAGCTCGCTTCGTTTCCGAGATATTTGCAGATATATCTCAAGGGAAGGGGCCTGCCGGACATATTTCGAGATATTTCTTCTTCTTGTTGTTCTTCTTCAGCACAGCTAAGCTGGAAGTGGCATTTACAGCTCGCAATAGTGCAGAGTTATCTCAAAGAAAGGGGCCACGGTGTTTCTGTATCTCTATTATGTTGGTGCGGCTTCGGAACTTTTAAATATCTTGATATATCTCGAGAACTACGCCTCTGATCGAAAAATATCATAGAACATAAAAAATAGGAAACTTAATTCTCTACAAAAAAGGTCTCTTAACATTTTGCCATAGCTCGCTTCGTTTCCGAGATATTTGCAGATTTATCTCAAGGGAAGGGGCCTGACGGACATATTTCGAGATATTTCTTCTTCTTGTTGTTCTTCTTCTGCACAGCTAAGCTGGAAGTGGCATTTGCAGCGCGCAATAGTGCAGAGTTATCTCAAAGAAAGGGGCCACGGTGTTTCTGTATCTCTATTATGTTGGTGCGGCTTCGGAACTTTTAAATATCTTGATATATCTCGAGAACTACGCATCTGATCAAAAAATATCGTAGAAGATAAAAAGTAGGAAACTTAATTCTCTACAAAAAAGGTCTCTTAACCTTTCGCCATAGCTCGCTTCGTTTCCGAGATATTTGCAGATTCAGCTCAAAGGAACGGGCCTGACGGACATATTTCGAGATATTTCTTCTTCTTGTTGTTCTTCCTCTGCACAGCTAAGCTGGAAGTGGCATTTGCAGCTTGCAATAGTGCAGAGTTATCTCAAAGAAAGGGGCCACGGTGTTTCTGTATCTCTATTATGTTGGTGCGGCTTCGGAACTTTTAAATATCTTGATATATCTCGAGAACTACGCATCTGATCAAAAAATATCATAGAACATAAAAAGTAGGAAACTTAATTCTCTACAAAAAAGGTCTCTTAACATTTTGCCATAGCTCGCTTCGTTTCCGAGATATTTGCAGATATATCTCAAGGGAAGGGGCCTGCCGGACATATTTCGAGATATTTCTTCTTCTTGTTGTTCTTCTTCAGCACAGCTAAGCTGGAAGTGGCATTTACAGCTCGCAATAGTGCAGAGTTATCTCAAAGAAAGGGGCCACGGTGTTTCTGTATCTCTATTATGTTGGTGCTGCTTCGGAACTTTTAAATATCTTGATATATCTCGAGAACTACGCATCTGATCAAAAAATATCATAGAACATGAAAAGTAGGAAACTTAATTCTCTACAAAAAAGGTCTCTTAACATTTTGCCATAGCTCTCTTCGTTTCCGAGATATTTGCAGATTTATCTCAAGGGAAGGGGCCTGACGGACATATTTCGAGATATTTCTTCTTCTTGTTGTTCTTCTTCTGCACAGCTAAGCTGGAAGTGGCATTTGCAGCTCGCAATAGTGCAGAGTTATCTCAAAGAAAGGGGCCACGGTGTTTCTGTATCTCTATTATGTTGGTGCGGCTTCGGAACTTTTAAATATCTTGATATATCTCGAGAACTACGCATCTGATCAAAAAATATCATACAACATAAAAAGTAGGAAACTTAATTCTCTACAAAAAAGGTCTCTTAACATTTTGCCATAGCTCGCTTCGTTTCCGAGATATTTGCAGATTTATCTCAAGGGAAGGGTCCTGATGGACATATTTCGAGATATTTCTTCTTCTTGTTGTTCTTCCTCTGCACAGCCAAGCTGGAAGTGGCA
Organism: Osmia lignaria lignaria; assembly: GCF_051020975.1. NCBI lineage: Eukaryota > Metazoa > Arthropoda > Insecta > Hymenoptera > Megachilidae > Osmia > Osmia lignaria. The sequence continues at coordinate 8,340,095 of NW_027478169.1, read as the reverse complement.
TTTGCAGCTCGCAATAGTGCAGAGTTATCTCAAAGAAAGGGGCCACGGTGTTTCTGTATCTCTATTATGTTGGTGCGGCTTCGGAACTTTTAAATATCTCGATATATCTCGAAAACTACGCTTCTGATCAAAAAATATCATAGAACATAAATTGTAGGAAACATAATTCTCTACAAAAAACGTCTCTTAACATTTTGCCATAGCTCGCTTCGTTTCCGAGATATTTGCAGATTCAGCTCAAAGGAACTGGCCTGACGGACATATTTCGAGATATTTCTTCTTCTTGTTGTTCTTCCTCTGCACAGCCAAGCTGGAAGTGGCATTTGCAGCTCGCAATAGTGCAGAGTTATCTCAAAGAAAGGGGCCACGGTGTTTCTGTATCTCTATTATGTTGGTGCGGCTTCGGAACTTTTAAATATATTGATATATCTCGAGAACTACGCATCTGATCAAAAAATATCATAGAACATAAAAAGTAGGAAACTTAATTCTCTACAAAAAAGGTCTCTTAACATTTTGCCATAGCTCGCTTCGTTTCCGAGATATTTGCAGATATATCTCAAGGGAAGGGGCCTGCCAGACATATTTCGAGATATTTCTTCTTCTTGTTGTTCTTCTTCAGCACAGCTAAGCTGGAAGTGGCATTTACAGCTCGCAATAGTGCAGAGTTATCTCAAAGAAAGGGGCCACGGTGTTTCTGTATCTCTATTATGTTGGTGCTGCTTCGGAACTTTTAAATATCTTGATATATCTCGAGAACTACGCATCTGATCAAAAAATATCATAGAACATGAAAAGTAGGAAACTTAATTCTCTACAAAAAAGGTCTCTTAACATTTTGCCATAGCTCTCTTCGTTTCCGAGATATTTGCAGATTTATCTCAAGGGAAGGGGCCTGACGGACATATTTCGAGATATTTCTTCTTCTTGTTGTTCTTCTTCTGCACAGCTAAGCTGGAAGTGGCATTTGCAGCTCGCAATAGTGCAGAGTTATCTCAAAGAAAGGGGCCACGGTGTTTCTGTATCTCTATTATGTTGGTGCGGCTTCGGAACTTTTAAATATCTTGATATATCTCGAGAACTACGCATCTGATCAAAAAATATCATACAACATAAAAAGTAGGAAACTTAATTCTCTACAAAAAAGGTCTCTTAACATTTTGCCATAGCTCGCTTCGTTTCCGAGATATTTGCAGATTTATCTCAAGGGAAGGGTCCTGATGGACATATTTCGAGATATTTCTTCTTCTTGTTGTTCTTCCTCTGCACAGCCAAGCTGGAAGTGGCATTTGCAGCTCGCAATAGTGCAGAGTTATCTCAAAGAAAGGGGCCACGGTGTTTCTGTATCTCTATTATGTTGGTGCGGCTTCGGAACTTTTAAATATCTCGATATATCTCGAAAACTACGCTTCTGATCAAAAAATATCATAGAACATAAATTGTAGGAAACATAATTCTCTACAAAAAACGTCTCTTAACATTTTGCCATAGCTCGCTTCGTTTCCGAGATATTTGCAGATTCAGCTCAAAGGAACTGGCCTGACGGACATATTTCGAGATATTTCTTCTTCTTGTTGTTCTTCCTCTGCACAGCCAAGCTGGAAGTGGCATTTGCAGCTCGCAATAGTGCAGAGTTATCTCAAAGAAAGGGGCCACGGTGTTTCTGTATCTCTATTATGTTGCTGCGGCTTCGGAACTTTTAAATATATTGATATATCTCGAGAACTACGCATCTGATCAAAAAATATCATAGAACATAAAAAGTAGGAAACTTAATTCTCTACAAAAAAGGTCTCTTAACATTTTGCCATAGCTCGCTTCGTTTCCGAGATATTTGCAGATATATCTCAAGGGAAGGGGCCTGCCAGACATATTTCGAGATATTTCTTCTTCTTGTTGTTCTTCTTCTGCACAGCTAAACTGGAAGTGGCATTTCCAGCTCGCAATAGTGCAGAGTTATCTCAAAGAAAGGGGCCACGGTGTTTCTGTATCTCTATTATGTTGGTGCGGCTTCGGAACTTTTAAATATCTTGATATATCTCGAGAACTACGCATCTGATCAAAAAATATCATACAACATAAAAAGTAGGAAACTTAATTCTCTACAAAAAAGGTCTCTTAACATTTTGCCATAGCTCGCTTCGTTTCCGAGATATTTGCAGATTTATCTCAAGGGAAGGGTCCTGATGGACATATTTCGAGATATTTCTTCTTCTTGTTGTTCTTCCTCTGCACAGCCAAGCTGGAAGTGGCATTTGCAGCTCGCAATAGTGCAGAGTTATCTCAAAGAAAGGGGCCACGGTGTTTCTGTATCTCTATTATGTTGGTGCGGCTTCGGAACTTTTAAATATCTCGATATATCTCGAAAACTACGCTTCTGATCAAAAAATATCATAGAACATAAATTGTAGGAAACATAATTCTCTACAAAAAACGTCTCTTAACATTTTGCCATAGCTCGCTTCGTTTCCGAGATATTTGCAGATTCAGCTCAAAGGAACTGGCCTGACGGACATATTTCGAGATATTTCTTCTTCTTGTTGTTCTTCCTCTGCACAGCCAAGCTGGAAGTGGCATTTGCAGCTCGCAATAGTGCAGAGTTATCTCAAAGAAAGGGGCCACGGTGTTTCTGTATCTCTATTATGTTGGTGCGGCTTCGGAACTTTTAAATATATTGATATATCTCGAGAACTACGCATCTGATCAAAAAATATCATAGAACATAAAAAGTAGGAAACTTAATTCTCTACAAAAAAGGTCTCTTAACATTTTGCCATAGCTCGCTTCGTTTCCGAGATATTTGCAGATATATCTCAAGGGAAGGGGCCTGCCAGACATATTTCGAGATATTTCTTCTTCTTGTTGTTCTTCTTCAGCACAGCTAAGCTGGAAGTGGCATTTACAGCTCGCAATAGTGCAGAGTTATCTCAAAGAAAGGGGCCACGGTGTTTCTGTATCTCTATTATGTTGGTGCTGCTTCGGAACTTTTAAATATCTTGATATATCTCGAGAACTACGCATCTGATCAAAAAATATCATAGAACATGAAAAGTAGGAAACTTAATTCTCTACAAAAAAGGTCTCTTAACATTTTGCCATAGCTCTCTTCGTTTCCGAGATATTTGCAGATTTATCTCAAGGGAAGGGGCCTGACGGACATATTTCGAGATATTTCTTCTTCTTGTTGTTCTTCTTCTGCACAGCTAAGCTGGAAGTGGCATTTGCAGCTCGCAATAGTGCAGAGTTATCTCAAAGAAAGGGGCCACGGTGTTTCTGTATCTCTATTATGTTGGTGCGGCTTCGGAACTTTTAAATATCTTGATATATCTCGAGAACTACGCATCTGATCAAAAAATATCATACAACATAAAAAGTAGGAAACTTAATTCTCTACAAAAAAGGTCTCTTAACATTTTGCCATAGCTCGCTTCGTTTCCGAGATATTTGCAGATTTATCTCAAGGGAAGGGTCCTGATGGACATATTTCGAGATATTTCTTCTTCTTGTTGTTCTTCCTCTGCACAGCCAAGCTGGAAGTGGCATTTGCAGCTCGCAATAGTGCAGAGTTATCTCAAAGAAAGGGGCCACGGTGTTTCTGTATCTCTATTATGTTGGTGCGGCTTCGGAACTTTTAAATATCTCGATATATCTCGAAAACTACGCTTCTGATCAAAAAATATCATAGAACATAAATTGTAGGAAACATAATTCTCTACAAAAAACGTCTCTTAACATTTTGCCATAGCTCGCTTCGTTTCCGAGATATTTGCAGATTCAGCTCAAAGGAACTGGCCTGACGGACATATTTCGAGATATTTCTTCTTCTTGTTGTTCTTCCTCTGCACAGCCAAGCTGGAAGTGGCATTTGCAGCTCGCAATAGTGCAGAGTTATCTCAAAGAAAGGGGCCACGGTGTTTCTGTATCTCTATTATGTTGCTGCGGCTTCGGAACTTTTAAATATATTGATATATCTCGAGAACTACGCATCTGATCAAAAAATATCATAGAACATAAAAAGTAGGAAACTTAATTCTCTACAAAAAAGGTCTCTTAACATTTTGCCATAGCTCGCTTCGTTTCCGAGATATTTGCAGATATATCTCAAGGGAAGGGGCCTGCCAGACATATTTCGAGATATTTCTTCTTCTTGTTGTTCTTCTTCTGCACAGCTAAACTGGAAGTGGCATTTCCAGCTCGCAATAGTGCAGAGTTATCTCAAAGAAAGGGGCCACGGTGTTTCTGTATCTCTATTATGTTGGTGCGGCTTCGGAACTTTTAAATATCTTGATATATCTCGAGAACTACGCATCTGATCAAAAAATATCATAGAACATAAAAAGTAGGAAACTTAATTCTCTACAAAAAAGGTCTCTTAACATTTTGCCATATCTCGCTTCGTTTCCGAGATATTTGCAGATTTATCTCAAGGGAAGGGGCCTGACGGACATATTTCGAGATATTTCTTCTTCTTGTTGTTCTTCTTCTGCACAGCTAAACTGGAAGTGGCATTTCCAGCTCGCAATAGTGCAGAGTTATCTCAAAGAAAGAGGCCACGGTGTTTCTGTACCTCTATTATGTTGGTGCAACTTCGGAACTTTTAAATATCTTGATATATCTCGAGAACTACGCATCTGATCAAAAAATATCATACTACATAAAAAGTAGGAAACTTAATTCTCTACAAGAAAGGTCTCTAAACATTTTGCCATAGCTCGCTTCGTTTCCGAGATATTTGCAGATTTATCTCAAGGGAAGGGGCCTGACGGACATATTTCGAGATATTTCTTCTTCTTGTTGTTCTTCTTCTGCACAGCTAAGCTGGAAGTGGCATTTGCAGCTCGCAATAGTGCAGAGTTATCTCAAAGAAAGGGGCCACGGTGTTTCTGTATCTCTATTATGTTGGTGCGGCTTCGGAACTTTTAAATATCTCGATATATCTCGAAAACTACGCTTCTGATCAAAAAATATCATAGAACATAAAAAGTAGGAAACTTAATTCTCTACAAAAAAGGTCGCTTAACATTTTGCCATAGCTCGCTTCGTTTCCGAGATATTTGCAGATTTATCTCAAGGGAAGGGGCCTAACGGACATATTTCGAGATATTTCTTCTTCTTGTTGTTCTTCTTCTGCACAGCTAAACTGGAAGTGGCATTTCCAGCTCGCAATAGTGCAGAGTTATCTCAAAGAAAGAGGCCACGGTGTTTCTGTACCTCTATTATGTTGGTGCAACTTCGGAACTTTTAAATATCTTGATATATCTCGAGAACTACGCATCTGATCAAAAAATATCATAGAACATAAAAAGTAGGAAACTTAATTCTCTACAAAAAAGGTCTCTTAACATTTTGCCATAGCTCGCTTCGTTTCCGAGATATTTGCAGATTTATCTCAAGGGAAGGGGCCTGACGGACATATTTCGAGATATTTCTTCTTCTTGTTGTTCTTCTTCTGCACAGCTAAGCTGGAAGTGGCATTTGCGGCTCTCACTAGTGCAGAGTTATCTCAAAGAAAGGGGCCACGGTGTTTCTGTATCTCTATTATGTTGGTGCGGCTTCGGAACTTTTAAATATCTCGATATATCTCGAAAACTACGCTTCTGATCAAAAAATATCATAGAACATAAATTGTAGGAAACATAATTCTCTACAAAAAAGGTCTCTCAACATTTTGCCATAGCTCGCTTCGTTTCCGAGATATTTGCAGATATATCTCAAGGGAAGGGGCCTGACGGACATATTTCGAGATATTTCTTCTTCTTGTTGTTCTTCTTCTGCACAGCTAAGCTGGAAGTGGCATTTACAGCTCGCAATAGTGCAGAGTTATCTCAAAGAAAGGGGCCACGGTGTTTCTGTATCTCTATTATGTTGGTGCGGCTTCGGAACTTTTAAATATCTTGATATATCTCGAGAACTACGCATCTGATCAAAAAATATCATAGAACATAAAAAGTAGGAAACTTAATTCTCTACAAAAAAGGTCTCTTAACATTTTGCGATAGCTCGCTTCGTTTCCGAGATATTTGCAGATTTATCTCAAGGGAAGGGGCCTGACGGACATATTTCGAGATATTTCTTCTTCTTGTTGTTCTTCTTCTGCACAGCTGAGCTGGAAGTGGCATTTGCAGGTCGCAATAGTGCAGAGTTATCTCAAAGAAAGGGGCCACGGTGTTTCTGTATCTCTATTATGTTGGTGCGGCTTCGGAACTTTTAAATATCTCGATATATCTCGAAAACTACGCTTCTGATCAAAAAATATCATAGAACATAAAAAGTAGGAAACTTAATTCTCTACAAAAAAGGTCTCTTAACATTTTGCCATAGCTCGCTTCGTTTCCGAGATATTTGCAGATTTATCTCAAGGGAAGGGGCCTAACGGACATATTTCGAGATATTTCTTCTTCTTGTTGTTCTTCTTCTGCACAGCTAAACTGGAAGTGGCATTTCCAGCTCGCAATAGTGCAGAGTTATCTCAAAGAAAGGGGCCACGGTGTTTCTGTATCTCTATTATGTTGGTGCGGCTTCGGAACTTTTAAATATCTTGATATATCTCGAGAACTACGCATCTGATCAAAAAATATCATAGAACATAAAAAATAGGAAACTTAATTCTCTACAAAAAAGGTCTCTTAACATTTTGCCATAGCTCGCTTCGTTTCCGAGATATTTGCAGATTTATCTCAAGGGAAGGGGCCTGACGGACATATTTCGAGATATTTCTTCTTCTTGTTGTTCTTCTTCTGCACAGCTGAGCTGGAAGTGGCATTTGCAGGTCGCAATAGTGCAGAGTTATCTCAAAGAAAGGGGCCACGGTGTTTCTGTATCTCTATTATGTTGGTGCGGCTTCGGAACTTTTAAATATCTCGATATATCTCGAAAACTACGCTTCTGATCAAAAAATATCATAGAACATAAAAAGTAGGAAACTTAATTCTCTACAAAAAAGGTCTCTTAACATTTTGCCATAGCTCGCTTCGTTTCCGAGATATTTGCAGATTTATCTCAAGGGAAGGGGCCTAACGGACATATTTCGAGATATTTCTTCTTCTTGTTGTTCTTCTTCTGCACAGCTAAACTGGAAGTGGCATTTCCAGCTCGCAATAGTGCAGAGTTATCTCAAAGAAAGGGGCCACGGTGTTTCTGTATCTCTATTATGTTGGTGCGGCTTCGGAACTTTTAAATATCTTGATATATCTCGAGAACTACGCATCTGATCAAAAAATATCATAGAACATAAAAAATAGGAAACTTAATTCTCTACAAAAAAGGTCTCTTAACATTTTGCCATAGCTCGCTTCGTTTCCGAGATATTTGCAGATTTATCTCAAGGGAAGGGGCCTGACGGACATATTTCGAGATATTTCTTCTTCTTGTTGTTCTTCTTCTGCACAGCTGAGCTGGAAGTGGCATTTGCAGGTCGCAATAGTGCAGAGTTATCTCAAAGAAAGGGGCCACGGTGTTTCTGTATCTCTATTATGTTGGTGCGGCTTCGGAACTTTTAAATATCTCGATATATCTCGAAAACTACGCTTCTGATCAAAAAATATCATAGAACGTAAATTGTAGGAAACATTATTCTCTACAAAAAAGGTCTCTGAACATTTTGCCATAGCTCGCTTCGTTTCCGGGATATTTGCAGATTCATCTCAAGGGAAGGGGTCTGACGGACATATTTCGAGATATTTCTTCTTCTTGTTGTTCTTCTTCTGCACAGCTAAGCTCGAAGCGGCATTTGCAGCTCGCAATAGTGCAGAGTTATCTCAAAGAAAGAGGCCACGGTGTTTCTGTACCTCTATTATGTTGGTGCAGCTTCGGAACTTTTAAATATCCTGATATATCTCGAGAACTACGCATCTGATCAAAAAATATCGTCGAACATAAAAAGTAGGAAACTTAATTCTCTACAAAAAAGGTCTCTTAACATTTTGCCATAGCTCGCTTCGTTTCCGAGATATTTGCATATTTATCTCAAGGGATGGGGCCCGACGGACATATTTCGAGATATTTCTTCTTCTTGTTGTTCTTCTTCTGCACAGCTAAGCTGGAAGTGGCATTTGCAGCTCGCAATAGTGCAGAGTTATCTCAACGAAAGGGGCCACGGTGTTTCTGTATCTCTATTATGTTGGTGCGGCTTCGGAACTTTTAAATATCTCGATATATCTCGAGAACTACGCATCTGATCAAAAAATATCATAGAACATAAAAAGTAGGAAACTTAATTCTCTACAAAAAAGGTCTCTTAACATTTTGCCATAGCTCGCTTCGTTTCCGAGATATTTGCATATTTATCTCAAGGGAAGGGGCCTGACGGACATATTTCGAGATATTTCTTCTTCTTGTTGTTCTTCTTCTGCACAGCTAAGCTGGAAGTGGCATTTGCGGCTCTCACTAGTGCAGAGTTATCTCAAAGAAAGGGGCCACGGTGTTTCTGTATCTCTATTATGTTGGTGCGGCTTCGGAACTTTTAAATATCTTGATATATCTCGAGAACTACGCATCTGATCAAAAAATATCGTAGAAGATAAAAAGTAGGAAACTTAATTCTCTACAAAAAAGGTCTCTTAACCTTTCGCCATAGCTCGCTTCGTTTCCGAGATATTTGCAGATTCAGCTCAAAGGAACGGGCCTGACGGACATATTTCGAGATATTTCTTCTTCTTGTTGTTCTTCCTCTGCACAGCTAAGCTGGAAGTGGCATTTGCAGCTTGCAATAGTGCAGAGTTATCTCAAAGAAAGGGGCCACGGTGTTTCTGTATCTCTATTATGTTGGTGCGGCTTCGGAACTTTTAAATATCTTGATATATCTCGAGAACTACGCATCTGATCAAAAAATATCATAGAACATAAAAAGTAGGAAACTTAATTCTCTACAAAAAAGGTCTCTTAACATTTTGCCATAGCTCGCTTCGTTTCCGAGATATTTGCAGATATATCTCAAGGGAAGGGGCCTGCCGGACATATTTCGAGATATTTCTTCTTCTTGTTGTTCTTCTTCAGCACAGCTAAGCTGGAAGTGGCATTTACAGCTCGCAATAGTGCAGAGTTATCTCAAAGAAAGGGGCCACGGTGTTTCTGTATCTCTATTATGTTGGTGCTGCTTCGGAACTTTTAAATATCTTGATATATCTCGAGAACTACGCATCTGATCAAAAAATATCATAGAACATGAAAAGTAGGAAACTTAATTCTCTACAAAAAAGGTCTCTTAACATTTTGCCATAGCTCTCTTCGTTTCCGAGATATTTGCAGATTTATCTCAAGGGAAGGGGCCTGACGGACATATTTCGAGATATTTCTTCTTCTTGTTGTTCTTCTTCTGCACAGCTAAGCTGGAAGTGGCATTTGCAGCTCGCAATAGTGCAGAGTTATCTCAAAGAAAGGGGCCACGGTGTTTCTGTATCTCTATTATGTTGGTGCGGCTTCGGAACTTTTAAATATCTTGATATATCTCGAGAACTACGCATCTGATCAAAAAATATCATACAACATAAAAAGTAGGAAACTTAATTCTCTACAAAAAAGGTCTCTTAACATTTTGCCATAGCTCGCTTCGTTTCCGAGATATTTGCAGATTTATCTCAAGGGAAGGGTCCTGATGGACATATTTCGAGATATTTCTTCTTCTTGTTGTTCTTCCTCTGCACAGCCAAGCTGGAAGTGGCATTTGCAGCTCGCAATAGTGCAGAGTTATCTCAAAGAAAGGGGCCACGGTGTTTCTGTATCTCTATTATGTTGGTGCGGCTTCGGAACTTTTAAATATCTCGATATATCTCGAAAACTACGCTTCTGATCAAAAAATATCATAGAACATAAATTGTAGGAAACATAATTCTCTACAAAAAACGTCTCTTAACATTTTGCCATAGCTCGCTTCGTTTCCGAGATATTTGCAGATTCAGCTCAAAGGAACTGGCCTGACGGACATATTTCGAGATATTTCTTCTTCTTGTTGTTCTTCCTCTGCACAGCCAAGCTGGAAGTGGCATTTGCAGCTCGCAATAGTGCAGAGTTATCTCAAAGAAAGGGGCCACGGTGTTTCTGTATCTCTATTATGTTGGTGCGGCTTCGGAACTTTTAAATATATTGATATATCTCGAGAACTACGCATCTGATCAAAAAATATCATAGAACATAAAAAGTAGGAAACTTAATTCTCTACAAAAAAGGTCTCTTAACATTTTGCCATAGCTCGCTTCGTTTCCGAGATATTTGCAGATATATCTCAAGGGAAGGGGCCTGCCAGACATATTTCGAGATATTTCTTCTTCTTGTTGTTCTTCTTCAGCACAGCTAAGCTGGAAGTGGCATTTACAGCTCGCAATAGTGCAGAGTTATCTCAAAGAAAGGGGCCACGGTGTTTCTGTATCTCTATTATGTTGGTGCTGCTTCGGAACTTTTAAATATCTTGATATATCTCGAGAACTACGCATCTGATCAAAAAATATCATAGAACATGAAAAGTAGGAAACTTAATTCTCTACAAAAAAGGTCTCTTAACATTTTGCCATAGCTCTCTTCGTTTCCGAGATATTTGCAGATTTATCTCAAGGGAAGGGGCCTGACGGACATATTTCGAGATATTTCTTCTTCTTGTTGTTCTTCTTCTGCACAGCTAAGCTGGAAGTGGCATTTGCAGCTCGCAATAGTGCAGAGTTATCTCAAAGAAAGGGGCCACGGTGTTTCTGTATCTCTATTATGTTGGTGCGGCTTCGGAACTTTTAAATATCTTGATATATCTCGAGAACTACGCATCTGATCAAAAAATATCATACAACATAAAAAGTAGGAAACTTAATTCTCTACAAAAAAGGTCTCTTAACATTTTGCCATAGCTCGCTTCGTTTCCGAGATATTTGCAGATTTATCTCAAGGGAAGGGTCCTGATGGACATATTTCGAGATATTTCTTCTTCTTGTTGTTCTTCCTCTGCACAGCCAAGCTGGAAGTGGCATTTGCAGCTCGCAATAGTGCAGAGTTATCTCAAAGAAAGGGGCCACGGTGTTTCTGTATCTCTATTATGTTGGTGCGGCTTCGGAACTTTTAAATATCTCGATATATCTCGAAAACTACGCTTCTGATCAAAAAATATCATAGAACATAAATTGTAGGAAACATAATTCTCTACAAAAAACGTCTCTTAACATTTTGCCATAGCTCGCTTCGTTTCCGAGATATTTGCAGATTCAGCTCAAAGGAACTGGCCTGACGGACATATTTCGAGATATTTCTTCTTCTTGTTGTTCTTCCTCTGCACAGCCAAGCTGGAAGTGGCATTTGCAGCTCGCAATAGTGCAGAGTTATCTCAAAGAAAGGGGCCACGGTGTTTCTGTATCTCTATTATGTTGCTGCGGCTTCGGAACTTTTAAATATATTGATATATCTCGAGAACTACGCATCTGATCAAAAAATATCATAGAACATAAAAAGTAGGAAACTTAATTCTCTACAAAAAAGGTCTCTTAATATTTTGCCATAGCTCGCTTCGTTTCCGAGATATTTGCAGATATATCTCAAGGGAAGGGGCCTGCCAGACATATTTCGAGATATTTCTTCTTCTTGTTGTTCTTCTTCAGCACAGCTAAGCTGGAAGTGGCATTTACAGCTCGCAATAGTGCAGAGTTATCTCAAAGAAAGGGGCCACGGTGTTTCTGTATCTCTATTATGTTGGTGCTGCTTCGGAACTTTTAAATATCTTGATATATCTCGAGAACTACGCATCTGATCAAAAAATATCATAGAACATGAAAAGTAGGAAACTTAATTCTCTACAAAAAAGGTCTCTTAACATTTTGCCATAGCTCTCTTCGTTTCCGAGATATTTGCAGATTTATCTCAAGGGAAGGGGCCTGACGGACATATTTCGAGATATTTCTTCTTCTTGTTGTTCTTCTTCTGCACAGCTAAGCTGGAAGTGGCATTTGCAGCTCGCAATAGTGCAGAGTTATCTCAAAGAAAGGGGCCACGGTGTTTCTGTATCTCTATTATGTTGGTGCGGCTTCGGAACTTTTAAATATCTTGATATATCTCGAGAACTACGCATCTGATCAAAAAATATCATAGAACATAAAAAGTAGGAAACCTAATTCTCTACAAAAAAGGTCTCTTAACATTTTGCCATAGCTCGCTTCGTTTCCGAGATATTTGCAGATTTATCTCAAGGGAAGGGTCCTGATGGACATATTTCGAGATATTTCTTCTTCTTGTTGTTCTTCTTCTGCACAGCTAAACTGGAAGTGGCATTTCCAGCTCGCAATCGTGCAGAGTTATCTCAAAGAAAGGGGCCACGGTGTTTCTGTATCTCTATTATGTTGGTGCGGCTTCGGAACTTTTAAATATCTTGATATATCTCGAGAACTACGCATCTGATCAAAAAATATCATAGAACATAAAAAGTAGGAAACTTAATTCTCTACAAAAAAGGTCTCTTAACATTTCGCCATAGCTCGCTTCGTTTCCGAGATATTTGCAGATTTATCTCAAGGGAAGGGGCCTGTCGGACATATTTCGAGATATTTCTTCTTCTTGTTGTTCTTCTTCTGCACAGATAAGCTGGAAGTTGCATTTGCGGCTCGCACTAGTGCAGAGTTATCTCAAAGAAAGGGGCCACGGTGTTTCTGTATCTCTATTATGTTGGTGCGGCTTCGGAACTTTTAAATATCTTGATATATCTCGAGAACTACGCATCTGATCAAAAAATATCATAGAACATAAAAAGTAGGAAATTTAATTCTCTACAAAAAAGGTCTCTTAACATTTTGCCATAGCTCGCTTCGTTTCCGAGATATTTGCAGATATATCTCAAGGGAAGGGGCCTGCCGGACATATTTCGAGATATTTCTTCTTCTTGTTGTTCTTCTTCAGCACAGCTAAGCTGGAAGTGGCATTTACAGCTCGCAATAGTGCAGAGTTATCTCAAAGAAAGGGGCCACGGTGTTTCTGTATCTCTATTATGTTGGTGCGGCTTCGGAACTTTTAAATATCTTGATATATCTCGAGAACTACGCCTCTGATCGAAAAATATCATAGAACATAAAAAATAGGAAACTTAATTCTCTACAAAAAAGGTCTCTTAACATTTTGCCATAGCTCGCTTCGTTTCCGAGATATTTGCAGATTTATCTCAAGGGAAGGGGCCTGACGGACATATTTCGAGATATTTCTTCTTCTTGTTGTTCTTCTTCTGCACAGCTAAGCTGGAAGTGGCATTTGCAGCGCGCAATAGTGCAGAGTTATCTCAAAGAAAGGGGCCACGGTGTTTCTGTATCTCTATTATGTTGGTGCGGCTTCGGAACTTTTAAATATCTTGATATATCTCGAGAACTACGCATCTGATCAAAAAATATCATAGAACATAAAAAGTAGGAAATTTAATTCTCTACAAAAAAGGTCTCTTAACATTTTGCCATAGCTCGCTTCGTTTCCGAGATATTTGCAGATATATCTCAAGGGAAGGGGCCTGCCGGACATATTTCGAGATATTTCTTCTTCTTGTTGTTCTTCTTCAGCACAGCTAAGCTGGAAGTGGCATTTACAGCTCGCAATAGTGCAGAGTTATCTCAAAGAAAGGGGCCACGGTGTTTCTGTATCTCTATTATGTTGGTGCGGCTTCGGAACTTTTAAATATCTTGATATATCTCGAGAACTACGCCTCTGATCGAAAAATATCATAGAACATAAAAAATAGGAAACTTAATTCTCTACAAAAAAGGTCTCTTAACATTTTGCCATAGCTCGCTTCGTTTCCGAGATATTTGCAGATTTATCTCAAGGGAAGGGGCCTGACGGACATATTTCGAGATATTTCTTCTTCTTGTTGTTCTTCTTCTGCACAGCTAAGCTGGAAGTGGCATTTGCAGCGCGCAATAGTGCAGAGTTATCTCAAAGAAAGGGGCCACGGTGTTTCTGTATCTCTATTATGTTGGTGCGGCTTCGGAACTTTTAAATATCTTGATATATCTCGAGAACTACGCATCTGATCAAAAAATATCGTAGAAGATAAAAAGTAGGAAACGTAATTCTCTACAAAAAAGGTCTCTTAACCTTTCGCCATAGCTCGCTTCGTTTCCGAGATATTTGCAGATTCAGCTCAAAGGAACGGGCCTGACGGACATATTTCGAGATATTTCTTCTTCTTGTTGTTCTTCCTCTGCACAGCTAAGCTGGAAGTGGCATTTGCAGCTCGCAATAGTGCAGAGTTATCTCAAAGAAAGGGGCCACGGTGTTTCTGTATCTCTATTATGTTGGTGCGGCTTCGGAACTTTTAAATATCTTGATATATCTCGAGAACTACGCATCTGATCAAAAAATATCATAGAACATAAAAAGTAGGAAACTTAATTCTCTACAAAAAAGGTCTCTTAACATTTTGCCATAGCTCGCTTCGTTTCCGAGATATTTGCAGATATATCTCAAGGGAAGGGGCCTGCCGGACATATTTCGAGATATTTCTTCTTCTTGTTGTTCTTCTTCAGCACAGCTAAGCTGGAAGTGGCATTTACAGCTCGCAATAGTGCAGAGTTATCTCAAAGAAAGGGGCCACGGTGTTTCTGTATCTCTATTATGTTGGTGCTGCTTCGGAACTTTTAAATATCTTGATATATCTCGAGAACTACGCATCTGATCAAAAAATATCATAGAACATGAAAAGTAGGAAACTTAATTCTCTACAAAAAAGGTCTCTTAACATTTTGCCATAGCTCGCTTCGTTTCCGAGATATTTGCAGATTTATCTCAAGGGAAGGGTCCTGATGGACATATTTCGAGATATTTCTTCTTCTTGTTGTTCTTCTTCTGCACAGCTAAACTGGAAGTGGAATTTCCAGCTCGCAATCGTGCAGAGTTATCTCAAAGAAAGGGGCCACGGTGTTTCTGTATCTCTATTATGTTGGTGCGGCTTCGGAACTTTTAAATATCTTGATATATCTCGAGAACTACGCCTCTGATCGAAAAATATCATAGAACATAAAAAGTAGGAAACTTAATTCTCTACAAAAAAGGTCTCTTAACATTTTGCCATAGCTCGCTTCGTTTCCGAGATATTTGCAGATTTATCTCAAGGGAAGGGGCCTGACGGACATATTTCGAGATATTTCTTCTTCTTGTTGTTCTTCTTCTGCACAGCTAAGCTGGAAGTGGCATTTGCGGCTCGCACTAGTGCAGAGTTATCTCAAAGAAAGGAGCCACGGTGTTTCTGTATCTCTATTATGTTGTTGCGGCTTCGGAACTTTTAAATATCTCGATATATCTCGAAAACTACGCTTCTGATCAAAAAATATCATAGAACATAAATTGTAGGAAACATAATTCACTACAAAAAACGTCTCTTAACATTTTGCCATAGCTCGCTTCGTTTCCGAGATATTTGCAGATTCAGCTCAAAGGAACGGGCCTGACGGACATATTTCGAGATACTTCTTCTTCTTGTTGTTCTTCCTCTGCACAGCTAAGCTGGAAGTGGCATTTGCAGCTCGCAATAGTGCAGAGTTATCTCAAAGAAAGGGGCCACGGTGTTTCTGTATCTCTATGATGTTGGTGCGGCTTCGGAACTTTTAAATATCTTGATATATCTCGAGAACTACGCATCTGATCAAAAAATATCATAGAACATAAAAAGTAGGAAACTTAATTCTCAACAAAAAAGGTCTCTTAACATTTTGCCATAGCTCGCTTCGTTCCCGAGATATTTGCAGATTTATCTCAAGGGAAGGGGCCTGACGGACATATTTCGAGATATTTCTTCTTCTTGTTGTTCTTCTTCTGCACAGCTAAGCTGGAAGTGGCATTTGCGGCTCGCACTAGTGCAGAGTTATCTCAAAGAAAGGGGCCACGGTGTTTCTGTATCTCTATTATGTTGGTGCGGCTTCGGAACTTTTAAATATCTCGATATATCTCGAAAACTACGCTTCTGACCAAAAAATATCATAGAACCTAAATTGTAGGAAACATAATTCTCTACAAAAAAGGTCTCTTAACATTTTGCCATAGCTCGCTTCGTTTCCGAGATATTTGCAGATATATCTCAAGGGAAGGGGCCTGACGGACATATTTCGAGATATTTCTTCTTCTTGTTGTTCTTCTTCTGCACAGCTGAGCTGGAGGTGGCATTTGCAGGTCGCAATAGTGCAGAGTTATCTCAAAGAAAGGGGCCACGGTGTTTCTGTATCTCTATTATGTTGGTGCGGCTTCGGAACTTTTAAATATCTCGATATATCTCGAAAACTACGCTTCTGATCAAAAAATATCATAGAACGTAAATTGTAGGAAACATTATTCTCTACAAAAAAGGTCTCTTAACATTTTGCCATAGCTCGCTTCGTTTCCGAGATATTTGCAGATTTATCTCAAGGGAAGGGTCCTGATGGACATATTTCGAGATATTTCTTCTTCTTGTTGTTCTTCTTCTGCACAGCTAAACTGGAAGTGGCATTTCCAGCTCGCAATCGTGATGAGTTATCTCAAAGAAAGGGGCCACGGTGTTTCTGTATCTCTATTATGTTGGTGCGGCTTCGGAACTTTTAAATATCTTGATATATCTCGAGAACTACGCATCTGATCAAAAAATATCATAGAACATAAAAAGTAGGAATCTTAATTCTCTACAAAAAAGGTCTCTTAACATTTTGCCATAGCTCGCTTCGTTTCCGAGATATTTGCAGATTTATCTCAAGGGAAGGGGCCTGACGGACATATTTCGAGATATTTCTTCTTCTTGTTGTTCTTCTTCTGCACAGCTGAGCTGGAAGTGGCATTTGCAGGCCGCAATAGTGCAGAGTTATCTCAAAGAAAGGGGCCACGGTGTTTCTGTATCTCTATTATGTTGGTGCGGCTTCGGAACTTTTAAATATCTTGATATATCTCGAGAACTACGCATCTGATCAAAAAATATCATAGAAGATAAAAAGTAGGAAACTTAATTCTCTACAAAAGAGGTCTCTTAACATTTCGCCATAGCTCGCTTCGTTTCCAAGATATTTGCAGATTTATCTCAAGGGAAGGGGCCTGTCGGACATATTTCGAGATATTTCTTCTTCTTGTTGTTCTTCTTCTGCACAGCTAAGATGGAAGTGGCATTTGCGGCTCGCACTAGTGCAGAGTTATCTCAAAGAAAGGGGCCACGGTGTTTCTGTATCTCTATTATGTTGGTGCGGCTTCGGAACTTTTAAATATCTCGATATATCTCGAAAACTACGCTTCTGATCAAAAAATATCATAGAACATAAATTGTAGGAAACATAATTCTCTACAAAAAACGTCTCTTAACATTTTGCCATAGCTCGCTTCGTTTCCGAGATATTTGCAGATTCAGCTCAAAGGAACGGGCCTGACGGACATATTTCGAGATACTTCTTCTTCTTGTTGTTCTTCCTCTGCACAGCTAAGCTGGAAGTGGCATTTGCAGCTCGCAATAGTGCAGAGTTATCTCAAAGAAAGGGGCCACGGTGTTTCTGTATCTCTATTATGTTGGTGCGGCTTCGGAACTTTTAAATATCTTGATATATCTCGAGAACTACGCATCTGATCAAAAAATATCATACTACATAAAAAGTAGGAAACTTAATTCTCTACAAGAAAGGTCTCTAAACATTTTGCCATAGCTCGCTTCGTTTCCGAGATATTTGCAGATTTATCTCAAGGGAAGGGGCCTGACGGACATATTTCGAGATATTTCTTCTTCTTGTTGTTCTTCTTCTGCACAGCTAAGCTGGAAGTGGCATTTGCGGCTCGCACTAGTGCAGAGTTATCTCAAAGAAAGGGGCCACCGTGTTTCTGTATCTCTATTATGTTGGTGCGGCTTCGGAACTTTTAAATATCTCGATATATCTCGAAAACTACGCTTCTGGTCAAAAAATATCATAGAACCTATATTGTAGGAAACATAATTCTCTACAAAAAAGGTCTCTTAACATTTTGCCATAGCTCGCTTCGTTTCCGAGATATTTGCAGGTATATCTCAAGGGAAGGGGCCTGACGGACATATTTCGAGATATTTCTTCTTCTTGTTGTTCTTCTTCTGCACAGCTAAGCTGGAAGTGGCATTTGCAGCTCGCAATAGTGCAGAGTTATCTCAAAGAAAGGGGCCACGGTGTTTCTGTATCTCTATTATGTTGGTGCGGCTTCGGAACTATTAATTATCTTGATATATCTCGAGAACTACGCATCTGATCACAAAATATCATACAACATAAAAAGTAGGAAACTTAATTCTCTACAAAACCGGTCTCTTAACATTTTGCCATAGCTCGCATTGTTTCCGAGATATTTGCAGATTTATCTCAAGGGAAGGGGCCTGACGGACATATTTCGTGATATTTCTTCTTCTTGTTGTTCTTCTTCTGCACAGCTGAGCTGGAAGTGGCATTTGCAGGTCGCAATAGTGCAGAGTTATCTCAAAGAAAGGGGCCACGGTGTTTCTGTATCTCTATTATGTTGGTGCGGCTTCGGAACTTTTAAATATCTCGATATATCTCGAAAACTACGCTTCTGATCAAAAAATATCATAGAACGTAAATTGTAGCAAACATTATTCTCTACAAAACAGGTCTCTTAACATTTTGCCATAGCTCGCTTCGTTTCCGAGATATTTGCAGATTTATCTCAAGGGAAGGGTCCTGATGGACATATTTCGAGATACTTCTTCTTCTTGTTGTTCTTCCTCTGCACAGCTAAGCTGGAAGTGGCATTTGCAGCTCGCAATAGTGCAGAGTTATCTCAAAGAAAGGGGCCACGGTGTTTCTGTATCTCTATTATGTTGGTGCGGCTTCGGAACTTTTAAATATCTTGATATATCTCGAGAACTACGCATCTGATCAAAAAATATCATAGAACATAAAAAGTAGGAATCTTAATTCTCTACAAAAAAGGTCTCTTAACATTTTGCCATAGCTCGCTTCGTTTCCGAGATATTTGCAGATTTATCTGAAGGGAAGGGGCCTGACGGACATATTTCGAGATATTTCTTCTTCTTGTTGTTCTTCTTCTGCACAGCTAAGCTGGAAGTGGCATTTGCAGCTCGCAATAGTGCAGAGTTATCTCAAAGAAAGGGGCCACGGTGTTTCTGTATCTCTATTATGTTGGTGCGGCTTCGGAACTTTTAAATATTTCGATATATCTCGAAAACTACGCTTCTGATCAAAAAATATCATAGAACGTAAATTGTAGGAAACATTATTCTCTACAAAAAAGGTCTCTTAACATTTTGCCATAGCTCGCTTCGTTTCCGAGATATTTGCAGATTCAGCTCAAAGGAACGGGTCTGACGGACATATTTCGAGATATTTCTTCTTCTTGTTGTTCTTCTTCTGCACAGCTAAGCTGGAAGTGGCATTTGCAGCGCGCAATAGTGCAGAGTTATCTCAAAGAAAGGGGCCACGGTGTTTCTGTATCTCTATTATGTTGGTGCGGCTTCGGAACTTTTAAATATCTTGATATATCTCGAGAACTACGCATCTGATCAAAAAATATCATAGAAGATAAAAAGTAGGAAACTTAATTCTCTACAAAAGAGGTCTCTTAACATTTCGCCATAGCTCGCTTCGTTTCCAAGATATTTGCAGATTTATCTCAAGGGAAGGGGCCTGTCGGACATATTTCGAGATATTTCTTCTTCTTGTTGTTCTTCTTCTGCACAGCTAAGCTGGAAGTGGCATTTGCGGCTCGGACTAGTGCAGAGTTATCTCAAAGAAAGGGGCCACGGTGTTTCTGTATCTCTATTATGTTGGTGCGGCTTCGGAACTTTTAAATATCTCGATATATCTCGAAAACTACGCTTCTGATCAAAAAATATCATAGAACATAAATTGTAGGAAACATAATTCTCTACAAAAAACGTCTCTTAACATTTTGCCATAGCTCGCTTCGTTTCCGAGATATTTGCAGATTCAGCTCAAAGGAACGGGCCTGACGGACATATTTCGAGATACTTCTTCTTCTTGTTGTTCTTCCTCTGCACAGCTAAGCTGGAAGTGGCATTTGCAGCTCGCAATAGTGCAGAGTTATCTCAAAGAAAGGGGCCACGGTGTTTCTGTATCTCTATTATGTTGGTGCGGCTTAGGAACTATTAAATATCTTGATATATCTCGAGAACTACGCATCTGATCAAAAAATAACGTAGAAGATAAAAAGTAGGAAACTTAATTCTCTACAAAAAAGGTCTCTTAACATTTCGCCATAGCTCGCTTCGTTTCCGAGATATTTGCAGATTTATCTCAAGGGAAGGGTCCTGATGGACATATTTCGAGATACTTCTTCTTCTTGTTGTTCTTCCTCTGCACAGCTAAGCTGGAAGTGGCATTTGCAGCTCGCAATAGTGCAGAGTTATCTCAAAGAAAGGGGCCACGGTGTTTCTGTATCTCTATTATGTTGGTGCGGCTTCGGAACTTTTAAATATCTTGATATATCTCGAGAACTACGCATCTGATCAAAAAATATCATAGAACATAAAAAGTAGGAATCTTAATTCTCTACAAAAAAGGTCTCTTAACATTTTGCCATAGCTCGCTTCGTTTCCGAGATATTTGCAGATTTATCTGAAGGGAAGGGGCCTGACGGACATATTTCGAGATATTTCTTCTTCTTGTTGTTCTTCTTCTGCACAGCTAAGCTGGAAGTGGCATTTGCAGCTCGCAATAGTGCAGAGTTATCTCAAAGAAAGGGGCCACGGTGTTTCTGTATCTCTATTATGTTGGTGCGGCTTCGGAACTTTTAAATATTTCGATATATCTCGAAAACTACGCTTCTGATCAAAAAATATCATAGAACGTAAATTGTAGGAAACATTATTCTCTACAAAAAAGGTCTCTTAACATTTTGCCATAGCTCGCTTCGTTTCCGAGATATTTGCAGATTCAGCTCAAAGGAACGGGTCTGACGGACATATTTCGAGATATTTCTTCTTCTTGTTGTTCTTCTTCTGCACAGCTAAGCTGGAAGTGGCATTTGCAGCGCGCAATAGTGCAGAGTTATCTCAAAGAAAGGGGCCACGGTGTTTCTGTATCTCTATTATGTTGGTGCGGCTTCGGAACTTTTAAATATCTTGATATATCTCGAGAACTACGCATCTGATCAAAAAATATCATAGAAGATAAAAAGTAGGAAACTTAATTCTCTACAAAAGAGGTCTCTTAACATTTCGCCATAGCTCGCTTCGTTTCCAAGATATTGGCAGATTTATCTCAAGGGAAGGGGCCTGTCGGACATATTTCGAGATATTTCTTCTTCTTGTTGTTCTTCTTCTGCACAGCTAAGCTGGAAGTGGCATTTGCGGCTCGGACTAGTGCAGAGTTATCTCAAAGAAAGGGGCCACGGTGTTTCTGTATCTCTATTATGTTGGTGCGGCTTCGGAACTTTTAAATATCTCGATATATCTCGAAAACTACGCTTCTGATCAAAAAATATCATAGAACATAAATTGTAGGAAACATAATTCTCTACAAAAAACGTCTCTTAACATTTTGCCATAGCTCGCTTCGTTTCCGAGATATTTGCAGATTCAGCTCAAAGGAACGGGCCTGACGGACATATTTCGAGATACTTCTTCTTCTTGTTGTTCTTCCTCTGCACAGCTAAGCTGGAAGTGGCATTTGCAGCTCGCAATAGTGCAGAGTTATCTCAAAGAAAGGGGCCACGGTGTTTCTGTATCTCTATTATGTTGGTGCGGCTTAGGAACTATTAAATATCTTGATATATCTCGAGAACTACGCATCTGATCAAAAAATAACGTAGAAGATAAAAAGTAGGAAACTTAATTCTCTACAAAAAAGGTCTCTTAACATTTCGCCATAGCTCGCTTCGTTTCCGAGATATTTGCAGATTTATCTCAAGGGAAGGGGCCTGACGGACATATTTCGAGATATTTCTTCTTCTTGTTGTTCTTCTTCTGCACAGCTAAGCTGGAAGTGGCATTTGCGGCTCGCACTAGTGCAGAGTTATCTCAAAGAAAGGGGCCACGGTGTTTCTGTATCTCTATTATGTTGGTGCGGCTTCGGAACTTTTGAATATCTCGATATATCTCGAAAACTACGCTTCTGATCAAAAAATATGATAGAACATAAATTGTAGGAAACATAATTCTCTACAAAAAACGTCTCTTAACATTTTGCCATAGCTCGCTTCGTTTCCGAGATATTTGCAGATTCAGCTCAAAGGAACGGGCCTGACGGACATATTTCGAGATACTTCTTCTTCTTGTTGTTCTTCCTCTGCACAGCTAAGCTGGAAGTGGCATTTGCAGCTCGCAATAGTGCAGAGTTATCTCAAAGAAAGGGGCCACGGTGTTTCTGTATCTCTATTATGTTGGTGCGGCTTCGGAACTTTTAAATATCTCGATATATCTCGAAAACTACGCTTCTGGTCAAAAAATATCATAGAACCTATATTGTAGGAAACATAATTCTCTACAAAAAAGGTCTCTTAACATTTTGCCATAGCTCGCTTCGTTTCCGAGATATTTGCAGGTATATCTCAAGGGAAGGGGCCTGACGCACATATTTCGAGATATTTCTTCTTCTTGTTGTTCTTCTTCTGCACAGCTAAGCTGGAAGTGGCATTTGCAGCTCGCAATAGTGCAGAGTTATCTCAAAGAAAGGGGCCACGGTGTTTCTGTATCTCTATTATGTTGGTGCGGCTTCGGAACTTTTAAATATCTCGATATATCTCGAAAACTACGCTTCTGGTCAAAAAATATCATAGAACCTATATTGTAGGAAACATAATTCTCTACAAAAAAGGTCTCTTAACATTTTGCCATAGCTCGCTTCGTTTCCGAGATATTTGCAGATATATCTCAAGGGAAGGGGCCTGACGGACATATTTCGAGATATTTCTTCTTCTTGTTGTTCTTCTTCTGCACAGCTAAGCTGGAAGTGGCATTTGCAGCTCGCAATAGTGCAGAGTTATCTCAAAGAAAGGGGCCACGGTGTTTCTGTATCTCTATTATGTTGGTGCGGCTTCGGAACTATTAAATATCTTGATATATCTCGAGAACTACGCATCTGATCACAAAATATCATAGAAGATAAAAAGTAGGAAACTTAATTCTCTACAAAAACGGTCTCTTAACATTTTGCCATAGCTCGCATTGTTTCCGAGATATTTGCAGATTTATCTCAAGGGAAGGGGCCTGACGGACATATTTCGAGATATTTCTTCTTCTTGTTGTTCTTCTTCTGCACAGCTGAGCTGGAAGTGGCATTTGCAGGTCGCAATAGTGCAGAGTTATCTCAAAGAAAGGGGCCACGGTGTTTCTGTATCTCTATTATGTTGGTGCGGCTTCGGAACTTTTAAATATCTCGATATATCTCGAAAACTACGCTTCTGGTCAAAAAATATCATAGAACCTATATTGTAGGAAACATAATTCTCTACAAAAAAGGTCTCTTAACATTTTGCCATAGCTCGCTTCGTTTCCGAGATATTTGCAGATATATCTCAAGGGAAGGGGCCTGACGGACATATTTCGAGATATTTCTTCTTCTTGTTGTTCTTCTTCTGCACAGCTAAGCTGGAAGTGGCATTTGCAGCTCGCAATAGTGCAGAGTTATCTCAAAGAAAGGGGCCACGGTGTTTCTGTATCTCTATTATGTTGGTGCGGCTTCGGAACTATTAAATATCTTGATATATCTCGAGAACTACGCATCTGATCACAAAATATCATAGAAGATAAAAAGTAGGAAACTTAATTCTCTACAAAAACGGTCTCTTAACATTTTGCCATAGCTCGCATTGTTTCCGAGATATTTGCAGATTTATCTCAAGGGAAGGGGCCTGACGGACATATTTCGAGATATTTCTTCTTCTTGTTGTTCTTCTTCTGCACAGCTGAGCTGGAAGTGGCATTTGCAGGTCGCAATAGTGCAGAGTTATCTCAAAGAAAGGGGCCACGGTGTTTCTGTATCTCTATTATGTTGGTGCGGCTTCGGAACTTTTAAATATCTCGATATATCTCGAAAACTACGCTTCTGATCAAAAAATATCATAGAACGTAAATTGTAGCAAACATTATTCTCTACAAAACAGGTCTCTTAACATTTTGCCATAGCTCGCTTCGTTTCCGAGATATTTGCAGATTTATCTCAAGGGAAGGGTCCTGATGGACATATTTCGAGATATTTCTTCTTCTTGTTGTTCTTCTTCTGCACAGCTAAACTGGAAGTGGCATTTCCAGCTCGCAATCGTGCAGAGTTATCTCAAAGAAAGGGGCCACGGTGTTTCTGTATCTCTATTATGTTGGTGCGGCTTCGGAACTTTTAAATATCTTGATATATCTCGAGAACTACGCATCTGATCAAAAAATATCGTAGAAGATAAAAAGTAGGAAACTTAATTCTCTACAAAACAGGTCTCTTAACATTTCGCCATAGCTCGCTTCGTTTCCGAGATATTTGCAGATTTATCTCAAGGGAAGGGGCCTGTCGGACATATTTCGAGATATTTCTTCTTCTCGTTGTTCTTCTTCTGCACAGCTAAGCTGGAAGTGGCATTTGCGGCTCGCACTAGTATAGAGTTATCTCAAAGAAAGGGGCCACGGTGTTTCTGTATCTCTATTATGTTGGTGCGGCTTCGGAACTTTTAAATATCTCGATATATCTCGAAAACTACGCTTCTGATCAAAAAATATGATAGAACATAAATTGTAGGAAACATAATTCTCTACAAAAAACGTCTCTTAACATTTTGCCATAGCTCGCTTCGTTTCCGAGATATTTGCAGATTCAGCTCAAAGGAACGGGCCTGACGGACATATTTCGAGATACTTCTTCTTCTTGTTGTTCTTCCTCTGCACAGCTAAGCTGGAAGTGGCATTTGCAGCTCGCAATAGTGCAGAGTTATCTCAAAGAAAGGGGCCACGGTGTTTCTGTATCTCTATTATGTTGGTGCGGCTTCGGAACTTTTAAATATCTTGATATATCTCGAGAACTACGCATCTGATCAAAAAATATCATAGAACATAAAAAGTAGGAAACTTAATTCTCTACAAAAAAGGTCTCTTAACATTTTGCCATAGCTCGCTTCGTTTCCGAGATATTTGCAGATATATCTCAAGGGAAGGGGCCTGACGGACATATTTCGAGATATTTCTTCTTCTTGTTGTTCTTCTTCTGCACAGCTAAGCTGGAAGTGGCATTTGCAGCTCGCAATAGTGCAGAGTTATCTCAAAGAAAGGGGCCACGGTGTTTCTGTATCTCTATTATGTTGGTGCGGCTTCGGAACTATTAAATATCTTGATATATCTCGAGAACTACGCATCTGATCAAAAAATAACGTAGAAGATAAAAAGTAGCAAACTTAATTCTCTACAAAAAAGGTCTCTTAACATTTCGCCATAGCTCGCTTCGTTTCCGAGATATTTGCAGATTTATCTCAAGGGAAGGGGCCTGTCGGACATATTTCGAGATATTTCTTCTTCTTGTTGTTCTTCTTCTGCACAGCTAAGCTGGAAGTGGCATTTGCGGCTCGCACTAGTGCAGAGTTATCTCAAAGAAAGGGGCCACGGTGTTTCTGTATCTCTATTATGTTGGTGCGGCTTCGGAACTTTTGAATATCTCGATATATCTCGAAAACTACGCTTCTGATCAAAAAATATGATAGAACATAAATTGTAGGAAACATAATTCTCTACAAAAAACGTCTCTTAACATTTTGCCATAGCTCGCTTCGTTTCCGAGATATTTGCAGATTCAGCTCAAAGGAACGGGCCTGACGGACATATTTCGAGATACTTCTTCTTCTTGTTGTTCTTCCTCTGCACAGCTAAGCTGGAAGTGGCATTTGCAGCTCGCAATAGTGCAGAGTTATCTCAAAGAAAGGGGCCACGGTGTTTCTGTATCTCTATTATGTTGGTGCGGCTTCGGAACTTTTAAATATCTTGATATATCTCGAGAACTACGCATCTGATCAAAAAATATCATAGAACATAAAAAGTAGGAATCTTAATTCTCTACAAAAAAGGTCTCTTAACATTTTGCCATAGCTCGCTTCGTTTCCGAGATATTTGCAGATTTATCTCAAGGGAAGGGGCCTGACGGACATATTTCGAGATATTTCTTCTTCTTGTTGTTCTTCTTCTGCACAGCTGAGCTGGAAGTGGCATTTGCAGGCCGCAATAGTGCAGAGTTATCTCAAAGAAAGGGGCCACGGTGTTTCTGTATCTCTATTATGTTGGTGCGGCTTCGGAACTTTTAAATATCTCGGTATATCTCGAAAACTACGCTTCTGATCAAAAAATATCATAGAACGTAAATTGTAGGAAACATTATTCTCTACAAAAAAGGTCTCTTAACATTTTGCCATAGCTCGCTTCGTTTCCGAGATATTTGCAGATTCAGCTCAAAGGAACGGGTCTGACGGACATATTTCGAGATATTTCTTCTTCTTGTTGTTCTTCTTCTGCACAGCTAAGCTGGAAGTGGCATTTGCAGCGCGCAATAGTGCAGAGTTATCTCAAAGAAAGGGGCCACGGTGTTTCTGTATCTCTATTATGTTGGTGCGGCTTCGGAACTTTTAAATATCTTGATATATCTCGAGAACTACGCATCTGATCAAAAAATATCATAGAAGATAAAAAGTAGGAAACTTAATTCTCTACAAAAGAGGTCTCTTAACATTTCGCCATAGCTCGCTTCGTTTCCGAGATATTTGCAGATTTATCTCAAGGGAAGGGGCCTGTCGGACATATTTCGAGATATTTCTTCTTCTTGTTGTTCTTCTTCTGCACAGCTAAGCTGGAAGTGGCATTTGCGGCTCGCACTAGTGCAGAGTTATCTCAAAGAAAGGGGCCACGGTGTTTCTGTATCTCTATTATGTTGGTGCGGCTTCGGAACTTTTAAATATCTCGATATATCTCGAAAACTACGCGTCTGATCAAAAAATATCATAGAACATAAATTGTAGGAAACATAATTCTCTACAAAAAACGTCTCTTAACATTTTGCCATAGCTCGCTTCGTTTCCGAGATATTTGCAGATTCAGCTCAAAGGAACGGGCCTGACGGACATATTTCGAGATACTTCTTCTTCTTGTTGTTCTTCCTCTGCACAGCTAAGCTGGAAGTGGCATTTGCAGCTCGCAATAGTGCAGAGTTATCTCAAAGAAAGGGGCCACGGTGTTTCTGTATCTCTATTATGTTGGTGCGGCTTCGGAACTTTTAAATATCTTGATATATCTCGAGAACTACGCATCTGATCAAAAAATATCATACTACATAAAAAGTAGGAAACTTAATTCTCTACAAGAAAGGTCTCTAAACATTTTGCCATAGCTCGCTTCGTTTCCGAGATATTTGCAGATTTATCTCAAGGGAAGGGGCCTGACGGACATATTTCGAGATATTTCTTCTTCTTGTTGTTCTTCTTCTGCACAGCTAAGCTGGAAGTGGCATTTGCGGCTCGCACTAGTGCAGAGTTATCTCAAAGAAAGGGGCCACGGTGTTTCTGTATCTCTATTATGTTGGTGCGGCTTCGGAACTTTTAAATATCTCGATATATCTCGAAAACTACGCTTCTGGTCAAAAAATATCATAGAACCTATATTGTAGGAAACATAATTCTCTACAAAAAAGGTCTCTTAACATTTTGCCATAGCTCGCTTCGTTTCCGAGATATTTGCAGATTTATCTCAAGGGAAGGGGCCTGACGGACATATTTCGAGATATTTCTTCTTCTTGTTGTTCTTCTTCTGCACAGCTAAGCTGGAAGTGGCATTTGCAGCGGGCAATAGTGCAGAGTTATCTCAAAGAAAGGGGCCACGGTGTTTCTGTATCTCTATTATGTTGGTGCGGCTTCGGAACTTTTAAATATCTTGATATATCTCGAGAACTACGCATCTGATCAAAAAATATCGTAGAAGATAAAAAGTAGGAAACTTAATTCTCTACAAAAAAGGTCTCTTAACATTTCGCCATAGCTCGCTTCGTTTCCGAGATATTTGCAGATTTATCTCAAGGGAAGGGGCCTGTCGGACATATTTCGAGATACTTCTTCTTCTTGTTGTTCTTCTTCTGCACAGCTAAGCTGGAAGTGGCATTTGCGGCTCGCACTAGTGCAGAGTTATCTCAAAGAAAGGGGCCACGGTGTTTCTGTATCTCTATTATGTTGGTGCGGCTTCGGAACTTTTAAATATCTCGATATATCTCGAAAACTACGCTTCTGATCAAAAAATATGATAGAACATAAATTGTAGGAAACATAATTCTCTACAAAAAACGTCTCTTAACATTTTGCCATAGCTCGCTTCGTTTCCGAGATATTTGCAGATTCAGCTCAAAGGAACGGGCCTGACGGACATATTTCGAGATACTTCTTCTTCTTCTTGTTCTTCCTCTGCACAGCTAAGCTGGAAGTGGCATTTGCAGCTCGCAATAGTGCAGAGTTATCTCAAAGAAAGGGGCCACGGTGTTTCTGTATCTCTATTATGTTGGTGCGGCTTCGGAACTTTTAAATATCTTGATATATCTCGAGAACTACGCATCTGATCAAAAAATATCATAGAACATAAAAAGTAGGAAACTTAATTCTCTACAAAAAAGGTCTCTTAACATTTTGCCATAGCTCGCTTCGTTTCCGAGATATTTGCAGATATATCTCAAGGGAAGGGGCCTGACGGACATATTTCGAGATATTTCTTCTTCTTGTTGTTCTTCTTCTGCACAGCTAAGCTGGAAGTGGCATTTGCAGCTCGCAATAGTGCAGAGTTATCTCAAAGAAAGGGGCCACGGTGTTTCTGTATCTCTATTATGTTGGTGCGGCTTCGGAACTTTTAAATATCTTGATATATCTCGAGAACTACGCATCTGATCAAAAAATATCGTAGAAGATAAAAAGTAGGAAACTTAATTCTCTACAAAAAAGGTCTCTTAACATTTCGCCATAGCTCGCTTCGTTTCCGAGATATTTGCAGATTTATCTCAAGGGAAGGGGCCTGTCGGACATATTTCGAGATATTTCTTCTTCTTGTTGTTCTTCTTCTGCACAGCTAAGCTGGAAGTGGCATTTGCGGCTCGCACTAGTGCAGAGTTATCTCAAAGAAAGGGGCCACGGTGTTTCTGTATCTCTATTATGTTGGTGCGGCTTCGGAACTTTTAAATATCTCGATATATCTCGAAAACTACGCTTCTGATCAAAAAATATCATAGAACATAAATTGTAGGAAACTTAATTCTCTACAAAAAAGGTCTCTTAACATTTTGCCATAGCTCGCTTCGTTTCCGAGATATTTGCAGATTTATCTCAAGGGAAGGGGCCTGACGGACATATTTCGAGATATTTCTTCTTCTTGTTGTTCTTCTTCTGCACAGCTAAGCTGGAAGTGGCATTTGCAGCGCGCAATAGTGCAGAGTTATCTCAAAGAAAGGGGCCACGGTGTTTCTGTATCTCTATTATGTTGGTGCGGCTTCGGAACTTTTAAATATCTTGATATATCTCGAGAACTACGCATCTGATCAAAAAATATCGTAGAAGATAAAAAGTAGGAAACTTAATTCTCTACAAAAAAGGTCTCTTAACATTTCGCTATAGCTCGCTTCGTTTCCGAGATATTTGCAGATTTATCGCAAGGGAAGGGGCCTGTCGGACATATTTCGAGATATTTCTTCTTCTTGTTGTTCTTCTTCTGCACAGCTAAGCTGGAAGTGGCATTTGCGGCTCGCACTAGTGCAGAGTTATCTCAAAGAAAGGGGCCACGGTGTTTCTGTATCTCTATTATGTTGGTGCGGCTTCGGAACTTTTAAATATCTCGATATATCTCGAAAACTACGCTTCTGATCAAAAAATATGATAGAACATAAATTGTAGGAAACATAATTCTCTACAAAAAACGTCTCTTAACATTTTGCCATAGCTCACTTCGTTTCCGAGATATTTGCAGATTCAGCTCAAAGGAACGGGCCTGACGGACATATTTCGAGATACTTCTTCTTCTTGTTGTTCTTCCTCTGCACAGCTAAGCTGGAAGTGGCATTTGCAGCTCGCAATAGTGCAGAGTTATCTCAAAGAAAGGGGCCACGGTGTTTCTGTATCTCTATTATGTTGGTGCGGCTTCGGAACTTTTAAATATCTTGATATATCTCGAGAACTACGCATCTGATCAAAAAATATCATAGAACATAAAAAGTAGGAAACTTAATTCTCTACAAAAAAGGTCTCTGAACATTTCGCCATAGCTCGCTTCGTTTTCGAGATATTTGCAGATATATCTCAAGGGAAGGGGCCTGACGGACATATTTCGAGATATTTCTTCTTCTTGTTGTTCTTCTTCTGCACAGCTAAGCTGGAAGTGGCATTTGCAGCTCGCAATAGTGCAGAGTTATCTCAAAGAAAGGGGCCACGGTGTTTCTGTATCTCTATTATGTTGGTGCGGCTTCGGAACTATTAAATATCTTGATATACCTCGAGAACTACGCATCTGATCACAAAATATCATAGAACATAAAAAGTAGGAAACTTAATTCTCTACAAAAACGGTCTCTTAACATTTTGCCATAGCTCGCTTCGTTTCCGAGATATTTGCAGATTTATCTCAAGCGAAGGGGCCTGACGGACATATTTCGAGATATTTCTTCTTCTTGTTGTTCTTGTTCTGCACAGCTGAGCTGGAAGTGGCATTTGCAGGTCGCAATAGTGCAGAGTTATCTCAAAGAAAGGGGCCACGGTGTTTCTGTATCTCTATTATGTTGGTGCGGCTTCGGAACTTTTAAATATCTCGATATATCTCGAAAACTACGCTTCTGATCAAAAAATATCATAGAACGTAAATTGTAGCAAACATTATTCTCTACAAAACAGGTCTCTTAACATTTTGCCATAGCTCGCTTCGTTTCCGAGATATTTGCAGATTTATCTCAAGGGAAGGGTCCTGATGGACATATTTCGAGATATTTCTTCTTCTTGTTGTTCTTCTTCTGCGCAGCTAAGCTGGAAGTGGCATTTGCAGCTCGCAATAGTGCAGAGATATCTCAAAGAAAGGGGCCACGCTGTTTCTGTATCTCTATTATGTTGGTGCGGCTTCGGAACTTTTAAATATCTTGATATATCTCGAGAGCTACGCGTCTGATCAAAAAATATCATTGAACATAAAAAGTAGGAAACATAATTCTCTACAAAAAAGGTCTCTTAACATTTTGCCATAGCTCGCTTCGTTTCCGAGATATTTGCAGATTTATCTCAAGGGAAGGGGCCTGACGGACATATTTCCAGATATTTCTTCTTCTTGTTGTTCTTCTTCTGCACAGCTAAGCTGGTAGTGGCATTTGCAGCTCGCAATAGTGCAGAGTTATCTC
This sequence comes from Osmia lignaria lignaria, assembly GCF_051020975.1. Classification (NCBI taxonomy): domain Eukaryota; kingdom Metazoa; phylum Arthropoda; class Insecta; order Hymenoptera; family Megachilidae; genus Osmia; species Osmia lignaria. The sequence goes on along the minus strand of NW_027478169.1, from coordinate 8,308,830 downwards.
AAAGAAAGGGGCCACGGTGTTTCTGTATCTCTATTATGTTGGTGCGGCTTCGGAACTTTTAAATATCTTGATATATCTCGAGAACTACGCATCTGATCAAAAAATATCATAGAACATAAAAAGTAGAAAACTTAATTCTCTACAAAAAAGGTCTCTTAACATTTTGCCATAGCTCGCTTCGTTTCCGAGATATTTGCAGATTTATCTCAAGGGAAGGGGCCTGACGGACATATTTCGAGATATTTCTTCTTCTTGTTGTTCTTCTTCTGCACAGCTAAGCTGGAAGTGGCATTTGCGGCTCGCACTAGTGCAGAGTTATCTCAACGAAAGGGGCCACGGTGTTTCTGTATCTCTATTATGTTGGTGCGGCTTCGGAACTTTTAAATATCTCGATATATCTCGAAAACTACGCTTCTGATCAAAAAATATCATAGAACATAAATTGTAGGAAACATAATTCTCTACAAAAAAGGTCTCTTAACATTTCGCCATAGCTCGCTTCGTTTCCGAGATATTTGCAGATATATCTCAAGGGAAGGGGCCTGACGGACATATTTCGAGATATTTCTTCTTCTTGTTGTTCTTCTTCTGCACAGCTAAGCTGGAAGTGGCATTTACAGCTCGCAATAGTGCAGAGTTACCTCAATGAAAGGGGCCACGGTGTTTCTGTATCTCTATTATGTTGGTGCGGCTTCGGAACTTTTAAATATCTTGATATATCTCGAGAACTACGCATCAGATCAAAAAATATCATAGAACATAAAAAGTAGGAAACTTAATTCTCTACAAAAAAGGTATCTTAACATTTTGCCATAGCTCTCTTCGTTTCCGAGATATTTGCAGATTTATCTCAAGGGAAGGGGCCTGACGGACATATTTCGAGATATTGCTTCTTCTTGTTGTTCTTCTGCACAGCTAAGCTGGAAGTGGCATTTGCAGCTCGCAATAGTGCACAGTTATCTGAAAGAAAGGGGCCACGGTGTTTCTGTATCTCTATTATGTTGGTGCGGCTTCGGAACTTTTAAATATCTTGATATATCTCGAGAACTACGCATCTAATCAAAAAATATCATAGAACATAAAAAGTAGGAAACTTAATTCTCTACAAAAAAGGTCTCTTAACATTTTGCCATAGCTCTCTTCGTTTCCGAGATATTTGCAGATTTATCTCAAGGGAAGGGGCCTGACGGACATATTTCGAGATATTTCTTCTTCTTGTTGTTCTTCTTCTGCACAGCTAAGCTGGAAGTGGCATTTGCGGCTCGCACTAGTGCAGAGTTATCTCAAAGAAAGGGGCCACGGTGTTTCTGTATCTCTATTATGTTGGTGCGGCTTTGGAACTTTTAAATATCTCGATATATCTCGAAAACTACGCTTCTGACCAAAAAATATCATAGAACATAAATTGTACGAAACATAATTCTCTACAAAAAAGATCTCTTAACATTTTGCCATAGCTCGCTTCATTTCCGAGATATTTGCAGATATATCTCAAGGGAAGGGGCCTGACGGACATATTTCGAGATATTTCTTCTTCTTGTTGTTCTTCTTCTGCACAGCTAAGCTGGAAGTGGCATTTACAGCTCGCAATAGTGCAGAGTTATCTCAAAGAAAGGGGCCACGGTGTTCCTGTATCTCTATTATGTTGGTGCGGCTTCGGAACTTTTAAATATCTTGATATATCTCGAGAACTACGCATCTGATCAAAAAATATCATAGAACATAAAAAGTAGGAAACTTAATTCTCTACAAAAAAGGTCTCTTAACATTTTGCCATAGCTCGCTTCGTTTCCGAGATATATGCAGATATATCTCAAGGGAAGGGGCCTGACGGACATATTTCGAGATATTTCTTCTTCTTGTTGTTCTTCTTCTGCACAGCTAAGCTGGAAGTGGCATTTGCGGCTCGCACTAGTGCAGAGTTATCTCAACGAAAGGGGCCACGGTGTTTCTGTATCTCTATTATGTTGGTGCGGCTTCGGAACTTTTACATATCTCGATATATCTCGAAAACTACGCTTCTGATCAAAAAATATCATAGAACATAAATTGTAGGAAACATAATTCTCTACAAAAAAGGTCTCTTAACATTTTGCCATAGCTCGCTTCGTTTCCGAGATATTTGCAGATATATCTCAAGGGAAGGGGCCTGACGGACATATTTCGAGATATTTCTTCTTCTTGTTGTTCTTCTTCTGCACAGCTAAGCTGGAAGTGGCATTTACAGCTCGCAATAGTGCAGAGTTATCTCAAAGAAAGGGGCCACGGTGTTCCTGTATCTCTATTATGTTGGTGCGGCTTCGGAACTTTTAAATATCTTGATATATCTCGAGAGCTACGCGTCTGATCAAAAAATATCATTGAACATAAAAAGTAGGAAACATAATTCTCTACAAAAAAGGTCTCTTAACATTTTGCCATAGCTCGCTTCGTTTCCGAGATATTTGCAGATTTATCTCAAGGGAAGGGGCCTGACGGACATATTTCCAGATATTTCTTCTTCTTGTTGTTCTTCTTCTGCACAGCTAAGCTGGAAGTGGCATTTGCAGCTCGCAATAGTGCAGAGTTATCTCAAAGAAAGGGGCCACGGTGTTTCTGTATCTCTATTATGTTGGTGCGGCTTCGGAACTTTTAAATATCTTGATATATCTCGAGAACTACGCATCTGATCAAAAAATATCATAGAACATAAAAAGTAGAAAACTTAATTCTCTACAAAAAAGGTCTCTTAACATTTTGCCATAGCTCGCTTCGTTTCCGAGATATTTGCAGATTTATCTCAAGGGAAGGGGCCTGACGGACATATTTCGAGATATTTCTTCTTCTTGTTGTTCTTCTTCTGCACAGCTAAGCTGGAAGTGGCATTTGCGGCTCGCACTAGTGCAGAGTTATCTCAACGAAAGGGGCCACGGTGTTTCTGTATCTCTATTATGTTGGTGCGGCTTCGGAACTTTTAAATATCTCGATATATCTCGAAAACTACGCTTCTGATCAAAAAATATCATAGAACATAAATTGTAGGAAACATAATTCTCTACAAAAAAGGTCTCTTAACATTTCGCCATAGCTCGCTTCGTTTCCGAGATATTTGCAGATATATCTCAAGGGAAGGGGCCTGACGGACATATTTCGAGATATTTCTTCTTCTTGTTGTTCTTCTTCTGCACAGCTAAGCTGGAAGTGGCATTTACAGCTCGCAATAGTGCAGAGTTATCTCAATGAAAGGGGCCACGGTGTTTCTGTATCTCTATTATGTTGGTGCGGCTTCGGAACTTTTAAATATCTTGATATATCTCGAGAACTACGCATCAGATCAAAAAATATCATAGAACATAAAAAGTAGGAAACTTAATTCTCTACAAAAAAGGTCTCTTAACATTTTGCCATAGCTCTCTTCGTTTCCGAGATATTTGCAGATTTATCTCAAGGGAAGGGGCCTGACGGACATATTTCGAGATATTGCTTCTTCTTGTTGTTCTTCTGCACAGCTAAGCTGGAAGTGGCATTTGCAGCTCGCAATAGTGCACAGTTATCTGAAAGAAAGGGGCCACGGTGTTTCTGTATCTCTATTATGTTGGTGCGGCTTCGGAACTTTTAAATATCTTGATATATCTCGAGAACTACGCATCTAATCAAAAAATATCATAGAACATAAAAAGTAGGAAACTTAATTCTCTACAAAAAAGGTCTCTTAACATTTTGCCATAGCTCTCTTCGTTTCCGAGATATTTGCAGATTTATCTCAAGGGAAGGGGCCTGACGGACATATTTCGAGATATTTCTTCTTCTTGTTGTTCTTCTTCTGCACAGCTAAGCTGGAAGTGGCATTTGCGGCTCGCACTAGTGCAGAGTTATCTCAAAGAAAGGGGCCACGGTGTTTCTGTATCTCTATTACGTTGGTGCGGCTTTGGAACTTTTAAATATCTCGATATATCTCGAAAACTACGCTTCTGACCAAAAAATATCATAGAACATAAATTGTACGAAACATAATTCTCTACAAAAAAGATCTCTTAACATTTTGCCATAGCTCGCTTCATTTCCGAGATATTTGCAGATATATCTCAAGGGAAGGGGCCTGACGGACATATTTCGAGATATTTCTTCTTCTTGTTGTTCTTCTTCTGCACAGCTAAGCTGGAAGTGGCATTTACAGCTCGCAATAGTGCAGAGTTATCTCAAAGAAAGGGGCCACGGTGTTCCTGTATCTCTATTATGTTGGTGCGGCTTCGGAACTTTTAAATATCTTGATATATCTCGAGAACTACGCATCTGATCAAAAAATATCATAGAACATAAAAAGTAGGAAACTTAATTCTCTACAAAAAAGGTCTCTTAACATTTTGCCATAGCTCGCTTCGTTTCCGAGATATATGCAGATATATCTCAAGGGAAGGGGCCTGACGGACATATTTCGAGATATTTCTTCTTCTTGTTGTTCTTCTTCTGCACAGCTAAGCTGGAAGTGGCATTTGCGGCTCGCACTAGTGCAGAGTTATCTCAACGAAAGGGGCCACGGTGTTTCTGTATCTCTATTATGTTGGTGCGGCTTCGGAACTTTTACATATCTCGATATATCTCGAAAACTACGCTTCTGATCAAAAAATATCATAGAACATAAATTGTAGGAAACATAATTCTCTACAAAAAAGGTCTCTTAACATTTTGCCATAGCTCGCTTCGTTTCCGAGATATTTGCAGATATATCTCAAGGGAAGGGGCCTGACGGACATATTTCGAGATATTTCTTCTTCTTGTTGTTCTTCTTCTGCACAGCTAAGCTGGAAGTGGCATTTACAGCTCGCAATAGTGCAGAGTTATCTCAAAGAAAGGGGCCACGGTGTTCCTGTATCTCTATTATGTTGGTGCGGCTTCGGAACTTTTAAATATCTTGATATATCTCGAGAACTACGCATCTGATCAAAAAATATCATAGAACATAAAAAGTAGGAAACTTAATTCTCTACAAAAAAGGTCTCTTAACATTTTGCCATAGCTCGCTTCGTTTCCGAGATATTTGCAGATATATCTCAAGGGAAGGGGCCTGACGGACATATTTCGAGATATTTCTTCTTCTTGTTGTTCTTCTTCTGCACAGCTAAGCTGGAAGTGGCATTTGCGGCTCGCACTAGTGCAGAGTTATCTCAACGAAAGGGGCCACGGTGTTTCTGTATCTCTATTATGTTGGTGCGGCTTCGGAACTTTTACATATCTCGATATATCTCGAAAACTACGCTTCTGATCAAAAAATATCATAGAACATAAATTGTAGGAAACATAATTCTCTACAAAAAAGGTCTCTTAACATTTTGCCATAGCTCGCTTCGTTTCCGAGATATTTGCAGATATATCTCAAGGGAAGGGGCCTGACGGACATATTTCGAGATATTTCTTCTTCTTGTTGTTCTTCTTCTGCACAGCTAAGCTGGAAGTGGCATTTACAGCTCGCAATAGCGCAGAGTTATCTCAAAGAAAGGGGCCACGGTGTTTCTGTATCTCTATTATGTTGGTGCGGCTTCGGAACTTTTAAATATCTTGATATATCTCGAGAACTACGCATCAGATCAAAAAATATCATAGAACATAAAAAGTAGGAAACTTAATTCTCTACACAAAAGGTCTCTTAACATTTTGCCATAGCTCTCTTCGTTTCCGAGATATTTGCAGATTTATCTCAAGGGAAGGGGCCTGACGGACATATTTCGAGATATTTCTTCTTCTTGTTGTTCTTCTTCTGCACAGCTAAGCTGGAAGTGGCATTTGCAGCTCGCAATACTGCAGAGTTATCTCAAAGAAAGGGGCCACGGTGTTTCTGTATCCCTATTATGTTGGTGCGGCTTCGGAACTTTTAAATATCTCGATATATCTCGAAAACTACGCTTCTGATCAAAAAATATCATAGAACATAAATTGTAGGAATCATAATTCTCTACAAAAAAGGTCTCTTAACATTTTGCCATAGCTCGCTTCGTTTCCGAGATATTTGCAGATATATCTCAAGGGAAGGGGCCTGACGGACATATTTCGAGATATGTCTTCTTCTTGTTGTTCTTCTTCTGCACAGCTAAGCTGGAAGTGGCATTTACAGCTCGCAATAGTGCAGTGTTATCTCAAAGAAAGGGGCCACGGAGTTTCTGTATCTCTATTATGTTGGTGCGGCTTCGGAACTTTTAAATATCTTGATATATCTCGAGAACTACGCATCAGATCAAAAAATATCATAGAACATAAAAAGTAGGAAACTTAATTCTCTACAAAAAAGGTCTCTTAACATTTTGCCATAGCTCTCTTCGTTTCCGAGATATTTGCAGATTTATCTCAAGGGAAGGGGCCTGACGGACATATTTCGAGATATTTCTTCTTCTTGATGTTCTTCTTCTGCACAGCTAAGCTGGAAGTGGCATTTGCAGCTCGCAATAGTGCAGAGTTATCTCAAAGAAAGGGGCCACGGTGTTTCTGTATCTCTATTATGTTGTTGCGGCTTCGGAACTTTTAAATATCTTGATATATCTCGAGAACTACGCATCAGATCAAAAAATATCATAGAACATAAAAAGTAGGAAACTTAATTCTCTACAAAAAAGGTCGCTTAACATTTTGCCATAGCTCTCTTCGTTTCCGAGATATTTGCAGATTTACCTCAAGGGAAGGGGCCTGACGGACATATTTCGAGATATTTTTTCTTCTTGTTGTTCTTCTTCTGCACAGCTAAGCTGGAAGTGGCATTTACAGCTCGCAATAGTGCAGAGTTATCTCAAAGAAAGGGGCCACGGTGTTTCTGTATCTCTATTATGTTGGTGCGGCTTCGGAACTTTTAAATATCTTGATATATCTCGAGAATTACGCATCAGATCAAAAAATATCATAGAACATAAAAAGTAGGAAACTTAATTCTCTACACAAAAGGTCTCTTAACATTTTGCCATAGCTCTCTTCGTTTCCGAGATATTTGCAGATTTATCTCAAGGGAAGGGGCCTGACGGACATATTTCGAGATATTTCTTCTTCTTGTTGTTCTTCTTCTGCACAGCTAAGCTGGAAGTGGCATTTACAGCTCGCAATACTGCAGAGTTATCTCAAAGAGAGGGGCCACGTTGTTTCTGTATCCCTATTATGTTGGTGCGGCTTCGGAACTTTTAAATATCTCGATATATCTCGAAAACTACGCTTCTGATCAAAAAATATCATAGAACATAAATTGTAGGAAACATAATTCTCTACAAAAAAGGTCTCTTAACATTTTGCCATAGCTCGCTTCGTTTCCGAGATATTTGCAGATATATCTCAAGGGAAGGGGCCTGACGGACATATTTCGAGATATGTCTTCTTCTTGTTGTTCTTCTTCTGCACAGCTAAGCTGGAAGTGGCATTTACAGCTCGCAATAGTGCAGTGTTATCTCAAAGAAAGGGGCCACGGAGTTTCTGTATCTCTATTATGTTGGTGCGGCTTCGGAACTTTTAAATATCTTGATATATCTCGAGAACTACGCATCAGATCGAAAAATATCATAGAGCATAAAAAGTAGGAAACTTAATTCTCTACAAAAAAGGTCGCTTAACATTTTGCCATAGCTCTCTTCGTTTCCGAGATATTTGCAGATTTATCTCAAGGGAAGGGGCCTGACGGACATATTTCAAGATATTTCTTCTTCTTGATGTTCTTCTTCTGCACAGCTAAGCTGGAAGTGGCATTTGCAGCTCGCAATAGTGCAGAGTTATCTCAAAGAAAGGGGCCACGGTGTTTCTGTATCCCTATTATGTTGGTGCGGCTTCGGAACTTTTAAATATCTTGATATATCTCGAGAACTACGCATCTGATCAAAAAATATCATAGAACATAAAACGTAGGAAACTTAATTCTCTACAAAAAAGGTCTCTCAACATTTTGCCATAGCTCGCTTCGTTTCCGATATATTTGCAGATTTATCTCAAGGGAAGGGGCCTGACGGACATATTTCGAGATATTTCTTCTTCTTGTTGTTCTTCTTCTGCACAGCTAAGCTGGAAGTGGCATTTGCGGCTCGCAATAGTGCAGAGTTATCTCAAAGAAAGGGGCCACGGTGTTTCTGTATCTCTATTATGTTGGTGCGGCTTCGGAACTTTTAAATATCTTGATATATCTCGAGAACTACGCATCAGATCAAAAAATATCATAGAACATAAAAAGTAGGAAACTTAATTCTCTACACAAAAGATCTCTTAACATTTTGCCATAGCTCGCTTCGTTTCCGAGATATTTGCAGATTCAGCTCAAAGGAACTGGCCTGACGGACATATTTCGAGATATTTCTTCTTCTTGTTGTTCTTCCTCTGCACAGCTAAGCTGGAAGTGGCATTTACAGCTCGCAATAGTTCAGAGTTATCTCAAAGAAAGGGGCCACGGTGTTTCTGTATCTCTATTATGTTGGTGCGGCTTCGGAACTTTTAAATATCTTGATATATCTCGAGAACTACGCATCAGATCAAAAAATATCATAGAACATAAAAAGTAGGAAACTTAATTCTCTACACAAAAGGTCTCTTAACATTTTGCCATAGCTCTCTTCGTTTCCGAGATATTTGCAGATTTATCTCAAGGGAAGGGGCCTGACGGACATATTTCGAGATATTTCTTCTTCTTGTTGTTCTTCTTCTGCACAGCTAAGCTGGAAGTGGCATTTGCGGCTCGCACTAGTGCAGAGTTATCTCAAAGAAAGGGGCCACGGTGTTTCTGTATCTCTATTATGTTGGTGCGGCTTTGGAACTTTTAAATATCTCGATATATCTCGAAAACTACGCTTCTCACCAAAAAATATCATAGAACATAAATTGTACGAAACATAATTCTCTACAAAAAAGGTCTCTTAACATTTTGCCATAGCTCGCTTCGTTTCCGAGATATTTGCAGATATATCTCAAGGGAAGGGGCCTGACGGACATATTTCGAGATATTTTTTCTTCTTGTTGTTCTTCTTCTGCACAGCTAAGCTGGAAGTGGCATTTACAGCTCGCAATAGTGCAGAGTTATCTCAAAGAAAGGGGCCACGGTGTTTCTGTATCTCTATTATGTTGGTGCGGCTTCGGAACTTTTAAATATCTTGATATATCTCGAGAATTACGCATCAGATCAAAAAATATCATAGAACATAAAAAGTAGGAAACTTAATTCTCTACACAAAAGGTCTCTTAACATTTTGCCATAGCTCTCTTCGTTTCCGAGATATTTGCAGATTTATCTCAAGGGAAGGGGCCTGACGGACATATTTCGAGATATTTCTTCTTCTTGTTGTTCTTCTTCTGCACAGCTAAGCTGGAAGTGGCATTTACAGCTCGCAATACTGCAGAGTTATCTCAAAGAGAGGGGCCACGTTGTTTCTGTATCCCTATTATGTTGGTGCGGCTTCGGAACTTTTAAATATCTCGATATATCTCGAAAACTACGCTTCTGATCAAAAAATATCATAGAACATAAATTGTAGGAAACATAATTCTCTACAAAAAAGGTCTCTTAACATTTTGCCATAGCTCGCTTCGTTTCCGAGATATTTGCAGATATATCTCAAGGGAAGGGGCCTGACGGACATATTTCGAGATATGTCTTCTTCTTGTTGTTCTTCTTCTGCACAGCTAAGCTGGAAGTGGCATTTACAGCTCGCAATAGTGCAGTGTTATCTCAAAGAAAGGGGCCACGGAGTTTCTGTATCTCTATTATGTTGGTGCGGCTTCGGAACTTTTAAATATCTTGATATATCTCGAGAACTACGCATCAGATCGAAAAATATCATAGAGCATAAAAAGTAGGAAACTTAATTCTCTACAAAAAAGGTCGCTTAACATTTTGCCATAGCTCTCTTCGTTTCCGAGATATTTGCAGATTTATCTCAAGGGAAGGGGCCTGACGGACATATTTCAAGATATTTCTTCTTCTTGATGTTCTTCTTCTGCACAGCTAAGCTGGAAGTGGCATTTGCAGCTCGCAATAGTGCAGAGTTATCTCAAAGAAAGGGGCCACGGTGTTTCTGTATCCCTATTATGTTGGTGCGGCTTCGGAACTTTTAAATATCTTGATATATCTCGAGAACTACGCATCTGATCAAAAAATATCATAGAACATAAAACGTAGGAAACTTAATTCTCTACAAAAAAGGTCTCTCAACATTTTGCCATAGCTCGCTTCGTTTCCGATATATTTGCAGATTTATCTCAAGGGAAGGGGCCTGACGGACATATTTCGAGATATTTCTTCTTCTTGTTGTTCTTCTTCTGCACAGCTAAGCTGGAAGTGGCATTTGCGGCTCGCAATAGTGCAGAGTTATCTCAAAGAAAGGGGCCACGGTGTTTCTGTATCTCTATTATGTTGGTGGGGCTTCGGAACTTTTAAATATCTTGATATATCTCGAGAACTACGCATCAGATCAAAAAATATCATAGAACATAAAAAGTAGGAAACTTAATTCTCTACACAAAAGATCTCTTAACATTTTGCCATAGCTCGCTTCGTTTCCGAGATATTTGCAGATTCAGCTCAAAGGAACTGGCCTGACGGACATATTTCGAGATATTTCTTCTTCTTGTTGTTCTTCCTCTGCACAGCTAAGCTGGAAGTGGCATTTACAGCTCGCAATAGTTCAGAGTTATCTCAAAGAAAGGGGCCACGGTGTTTCTGTATCTCTATTATGTTGGTGCGGCTTCGGAACTTTTAAATATCTTGATATATCTCGAGAACTACGCATCAGATCAAAAAATATCATAGAACATAAAAAGTAGGAAACTTAATTCTCTACACAAAAGGTCTCTTAACATTTTGCCATAGCTCTCTTCGTTTCCGAGATATTTGCAGATTTATCTCAAGGGAAGGGGCCTGACGGACATATTTCGAGATATTTCTTCTTCTTGTTGTTCTTCTTCTGCACAGCTAAGCTGGAAGTGGCATTTGCGGCTCGCACTAGTGCAGAGTTATCTCAAAGAAAGGGGCCACGGTGTTTCTGTATCTCTATTATGTTGGTGCGGCTTTGGAACTTTTAAATATCTCGATATATCTCGAAAACTACGCTTCTCACCAAAAAATATCATAGAACATAAATTGTACGAAACATAATTCTCTACAAAAAAGGTCTCTTAACATTTTGCCATAGCTCGCTTCGTTTCCGAGATATTTGCAGATATATCTCAAGGGAAGGGGCCTGACGGACATATTTCGAGATATTTCTTCTTCTTGTTGTTCTTCTTCTGCACAGCTAAGCTGGAAGTGGCATTTACAGCTCGCAATAGTGCAGAGTTATCTCAAAGAAAGGGGCCACGGTGTTTCTGTATCTCTATTATGTTGGTGCGGCTTCGGAACTTTTAAATATCTTGATATATCTCGAGAACTACGCATCTGATCAAAAAATATCATAGAACATAAAAAGTAGGACACTTAATTCTCTACAAAAAAGGTCTCTTAACATTTTGCCATAGCTCGCTTCGTTTCCGAGATATTTGCAGATATATCTCAAGGGAAGGGGCCTGACGGACATATTTCGAGATATTTCTTCTTCTTGTTGTTCTTCTTCTGCACAGCTAAGCTGGAAGTGGCATTTGCGGCTCGCACTAGTGCAGAGTTATCTCAACGAAAGGGGCCACGGTGTTTCTGTATCCCTATTATGTTGGTGCGGCTTCGGAACTTTTAAATATCTTGATATATCTCGAGAACTACGCATCTGATCAAAAAATATCATAGAACATAAAAAGTAGGAAACTTAATTGTCTACAAAAAAGGTCTCTTAACAATTGGCCATAGCTCGCTTCGTTTCCGAGATATTTGCAGATTTATCTCAAGGGAAGGGGCCTGACGGACATATTTCGAGATATTTCTTCTTCTTGTTGTTCTTCTTCTGCACAGCTAAGCTGGAAGTGGCATTTGCGGCTCGCACTAGTGCAGAGTTATCTCAACGAAAGGGGCCACGGTGTTTCTGTATCTCTATTATGTTGGTGCGGCTTCGGAACTTTTAAATATCTCGTTATATCTCGAAAACTACGCTTCTGATCAAAAAATATCGTAGAACATAAATTGTAGGAAACATAATTCTCTACAAAAAAGGTCTCTTAACATTTTGCCATAGCTCGCTTCGTTTCCGAGATATTTGCAGATATATCTCAAGGGAAGGGGCCTGACGGACATATTTCGAGATATTTCTTCTTCTTGTTGTTCTTCTTCTGCACAGCTAAGCTGGAAGTGGCATTTACAGCTCGCAATAGTGCAGAGTTATCTCAAAGAAAGGGGCCACGGTGTTTCTGTATCTCTATTATGTTGGTGCGGCTTCGGAACTTTTAAATATCTTGATATATCTCGAGAACTACGCATCAGATCAAAAAATATCATAGAACATATAAAGTAGGAAACTTAATTCTCTACAAAAAAGGTCTCTTAGCATTTTGCCATAGCTCTCTTCGTTTCCGAGATATTTGCAGATTTATCTCAAGGGAAGGGGCCTGACGGACATATTTCGAGATATTTCTTCTTCTTGTTGTTCTTCTTCTGCACACCTAAGCTGGAAGTGGCATTGGCGGCTCGCACTAGTGCAGAGTTATCTCAAAGAAAGGGGCCACGGTGTTTCTGTATCTCTATTATGTTGGTGCGGCTTCGGAACTTTTAAATATCTTGATATATCTCGAGAACTACGCATCTGATCAAAAAATATCATAGAACGTAAAAAGTAGGAAACTTAATTCTCTACAAAAAAGGTCTCTTAACATTTTGCCATAGCTCGCTTCGTTTCCGAGATATTTGCAGATTCAGCTCAAAGGAACTGGCCTGACGGACATATTTCGAGATATTTCTTCTTCTTGTTGTTCTTCCTCTGCACAGCTAAGCTGGAAGTGGCATTTGCAGCTCGCAATAGTGCAGAGTTATCTGTAAGAAAGGGGCCACGGTGTTTCTGTATCTCTATTATGTTGGTGCGGCTTCGGAACTTTTAAATATCTTGATATATCTCGAGAACTACGCATCTGATCAAAAAATATCATAGAACATAAAAAGTAGGAAACTTAATTGTCTACAAAAAAGGTCTCTTAACATTTTACCATAGCTCGCTTCGTTTCCGAGATATTTGCAGATTTATCTCAAGGGAAGGGGCCTGACGGACATATTTCGAGATATTTCTTCTTCTTGTTGTTCTTCTTCTGCACAGCTAAGCTGGAAGTGGCATTTGCGGCTCGCACTAGTGCAGAGTTATCTCAAAGAAAGGGGCCACGGGGTTTCTGTATCTCTATTATGTTGGTGCGGCTTCGGAACTTTTAAATATCTCGATATATCTCGAAAACTACGCTTCTCATCAAAAAATATCATAGAACATAAATTGTAGGAAACATAATTCTCTACAAAAAAGGTCTCTTAACATTTTGCCATAGCTCGCTTCGTTTCCGAGATATTTGCAGATTTATCTCAAGGGAAGGGGCCTGACGGACATATTTCGAGATATTTCTTCTTCTTGTTGTTCTTCTTCTGCACAGCTAAGCTGGAAGTGGCATTTGCAGCTCGCACTAGTGCAGAGTTATCTCAAAGAAATGGGCCACGGTGTTTCTGTATCTCTATTATGTTGGTGCGGCTTCGGAACTTTTAAATATCTTGATATATCTCGAGAACTACGCATCTGATCAAAAAATATCATAGAACATAAAAAGTAGGAAACTTAATTCTCTACAAAAAACGTCTCTTAACATTTTACCATAGCTCGCTTCGTTTCCGAGATATTTGCAGATTTATCTCAAGGGAAGGGGCCTGACGCACATATTTCGAGATATTTCTTCTTCTTGTTGTTCTTCTTCTGCACAGCTAAGCTGGAAGTGGCATTTGCGGCTCGCACTAGTGCAGAGTTATCTCAAAGAAAGGGGCCACGGTGTTTCTGTATCTCTATTATGTTGGTGCGGCTTCGGAACTTTTAAATATCTCGATATATCTCGAAAACTACGCTTCTGATCAAAAAATATCATAGAACATAAATTGTAGGAAACATAATTCTCTACAAAAAAGGTCTCTTAACATTTTGCCATAGCTCGCTTCGTTTCCGAGATATTTGCAGATTTATCTCAAGGGAAGGGGCCTGACGGACATATTTCGAGATATTTCTTCTTCTTGTTGTTCTTCTTCTGCACAGCTAAGCTGGAAGTGGCATCTCCAGCTCGCAATAGTGCAGAGTTATCTCAAAGAGAGGGGCCACGGTGTTTCTGTATCTCTATTATGTTGGTGCGGCTTCGGAACTTTTAAATATCTTGATATATCTCGAGAACTACGCATCTGATCAAAAAATATCATAGAACATAAAAAGTAGGAAACTTAATTCTCTACAAAAAAGGTCTCTTAACATTTTGCCATAGCTCGCTTCGTTTCCGAGATATTTGCAGATTTATCTCAAGGGAAGGGGCCTGACGGACATATTTCGAGATATTTCTTCTTCTTGTTGTACTTCTTCTGCACAGCTAAGCTGGAAGTGGCATTTGCGGCTCGCACTAGTGCAGAGTTATCTCAAAGAAAGGGGCCACGGTGTTTCTGTATCCCTATTATGTTGGTGCGGCTTCGGAACTTTTAAATATCTCGATATATCTCGAAAACTACGCTTCTGATCAAAAAATATCATAGAACATAAATTGTAGGAAACATAATTCTCTACAAAAAACGTCTCTTAACATTTTGCCATAGCTCGCTTCGTTTCCGAGATATTTGCAGATTCAGCTCAAAGGAACTGGCCTGACGGACATATTTCGAGATATTTCTTCTTCTTGTTGTTCTTCCTCTGCACAGCTAAGCTGGAAGTGGCATTTGCAGCTCGCAATAGTGCAGAGTTATCTGTAAGAAAGGGGCCACGGTGTTTCTGTATCTCTATTATGTTGGTGCGGCTTCGGAACTTTTAAATATCTTGATATATCTCGAGAACTACGCATCTGATCAAAAAATATCATAGAACATAAAAAGTAGGAAACTTAATTCTCTACAAAAAAGGTCTCTTAACATTTTACCATAGCTCGCTTCGTTTCCGAGATATTTGCAGATTTATCTCAAGGGAAGGGGCCTGACGGACATATTTCGAGATATTTCTTCTTCTTGTTGTACTTCTTCTGCACAGCTAAGCTGGAAGTGGCATTTGCGGCTCGCACTAGTGCAGAGTTATCTCAAAGAAAGGGGCCACGGTGTTTCTGTATCCCTATTATGTTGGTGCGGCTTCGGAACTTTTAAATATCTCGATATATCTCGAAAACTACGCTTCTGATCAAAAAATACCATAGAACATAAATTGTAGGAAACATAATTCTCTACAAAAAAGGTCTCTTAACATTTTGCCATAGCTCGCTTCGTTTCCGAGATATTTGCAGATTTATCTCAAGGGAAGGGGCCTGACGGACATATTTCGAGATATTTCTTCTTCTTGTAGTTCTTCTTCTGCACAGCTAAGCTGGAAGTGGCATTTGCGGCTCGCACTAGTGCAGAGTTATCTCAAAGAAAGGGGCCCCGGTGTTTCTGTATCTCTATTATGTTGTGCGGCTTTGGAACTTTTAAATATCTCGCTATATCTCGAAAACTACGCTTCTGATCAAAAAATATCATAGAACATAAATTGTAGGAAACATAATTCTCTACAAAAAAGGTCTCTTAACATTTTGCCATAGCTCGCTTCGTTTCCGAGATATTTGCAGATATATCTCAAGGGAAGGGGCCTGACGGACATATTTCGAGATATGTCTTCTTCTTGTTGTTCTTCTTCTGCACAGCTAAGCTGGAAGTGGCATTTACAGCTCGCAATAGTGCAGAGTTATCTCAAAGAAAGGGGCCACGGTGTTTCTGTATCTCTATTATGTTGGTGCGGCTTCGGAACTTTTAAATATCTTGATATATATCGAGAACTACGCATCTGATCAAAAAATATCATAGAACATAAAAAGTAGGAAACATAATTCTCTACAAAAAACGTCTCTTAACATTTTGCCATAGCTCGCTTCGTTTCCGAGATATTTGCAGATTCAGCTCAAAGGAACTGGCCTGACGGACATATTTCGAGATATTTCTTCTTCTTGTTGTTCTTCCTCTGCACAGCTAAGCTGGAAGTGGCATTTGCAGCTCGCAATAGTGCAGAGTTATCTCAAAGAAAGGGGCCACGGTGTTTCTGTATCTCTATTATGTTGGTGCGGCTTCGGAACTTTTAAATATCTTGATATATCTCGAGAACTACGCATCTGATCAAAAAATATCATAGAACATAAAAAGTAGGAAACTTAATTCTCTACAAAAAAGGTCTCTTAACATTTTACCATAGCTCGCTTCGTTTCCGAGATATTTGCAGATTTATCTCAAGGGAAGGGACCTGACGGACATATTTCGAGATATTTCTTCTTCTTGTTGTTCTTCTTCTGCACAGCTAAGCTGGAAGTGGCATTTGCGGCTCGCACTAGTGCAGAGTTATCTCAAAGAAAGGGGCCACGGTGTTTCTGTATCTCTATTATGTTGGTGCGGCTTCGGAACTTTTAAATATCTCGATATATCTCGAAAACTACGCTTCTGATCAAAAAATATCATAGAACATAAAAAGTAGGAAACATAATTCTCTACAAAAAAGGTCTCTTAACATTTTGCCATAGCTCGCTTCGTTTCCGAGATATTTGCAGATTCAGCTCAAAGGAACTGGCCTGACGGACATATTTCGAGATATTTCTTCTTCTTGTTGTTCTTCCTCTGCACAGCTAAGCTGGAAGTGGCATTTGCAGCTCGCAATAGTGCAGAGTTATCTGTAAGAAAGGGGCCACGGTGTTTCTGTATCTCTATTATGTTGGTGCGGCTTCGGAACTTTTAAATATCTTGATATATCTCGAGAACTACGCATCTGATCAAAAAATATCATAGAATATAAAAAGTAGGAAACTTAATTCTCTACAAAAAAGGTCTCTTAACATTTTACCATAGCTCGCTTCGTTTCCGAGATATTTGCAGATTTATCTCAAGGGAAGGGGCCTGACGGACATATTTCGAGATATTTCTTCTTCTTGTTGTTCTTCTTCTGCACAGCTAAGCTGGAAGTGGCATTTGCGGCTCGCACTAGTGCAGAGTTATCTCAAAGAAAGGGGCCACGGTGTTTCTGTATCCCTATTATGTTGGTGCGGCTTCGGAACTTTTAAATATCTTGATATATCTCGAGAACTACGCATCTGATCAAAAAATATCATAGAACATAAAAAGTAGGAAACTTAATTCTCTACAAAAAAGGTCTCTTAACAATTGGCCATAGCTCGCTTCGTTTCCGAGATATTTGCAGATTTATCTCAAGGGAAGGGGCCTGACGGACATATTTCGAGATATTTCTTCATCTTGTTGTTCTTCTTCTGCACAGCTAAGCTGGAAGTGGCATTTGCGGCTCGCACTAGTGCAGAGTTATCTCAACGAAAGGGGCCACGGTGTTTCTGTATCTCTATTATGTTGGTGCGGCTTCGGAAGTTTTAAATATCTCGTTATATCTCGAAAACTACGCTTCTGATCAAAAAATATCATAGAACATAAATTGTAGGAAACGTAATTCTCTACAAAAAAGGTCTCTTAACATTTTGCCATAGCTCGCTTCGTTTCCGAGATATTTGCAGATATATCTCAAGGGAAGGGGCCTGACGGACATATTTCGAGATATTTCTTCTTCTTGTTGTTCTTCTTCTGCACAGCTAAGCTGGAAGTGGCATTTACAGCTCGCAATGGTGCAGAGTTATCTCAAAGAAAGGGGCCACGGTGTTTCTGTATCTCTATTATGTTGGTGCGGCTTCGGAACTTTTAAATATCTTGATATATCTCGAGAACTACGCATCAGATCAAAAAATATCATAGAACATAAAAAGTAGGAAACTTAATTCTCTACAAAAAAGGTCTCTTAACATTTTGCCATAGCTCTCTTCGTTTCCGAGATACTTGCAGATTTATCTCAAGGGAAGGGGCCTGACGGACATATTTCGAGATATTTCTTCTTCTTGTTGTTCTTCTTCTGCACAGCTAAGCTGGAAGTGGCATTGGCGGCTCGCACTAGTGCAGAGTTATCTCAAAGAAAGGGGCCACGGTGTTTCTGTATCTCTATTATGTTGGTGCGGCTTCGGAACTTTTAAATATCTTGATATATCTCGAGAACTACGCATCTGATCAAAAAATATCATAGAACATAAAAAGTAGGAAACTTAATTCTCTACAAAAAAGGTCTCTTAACATTTTGCCATAGCTCGCTTCGTTTCCGAGATATTTGCAGATTCAGCTCAAAGGAACTGGCCTGACGGACATATTTCGAGATATTTCTTCTTCTTGTTGTTCTTCCTCTGCACAGCTAAGCTGGAAGTGGCATTTGCAGCTCGCAATAGTGCAGAGTTATCTGTAAGAAAGGGGCCACGGTGTTTCTGTATCTCTATTATGTTGGTGCGGCTTCGGAACTTTTAAATATTTTGATATATCTCGAGAACTACGCATCTGATCAAAAAATATCATAGAACATAAAAAGTAGGAAACTTAATTCTCTACAAAAAAGGTCTCTTAACATTTTACCATAGCTCGCTTCGTTTCCGAGATATTTGCAGATTTATCTCAAGGGAAGGGGCCTGACGGACATATTTCGAGATATTTCTTCTTCTTGTTGTTCTTCTTCTGCACAGCTAAGCTGGAAGTGGCATTTGCGGCTCGCACTAGTGCAGAGTTATCTCAAAGAAAGGGGCCACGGTGTTTCTGTATCTCTATTATGTTGGTGCGGCTTCGGAACTTTTAAATATCTCGATATATCTCGAAAACTACGCTTCTGATAAAAAAATATCATAGAACATAAATTGTAGGAAACATAATTCTCTACAAAAAAGGTCTCTTAACATTTTGCCATAGCTCGCTTCGTTTCCGAGATATTTGCAGATTTATCTCAAGGGAAGGGGCCTGACGGACATATTTCGAGATATTTCTTCTTCTTGTTGTTCTTCTTCTGCACAGCTAAGCTGGAAGTGGCATTTGCAGCTCGCACTAGTGCAGAGTTATCTCAAAGAAATGGGCCACGGTGTTTCTGTATCTCTATTATGTTGGTGCGGCTTCGGAACTTTTAAATATCTTGATATATCTCGAGAACTACGCATCTGATCAAAAAATATCATAGAACATAAAAAGTAGGAAACTTAATTCTCTACAAAAAAGGTCTCTTAACATTTTACCATAGCTCGCTTCGTTTCCGAGATATTTGCAGATTTATCTCAAGGGAAGGGGCCTGACGGACATATTTCGAGATATTTCTTCTTCTTGTTGTTCTTCTTCTGCACAGCTAAGCTGGAAGTGGCATTTGCGGCTCGCACTAGTGCAGAGTTATCTCAAAGAAAGGGGCCACGGTGTTTCTGTATCTCTATTATGTTGGTGCGGCTTCGGAACTTTTAAATATCTCGATATATCTCGAAAACTACGCTTCTGATAAAAAAATATCATAGAACATAAATTGTAGGAAACATAATTCTCTACAAAAAAGGTCTCTTAACATTTTGCCATAGCTCGCTTCGTTTCCGAGATATTTGCAGATTTATCTCAAGGGAAGGGGCCTGACGGACATATTTCGAGATATTTCTTCTTCTTGTTGTTCTTCTTCTGCACAGCTAAGCTGGAAGTGGCATTCGCAGCTCGCACTAGTGCAGAGTTATCTCAAAGAAATGGGCCACGGTGTTTCTGTATCTCTATTATGTTGGTGCGGCTTCGGAACTTTTAAATATCTTGATATATCTCGAGAACTACGCATCTGATCAAAAAATATCATAGAACATAAAAAGTAGGAAACTTAATTCTCTACAAAAAAGGTCTCTTAACATTTTGCCATAGCTCGCTTCGTTTCCGAGATATTTGCAGATTTATCTCAAGGGAAGGGGCCTGACGGACATATTTCGAGATATTTCTTCTTCTTGTTGTTCTTCTTCTGCACAGCTAAGCTGGAAGTGGCATTTGCGGCTCGCACTAGTGCAGAGTTATCTCAAAGAAAGGGGCCACGGTGTTTCTGTATCTCTATTATGTTGTGCGGCTTTGGAACTTTTAAATATCTCGATATATCTCGAAAACTACGCTTCTGATCAAAAAATATCATAGAACATAAATTGTAGGAAACATAATTCTCTACAAAAAAGGTCTCTTAACATTTTGCCATAGCTCGCTTCGTTTCCGAGATATTTGCAGATATATCTCAAGGGAAGGGGCCTGACGGACATATTTCGAGATATTTCTTCTTCTTGCTGTTCTTCTTCTGCACAGCTAAACTGGAAGTGGCATTTCCAGCTCGCAATAGTGCAGAGTTATCTCAAAGAGAGGGGCCACGGTGTTTCTGTATCTCTATTATGTTGGTGCGGCTTCGGAACTTTTAAATATCTTGATATATCTCGAGAACTACGCATCTGATCAAAAAATATCATAGAACATAAAAAGTAGGAAACTTAATTCTCTACAAAAAAGGTCTCTTAACATTTTGCCATAGCTCGCTTCGTTTCCGAGATATTTGCAGATTTATCTCAAGGGAAGGGGCCTGACGGACATATTTCGAGATATTTCTTCTTCTTGTTGTTCTTCTTCTGCACAGCTAAGCTGGAAGTGGCATTTGCAGCTCACACTAGTGCAGAGTTATCTCAAAGAAATGGGCCACGGTGTTTCTGTATCTCTATTATGTTTGTGCGGCTTCGGAACTTTTAAATATCTTGATATATCTCGAGAACTACGCATCTGATCAAAAAATATCATAGAACATAAAAAGTAGGAAACTTAATTCTCTACAAAAAAGGTCTCTCAACATTTTGCCATAGCTCGCTTCGTTTCCGAGATATTTGCAGATTTATCTCAAGGGAAGGGGCCTGACGGACATATTTCGAGATATGTCTTCTTCTTGTTGTTCTTCTTCTGCACAGCTAAGCTGGAAGTGGCATTTACAGCTCGCAATAGTGCAGAGTTATCTCAAAGAAAGGGGCCACGGTGTTTCTGTATCTCTATTATGTTGGTGCGGCTTCGGAACTTTTAAATATCTTGATATATATCGAGAACTACGCATCTGATCAAAAAATATCATAGAAGATAAAAAGTAGGAAACTTAATTCTCTACAAAGAAGGTCTCTTAACATTTTGCCATAGCTCGCTTCGTTTCCGAGATATTTGCAGATTTATCTCAAGGGAAGGGGCCTAACGGACATATTTCGAGATATTTCTTCTTCTTGTTGTTCTTCTTCTGCACAGCTAAACTGGAAGTGGCATTTCCAGCTCGCAATAGTGCAGAGTTATCTCAAAGAGAGGGGCCACGGTGTTTCTGTATCCCTATTATGTTGGTGCGGCTTCGGAACTTTTAAATATCTCGATATATCTCGAAAACTACGCTTCTGATCAAAAAATATCATAGAACATAAATTGTAGGAAACATAATTCTCTACAAAAAACGTCTCTTAACATTTTGCCATAGCTCGCTTCGTTTCCGAGATATTTGCAGATTCAGCTCAAGGAACTGGCCTGACGGACATATTTCGAGATATTTCTTCTTCTTGTTGTTCTTCCTCTGCACAGCTAAGCTGGAAGTGGCATTTGCAGCTCGCAATAGTGCAGAGTTATCTCAAAGAAAGGGGCCACGGTGTTTCTGTATCTCTATTATGTGGGTGCGGCTTCGCAACTTTTAAATATCTTGATATATCTCGAGAACTACGCATCTGATCAAAAAATATCATAGAACATAAAAAGTATGAAACTTAATTCTCTACAAAAAAGGTCTCTTAACATTTTACCATAGCTCGCTTCGTTTCCGAGATATTTGCAGATTTATCTCAAGGGAAGGGACCTGACGGACATATTTCGAGATATTTCTTCTTCTTGTTGTTCTTCTTCTGCACAGCTAAACTGGAAGTGGCATTTCCAGCTCGCAATAGTGCAGAGTTATCTCAAAGAGAGGGGCCACGGTGTTTCTGTCTCTCTATTATGTTGGTGCGGCTTCGGAACTTTTAAATATCTTGATATATCTCGAGAGCTACGCGTCTGATCAAAAAATATCATAGAACATAAAAAGTAGGAAACATAATTCTCTACAAAAAAGGTCTCTTAAGATTTTGCCATAGCTCGCTTCGTTTCCGAGATATTTGCAGATTTATCTCAAGGGAAGTGGCCTGACGGACATATTTCGAGATATTTCTTCTTCTTGTTGTTCTTCTGCTGCACAGCTAAGCTGGAAGTGGCATTTGCGGCTCGCACTAGTGCAGAGTTATCTCAAAGAAAGGGGCCACGGTGTTTCTGTATCTCTATTATGTTGGTGCGGCTTCGGAACTTTTAAATATCTCGATATATCTCGAAAACTACGCTTCTGATCAAAAAATATCATAGAACATAAAAAGTAGGAAACATAATTCTCTACAAAAAAGTTCTCTTAACATTTTGCCATAGCTCGCTTCGTTTCCGAGATATTTGCAGATTTATCTCAAGGGAAGGGGCCTAACGGACATATTTCGAGATATTTCTTCTTCTTGTTGTTCTTCTTCTGCACAGCTAAACTGGAAGTGGCATTTCCAGCTCGCAATAGTACAGAGTTATCTCAAAGAAAGGGGCCACGGTGTTTCTGTATCTCTATTATGTTGGTGCGGCTTCGGAACTTTTAAATATCTTGATATATCTCGAGAACTACGCATCTGATCAAAAAATATCATAGAACATAAAAAGTAGGAAACTTAATTCTCTACAAAAAAGGTCTCTTAACATTTTGCCATAGCTCTCTTCGTTTCCGAGATATTTGCAGATTTATCTCAAGGGAAGGGACCTGACGGACATATTTCGAGATATTTCTTCTTCTTGTTGTTCTTCTCCTGCACAGCTAAACTGGAAGTGGCATTTCCAGATCGCAATAGTGCAGAGTTATCTCAAAGAGAGGGGCCACGGTGTTTCTGTCTCTCTATTATGTTGGTGCGGCTTCGGAACTTTTAAATATCTTGATATATCTCGAGAGCTACGCGTCTGATCAAAAAATATCATAGAACATAAAAAGTAGGAAACATAATTCTCTACAAAAAAGGTCTCTTAAGATTTTGCCATAGCTCGCTTCGTTTCCGAGATATTTGCAGATTTATCTCAAGGGAAGTGGCCTGACGGACATATTTCGAGATATTTCTTCTTCTTGTTGTTCTTCTGCTGCACAGCTAAGCTGGAAGTGGCATTTGCGGCTCGCACTAGTGCAGAGTTATCTCAAAGAAAGGGGCCACGGTGTTTCTGTATCTCTATTATGTTGGTGGGGCTTCGGAACTTTTAAATATCTTGATATATCTCGAGAACTACGCATCTGATCAGAAAATATCATAGAAGATAAAAAGTAGGAAACTTAATTCTCTACAAAAAAGGTCTCTTAACATTTTGCCATAGCTCGCTTCGTTTCCGAGATATTTGCAGATTCAGCTCAAAGGAATTGGCCTGACGGACATATTTCGAGATATTTCTTCTTCTTGTTGTTCTTCCTCTGCACAGCTAAGCTGGAAGTGGCATTTGCAGCTCGCAATAGTGCAGAGTTATCTCAAAGAAAGGGGCCACGGTGTTTCTGTATCTCTATTATGTTGGTGCGGCTTCGGAACTTTTAAATATCTCGATATATCTCGAAAACTACGCTTCTGATCAAAAAATATCATAGAACATAAAAAGTAGGAAACATAATTCTCTACAAAAAAGTTCTCTTAACATTTTGCCATAGCTCGCTTCGTTTCCGAGATATTTGCAGATTTATCTCAAGGGAAGGGGCCTAACGGACATATTTCGAGATATTTCTTCTTCTTGTTGTTCTTCTTCTGCACAGCTAAACTGGAAGTGGCATTTCCAGCTCGCAATAGTACAGAGTTATCTCAAAGAAAGGGGCCACGGTGTTTCTGTATCTCTATTATGTTGGTGCGGCTTCGGAACTTTTAAATATCTTGATATATCTCGAGAACTACGCATCTGATCAAAAAATATCATAGAACATAAAAAGTAGGAAACTTAATTCTCTACAAAAAAGGTCTCTTAACATTTTGCCATAGCTCTCTTCGTTTCCGAGATATTTGCAGATTTATCTCAAGGGAAGGGGCCTGACGGACACATTTCGAGATATTTCTTCTTCTTGTTGTTCTTCTTCTGCACAGCTAAGCTGGAAGTGGCATTTGCAGCTCGCAATAGTGCAGATTTATCTCCACGAAAGGGGCCACGGTGTTTCTGTATCTCTATTATGTTGGTGCGGCTTCGGAACTTTTAAATATCTCGATATATCTCGAAAACTACGCTTCTGATCAAAAAATATCATAGAAAATAAATTGTAGGAAACATAATTCTCTACAAAAAAGGTCTCTTAACATTTTGCCATAGCTCGCTTCGTTTCCGAGATATTTGCAGATTCAACTCAAAGGAACTGGCCTGACGGACATATTTCGAGATATTTCTTCTTCTTGTTGTTCTTCCTCTGCACAGCTAAGCTGGAAATGGCATTTGCAGCTCGCAACAGTGCAGAGTTATCTCAAAGAAAGGGGCCACGGTGTTTCTGTATCTCTATTATGTTGGTGCGGCTTCGGAACTTTTAAATATCTTGATATATCTCGAGAACTACGCATCTGATCAAAAAATATCATAGAACATAAAAAGTAGGAAACTTAATCCTCTACAAAAAAGGTCTCTTAACATTTTGCCATAGCTCGCTTCGTTTCCGAGATATTTGCAGATTTATCTCAAGGGAAGGGGCCTGACGGACATTTTTCGAGATATTTCTTCTTCTTGTTGTTCTTCTTCTGCACAGCTAAGCTGGAAGTGGCATTTGCAGCTCGCAATAGTGCAGAGTTATCTCGAAGGAAGGGGCCACGGTGTTTCTGTATCTCTATTATGTTGGTGCGGCTTCGGAACTTTAAAATATCTTTATATATCTCGAGAACTACGCATCTGATTAAAAAATATCATAGAACGTAAAAAGTAGGAAACTTAATTCTCTACAAATAAAGTCGCTTAACATTTTGCCATAGCTCGCTTCGTTTCCGAGATATTTGCAGATTTATCTCAAGGGAAGGGGCCTGACGGACATATTTCGAGATATTTCTTCTTCTTGTTGTTCTTCTTCTGCACAGCTAAGCTGGAAGTGGCATTTGCAGCTCGCAATAGTGCAGAGTTATCTCAAAGAAAGGGGCCACGGTGTTTCTGTATCTCTATTATGTTGGTGCGGCTTCGGAACTTTTAAATATCTTGATATATCTCGAGAACTACGCATCTGATCAAAAAATCTCATAGAAGATGAAAAGTAGGAAACTTAATTCTCTACACAAAAGGTCTCTTCACATTTTGCCATAGCTCGCTTCGTTTCCGAGTTATGTGCAGATTTATCTCAAGGGAAGGGGCCTGACGGACATATTTCGAGATATTTCTTCTTCTTGTTGTTCTTCTTCTGCACAGCTAAGCTGGAAGTGGCATTTGCGGCTCGCACTAGTGCAGAGTTATCTCAAAGAAAGGGGCCACGGTGTTTCTGTATCTCTATTATGTTGGTGCGTCTTCGGAACTTTTAAATATCTCGATATATCTCGAAAACTACGCTTCTGATCAAAAAATATCATAGAACCTAAATTGTAGGAAACATAATTCTCTACAAAAAAGGTCTCTTAACATTTTGCCATAGCTCGCTTCGTTTCCGAGATATTTGCAGATATATCTCAAGGGAAGGGGCCTGACGGACATATTTCGAGATATTTCTTCTTCTTGTTGTTCTTCTTCTGCACAGCTAAACTGGAAGTGGCATTTCCAGCTCGCAATAGTGCAGAGTTATCTCAAAGAAAGGGGCCACGGTGTTTCTGTATCTCTATTATGTTGGTGCGGCTTCGGAACTTTTAAATATCTCGATATATCTCGAAAACTACGCTTCTGATCAAAAAATATCATAGAACGTAAATTGTAGGAAACATTATTCTCTACAAAAAAGGTCTCTTAACATTTTGCCATAGCTCGCTTCGTTTCCGAGATATTTGCAGATTCATCTCAAGGGAAGGGGTCTGACGGACATATTTCGAGATATTTCTTCTTCTTGTTGTTCTTCTTCTGCACAGCTAAGCTGGAAGTGGCATTTGCAGCTCGCAATAGTGCAGAGTTATCCCAAAGAAAGGGGCCACGGTGTTTCTGTATCTTTATTATGTTGGTGCGGCTTCGGAACTTTTAAATATCTCGATATATCTCGAAAACTACGCTTCTGATCAAAAAATATCATAGAACATAAATTGTAGGAAACATAATTCTCTACAAAAAAGGTCTCTTAACATTTTGCCATAGCTCGCTTCGTTTCCGAGATATTTGCAGATTTATCTCAAGGGAAGGGTCCTGATGGACATATTTCGAGATATTTCTTCTTCTTGTTGTTCTTCTTCTGCACAGCTAAACTGGAAGTGGCATTTCCAGCTCGCAATCGTGCAGAGTTATCTCAAAGAAAGGGGCCACGGTGTTTCTGTATCTCTATTATGTTGGTGCGTCTTCGGAACTTTTAAATATCTCGATATATCTCGAAAACTACGCTTCTGATCAAAAAATATCATAGAACATAAATTGTAGGAAACATAATTCTCTACAAAAAACGTCTCTTAACATTTTGCCATAGCTCGCTTCGTTTCCGAGATATTTGCAGATTCAGCTCAAAGGAACTGGCCTGACGGACATATTTCGAGATATTTCTTCTTCTTGTTGTTCTTCTTCTGCACAGCTAAGCTGGAAGTGGCATTTGCGGCTCGCACTGGTGCAGAGTTATCTCAAAGAAAGGGGCCACGGTGTTTCTGTATCTCTATTATGTTGGTGCGGCTTCGGAACTTTTAAATATCTCGATATATATCGAAAACTACGCTTCTGATCAAAAAATATCATAGAACCTAAATTGTAGGAAACATCATTCTCTACAAAAAAGGTCTCTTAACATTTTGCCATAGCTCGCTTCGTTTCCGAGATATTTGCAGATATATCTCAAGGGAAGGGGCCTGACGGACATATTTCGAGATATTTCTTCTTCTTGTTGTTCTTCTTCTGCACAGCTAAGCTGGAAGTGGCATTTGCAGCTCGCAATAGTGCAGAGTTATCTCAAAGAAAGGGGCCACGGTGTTTCTGTATCTCTATTATGTTGGTGCGGCTTCGGAACTTTTAAATATCTCGATATATCTCGAAAACTACGCTTCTGATCAAAAAATATCATAGAACGTAAATTGTAGGAAACATTATTCTCTACAAAAAAGGTCTCTTAACATTTTGCCATAGCTCGCTTCGTTTCCGAGATATTTGCAGATTCATCTCAAGGGAAGGGGTCTGACGGACATATTTCGAGATATTTCTTCTTCTTGTTGTTCTTCTTCTGCACAGCTAAGCTGGAAGTGGCATTTGCAGCTCGCAATAGTGCAGAGTTATCCCAAAGAAAGGGGCCACGGTGTTTCTGTATCTCTATTATGTTGGTGCGGCTTCGGAACTTTTAAATATCTTGATATATCTCGAGAACTACGCATCTGATCAAAAAATATCATAGAACATAAAAAGTAGGAAACTTGATTCTCTACAAAAAAGGTTTCTTAACATTTTGCCATACCTCGCTTCGTTTCCGAGATATTTGCATATTTATCTCAAGGGAAGGGGCCTGACGGACATATTTCGAGATATTTCTTCTTCTTGTTGTTCTTCTTCTGCACAGCTAAGCTGGAAGTGGCATTTGCAGCTCGCAATAGTGCAGAGTTATCTCAAAGAAAGGGGCCACGGTGTTTCTGTATCTCTATTATGTTGGTGCGGCTTCGGAACTTTTAAATATCCTGATATATCTCGAGAACTACGCGTCTGATCAAAAAATATCATAGAACATAAAAAGTAGGAAACTTAATTCTCTACAAAAACGGTCTCTTAACATTTTGCCATAGCTCGCTTCGTTTCCGAGATATTTGCAGATATATCTCAAGGGAAGGGGCCTGACGGACATATTTCGAGATATTTCTTCTTCTTGTTGTTCTTCTTCTGCACAGCTAAGCTGGAAGTGGCATTTGCGGCTCGCACTAGTGCACAGTTATCTCAAAGAAAGGGGCCACGGTGTTTCTGTATCTCTATTATGTTGGTGCGTCTTCGGAACTTTTAAATATCTCGATATATCTCGAAAACTACGCTTCTGATCAAAAAATATCATAGAACATAAATTGTAGGAAACATAATTCTCTACAAAAAACGTCTCTTAACATTTTGCCATAGCTCGCTTCGTTTCCGAGATATTTGCAGATATATCTCAAGGGAAGGGGCCTGACGGACATATTTCGAGATATTTCTTCTTCTTGTTGTTCTTCTTCTGCACAGCTAAGCTGGAAGTGGCATTTGCAGCTCGCAATAGTGCAGAGTTATCTCAAAGAAAGGGGCCACGGTGTTTCTGTATCTCTATTATGTTGGTGCGGCTTCGGAACTTTTAAATATCTTGATATATCTCGAGAACTACGCATCTGATCAAAAAATATCATAGAACATAAAAAGTAGGAAACTTAATTCTCTACAAAAAAGGTCTCTTAACATTTTGCCATAGCTCGCTTCGTTTCCGAGATATTTGCGGATTTATCTCAAGGGAAGGGGCCTGACGGACATATTTCGAGATATTTCTTCTTCTTGTTGTTCTTCTTCTGCACAGCTAAGCTGGAAGTGGCATTTGCGGCTCGCACTAGTGCACAGTTATCTCAAAGAAAGGGGCCACGGTGTTTCTGTATCTCTATTATGTTGGTGCGTCTTCGGAACTTTTAAATATCTCGATATATCTCGAAAACTACGCTTCTGATCAAAAAATATCATAGAACATAAATTGCAGGAAACATAATTCTCTACAAAAAACGTCTCTTAACATTTTGCCATAGCTCGCTTCGTTTCCGAGATATTTGCAGATTCAGCTCAAAGGAACTGGCCTGACGGACATATTTCGAGATATTTCTTCTTCTTGTTGTTCTTCCTCTGCACAGCTAAGCTGGAAGTGGCATTTGCAGCTCGCAATAGTGCAGAGTTATCTCAAAGAAAGGGGCCACGGTGTTTCTGTATCTCTATTATGTTGGTGCGGCTTCGGAACTTTTAAATATCTTGATATATCTCGAGAACTACGCATCTGATCAAAAAATATCATAGAACATAAAAAGTAGGAAACTTAATTCTCTACAAAAAAGGTCTCTTCACATTTTGCCATAGCTCGCTTCGTTTCCGAGATATGTGCAGATATATCTCAAGGGAAGGGGCCTGACGGACATATTTCGAGATATTTCTTCTTCTTGTTGTTCTTCTTCTGCACAGCTAAACTGGAAGTGGCATTTCCAGCTCGCAATAGTGCAGAGTTATCTCAAAGAAAGGGGCCACGGTGTTTCTGTATCTCTATTATGTTGGTGCGGCTTCGGAACTTTTAAATATCTCGATATATCTCGAAAACTACGCTTCTGATCAAAAAATATCATAGAACGTAAATTGTAGGAAACATTATTCTCTACGAAAAAGGTCTCTTAACATTTTGCCATAGCTCGCTTCGTTTCCGAGATATTTGCAGATTCATCTCAAGGGAAGGGGTCTGACGGACATATTTCGAGATATTTCTTCTTCTTGTTGTTCTTCTTCTGCACAGCTAAGCTGGAAGTGGCATTTGCAGCTCGCAATAGTGCAGAGTTATCCCAAAGAAAGGGGCCACGGTGTTTCTGTATCTCTATTATGTTGGTGCGGCTTCGGAACTTTTAAATATCTCGATATATCTCGAAAACTACGCTTCTGATCAAAAAATATCATAGAACATAAATTGTAGGAAACATAATTCTCTACAAAAAAGGTCTCTTAACATTTTGCCATAGCTCGCTTCGTTTCCGAGATATTTGCAGATTCAACTCAAAGGAACTGGCCTGACGGACATATTTCGAGATATTTCTTCTTCTTGTTGTTCTTCCTCCGCACAGCTAAGCTGGAAGTGGCATTTGCAGCTCGCAATAGTGCAGAGTTATCTCAAAGAAAGGGGCCACGGTGTTTCTGTATCTCTATTATGTTGGTGCGGCTTCGGAACTTTTAAATATCTTGATATATCTCGAGAACTACGCATCTGATCAAAAAATATCATAGAACATAAAAAGTAGGAAACTTAATTCTCTACAAAAAAGGTCTCTTAACATTTTGCCATAGCTCGCTTCGTTTCCGAGATATTTGCATATTTATCTCAAGGGAAGGGGCCTGACGGACATATTTCGAGATATTTCTTCTTCTTGTTGTTCTTCTTCTGCACAGCTAAGCTGGAAGTGGCATTTGCGGCTCGCACTAGTGCAGAGTTATCTCAAAGAAAGGGTCCACGGTGTTTCTGTATCTCTATTATGTTGGTGCGGCTTCGGAACTTTTAAATATCTTGATATATCTCGAGAACTACGCATCTGATCAAAAAATATCATAGAACATAAAAAGTAGGAAACTTAATTCTCTACAAAAAAGGTCTCTTAACATTTTGCCATAGCTCGCTTCGTTTCCGAGATATTTGCAGATTTATCTCAAGGGAAGGGGCCTAACGGACATATTTCGAGATATTTCTTCTTCTTGTTGTTCTTCTTCTGCACAGCTAAACTGGAAGTGGCATTTCCAGCTCGCAATAGTGCAGAGTTATCTCAAAGAAAGGGGCCACGGTGTTTCTGTATCTCTATTATGTTGGTGCGGCTTCGGAACTTTTAAGTATCTTGATATATCTCGAGAACTACGCATCTGATCAAAAAATATCATAGAAGATAAAAAGTAGGAAACTTAATTCTCTACACAAAAGGTCTCTTCACATTTTGCCATAGCTCGCTTCGTTTCCGAGTTATGTGCAGATTTATCTCAAGGGAAGGGGCCTGACGGACATATTTCGAGATATTTCTTCTTCTTGTTGTTCTTCTTCTGCACAGCTAAGCTGGAAGTGGCATTTGCGGCTCGCACTAGTGCAGAGTTATCTCAAAGAAAGGGGCCAAGGTGTTTCTGTTTCTCTATTATGTTGGTGCGGCTTCGGAACTTTTAAATATCTCGATATATCTCGAAAACTACGCTTCTGATCAAAAAATATCATAGAACATAAATTGTAGGAAACATAATTCTCTACAAAAAAGGTCTCTTAACATTTTGCCATAGCTCGCTTCGTTTCCGAGATATTTGCAGATTCAACTCAAAGGAACTGGCCTGACGGACATATTTCGAGATATTTCTTCTTCTTGTTGTTCTTCCTCTGCACAGCTAAGCTGGAAGTGGCATTTGCAGCTCGCAATAGTGCAGAGTTATCTCAAAGAAAGGGGCCACGGTGTTTCTGTATCTCTATTATGTTGGTGCGGCTTCGGAACTTTTAAATATCTTGATATATCTCGAGAACTACGCATCTGATCAAAAAATATCATAGAACATAAAAAGTAGGAAACTTAATTCTCTACAAAAAAGGTCTCTTAACATTTTGCCATAGCTCGCTTCGTTTCCGAGATATTTGCAGATGCAACTCAAAGGAACTGGCCTGACGGACATATTTCGAGATATTTCTTCTTCTTGTTGTTCTTCCTCTGCACAGCTAAGCTGGAAGTGGCATTTGCAGCTCGCAATAGTGCAGAGTTATCTCAAAGAAAGGGGCCACGGTGTTTCTGTATCTCTATTATGTTGGTGCGGCTTCGGAACTTTTAAATATCTTGATATATCTCGAGAACTACGCATCTGATCAAAAAATATCATAGAACATAAAAAGTAGGAAACTTAATTCTCTACAAAAAAGGTCTCTTAACATTTTGCCATAGCTCGCTTCGTTTCCGAGATATTTGCATATTTATCTCAAGGGAAGGGGCCTGACGGACATATTTCGAGATATTTCTTCTTCTTGTTGTTCTTCTTCTGCACAGCTAAGCTGGAAGTGGCATTTGCAGCTCGCAATAGTGCAGAGTTATCTCAAAGAAAGGGGCCACGGTGTTTCTGTATCTCTATTATGTTGGTGCGGCTTCGGAACTTTTAAATATCTTGATATATCTCGAGAACTACGCGTCTGATCAAAAAATATCATAGAACATAAAAAGTAGGAAACTTAATTCTCTACAAAAACGGTCTCTTAACATTTTGCCATAGCTCGCTTCGTTTCCGAGATATTTGCAGATATATCTCAAGGGAAGGGGCCTGACGGACATATTTCGAGATATTTCTTCTTCTTGTTGTTCTTCTTCTGCACAGCTAAGCTGGAAGTGGCATTTGCGGCTCGCACTAGTGCACAGTTATCTCAAAGAAAGGGGCCACGGTGTTTCTGTATCTCTATTATGTTGGTGCGTCTTCGGAACTTTTAAATATCTCGATATATCTCGAAAACTACGCTTCTGATCAAAAAATATCATAGAAGATAAATTGTAGGAAACATAATTCTCTACAAAAAAGGTCTCTTAACATTTTGCCATAGCTCGCTTCGTTTCCGAGATATTTGCAGATTCAACTCAAAGGAACTGGCCTGACGGACATATTTCGAGATATTTCTTCTTCTTGTTGTTCTTCCTCTGCACAGCTAAGCTGGAAGTGGCATTTGCAGCTCGCAATAGTGCAGAGTTATCTCAAAGAAAGGGGCCACGGTGTTTCTGTATCTCTATTATGTTGGTGCGGCTTCGGAACTTTTAAATATCTTGATATATCTCGAGAACTACGCATCTGATCAAAAAATATCATAGAACATAAAAAGTAGGAAACTTAATTCTCTACAAAAAAGGTCTCTTAACATTTTGCCATAGCTCGCTTCGTTTCCGAGATATTTGCATATTTATCTCAAGGGAAGGGGCCTGACGGACATATTTCGAGATATTTCTTCCTCTTGTTGTTCTTCTTCTGCACAGCTAAGCTGGAAGTGGCATTTGCGGCTCGCACTAGTGCAGAGTTATCTCAAAGAAAGGGGCCACGGTGTTTCTGTATCTCTATTATGTTGGTGCGGCTTCGGAACTTTTAAATATCTTGATATATCTCGAGAACTACGCATCTGATCAAAAAATATCATAGAACATAAAAAGTAGGAAACTTAATTCTCTACACAAAAGGTCTCTTCACATTTTGCCATAGCTCGCTTCGTTTCCGAGTTATGTGCAGATTTATCTCAAGGGAAGGGGCCTGACGGACATATTTCGAGATATTTCTTCTTCTTGTTGTTCTTCTTCTGCACAGCTAAGCTGGAAGTGGCATTTGCGGCTCGCACTAGTGCAGAGTTATCTCAAAGAAAGGGGCCAAGGTGTTTCTGTATCTCTATTATGTTGGTGCGGCTTCGGAACTTTTAAATATCTCGATATATCTCGAAAACTACGCTTCTGATCAAAAAATATCATAGAACATAAATTGTAGGAAACATAATTCTCTACAAAAAAGGTCTCTTAACATTTTGCCATAGCTCGCTTCGTTTCCGAGATATTTGCAGATTCAACTCAAAGGAACTGGCCTGACGGACATATTTCGAGATATTTCTTCTTCTTGTTGTTCTTCCTCTGCACAGCTAAGCTGGAAGTGGCATTTGCAGCTCGCAATAGTGCAGAGTTATCTCAAAGAAAGGGGCCACGGTGTTTCTGTATCTCTATTATGTTGGTGCGGCTTCGGAACTTTTAAATATCTTGATATATCTCGAGAACTACGCATCTGATCAAAAAATATCATAGAACATAAAAAGTAGGAAACTTAATTCTCTACAAAAAAGGTCTCTTAACATTTTGCCATAGCTCGCTTCGTTTCCGAGATATTTGCATATTTATCTCAAGGGAAGGGGCCTGACGGACATATTTCGAGATATTTCTTCTTCTTGTTGTTCTTCTTCTGCACAGCTAAGCTGGAAGTGGCATTTGCAGCTCGCAATAGTGCAGAGTTATCTCAAAGAAAGGGGCCACGGTGTTTCTGTATCTCTATTATGTTGGTGCGGCTTCGGAACTTTTAAATATCTTGATATATCTCGAGAACTACGCGTCTGATCAAAAAATATCATAGAACATAAAAAGTAGGAAACTTAATTCTCTACAAAAACGGTCTCTTAACATTTTGCCATAGCTCGCTTCGTTTCCGAGATATTTGCAGATATATCTCAAGGGAAGGGGCCTGACGGACATATTTCGAGATATTTCTTCTTCTTGTTGTTCTTCTTCTGCACAGCTAAGCTGGAAGTGGCATTTGCGGCTCGCACTAGTGCACAGTTATCTCAAAGAAAGGGGCCACGGTGTTTCTGTATCTCTATTATGTTGGTGCGTCTTCGGAACTTTTAAATATCTCGATATATCTCGAAAACTACGCTTCTGATCAAAAAATATCATAGAACATAAATTGTAGGAAACATAATTCTCTACAAAAAACGTCTCTTAACATTTTGCCATAGCTCGCTTCGTTTCCGAGATATTTGCAGATATATCTCAAGGGAAGGGGCCTGACGGACATATTTCGAGATATTTCTTCTTCTTGTTGTTCTTCTTCTGCACAGCTAAGCTGGAAGTGGCATTTGCAGCTCGCAATAGTGCAGAGTTATCTCAAAGAAAGGGGCCACGGTGTTTCTGTATCTCTATTATGTTGGTGCGGCTTCGGAACTTTTAAATATCTTGATATATCTCGAGAACTACGCATCTGATCAAAAAATATCATAGAACATAAAAAGTAGGAAACTTAATTCTCTACAAAAAAGGTCTCTTAACATTTTGCCATAGCTCGCTTCGTTTCCGAGATATTTGCGGATTTATCTCAAGGGAAGGGGCCTAACGGACATATTTCGAGATATTTCTTCTTCTTGTTGTTCTTCTTCTGCACAGCTAAACTGGAAGTGGCATTTCCAGCTCGCAATAGTGCAGAGTTATCTCAAAGAAAGGGGCCACGGTGTTTCTGTATCTCTATTATGTTGGTGCGGCTTCGGAACTTTTAAATATCTCGATATATCTCGAAAACTACGCTTCTGATCAAAAAATATCATAGAACGTAAATTGTAGGAAACATTATTCTCTACAAAAAAGGTCTCTTAACATTTTGCCATAGCTCGCTTCGTTTCCGAGATATTTGCAGATTCATCTCAAGGGAAGGGGTCTGACGGACATATTTCGAGATATTTCTTCTTCTTGTTGTTCTTCTTCTGCACAGCTAAGCTGGAAGTGGCATTTGCAGCTCGCAATAGTGCAGAGTTATCCCAAAGAAAGGGGCCACGGTGTTTCTGTATCTCTATTATGTTGGTGCGGCTTCGGAACTTTTAAATATCTCGATATATCTCGAAAACTACGCTTCTGATCAAAAAATATCATAGAACATAAATTGTAGGAAACATAATTCTCTACAAAAAAGGTCTCTTAACATTTTGCCATAGCTCGCTTCGTTTCCGAGATATTTGCACATTTATCTCAAGGGAAGGGGCCTAACGGACATATTTCGAGATATTTCTTCTTCTTGTTGTTCTTCTTCTGCACAGCTAAACTGGAAGTGGCATTTCCAGATCGCAATAGTGCAGAGTTATCTCAAAGAGAGGGGCCACGGTGTTTCTGTATCTCTATTATGTTGGTGCGGCTTCGGAACTTTTAAGTATCTTGATATATCTCGAGAACTACGCATCTGATCAAAAAATATCATAGAAGATAAAAAGTAGGAAACTTAATTCTCTACACAAAAGGTCTCTTCACATTTTGCCATAGCTCGCTTCGTTTCCGAGTTATGTGCAGATTTATCTCAAGGGAAGGGGCCTGACGGACATATTTCGAGATATTTCTTCTTCTTGTTGTTCTTCTTCTGCACAGCTAAGCTGGAAGTGGCATTTGCGGCTCGCACTAGTGCAGAGTTATCTCAAAGAAAGGGGCCACGGTGTTTCTGTATCTCTATTATGTTGGTGCGGCTTCGGAACTTTTAAATATCTCGATATATCTCGAAAACTACGCTTCTGATCAAAAAATATCATAGAACATAAATTGTAGGAAACATAATTCTCTACAAAAAAGGTCTCTTAACATTTTGCCATAGCTCGCTTCGTTTCCGAGATATTTGCAGATTCAACTCAAAGGAACTGGCCTGACGGACATATTTCGAGATATTTCTTCTTCTTGTTGTTCTTCCTCTGCACAGCTAAGCTGGAAGTGGCATTTGCAGCTCGCAATAGTGCAGAGTTATCTCAAAGAAAGGGGCCACGGTGTTTCTGTATCTCTATTATGTTGGTGCGGCTTCGGAACTTTTAAGTATCTTGATATATCTCGAGAACTACGCATCTGATCAAAAAATATCATAGAAGATAAAAAGTAGGAAACTTAATTCTCTACACAAAAGGTCTCTTCACATTTTGCCATAGCTCGCTTCGTTTCCGAGTTATGTGCAGATTTATCTCAAGGGAAGGGGCCTGACGGACATATTTCGAGATATTTCTTCTTCTTGTTGTTCTTCTTCTGCACAGCTAAGCTGGAAGTGGCATTTGCGGCTCGCACTAGTGCAGAGTTATCTCAAAGAAAGGGGCCAAGGTGTTTCTGTATCTCTATTATGTTGGTGCGGCTTCGGAACTTTTAAATATCTCGATATATCTCGAAAACTACGCTTCTGATCAAAAAATATCATAGAACATAAATTGTAGGAAACATAATTCTCTACAAAAAAGGTCTCTTAACATTTTGCCATAGCTCGCTTCGTTTCCGAGATATTTGCAGATTCAACTCAAAGGAACTGGCCTGACGGACATATTTCGAGATATTTCTTCTTCTTGTTGTTCTTCCTCTGCACAGCTAAGCTGGAAGTGGCATTTGCAGCTCGCAATAGTGCAGAGTTATCTCAAAGAAAGGGGCCACGGTGTTTCTGTATCTCTATTATGTTGGTGCGGCTTCGGAACTTTTAAATATCTTGATATATCTCGAGAACTACGCATCTGATCAAAAAATATCATAGAACATAAAAAGTAGGAAACTTAATTCTCTACAAAAAAGGTCTCTTAACATTTTGCCATAGCTCGCTTCGTTTCCGAGATATTTGCATATTTATCTCAAGGGAAGGGGCCTGACGGACATATTTCGAGATATTTCTTCTTCTTGTTGTTCTTCTTCTGCACAGCTAAGCTGGAAGTGGCATTTGCAGCTCGCAATAGTGCAGAGTTATCTCAAAGAAAGGGGCCACGGTGTTTCTGTATCTCTATTATGTTGGTGCGGCTTCGGAACTTTTAAATATCTTGATATATCTCGAGAACTACGCGTCTGATCAAAAAATATCATAGAACATAAAAAGTAGGAAACCTAATTCTCTACAAAAACGGTCTCTTAACATTTTGCCATAGCTCGCTTCGTTTCCGAGATATTTGCAGATATATCTCAAGGGAAGGGGCCTGACGGACATATTTCGAGATATTTCTTCTTCTTGTTGTTCTTCTTCTGCACAGCTAAGCTGGAAGTGGCATTTGCGGCTCGCACTAGTGCACAGTTATCTCAAAGAAAGGGGCCACGGTGTTTCTGTATCTCTATTATGTTGGTGCGTCTTCGGAACTTTTAAATATCTCGATATATCTCGAAAACTACGCTTCTGATCAAAAAATATCATAGAAGATAAATTGTAGGAAACATAATTCTCTACAAAAAAGGTCTCTTAACATTTTGCCATAGCTCGCTTCGTTTCCGAGATATTTGCAGATTCAACTCAAAGGAACTGGCCTGACGGACATATTTCGAGATATTTCTTCTTCTTGTTGTTCTTCCTCTGCACAGCTAAGCTGGAAGTGGCATTTGCAGCTCGCAATAGTGCAGAGTTATCTCAAAGAAAGGGGCCACGGTGTTTCTGTATCTCTATTATGTTGGTGCGGCTTCGGAACTTTTAAATATCTTGATATATCTCGAGAACTACGCATCTGATCAAAAAATATCATAGAACATAAAAAGTAGGAAACTTAATTCTCTACAAAAAAGGTCTCTTAACATTTTGCCATAGCTCGCTTCGTTTCCGAGTTATGTGCAGATTTATCTCAAGGGAAGGGGCCTGACGGACATATTTCGAGATATTTCTTCTTCTTGTTGTTCTTCTTCTGCACAGCTAAGCTGGAAGTGGCATTTGCGGCTCGCACTAGTGCAGAGTTATCTCAAAGAAAGGGGCCAAGGTGTTTCTGTATCTCTATTATGTTGGTGCGGCTTCGGAACTTTTAAATATCTCGATATATCTCGAAAACTACGCTTCTGATCAAAAAATATCATAGAACATAAATTGTAGGAAACATAATTCTCTACAAAAAAGGTCTCTTAACATTTTGCCATAGCTCGCTTCGTTTCCGAGATATTTGCAGATTCAACTCAAAGGAACTGGCCTGACGGACATATTTCGAGATATTTCTTCTTCTTGTTGTTCTTCCTCTGCACAGCTAAGCTGGAAGTGGCATTTGCAGCTCGCAATAGTGCAGAGTTATCTCAAAGAAAGGGGCCACGGTGTTTCTGTATCTCTATTATGTTGGTGCGGCTTCGGAACTTTTAAATATCTTGATATATCTCGAGAACTACGCATCTGATCAAAAAATATCATAGAACATAAAAAGTAGGAAACTTAATTCTCTACAAAAAAGGTCTCTTAACATTTTGCCATAGCTCGCTTCGTTTCCGAGATATTTGCATATTTATCTCAAGGGAAGGGGCCTGACGGACATATTTCGAGATATTTCTTCTTCTTGTTGTTCTTCTTCTGCACAGCTAAGCTGGAAGTGGCATTTGCAGCTCGCAATAGTGCAGAGTTATCTCAAAGAAAGGGGCCACGGTGTTTCTGTATCTCTATTATGTTGGTGCGGCTTCGGAACTTTTAAATATCTTGATATATCTCGAGAACTACGCGTCTGATCAAAAAATATCATAGAACATAAAAAGTAGGAAACTTAATTCTCTACAAAAACGGTCTCTTAACATTTTGCCATAGCTCGCTTCGTTTCCGAGATATTTGCAGATATATCTCAAGGGAAGGGGCCTGACGGACATATTTCGAGATATTTCTTCTTCTTGTTGTTCTTCTTCTGCACAGCTAAGCTGGAAGTGGCATTTGCGGCTCGCACTAGTGCACAGTTATCTCAAAGAAAGGGGCCACGGTGTTTCTGTATCTCTATTATGTTGGTGCGTCTTCGGAACTTTTAAATATCTCGATATATCTCGAAAACTACGCTTCTGATCAAAAAATATCATAGAAGATAAATTGTAGGAAACATAATTCTCTACAAAAAAGGTCTCTTAACATTTTGCCATAGCTCGCTTCGTTTCCGAGATATTTGCAGATTCAACTCAAAGGAACTGGCCTGACGGACATATTTCGAGATATTTCTTCTTCTTGTTGTTCTTCCTCTGCACAGCTAAGCTGGAAGTGGCATTTGCAGCTCGCAATAGTGCAGAGTTATCTCAAAGAAAGGGGCCACGGTGTTTCTGTATCTCTATTATGTTGGTGCGGCTTCGGAACTTTTAAATATCTTGATATATCTCGAGAACTACGCATCTGATCAAAAAATATCATAGAACATAAAAAGTAGGAAACTTAATTCTCTACAAAAAAGGTCTCTTAACATTTTGCCATAGCTCGCTTCGTTTCCGAGATATTTGCATATTTATCTCAAGGGAAGGGGCCTGACGGACATATTTCGAGATATTTCTTCTTCTTGTTGTTCTTCTTCTGCACAGCTAAGCTGGAAGTGGCATTTGCGGCTCGCACTAGTGCAGAGTTATCTCAAAGAAAGGGGCCACGGTGTTTCTGTATCTCTATTATGTTGGTGCGGCTTCGGAACTTTTAAATATCTTGATATATCTCGAGAACTACGCATCTGATCAAAAAATATCATAGAACATAAAAAGTAGGAAACTTAATTCTCTACAAGAAAGGTCTCTTAACATTTTGCCATAGCTCGCTTCGTTTCCGAGATATTTGCAGATTTATCTCAAGGGAAGGGGCCTAACGGACATATTTCGAGATATTTCTTCTTCTTGTTGTTCTTCTTCTGCACAGCTAAACTGGAAGTGGCATTTCCAGCTCGCAATAGTGCAGAGTTATCTCAAAGAAAGGGGCCACGGTGTTTCTGTATCTCTATTATGTTGGTGCGGCTTCGGAACTTTTAAGTATCTTGATATATCTCGAGAACTACGCATCTGATCAAAAAATATCATAGAAGATAAAAAGTAGGAAACTTAATTCTCTACACAAAAGGTCTCTTCACATTTTGCCATAGCTCGCTTCGTTTCCGAGTTATGTGCAGATTTATCTCAAGGGAAGGGGCCTGACGGACATATTTCGAGATATTTCTTCTTCTTGTTGTTCTTCTTCTGCACAGCTAAGCTGGAAGTGGCATTTGCGGCTCGCACTAGTGCAGAGTTATCTCAAAGAAAGGGGCCAAGGTGTTTCTGTATCTCTATTATGTTGGTGCGGCTTCGGAACTTTTAAATATCTCGATATATCTCGAAAACTACGCTTCTGATCAAAAAATATCATAGAACATAAATTGTAGGAAACATAATTCTCTACAAAAAAGGTCTCTTAACATTTTGCCATAGCTCGCTTCGTTTCCGAGATATTTGCAGATTCAACTCAAAGGAACTGGCCTGACGGACATATTTCGAGATATTTCTTCTTCTTGTTGTTCTTCCTCTGCACAGCTAAGCTGGAAGTGGCATTTGCAGCTCGCAATAGTGCAGAGTTATCTCAAAGAAAGGGGCCACGGTGTTTCTGTATCTCTATTATGTTGGTGCGGCTTCGGAACTTTTAAATATCTTGATATATCTCGAGAACTACGCGTCTGATCAAAAAATATCATAGAACATAAAAAGTAGGAAACTTAATTCTCTACAAAAACGGTCTCTTAACATTTTGCCATAGCTCGCTTCGTTTCCGAGATATTTGCAGATATATCTCAAGGGAAGGGGCCTGACGGACATATTTCGAGATATTTCTTCTTCTTGTTGTTCTTCTTCTGCACAGCTAAGCTGGAAGTGGCATTTGCGGCTCGCACTAGTGCACAGTTATCTCAAAGAAAGGGGCCACGGTGTTTCTGTATCTCTATTATGTTGGTGCGTCTTCGGAACTTTTAAATATCTCGATATATCTCGAAAACTACGCTTCTGATCAAAAAATATCATAGAACATAAATTGTAGGAAACATAATTCTCTACAAAAAACGTCTCTTAACATTTTGCCATAGCTCGCTTCGTTTCCGAGATATTTGCAGATATATCTCAAGGGAAGGGGCCTGACGGACATATTTCGAGATATTTCTTCTTCTTGTTGTTCTTCTTCTGCACAGCTAAGCTGGAAGTGGCATTTGCAGCTCGCAATAGTGCAGAGTTATCTCAAAGAAAGGGGCCACGGTGTTTCTGTATCTCTATTATGTTGGTGCGGCTTCGGAACTTTTAAATATCTTGATATATCTCGAGAACTACGCATCTGATCAAAAAATATCATAGAACATAAAAAGTAGGAAACTTAATTCTCTACAAAAAAGGTCTCTTAACATTTTGCCATAGCTCGCTTCGTTTCCGAGATATTGGCGGATTTATCTCAAGGGAAGGGGCCTAACGGACATATTTCGAGATATTTCTTCTTCTTGTTGTTCTTCTTCTGCACAGCTAAACTGGAAGTGGCATTTCCAGCTCGCAATAGTGCAGAGTTATCTCAAAGAAAGGGGCCACGGTGTTTCTGTATCTCTATTATGTTGGTGCGGCTTCGGAACTTTTAAATATCTCGATATATCTCGAAAACTACGCTTCTGATCAAAAAATATCATAGAACGTAAATTGTAGGAAACATTATTCTCTACAAAAAAGGTCTCTTAACATTTTGCCATAGCTCGCTTCGTTTCCGAGATATTTGCAGATGCATCTCAAGGGAAGGGGTCTGACGGACATATTTCGAGATATTTCTTCTTCTTGTTGTTCTTCTTCTGCACAGCTAAGCTGGAAGTGGCATTTGCAGCTCGCAATAGTGCAGAGTTATCCCAAAGAAAGGGGCCACGGTGTTTCTGTATCTCTATTATGTTGGTGCGGCTTCGGAACTTTTAAATATCTCGATATATCTCGAAAACTACGCTTCTGATCAAAAAATATCATAGAACATAAATTGTAGGAAACATAATTCTCTACAAAAAAGGTCTCTTAACATTTTGCCATAGCTCGCTTCGTTTCCGAGATATTTGCACATTTATCTCAAGGGAAGGGGCCTAACGGACATATTTCGAGATATTTCTTCTTCTTGTTGTTCTTCTTCTGCACAGCTAAACTGGAAGTGGCATTTCCAGATCGCAATAGTGCAGAGTTATCTCAAAGAGAGGGGCCACGGTGTTTCTGTATCTCTATTATGTTGGTGCGGCTTCGGAACTTTTAAGTATCTTGATATATCTCGAGAACTACGCATCTGATCAAAAAATATCATAGAAGATAAAAAGTAGGAAACTTAATTCTCTACACAAAAGGTCTCTTCACATTTTGCCATAGCTCGCTTCGTTTCCGAGTTATGTGCAGATTTATCTCAAGGGAAGGGGCCTGACGGACATATTTCGAGATATTTCTTCTTCTTGTTGTTCTTCTTCTGCACAGCTAAGCTGGAAGTGGCATTTGCGGCTCGCACTAGTGCAGAGTTATCTCAAAGAAAGGGGCCACGGTGTTTCTGTATCTCTATTATGTTGGTGCGGCTTCGGAACTTTTAAATATCTCGATATATCTCGAAAACTACGCTTCTGATCAAAAAATATCATAGAACATAAATTGTAGGAATCATAATTCTCTACAAAAAAGGTCTCTTAACATTTTGCCATAGCTCGCTTCGTTTCCGAGATATTTGCAGATTCAACTCAAAGGAACTGGCCTGACGGACATATTTCGAGATATTTCTTCTTCTTGTTGTTCTTCCTCTGCACAGCTAAGCTGGAAGTGGCATTTGCAGCTCGCAATAGTGCAGAGTTATCTCAAAGAAAGGGGCCACGGTGTTTCTGTATCTCTATTATGTTGTTGCGGCTTCGGAACTTTTAAATATCTTGATATATCTCGAGAACTACGCATCTGATCAAAAAATATCATAGAACATAAAAAGTAGGAAACTTAATTCTCTACAAAAAAGGTCTCTTAACATTTTGCCATAGCTCGCTTCGTTTCCGAGATATTTGCATATTTATCTCAAGGGAAGGGGCCTGACGGACATATTTCGAGATATTTCTTCTTCTTGTTGTTCTTCTTCTGCACAGCTAAGCTGGAAGTGGCATTTGCGGCTCGCACTAGTGCAGAGTTATCTCAAAGAAAGGGGCCACGGTGTTTCTGTATCTCTATTATGTTGGTGCGGCTTCGGAACTTTTAAATATCTTGATATATCTCGAGAACTACGCATCTGATCAAAAAATATCATAGAACATAAAAAGTAGGAAACTTAATTCTCTACAAAAAAGGTCTCTTAACATTTTGCCATAGCTCGCTTCGTTTCCGAGATATTTGCAGATTCAACTCAAAGGAACTGGCCTGACGGACATATTTCGAGATATTTCTTCTTCTTGTTGTTCTTCCTCTGCACAGCTAAGCTGGAAGTGGCATTTGCAGCTCGCAATAGTGCAGAGTTATCTCAAAGAAAGGGGCCACGGTGTTTCTGTATCTCTATTATGTTGGTGCGGCTTCGGAACTTTTAAATATCTTGATATATCTCGAGAACTACGCATCTGATCAAAAAATATCATAGAACATAAAAAGTAGGAAACTTAATTCTCTACAAAAAAGGTCTCTTAACATTTTGCCATAGCTCGCTTCGTTTCCGAGATATTTGCAGATTTATCTCAAGGGAAGGGGCCTGACGGACATTT
This sequence comes from Osmia lignaria lignaria, assembly GCF_051020975.1. Classification (NCBI taxonomy): domain Eukaryota; kingdom Metazoa; phylum Arthropoda; class Insecta; order Hymenoptera; family Megachilidae; genus Osmia; species Osmia lignaria. Next base: position 8,265,136 of record NW_027478169.1, on the reverse strand, counting down.
TTCGAGATATTTCTTCTTCTTGTTGTTCTTCTTCTGCACAGCTAAGCTGGAAGTGGCATTTGCAGCTCGCAATAGTGCAGAGTTATCTCGAAGAAAGGGGCCACGGTGTTTCTGTATCTCTATTATGTTGGTGCGGCTTCGGAACTTTAAAATATCTTTATATATCTCGAGAACTACGCATCTGATTAAAAAATATCATAGAACGTAAAAAGTAGGAAACTTAATTTTCTACAAAAAAGGTCTCTTAACATTTTGCCATAGCTCGCTTCGTTTCCGAGATATTTGCACATTTATCTCAAGGGAAGGGGCCTGACGGACATATTTCGAGATATTTCTTCTTCTTGTTGTTCTTCTTCTGCACAGCTAAGCTGGAAGTGGCATTTGCAGCTCGCAATAGTGCAGAGTTATCTCGAAGAAAGGGGCCACGGTGTTTCTGTATCTCTATTATGTTGGTGCGGCTTCGGAACTTTAAAATATCTTTATATATCTCGAGAACTACGCATCTGATTAAAAAATATCATAGAACGTAAAAAGTAGGAAACTTAATTTTCTACAAAAAAGGTCTCTTAACATTTTGCCATAGCTCGCTTCGTTTCCGAGATATTTGCACATTTATCTCAAGGGAAGGGGCCTGACGGACATATTTCGAGATATTTCTTCTTCTTGTTGTTCTTCTTCTGCACAGCTAAGCTGGAAGTGGCATTTGCGGCTCGCACTAGTGCAGAGTTATCTCAAAGAAAGGGGCCACGGTGTTTCTGTATCTCTATTATGTTGGTGCGGCTTCGGAACTTTTAAATATCTTGATATATCTCGAGAACTACGCATCTGATCAAAAAATATCATAGAACATAAAAAGTAGGAAACTTAATTCTCTACAAAAAAGGTCTCTTAACATTTTGCCATAGCTCGCTTCGTTTCCGAGATATTTGCAGATTTATCTCAAGGGAAGGGGCCTAACGGACATATTTCGAGATATTTCTTCTTCTTGTTGTTCTTCTTCTGCACAGCTAAACTGGAAGTGGCATTTCCAGCTCGCAATAGTGCAGAGTTATCTCAAAGAAAGGGGCCACGGTGTTTCTGTATCTCTATTATGTTGGTGCGGCTTCGGAACTTTTAAGTATCTTGATATATCTCGAGAACTACGCATCTGATCAAAAAATATCATAGAAGATAAAAAGTAGGAAACTTAATTCTCTACACAAAAGGTCTCTTCACATTTTGCCATAGCTCGCTTCGTTTCCGAGTTATGTGCAGATTTATCTCAAGGGAAGGGGCCTGACGGACATATTTCGAGATATTTCTTCTTCTTGTTGTTCTTCTTCTGCACAGCTAAGCTGGAAGTGGCATTTGCGGCTCGCACTAGTGCAGAGTTATCTCAAAGAAAGGGGCCACGGTGTTTCTGTATCTCTATTATGTTGGTGCGGCTTCGGAACTTTTAAATATCTCGATATATCTCGAAAACTACGCTTCTGATCAAAAAATATCATAGAACATAAATTGTAGGAAACATAATTCTCTACAAAAAAGGTCTCTTAACATTTTGCCATAGCTCGCTTCGTTTCCGAGATATTTGCAGATTCAACTCAAAGGAACTGGCCTGACGGACATATTTCGAGATATTTCTTCTTCTTGTTGTTCTTCCTCTGCACAGCTAAGCTGGAAGTGGCATTTGCAGCTCGCAATAGTGCAGAGTTATCTCAAAGAAAGGGGCCACGGTGTTTCTGTATCTCTATTATGTTGTTGCGGCTTCGGAACTTTTAAATATCTTGATATATCTCGAGAACTACGCATCTGATCAAAAAATATCATAGAACATAAAAAGTAGGAAACTTAATTCTCTACAAAAAAGGTCTCTTAACATTTTGCCATAGCTCGCTTCGTTTCCGAGATATTTGCATATTTATCTCAAGGGAAGGGGCCTGACGGACATATTTCGAGATATTTCTTCTTCTTGTTGTTCTTCTTCTGCACAGCTAAGCTGGAAGTGGCATTTGCGGCTCGCACTAGTGCAGAGTTATCTCAAAGAAAGGGGCCACGGTGTTTCTGTATCTCTATTATGTTGGTGCGGCTTCGGAACTTTTAAATATCTTGATATATCTCGAGAACTACGCATCTGATCAAAAAATATCATAGAACATAAAAAGTAGGAAACTTAATTCTCTACAAAAAAGGTCTCTTAACATTTTGCCATAGCTCGCTTCGTTTCCGAGATATTTGCAGATTTATCTCAAGGGAAGGGGCCTAACGGACATATTTCGAGATATTTCTTCTTCTTGTTGTTCTTCTTCTGCACAGCTAAACTGGAAGTGGCATTTCCAGCTCGCAATAGTGCAGAGTTATCTCAAAGAAAGGGGCCACGGTGTTTCTGTATCTCTATTATGTTGGTGCGGCTTCGGAACTTTTAAATATCTCGATATATCTCGAAAACTACGCTTCTGATCAAAAAATATCATAGAACATAAATTGTAGGAAACATAATTCTCTACAAAAAAGGTCTCTTAACATTTTGCCATAGCTCGCTTCGTTTCCGAGATATTTGCAGATTCAACTCAAAGGAACTGGCCTGACGGACATATTTCGAGATATTTCTTCTTCTTGTTGTTCTTCCTCTGCACAGCTAAGCTGGAAGTGGCATTTGCAGCTCGCAATAGTGCAGAGTTATCTCAAAGAAAGGGGCCACGGTGTTTCTGTATCTCTATTATGTTGGTGCGGCTTCGGAACTTTTAAATATCTTGATATATCTCGAGAACTACGCATCTGATCAAAAAATATCATAGAACATAAAAAGTAGGAAACTTAATTCTCTACAAAAAAGGTCTCTTAACATTTTGCCATAGCTCGCTTCGTTTCCGAGATATTTGCAGATTTATCTCAAGGGAAGGGGCCTGACGGACATTTTTCGAGATATTTCTTCTTCTTGTTGTTCTTCTTCTGCACAGCTAAGCTGGAAGTGGCATTTGCAGCTCGCAATAGTGCAGAGTTATCTCGAAGAAAGGGGCCACGGTGTTTCTGTATCTCTATTATGTTGGTGCGGCTTCGGAACTTTAAAATATCTTTATATATCTCGAGAACTACGCATCTGATTAAAAAATATCATAGAACGTAAAAAGTAGGAAACTTAATTCTCCACAAATAAAGTCGCTTAACATTTTGCCATAGCTCGCTTCGTTTCCGAGATATTTGCAGATTTATCTCAAGGGAAGGGGCCTGACGGACATATTTCGAGATATTTCTTCTTCTTGTTGTTCTTCTTCTGCACAGCTAAGCTGGAAGTGGCATTTGCAGCTCGCAATAGTGCAGAGTTATCTCAAAGAAAGGGGCCACGGTGTTTCTGTATCTCTATTATGTTGGTGCGGCTTCGGAACTTTTAAATATCTTGATATATCTCGAGAACTACGCATCTGATCAAAAAATATCATAGAACATAAAAAGTAGGAAACTTAATTCTCTACAAAAAAGGTCTCTTAACATTTTGCCATAGCTCGCTTCGTTTCCGAGATATTTGCAGATTTATCTCAAGGGAAGGGGCCTAACGGACATATTTCGAGATATTTCTTCTTCTTGTTGTTCTTCTTCTGCACAGCTAAACTGGAAGTGGCATTTCCAGCTCGCAATAGTGCAGAGTTATCTCAAAGAAAGGGGCCACGGTGTTTCTGTATCTCTATTATGTTGGTGCGGCTTCGGAACTTTTAAGTATCTTGATATATCTCGAGAACTACGCATCTGATCAAAAAATATCATAGAAGATAAAAAGTAGGAAACTTAATTCTCTACACAAAAGGTCTCTTCACATTTTGCCATAGCTCGCTTCGTTTCCGAGTTATGTGCAGATTTATCTCAAGGGAAGGGGTCTGACGGACATATTTCGAGATATTTCTTCTTCTTGTTGTTCTTCTTCTGCACAGCTAAGCTGGAAGTGGCATTTGCGGCTCGCACTAGTGCAGAGTTATCTCAAAGAAAGGGGCCACGGTGTTTCTGTATCTCTATTATGTTGGTGCGGCTTCGGAACTTTTAAATATCTCGATATATCTCGAAAACTACGCTTCTGATCAAAAAATATCATAGAACATAAATTGTAGGAAACATAATTCTCTACAAAAAAGGTCTCTTAACATTTTGCCATAGCTCGCTTCGTTTCCGAGATATTTGCAGATTCAACTCAAAGGAACTGGCCTGACGGACATATTTCGAGATATTTCTTCTTCTTGTTGTTCTTCTTCTGCACAGCTAAGCTGGAAGTGGCATTTGCAGCTCGCAATAGTGCAGAGTTATCTCAAAGAAAGGGGCCACGGTGTTTCTGTATCTCTATTATGTTGGTGCGGCTTCGGAACTTTTAAATATCTTGATATATCTCGAGAACTACGCATCTGATCAAAAAATATCATAGAACATAAAAAGTAGGAAACTTAATTTTCTACAAAAAAGGTCTCTTAACATTTTGCCATAGCTCGCTTCGTTTCCGAGATATTTGCACATTTATCTCAAGGGAAGGGGCCTAACGGACATATTTCGAGATATTTCTTCTTCTTGTTGTTCTTCTTCTGCACAGCTAAACTGGAAGTGGCATTTCCAGCTCGCAATAGTGCAGAGTTATCTCAAAGAGAGGGGCCACGGTGTTTCTGTATCTCTATTATGTTGGTGCGGCTTCGGAACTTTTAAATATCTTGATATATCTCGAGAACTACGCATCTGATCAAAAAATATCATAGAAGATAAAAAGTAGGAAACTTAGTTCTCTACACAAAAGGTCTCTTCACATTTTGCCATAGCTCGCTTCGTTTCCGAGTTATGTGCAGATTTATCTCAAGGGAAGGGGCCTGACGGACATATTTCGAGATATTTCTTCTTCTTGTTGTTCTTCTTCTGCACAGCTAAGCTGGAAGTGGCATTTGCGGCTCGCACTAGTGCAGAGTTATCTCAAAGAAAGGGGCCACGGTGTTTCTGTATCTCTATTATGTTGGTGCGGCTTCGGAACTTTTAAATATCTCGATATATCTCGAAAACTACGCTTCTGATCAAAAAATATCATAGAACATAAATTGTAGGAAACATAATTCTCTACAAAAAAGGTCTCTTAACATTTTGCCATAGCTCGCTTCGTTTCCGAGATATTTGCAGATTCAACTCAAAGGAACTGGCCTGACGGACATATTTCGAGATATTTCTTCTTCTTGTTGTTCTTCCTCTGCACAGCTAAGCTGGAAGTGGCATTTGCAGCTCGCAATAGTGCAGAGTTATCTCAAAGAAAGGGGCCACGGTGTTTCTGTATCTCTATTATGTTGGTGCGGCTTCGGAACTTTTAAATATCTTGATATATCTCGAGAACTACGCATCTGATCAAAAAATATCATAGAACATAAAAAGTAGGAAACTTAATTCTCTACAAAAAAGGTCTCTTAACATTTTGCCATAGCTCGCTTCGTTTCCGAGATATTTGCATATTTATCTCAAGGGAAGGGGCCTGACGGACATATTTCGAGATATTTCTTCTTCTTGTTGTTCTTCTTCTGCACAGATAAGCTGGAAGTGGCATTTGCGGCTCGCACTAGTGCAGAGTTATCTCAAAGAAAGGGGCCACGGTGTTTCTGTATCTCTATTATGTTGGTGCGGCTTCGGAACTTTTAAATATCTTGATATATCTCGAGAACTACGCATCTGATCAAAAAATATCATAGAACATAAAAAGTAGGAAACTTAATTTTCTACAAAAAAGGTCTCTTAACATTTTGCCATAGCTCGCTTCGTTTCCGAGATATTTGCACATTTATCTCAAGGGAAGGGGCCTAACGGACATATTTCGAGATATTTCTTCTTCTTGTTGTTCTTCTTCTGCACAGCTAAACTGGAAGTGGCATTTCCAGCTCGCAATAGTGCAGAGTTATCTCAAAGAGAGGGGCCACGGTGTTTCTGTATCTCTATTATGTTGGTGCGGCTTCGGAACTTTTAAATATCTTGATATATCTCGAGAACTACGCATCTGATCAAAAAATATCATAGAAGATAAAAAGTAGGAAACTTAGTTCTCTACACAAAAGGTCTCTTCACATTTTGCCATAGCTCGCTTCGTTTCCGAGTTATGTGCAGATTTATCTCAAGGGAAGGGGCCTGACGGACATATTTCGAGATATTTCTTCTTCTTGTTGTTCTTCTTCTGCACAGCTAAGCTGGAAGTGGCATTTGCGGCTCGCACTAGTGCAGAGTTATCTCAAAGAAAGGGGCCACGGTGTTTCTGTATCTCTATTATGTTGGTGCGGCTTCGGAACTTTTAAATATCTCGATATATCTCGAAAACTACGCTTCTGATCAAAAAATATCATAGAACATAAATTGTAGGAAACATAATTCTCTACAAAAAAGGTCTCTTAACATTTTGCCATAGCTCGCTTCGTTTCCGAGATATTTGCAGATTCAACTCAAAGGAACTGGCCTGACGGACATATTTCGAGATATTTCTTCTTCTTGTTGTTCTTCCTCTGCACAGCTAAGCTGGAAGTGGCATTTGCAGCTCGCAATAGTGCAGAGTTATCTCAAAGAAAGGGGCCACGGTGTTTCTGTATCTCTATTATGTTGGTGCGGCTTCGGAACTTTTAAATATCTTGATATATCTCGAGAACTACGCATCTGATCAAAAAATATCATAGAACATAAAAAGTAGGAAACTTAATTCTCTACAAAAAAGGTCTCTTAACATTTTGCCATAGCTCGCTTCGTTTCCGAGATATTTGCATATTTATCTCAAGGGAAGGGGCCTGACGGACATATTTCGAGATATTTCTTCTTCTTGTTGTTCTTCTTCTGCACAGATAAGCTGGAAGTGGCATTTGCGGCTCGCACTAGTGCAGAGTTATCTCAAAGAAAGGGGCCACGGTGTTTCTGTATCTCTATTATGTTGGTGCGGCTTCGGAACTTTTAAATATCTTGATATATCTCGAGAACTACGCATCTGATCAAAAAATATCATACAACATAAAAAGTAGGAAACTTAATTCTCTACAAAAAAGGTCTCTTAACATTTTGCCATAGCTCGCTTCGTTTCCGAGATATTTGCAGATTCAACTCAAAGGAACTGGCCTGACGGACATATTTCGAGATATTTCTTCTTCTTGTTGTTCTTCCTCTGCACAGCTAAGCTGGAAGTGGCATTTGCAGCTCGCCATAGTGCAGAGTTATCTCAAAGAAAGGGGCCGCGGTGTTTCTGTATCTCTATTATGTTGGTGCGGCTTCGGAACTTTTAAATATCTTGATATATCTCGAGAACTACGCATCTGATCAAAAAATATCATAGAACATAAAAAGTAGGAAACTTAATTCTCTACAAAAAAGGTCTCTTAACATTTTGCCATAGCTCGCTTCGTTTCCGAGATATTTGCAGATTTATCTCAAGGGAAGGGGCCTGACGGACATTTTTCGAGATATTTCTTCTTCTTGTTGTTCTTCTTCTGCACAGCTAATCTGGAAGTGGCATTTGCAGCTCGCAATAGTGCAGAGTTATCTCGAAGAAAGGGGCCACAGTGTTTCTGTATCTCTATTATGTTGGTGCGGCTTCGGAACTTTAAAATATCTTTATATATCTCGAGAACTACGCATCTGATTAAAAAATATCATAGAACGTAAAAAGTAGGAAACTTAATTCTCTACAAATAAAGTCGCTTAACATTTTGCCATAGCTCGCTTCGTTTCCGAGATATTTGCAGATTTATCTCAAGGGAAGGGGCCTGACGGACATATTTCGAGATATTTCTTCTTCTTGTTGTTCTTCTTCTGCACAGCTAAGCTGGAAGTGGCATTTGCAGCTCGCAATAGTGCAGAGTTATCTCAAAGAAAGGGGCCACGGTGTTTCTGTATCTCTATTATGTTGGTGCGGCTTCGGAACTTTTAAATATCTTGATATATCTCGAGAACTACGCATCTGATCAAAAAATATCATAGAACATAAAAAGTAGGAAACTTAATTTTCTACAAAAAAGGTCTCTTAACATTTTGCCATAGCTCGCTTCGTTTCCGAGATATTTGCACATTTATCTCAAGGGAAGGGGCCTAACGGACATATTTCGAGATATTTCTTCTTCTTGTTGTTCTTCTTCTGCACAGCTAAACTGGAAGTGGCATTTCCAGCTCGCAATAGTGCAGAGTTATCTCAAAGAGAGGGGCCACGGTGTTTCTGTATCTCTATTATGTTGGTGCGGCTTCGGAACTTTTAAATATCTTGATATATCTCGAGAACTACGCATCTGATCAAAAAATATCATAGAACATAAAAAGTAGGAAACTTAATTTTCTGCAAAAAAGGTCTCTTAACATTTTGCCATAGCTCGCTTCGTTTCCGAGATATTTGCACATTTATCTCAAGGGAAGGGGCCTAACGGACATATTTCGAGATATTTCTTCTTCTTGTTGTTCTTCTTCTGCACAGCTAAACTGGAAGTGGCATTTCCAGCTCGCAATAGTGCAGAGTTATCTCAAAGAGAGGGGCCACGGTGTTTCTGTATCTCTATTATGTTGGTGCGGCTTCGGAACTTTTAAATATCTTGATATATCTCGAGAACTACGCATCTGATCAAAAAATATCATAGAAGATAAAAAGTAGGAAACTTAGTTCTCTACACAAAAGGTCTCTTCACATTTTGCCATAGCTCGCTTCGTTTCCGAGTTATGTGCAGATTTATCTCAAGGGAAGGGGCCTGACGGACATATTTCGAGATATTTCTTCTTCTTGTTGTTCTTCTTCTGCACAGCTAAGCTGGAAGTGGCATTTGCGGCTCGCACTAGTGCAGAGTTATCTCAAAGAAAGGGGCCACGGTGTTTCTGTATCTCTATTATGTTGGTGCGGCTTCGGAACTTTTAAATATCTCGATATATCTCGAAAACTACGCTTCTGATCAAAAAATATCATAGAACATAAATTGTAGGAAACATAATTCTCTACAAAAAAGGTCTCTTAACATTTTGCCATAGCTCGCTTCGTTTCCGAGATATTTGCAGATTCAACTCAAAGGAACTGGCCTGACGGACATATTTCGAGATATTTCTTCTTCTTGTTGTTCTTCCTCTGCACAGCTAAGCTGGAAGTGGCATTTGCAGCTCGCAATAGTGCAGAGTTATCTCAAAGAAAGGGGCCACGGTGTTTCTGTATCTCTATTATGTTGGTGCGGCTTCGGGACTTTTAAATATCTTGATATATCTCGAGAACTACGCATCTGATCAAAAAATATTATAGAACATAAAAAGTAGGAAACCTAATTCTCTACAAAAAAGGTCTCTTAACATTTTGCCATAGCTCGCTTCGTTTCCGAGATATTTGCATATTTATCTCAAGGGAAGGGGCCTGACGGACATATTTCGAGATATTTCTTCTTCTTGTTGTTCTTCTTCTGCACAGCTAAGCTGGAAGTGGCATTTGCGGCTCGCACTAGTGCAGAGTTATCTCAAAGAAAGGGGCCACGGTGTTTCTGTATCTCTATTATGTTGGTGCGGCTTCGGAACTTTTAAATATCTTGATATATCTCGAGAACTACGCGTCTGATCAAAAAATATCATAGAACATAAAAAGTAGGAAACTTAATTCTCTACAAAAACGGTCTCTTAACATTTTGCCATAGCTCGCTTCGTTTCCGAGATATTTGCACATATATCTCAAGGGAAGGGGCCTGACGGACATATTTCGAGATATTTCTTCTTCTTGTTGTTCTTCTTCTGCACAGCTAAGCTGGAAGTGGCATTTGCGGTTCGCACTAGTGCAGAGTTATCTCAAAGAAAGGGGCCACGGTGTTTCTGTATCTCTATTATGTTGGTGCGTCTTCGGAACTTTTAAATATCTCGATATATCTCGAAAACTACGCTTCTGATCAAATAATATCATAGAACATAAATTGTAGGAAACATAATTCTCTACAAAAAACGTCTCTTAACATTTTGCCATAGCTCGCTTCGTTTCCGAGATATTTGCAGATTCAGCTCAAAGGAACTGGCCTGACGGACATATTTCGAGATATTTCTTCTTCTTGTTGTTCTTCTTCTGCACAGCTAAGCTGGAAGTGGCATTTGCAGCTCGCAATAGTGCAGAGTTATCTCAAAGAAAGGGGCCACGGTGTTTCTGTATCTCTATTATGTTGGTGCGGGTTCGGAACTTTTAAATATCTTGATATATCTCGAGAACTACGCATCTGATCAAAAAATATCATAGAACATGAAAAGTAGGAAACTTAATTCTCTACAAAAAAGGTCTCTTAACATTTTGCCATAGCTCTCTTCGTTTCCGAGATATTTGCAGATTTATCTCAAGGGATGGGGCCTGACGGACATATTTCGAGATATTTCTTCTTCTTGTTGTTCTTCTTCTGCACAGCTAAGCTGGAAGTGGCATTTGCAGCTCGCAATAGTGCAGAGTTATCTCAAAGAAAGGGGCCACGGTGTTTCTGTATCTCTATTATGTTGGTGCGGCTTCGGAACTTTTATATATCTTGATATATCTCGAGAACTACGCGTCTGATCAAAAAATATCATAGAACATAAAAAGTAGGAAACTTAATTCTCTACAAAAACGGTCTCTTAACATTTTGCCATAGCTCGCTTCGTTTCCGAGATATTTGCACATATATCTCAAGGGAAGGGGCCTGACGGACATATTTCGAGATATTTCTTCTTCTTGTTGTTCTTCTTCTGCACAGCTAAGCTGGAAGTGGCATTTGCGGCTCGCAATAGTGCAGAGTTATCCCAAAGAAAGGGGCCACGGTGTTTCTGTATCTCTATCATGTTGGTGCGGCTTCGGAACTTTTAAATACCTTGATATATCTCGAGAACTACGCATCTGATCAAAAAATATCATAGAACATAAAAAGTAGGAAACTTAATTCTCTACAAAAAAGGTCTCTTAACATTTTGCCATAGCTCGCTTCGTTTCCGAGATATTTGCAGATTTATCTCAAGGGAAGGGACCTGACGGACATATTTCGAGATACTTCTTCTTCTTGTTGTTCTTCTTCTGCACAGCTAAGCTGGAAGTGGCATTTGCGGCTCGCACTAGTGCAGAGTTATCTCAACGAAAGGGGCCACGGTGTTTCTGTATCTCTATTATGTTGGTGCGGCTTCGGAACTTTTAAATATCTTGATATATCTCGAGAACTACGCATCTGATCAAAAAATATCATAGAACATAAAAAGTAGGAAACTTAATTCTCTACAAAAAAGGTCTCTTAACATTTTGCCATAGCTCGCTTCGTTTCCGAGATATTTGCAGATTTATCTCAAGGGAAGGGGCCTGACGGACATATTTCGAGATACTTCTTCTTCTTGTTGTTCTTCTTCTGCACAGCTAAGCTGGAAGTGGCATTTGCGGCTCGCACTAGTGCAGAGTTATCTCAACGAAAGGGGCCACGGTGTTTCTGTATCTCTATTATGTTGGTGCGGCTTCGGAACTTTTAAATATCTCGATATATCTCGAAAACTACGCTTCTGATCAGAAAATATCATAGAACATCAATTGTAGGAAGCATAATTCTCTACAAAAAAGGTCTCTCAACATTTTGCCATAGCTCGCTTCGTTTCCGAGATATTTGCAGATATATCTCAAGGGAAGGGGCCTGACGGACATATTTCGAGATATTTCTTCTTCTTGTTGTTCTTCTTCTGCACAGCTAAGCTGGAAGTGGCATTTACAGCTCGCAATAGTGCAGAGTTATCTCAAAGAAAGGGGCCACGGTGTTTCTGTATCTCTATTATGTTGGTGCGGGTTCGGAACTTTTAAATATCTTGATATATCTCGAGAACTACGCATCTGATCAAAAAATATCATAGAACATGAAAAGTAGGAAACTTAATTCTCTACAAAAAAGGTCTCTTAACATTTTGCCATAGCTCTCTTCGTTTCCGAGATATTTGCAGATTTATCTCAAGGGATGGGGCCTGACGGACATATTTCGAGATATTTCTTCTTCTTGTTGTTCTTCTTCTGCACAGCTAAGCTGGAAGTGACATTTGCAGCTCGCAATAGTGCAGAGTTATCTCAAAGAAAGGGGCCACGGTGTTTCTGTATCTCTATTATGTTGGTGCGGGTTCGGAACTTTTAAATATCTTGATATATCTCGAGAACTACGCATCTGATCAAAAAATATCATAGAACATGAAAAGTAGGAAACTTAATTCTCTACAAAAAAGGTCTCTTAACATTTTGCCATAGCTCTCTTCGTTTCCGAGATATTTGCAGATTTATCTCAAGGGATGGGGCCTGACGGACATATTTCGAGATATTTCTTCTTCTTGTTGTTCTTCTTCTGCACAGCTAAGCTGGAAGTGGCATTTGCAGCTCGCAATAGTGCAGAGTTATCTCAAAGAAAGGGGCCACGGTGTTTCTGTATCTCTATTATGTTGGTGCGGCTTCGGAACTTTTAAATATCTTGATATATCTCGAGAACTACGCGTCTGATCAAAAAATATCATAGAACATAAAAAGTAGGAAACTTAATTCTCTACAAAAACGGTCTCTTAACATTTTGCCATAGCTCGCTTCGTTTCCGAGATATTTGCACATATATCTCAAGGGAAGGGGCCTGACGGACATATTTCGAGATATTTCTTCTTCTTGTTGTTCTTCTTCTGCACAGCTAAGCTGGAAGTGGCATTTGCGGCTCGCAATAGTGCAGAGTTATCCCAAAGAAAGGGGCCACGGTGTTTCTGTATCTCTATCATGTTGGTGCGGCTTCGGAACTTTTAAATACCTTGATATATCTCGAGAACTACGCATCTGATCAAAAAATATCATAGAACATAAAAAGTAGGAAACTTAATTCTCTACAAAAAAGGTCTCTTAACATTTTGCCATAGCTCGCTTCGTTTCCGAGATATTTGCAGATTTATCTCAAGGGAAGGGGCCTGACGGACATATTTCGAGATACTTCTTCTTCTTGTTGTTCTTCTTCTGCACAGCTAAGCTGGAAGTGGCATTTGCGGCTCGCACTAGTGCAGAGTTATCTCAACGAAAGGGGCCACGGTGTTTCTGTATCTCTATTATGTTGGTGCGGCTTCGGAACTTTTAAATATCTCGATATATCTCGAAAACTACGCTTCTGATCAAAAAATATCATAGAACATCAATTGTAGGAAGCATAATTCTCTACAAAAAAGGTCTCTCAACATTTTGCCATAGCTCGCTTCGTTTCCGAGATATTTGCAGATATATCTCAAGGGAAGGGGCCTGACGGACATATTTCGAGATATTTCTTCTTCTTGTTGTTCTTCTTCTGCACAGCTAAGCTGGAAGTGGCATTTACAGCTCGCAATAGTGCAGAGTTATCTCAAAGAAAGGGGCCACGGTGTTTCTGTATCTCTATTATGTTGGTGCGGGTTCGGAACTTTTAAATATCTTGATATATCTCGAGAACTACGCATCTGATCAAAAAATATCATAGAACATGAAAAGTAGGAAACTTAATTCTCTACAAAAAAGGTCTCTTAACATTTTGCCATAGCTCTCTTCGTTTCCGAGATATTTGCAGATTTATCTCAAGGGATGGGGCCTGACGGACATATTTCGAGATACTTCTTCTTCTTGTTGTTCTTCTTCTGCACAGCTAAGCTGGAAGTGGCATTTGCAGCTCGCAATAGTGCAGAGTTATCTCAAAGAAAGGGGCCACGGTGTTTCTGTATCTCTATTATGTTGGTGCGGCTTCGGAACTTTTAAATATCTTGATATATCTCGAGAACAACGCGTCTGATCAAAAAATATCATAGAACATAAAAAGTAGGAAACTTAATTCTCTACAAAAACGGTCTCTTAACATTTTGCCATAGCTCGCTTCGTTTCCGAGATATTTGCACATATATCTCAAGGGAAGGGGCCTGACGGACATATTTCGAGATATTTCTTCTTCTTGTTGTTCTTCTTCTGCACAGCTAAGCTGGAAGTGGCATTTGCGGCTCGCACTAGTGCACAGTTATCTCAAAGAAAGGGGCCACGGTGTTTCTGTATCTCTATTATGTTGGTGCGTCTTCGGAACTTTTAAATATCTCGATATATCTCGAAAACTACGCTTCTGATCAAATAATATCATAGAACATAAATTGTAGGAAACATAATTCTCTACAAAAAACGTCTCTTAACATTTTGCCATAGCTCGCTTCGTTTCCGAGATATTTGCAGATTCAGCTCAAAGGAACTGGCCTGACGGACATATTCCGAGATATTTCTTCTTCTTGTTGTTCTTCCTCTGCACAGCTAAGCTGGAAGTGGCATTTGCAGCTCGCAATAGTGCAGAGTTATCTCAAAGAAAGGGGCCACGGTGTTTCTGTATCTCTATTATGTTGGTGCGGCTTCGGAACTTTTAAATATCTTGATATATCTCGAGAACTACGCATCTGATCAAAAAATATCATAGAACATAAATAGTAGGAAACTTAATTCTCTACAAAAAAGGTCTCTTAACATTTTGCCATAGCTCGCTTCGTTTCCGAGATATTTGCAGATTTATCTCAAGGGAAGGGGCCTAACGGGCATATTTCGAGATATTTCTTCTTCTTGTTGTTCTTCTTCTGCACAGCTAAACTGGAAGTGGCATTTCCAGCTCGCAATAGTGCAGAGTTATCTCAAAGAAAGGGGACACGGTGTTTCTGTATCTCTATTATGTTGGTGCGGCTTCGGAACTTTTAAATATCTCGATATATCTCGAAAACTACGCTTCTGATCAAAAAATATCATAGAACGTAAATTGTAGGAAACATTATTCTCTACAAAAAAGGTCTCTTAACATTTTGCCATAGCTCGCTTCGTTTCCGAGATATTTGCAGATACATCTCAAGGGAAGGGGTCTGACGGACATATTTCGAGATATTTCTTCTTCTTGTTGTTCTTCTTCTGCACAGCTAAGCTGGAAGTGGCATTTGCAGCTCGCAATAGTGCAGAGTTATCCCAAAGAAAGGGGCCACGGTGTTTCTGTATCTCTATTATGTTGGTGCGGCTTCGGAACTTTTAAATATCTCGATATATCTCGAAAACTACGCTTCTGATCAAAAAATATCATAGAACATAAATTTTGGAAACATAATTCTCTACAAAAAACGTCTCTTAACATTTTGCCATAGCTCGCTTCGTTTCCGAGATATTTGCAGATTCAGCTCAAAGGAACTGGCCTGACGGACATGTTTCGAGATATTTCTTCTTCTTGTTGTTCTTCCTCTGCACAGCTAAGCTGGAAGTGGCATTTGCAGCTCGCAATAGTGCAGAGTTATCTCAAAGAAAGGGGCCACGGTGTTTCTGTATCTCTATTATGTTGGTGCGGCTTCGGAACTTTTAAATATCTTGATATATCTCGAGAACTACGCATCTGATCAAAAAATATCATAGAACATAAAAAGTAGGAAACTTAATTCTCTACAAAAAAGGTCTCTTAACATTTTGCCATAGCTCGCTTCGTTTCCGAGATATTTGCAGATTTATCTCAAGGGAAGGGGCCTAACGGGCATATTTCGAGATATTTCTTCTTCTTGTTGTTCCTCTTCTGCACAGCTAAACTGGAAGTGGCATTTCCAGCTCGCAATAGTGCAGAGTTATCTCAAAGAAAGGGGCCACGGTGTTTCTGTATCTCTATTATGTTGGTGCGGGTTCGGAACTTTTAAATATCTTGATATATCTCGAGAACTATGCATCTGATCAAAAAATATCATAGAACATGAAAAGTACGAAACTTAATTCTCTACAAAAAAGGTCTCTTAACATTTTGCCATAGCTCTCTTCGTTTCCGAGATATTTGCAGATTTATCTCAAGGGATGGGGCCTGACGGACATATTTCGAGATATTTCTTCTTCTTGTTGTTCTTCTTCTGCACAGCTAAGCTGGAAGTGGCATTTGCAGCTCGCAATAGTGCAGAGTTATCTCAAAGAAAGGGGCCACGGTGTTTCTGTATCTCTATTATGTTGGTGCGGCTTCGGAACTTTTAAATATCTTGATATATCTCGAGAACTACGCGTCTGATCAAAAAATATCATAGATCATAAAAAGTAGGAAACTTAATTCTCTACAAAAACGGTCTCTTAACATTTTGCCATAGCTCGCTTCGTTTCCGAGATATTTGCAGATATATCTCAAGGGAAGGGGCCTGACGGACATATTTCGAGATATTTCTTCTTCTTGTTGTTCTTCTTCTGCACAGCTAAGCTGGAAGTGGCATTTGCGGCTCGCACTAGTGCACAGTTATCTCAAAGAAAGGGGCCACGGTGTTTCTGTATCTCTATTATGTTGGTGCGTCTTCGGAACTTTTAAATATCTCGATATATCTCGAAAACTACGCTTCTGATCAAAAAATATCATAGAACATAAATTGTAGGAAACATAATTCTCTACAAAAAACGTCTCTTAACATTTTGCCATAGCTCGCTTCGTTTCCGAGATATTTGCAGATTCAGCTCAAAGGAACTGGCCTGACGGACATATTTCGAGATATTTCTTCTTCTTGTTGTTCTTCCTCTGCACAGCTAAGCTGGAAGTGGCATTTGCAGCTCGCAATAGTGCAGAGTTATCTCAAAGAAAGGGGCCACGGTGTTTCTGTATCTCTATTATGTTGGTGCGGCTTCGGAACTTTTAAATATCTTGATATATCTCGAGAACTACGCTTCTGATCAAAAAATATCATAGAACATAAATTGTAGGAAACATAATTCTCTACAAAAAAGGTCTCTTAACATTTTGCCATAGCTCGCTTCGTTTCCGAGATATTTGCAGATATATCTCAAGGGAAGGGGCCTGACGGACATATTTCGAGATATTTCTTCTTCTTGTTGTTCTTCTTCTGCACAGCTAAGCTGGAAGTGGCATTTACAGCTCGCAATAGTGCAGAGTTATCTCAAAGAAAGGGGCCACGGTGTTTCTGTATCTCTATTATGTTGGTGCGGCTTCGGAACTTTTAAATATCTTGATATATCTCGAGAACTACGCATCTGATCAAAAAATATCATAGAACATAAAAAGTAGCAAACTTAATTCTCTACAAAAAAGGTCTCTTAACATTTTGCCATAGCTCGCTTCGTTTCCGAGATATTTGCAGATTTATCTCAAGGGAAGGGGCCTGACGGACATATTTCGAGATATTTCTTCTTCTTGTTGTTCTTCTTCTGCACAGCTAAGCTGGGAGTGGCATTTGCGGCTCGCACTAGTGCAGGGTTATCTCAAAGAAAGGGGCCACGGTGTTTCTGTATCCCTATTATGTTGGTGCGGCTTCGGAACTTTTAAATATCTCGATATATCTCGAAAACTACGCTTCTGATCAAAAAATATCATAGAACATAAATTGTAGGAAACATAATTCTCTATAAAAAACGTCTCTTAACATTTTGCCATAGCTCGCTTCGTTTCCGAGATATTTGCTGATATATCTCAAGGGAAGGGGCCTGACGGACATATTTCGAGATATTTCTTCTTCTTGTTGTTCTTCTTCTGCACAGCTAAGCTGGAAGTGGCATTTCCAGCTCGCAATAGTGCAGAGTTATCTCAAAGAAAGGGGCCACGGTGTTTCTGTATCTCTATTATGTTGGTGCGTCTTCGGAACTTTTAAATATCTCGATATATCTCGAAAACTACGCTTCTGATCAAAAAATATCATAGAACATAAATTGTAGGAAACATAATTCTCTACAAAAAACGTCTCTTAACATTTTGCCATAGCTCGCTTCGTTTCCGAGATATTTGCAGATTCAGCTCAAAGGAACTGGCCTGACGGACATATTTCGAGATATTTCTTCTTCTTGTTGTTCTTCCTCTGCACAGCTAAGCTGGAAGTGGCATTTGCAGCTCGCAATAGTGCAGAGTTATCTCAAAGAAAGGGGCCACGGTGTTTCTGTATCTCTATTATGTTGGTGCGGCTTCGGAACTTTTAAATATCTTGATATATCTCGAGAACTACGCTTCTGATCAAAAAATATCATAGAACATAAATTGTAGGAAACATAATTCTCTACAAAAAAGGTCTCTTAACATTTTGCCATAGCTCGCTTCGTTTCCGAGATATTTGCAGATATATCTCAAGGGAAGGGGCCTGACGGACATATTTCGAGATATTTCTTCTTCTTGTTGTTCTTCTTCTGCACAGCTAAGCTGGAAGTGGCATTTACAGCTCGCAATAGTGCAGAGTTATCTCAAAGAAAGGGGCCACGGTGTTTCTGTATCTCTATTATGTTGGTGCGGCTTCGGAACTTTTAAATATCTTGATATATCTCGAGAACTACGCATCTGATCAAAAAATATCATAGAACATAAAAAGTAGCAAACTTAATTCTCTACAAAAAAGGTCTCTTAACATTTTGCCATAGCTCGCTTCGTTTCCGAGATATTTGCAGATTTATCTCAAGGGAAGGGGCCTGACGGACATATTTCGAGATATTTCTTCTTCTTGTTGTTCTTCTTCTGCACAGCTAAGCTGGGAGTGGCATTTGCGGCTCGCACTAGTGCAGGGTTATCTCAAAGAAAGGGGCCACGGTGTTTCTGTATCCCTATTATGTTGGTGCGGCTTCGGAACTTTTAAATATCTCGATATATCTCGAAAACTACGCTTCTGATCAAAAAATATCATAGAACATAAATTGTAGGAAACATAATTCTCTATAAAAAACGTCTCTTAACATTTTGCCATAGCTCGCTTCGTTTCCGAGATATTTGCTGATATATCTCAAGGGAAGGGGCCTGACGGACATATTTCGAGATATTTCTTCTTCTTGTTGTTCTTCTTCTGCACAGCTAAGCTGGAAGTGGCATTTCCAGCTCGCAATAGTGCAGAGTTATCTCAAAGAAAGGGGCCACGGTGTTTCTGTATCTCTATTATGTTGGTGCGGCTTCGGAACTTTTAAATATCTTGATATATCTCGAGAACTACGCATCTGATCAAAAAATATCATAGAACATAAAAAGTAGGAAACTTAATTCTCTACAAAAAAGGTCTCTTAACATTTTGCTATAGCTCGCTTCGTTTCCGAGATATTTGCAGATTTATCTCAAGGGAAGGGGCCTGACGGACATATTTCGAGATATTTCTTCTTCTTGTTGTTCTTCTTCTGCACAGCTACGCTGGGAGTGGCATTTGCGGCTCGCACTAGTGCAGAGTTATCTCAAAGAAAGGGGCCACGGTGTTTCTGTATCCCTATTATGTTGGTGCGGCTTCGGAACTTTTAAATATCTCGATATATCTCGAAAACTACGCTTCTGATCAAAAAATATCATAGAACATAAATTGTAGGAAACATAATTCTCTATAAAAAACGTCTCTTAACATTTTGTCATTGCTCGCTTCGTTTCCGAGATATTTGCAGATTCAGCTCAAAGGAACTGGCCTGACGGACATATTTCGAGATATTTCTTCTTCTTGTTGTTCTTCCTCTGCACAGCTAAGCTGGAAGTGGCATTTGCAGCTCGCAATAGTGCAGAGTTATCTCAAAGAAAGGGGCCACGGTGTTTCTGTATCTCTATTATGTTGGTGCGGCTTCGGAACTTTTAAATATCTCGATATATCTCGAAAACTACGCTTCTGATCAAAAAATATCATAGAACATAAATTGTAGGAAACATAATTCTCTAGAAAAAAGGTCTCTTAACATTTTGCCATAGCTCGCTTCGTTTCCGAGATATTTGCAGATTCAACTCAAAGGAACTGGCCTGACGGACATATTTCGAGATATTTCTTCTTCTTGTTGTTCTTCCTCTGCACAGCTAAGCTGGAAGTGGCATTTGCAGCTCGCAATAGTGCAGAGTTATCTCAAAGAAAGGGGCCACGGTGTT
Organism: Osmia lignaria lignaria; assembly: GCF_051020975.1. NCBI lineage: Eukaryota > Metazoa > Arthropoda > Insecta > Hymenoptera > Megachilidae > Osmia > Osmia lignaria. The sequence goes on along the minus strand of NW_027478169.1, from coordinate 8,245,385 downwards.
TCTGTATCTCTATTATGTTGGTGCGGCTTCGGAACTTTTAAATATCTTGATATATCTCGGGAACTACGCATCTGATCAAAAAATATCATAGAACATAAAAAGTAGGAAACTTAATTCTCTACAAAAAAGGTCTCTTAACATTTTGCCATAGCTCGCTTCGTTTCCGAGATATTTGCATATTTATCTCAAGGGAAGGGGCCTGACGGACATATTTCGAGATATTTCTTCTTCTTGTTGTTCTTCTTCTGCACAGCTAAGCTGGAAGTGGCATTTGCGGCTCGCACTAGTGCAGAGTTATCTCAAAGAAAGGGGCCACGGTGTTTCTGTATCTCTATTATGTTGGTGCGGCTTCGGAACTTTTAAATATCTTGATATATCTCGAGAACTACGCATCTGATCAAAAAATATCATAGAACATAAAAAGTAGGAAACTTAATTCTCTACAAAAAAGGTCTCTTAACATTTTGCCATAGCTCGCTTCGTTTCCGAGATATTTGCAGATTTATCTCAAGGGAAGGGGCCTAACGGACATATTTCGAGATATTTCTTCTTCTTGTTGTTCTTCTTCTGCACAGCTAAACTGGAAGTGGCATTTCCAGCTCGCAATAGTGCAGAGTTATCTCAAAGAAAGGGGCCACGGTGTTTCTGTATCTCTATTATGTTGGTGCGGCTTCGGAACTTTTAAGTATCTTGATATATCCCGAGAACTACGCATCTGATCAAAAAATATCATAGAAGATAAAAAGTAGGAAACTTAATTCTCTACACAAAAGGTCTCTTCACATTTTGCCATAGCTCGCTTCGTTTCCGAGTTATGTGCAGATTTATCTCAAGGGAAGGGGCCTGACGGACATATTTCGAGATATTTCTTCTTCTTGTTGTTCTTCTTCTGCACAGCTAAGCTGGAAGTGGCATTTGCGGCTCGCACTAGTGCAGAGTTATCTCAAAGAAAGGGGCCACGGTGTTTCTGTATCTCTATTATGTTGGTGCGGCTTCGGAACTTTTAAATATCTCGATATATCTCGAAAACTACGCTTCTGATCAAAAAATATCATAGAACATAAATTGTAGGAAACATAATTCTCTACAAAAAAGGTCTCTTAACATTTTGCCATAGCTCGCTTCGTTTCCGAGATATTTGCAGATTCAACTCAAAGGAACTGGCCTGACGGACATATTTCGAGATATTTCTTCTTCTTGTTGTTCTTCCTCTGCACAGCTAAGCTGGAAGTGGCATTTGCAGCTCGCAATAGTGCAGAGTTATCTCAAAGAAAGGGGCCACGGTGTTTCTGTATCTCTATTATGTTGGTGCGGCTTCGGAACTTTTAAATATCTTGATATATCTCGAGAACTACGCATCTGATCAAAAAATATCATAGAACATAAAACGTAGGAAACTTAATTCTCTACAAAAAAGGTCTCTTAACATTTTGCCATAGCTCGCTTCGTTTCCGAGATATTTGCATATTTATCTCAAGGGAAGGGGCCTGACGGACATATTTCGAGATATTTCTTCTTCTTGTTGTTCTTCTTCTGCACAGCTAAGCTGGAAGTGGCATTTGCAGCTCGCAATAGTGCAGAGTTATCTCAAAGAAAGGGGCCACGGTGTTTCTGTATCTCTATTATGTTGGTGCGGCTTCGGAACTTTTAAATATCTTGATATATCTCGAGAACTACGCGTCTGATCAAAAAATATCATAGAACATAAAAAGTAGGAAACTTAATTCTCTACAAAAACGGTCTCTTAACATTTTGCCATAGCTCGCTTCGTTTCCGAGATATTTGCAGATATATCTCAAGGGAAGGGGCCTGACGGACATATTTCGAGATATTTCTTCTTCTTGTTGTTCTTCTTCTGCACAGCTAAGCTGGAAGTGGCATTTGCAGCTCGCAATAGTGCAGAGTTATCTCAAAGAAAGGGGCCACGGTGTTTCTGTATCTCTATTATGTTGGTGCGGCTTCGGAACTTTTAAATATCTTGATATATCTCGAGAACTACGCATCTGATCAAAAAATATCATAGAACATAAAAAGTAGGAAACTTAATTCTCTACAAAAAAGGTCTCTTAACATTTTGCCATAGCTCGCTTCGTTTCCGAGATATTTGCGGATTTATCTCAAGGGAAGGGGCCTAACGGACATATTTCGAGATATTTCTTCTTCTTGTTGTTCTTCTTCTGCACAGCTAAACTGGAAGTGGCATTTCCAGCTCGCAATAGTGCAGAGTTATCTCAAAGAAAGGGGCCACGGTGTTTCTGTATCTCTATTATGTTGGTGCGGCTTCGGAACTTTTAAATATCTCGATATATCTCGAAAACTACGCTTCTGATCAAAAAATATCATAGAACGTAAATTGTAGGAAACATTATTCTCTACAAAAAAGGTCTCTTAACATTTTGCCATAGCTCGCTTCGTTTCCGAGATATTTGCAGATTCATCTCAAGGGAAGGGGTCTGACGGACATATTTCGAGATATTTCTTCTTCTTGTTGTTCTTCTTCTGCACAGCTAAGCTGGAAGTGGCATTTGCAGCTCGCAATAGTGCAGAGTTATCCCAAAGAAAGGGGCCACGGTGTTTCTGTATCTCTATTATGTTGGTGCGGCTTCGGAACTTTTAAATATCTCGATATATCTCGAAAACTACGCTTCTGATCAAAAAATATCATAGAACATAAATTGTAGGAAACATAATTCTCTACAAAAAAGGTCTCTTAACATTTTGCCATAGCTCGCTTCGTTTCCGAGATATTTGCACATTTATCTCAAGGGAAGGGGCCTAACGGACATATTTCGAGATATTTCTTCTTCTTGTTGTTCTTCTTCTGCACAGCTAAACTGGAAGTGGCATTTCCAGATCGCAATAGTGCAGAGTTATCTCAAAGAGAGGGGCCACGGTGTTTCTGCATCTCTATTATGTTGGTGCGGCTTCGGAACTTTTAAGTATCTTGATATATCTCGAGAACTACGCATCTGATCAAAAAATATCATAGAAGATAAAAAGTAGGAAACTTAATTCTCTACACAAAAGGTCTCTTCACATTTTGCCATAGCTCGCTTCGTTTCCGAGTTATGTGCAGATTTATCTCAAGGGAAGGGGCCTGACGGACATATTTCGAGATATTTCTTCTTCTTGTTGTTCTTCTTCTGCACAGCTAAGCTGGAAGTGGCATTTGCGGCTCGCACTAGTGCAGAGTTATCTCAAAGAAAGGGGCCACGGTGTTTCTGTATCTCTATTATGTTGGTGCGGCTTCGGAACTTTTAAATATCTCGATATATCTCGAAAACTACGCTTCTGATCAAAAAATATCATAGAACATAAATTGTAGGAAACATAATTCTCTACAAAAAAGGTCTCTTAACATTTTGCCATAGCTCGCTTCGTTTCCGAGATATTTGCAGATTCAACTCAAAGGAACTGGCCTGACGGACATATTTCGAGATATTTCTTCTTCTTGTTGTTCTTCCTCTGCACAGCTAAGCTGGAAGTGGCATTTGCAGCTCGCAATAGTGCAGAGTTATCTCAAAGAAAGGGGCCACGGTGTTTCTGTATCTCTATTATGTTGGTGCGGCTTCGGAACTTTTAAATATCTTGATATATCTCGAGAACTACGCATCTGATCAAAAAATATCATAGAACATAAAAAGTAGGAAACTTAATTCTCTACAAAAAAGGTCTCTTAACATTTTGCCATAGCTCGCTTCGTTTCCGAGATATTTGCATATTTATCTCAAGGGAAGGGGCCTGACGGACATATTTCGAGATATTTCTTCTTCTTGTTGTTCTTCTTCTGCACAGCTAAGCTGGAAGTGGCATTTGCGGCTCGCACTAGTGCAGAGTTATCTCAAAGAAAGGGGCCACGGTGTTTCTGTATCTCTATTATGTTGGTGCGGCTTCGGAACTTTTAAATATCTTGATATATCTCGAGAACTACGCATCTGATCAAAAAATATCATAGAACATAAAAAGTAGGAAACTTAATTCTCTACAAAAAAGGTCTCTTAACATTTTGCCATAGCTCGCTTCGTTTCCGAGATATTTGCAGATTTATCTCAAGGGAAGGGGCCTAACGGACATATTTCGAGATATTTCTTCTTCTTGTTGTTCTTCTTCTGCACAGCTAAACTGGAAGTGGCATTTCCAGCTCGCAATAGTGCAGAGTTATCTCAAAGAAAGGGGCCACGGTGTTTCTGTATCTCTATTATGTTGGTGCGGCTTCGGAACTTTTAAGTATCTTGATATATCTCGAGAACTACGCATCTGATCAAAAAATATCATAGAAGATAAAAAGTAGGAAACTTAATTCTCTACACAAAAGGTCTCTTCAGATTTTGCCATAGCTCGCTTCGTTTCCGAGTTATGTGCAGATTTATCTCAAGGGAAGGGGCCTGACGGACATATTTCGAGATATTTCTTCTTCTTGTTGTTCTTCTTCTGCACAGCTAAGCTGGAAGTGGCATTTGCGGCTCGCACTAGTGCAGAGTTATCTCAAAGAAAGGGGCCACGGTGTTTCTGTATCTCTATTATGTTGGTGCGGCTTCGGAACTTTTAAATATCTCGATATATCTCGAAAACTACGCTTCTGATCAAAAAATATCATAGAACATAAATTGTAGGAAACATAATTCTCTACAAAAAAGGTCTCTTAACATTTTGCCATAGCTCGCTTCGTTTCCGAGATATTTGCAGATTCAACTCAAAGGAACTGGCCTGACGGACATATTTCGAGATATTTCTTCTTCTTGTTGTTCTTCCTCTGCACAGCTAAGCTGGAAGTGGCATTTGCAGCTCGCAATAGTGCAGAGTTATCTCAAAGAAAGGGGCCACGGTGTTTCTGTATCTCTATTATGTTGGTGCGGCTTCGGAACTTTTAAATATCTTGATATATCTCGAGAACTACGCAACTGATCAAAAAATATCATAGAACATAAAAAGTAGGAAACTTAATTCTCTACAAAAAAGGTCTCTTAACATTTTGCCATAGCTCGCTTCGTTTCCGAGATATTTGCAGATTTATCTCAAGGGAAGGGGCCTAACGGACATATTTCGAGATATTTCTTCTTCTTGTTGTTCTTCTTCTGCACAGCTAAACTGGAAGTGGCATTTCCAGCTCGCAATAGTGCAGAGTTATCTCAAAGAAAGGGGCCACGGTGTTTCTGTATCTCTATTATGTTGGTGCGGCTTCGGAACTTTTAAATATCTCGATATATCTCGAAAACTACGCTTCTGATCAAAAAATATCATAGAACATAAATTGTAGGAAACATAATTCTCTACAAAAAAGGTCTCTTAACATTTTGCCATAGCTCGCTTCGTTTCCGAGATATTTGCAGATTCAACTCAAAGGAACTGGCCTGACGGACATATTTCGAGATATTTCTTCTTCTTGTTGTTCTTCCTCTGCACAGCTAAGCTGGAAGTGGCATTTGCAGCTCGCAATAGTGCAGAGTTATCTCAAAGAAAGGGGCCACGGTGTTTCTGTATCTCTATTATGTTGGTGCGGCTTCGGAACTTTTAAATATCTTGATATATCTCGAGAACTACGCATCTGATCAAAAAATATCATAGAACATAAAAAGTAGGAAACTTAATTCTCTACAAAAAAGGTCTCTTAACATTTTGCCATAGCTCGCTTCGTTTCCGAGCTATTTGCAGATTTATCTCAAGGGAAGGGGCCTGACGGACATTTTTCGAGATATTTCTTCTTCTTGTTGTTCTTCTTCTGCACAGCTAAGCTGGAAGTGGCATTTGCAGCTCGCAATAGTGCAGAGTTATCTCGAAGAAAGGGGCCACGGTGTTTCTGTATCTCTATTATGTTGGTGCGGCTTCGGAACTTTAAAATATCTTTATATATCTCGAGAACTACGCATCTGATTAAAAAATATCATAGAACGTAAAAAGTAGGAAACTTAATTCTCTACAAATAAAGTCGCTTAACATTTTGCCATAGCTCGCTTCGTTTCCGAGATATTTGCAGATTTATCTCAAGGGAAGGGGCCTGACGGACATATTTCGAGATATTTCTTCTTCTTGTTGTTCTTCTTCTGCACAGCTAAGCTGGAAGTGGCATTTGCAGCTCGCAATAGTGCAGAGTTATCTCAAAGAAAGGGGCCACGGTGTTTCTGTATCTCTATTATGTTGGTGCGGCTTCGGAACTTTTAAATATCTTGATATATCTCGAGAACTACGCATCTGATCAAAAAATATCATAGAAGATAAAAAGTAGGAAACTTAGTTCTCTACACAAAAGGTCTCTTCACATTTTGCCATAGCTCGCTTCGTTTCCGAGTTATGTGCAGATTTATCTCAAGGGAAGGGGCCTGACGGACATATTTCGAGATATTTCTTCTTCTTGTTGTTCTTCTTCTGCACAGCTAAGCTGGAAGTGGCATTTGCGGCTCGCACTAGTGCAGAGTTATCTCAAAGAAAGGGGCCACGGTGTTTCTGTATCTCTATTATGTTGGTGCGGCTTCGGAACTTTTAAATATCACGATATATCTCGAAAACTACGCTTCTGATCAAAAAATATCATAGAACATAAATTGTAGGAAACATAATTCTCTACAAAAAAGGTCTCTTAACATTTTGCCATAGCTCGCTTCGTTTCCGAGATATTTGCAGATTCAACTCAAAGGAACTGGCCTGACGGACATATTTCGAGATATTTCTTCTTCTTGTTGTTCTTCCTCTGCACAGCTAAGCTGGAAGTGGCATTTGCAGCTCGCAATAGTGCAGAGTTATCTCAAAGAAAGGGGCCACGGTGTTTCTGTATCTCTATTATGTTGGTGCGGCTTCGGAACTTTTAAATATCTTGATATATCTCGAGAACTACGCATCTGATCAAAAAATATCATAGAACATAAAAAGTAGGAAACTTAATTCTCTACAAAAAAGGTCTCTTAACATTTTGCCATAGCTCGCTTCGTTTCCGAGATATTTGCATATTTATCTCAAGGGAAGGGGCCTGACGGACATATTTCGAGATATTTCTTCTTCTTGTTGTTCTTCTTCTGCACAGCTAAGCTGGAAGTGGCATTTGCGGCTCGCACTAGTGCAGAGTTATCTCAAAGAAAGGGGCCACGGTGTTTCTGTATCTCTATTATGTTGGTGCGGCTTCGGAACTTTTAAATATCTTTATATATCTCGAGAACTACGCATCTGATCAAAAAATATCATAGAACATAAAAAGTAGGAAACTTAATTCTCTACAAAAAAGGTCTCTTAACATTTTGCCATAGCTCGCTTCGTTTCCGAGATATTTGCAGATTTATCTCAAGGGAAGGGGCCTAACGGACATATTTCGAGATATTTCTTCTTCTTGTTGTTCTTCTTCTGCACAGCTAAACTGGAAGTGGCATTTCCAGCTCGCAATAGTGCAGAGTTATCTCAAAGAAAGGGGCCACGGTGTTTCTGTATCTCTATTATGTTGGTGCGGCTTCGGAACTTTTAAATATCTCGATATATCTCGAAAACTACGCTTCTGATCAAAAAATATCATAGAACATAAATTGTAGGAAACATAATTCTCTACAAAAAAGGTCTCTTAACATTTTGCCATAGCTCGCTTCGTTTCCGAGATATTTGCAGATTCAACTCAAAGGAACTGGCCTGACGGACATATTTCGAGATATTTCTTCTTCTTGTTGTTCTTCCTCTGCACAGCTAAGCTGGAAGTGGCATTTGCAGCTCGCAATAGTGCAGAGTTATCTCAAAGAAAGGGGCCACGGTGTTTCTGTATCTCTATTATGTTGGTGCGGCTTCGGAACTTTTAAATATCTTGATATATCTCGAGAACTACGCATCTGATCAAAAAATATCATAGAACATAAAAAGTAGGAAACTTAATTCTCTACAAAAAAGGTCTCTTAACATTTTGCCATAGCTCGCTTCGTTTCCGAGCTATTTGCAGATTTATCTCAAGGGAAGGGGCCTGACGGACATTTTTCGAGATATTTCTTCTTCTTGTTGTTCTTCTTCTGCACAGCTAAGCTGGAAGTGGCATTTGCAGCTCGCAATAGTGCAGAGTTATCTCGAAGAAAGGGGCCACGGTGTTTCTGTATCTCTATTATGTTGGTGCGGCTTCGGAACTTTAAAATATCTTTATATATCTCGAGAACTACGCATCTGATTAAAAAATATCATAGAACGTAAAAAGTAGGAAACTTAATTCTCTACAAATAAAGTCGCTTAACATTTTGCCATAGCTCGCTTCGTTTCCGAGATATTTGCAGATTTATCTCAAGGGAAGGGGCCTGACGGACATATTTCGAGATATTTCTTCTTCTTGTTGTTCTTCTTCTGCACAGCTAAGCTGGAAGTGGCATTTGCAGCTCGCAATAGTGCAGAGTTATCTCAAAGAAAGGGGCCACGGTGTTTCTGTATCTCTATTATGTTGGTGCGGCTTCGGAACTTTTAAATATCTTGATATATCTCGAGAACTACGCATCTGATCAAAAAATATCATAGAAGATAAAAAGTAGGAAACTTAGTTCTCTACACAAAAGGTCTCTTCACATTTTGCCATAGCTCGCTTCGTTTCCGAGTTATGTGCAGATTTATCTCAAGGGAAGGGGCCTGACGGACATATTTCGAGATATTTCTTCTTCTTGTTGTTCTTCTTCTGCACAGCTAAGCTGGAAGTGGCATTTGCGGCTCGCACTAGTGCAGAGTTATCTCAAAGAAAGGGGCCACGGTGTTTCTGTATCTCTATTATGTTGGGGCGGCTTCGGAACTTTTAAATATCTTGATATATCTCGAGAACTACGCGTCTGATCAAAAAATATCATAGAACATAAAAAGTAGGAAACTTAATTCTCTACAAAAACGGTCTCTTAACATTTTGCCGTAGCTCGCTTCGTTTCCGAGATATTTGCACATATATCTCAAGGGAAGGGGCCTGACGGACATATTTCGAGATATTTCTTCTTCTTGTTGTTCTTCTTCTGCACAGCTAAGCTGGAAGTGGCATTTGCGGCTCGCAATAGTGCAGAGTTATCCCAAAGAAAGGGGCCACGGTGTTTCTGTATCTCTATCATGTTGGTGCGGCTTCGGAACTTTTAAATACCTTGATATATCTCGAGAACTACGCATCTGATCAAAAAATATCATAGAACATAAAAAGTAGGAAACTTAATTCTCTACAAAAAAGGTCTCTTAACATTTTGCCATAGCTCGCTTCGTTTCCGAGATATTTGCAGATTTATCTCAAGGGAAGGGGCCTGACGGACATATTTCGAGATACTTCTTCTTCTTGTTGTTCTTCTTCTGCACAGCTAAGCTGGAAGTGGCATTTGCGGCTCGCACTAGTGCAGAGTTATCTCAACGAAAGGGGCCACGGTGTTTCTGTATCTCTATTATGTTGGTGCGGCTTCGGAAGTTTTAAATATCTCGATATATCTCGAAAACTACGCTTCTGATCAAAAAATATCATAGAACATCAATTGTAGGAAGCATAATTCTCTACAAAAAAGGTCTCTCAACATTTTGCCATAGCTCGCTTCGTTTCCGAGATATTTGCAGATATATCTCAAGGGAAGGGGCCTGACGGACATATTTCGAGATATTTCTTCTTCTTGTTGTTCTTCTTCTGCACAGCTAAGCTGGAAGTGGCATTTACAGCTCGCAATAGTGCAGAGTTATCTCAAAGAAAGGGGCCACGGTGTTTCTGTATCTCTATTATGTTGGTGCGGGTTCGGAACTTTTAAATATCTTGATATATCTCGAGAACTACGCATCTGATCAAAAAATATCATAGAACATGAAAAGTAGGAAACTTAATTCTCTACAAAAAAGGTCTCTTAACATTTTGCCATAGCTCTCTTCGTTTCCGAGATATTTGCAGATTTATCTCAAGGGATGGGGCCTGACGGACATATTTCGAGATATTTCTTCTTCTTGTTGTTCTTCTTCTGCACAGCTAAGCTGGAAGTGGCATTTGCAGCTCGCAATAGTGCAGAGTTATCTCAAAGAAAGGGGCCACGGTGTTTCTGTATCTCTATTATGTTGGTGCGGCTTCGGAACTTTTAAATATCTTGATATATCTCGAGAACAACGCGTCTGATCAAAAAATATCATAGAACATAAAAAGTAGGAAACTTAATTCTCTACAAAAACGGTGTCTTAACATTTTGCCATAGCTCGCTTCGTTTCCGAGATATTTGCACATATATCTCAAGGGAAGGGGCCTGACGGACATATTTCGGGATATTTCTTCTTCTTGTTGTTCTTCTTCTGCACAGCTAAGCTGGAAGTGGCATTTGCGGCTCGCACTAGTGCACAGTTATCTCAAAGAAAGGGGCCACGGTGTTTCTGTATCTCTATTATGTTGGTGCGTCTTCGGAACTTTTAAATATCTCGATATATCTCGAAAACTACGCTTCTGATCAAATAATATCATAGAACATAAATTGTAGGAAACATAATTCTCTACAAAAAACGTCTCTTAACATTTTGCCATAGCTCGCTTCGTTTCCGAGATATTTGCAGATTCAGCTCAAAGGAACTGGCCTGACGGACATATTCCGAGATATTTCTTCTTCTTGTTGTTCTTCCTCTGCACAGCTAAGCTGGAAGTGGCATTTGCAGCTCGCAATAGTGCAGAGTTATCTCAAAGAAAGGGGCCACGGTGTTTCTGTATCTCTATTATGTTGGTGCGGCTTCGGAACTTTTAAATATCTTGATATATCTCGAGAACTACGCATCTGATCAAAAAATATCATAGAACATAAATAGTAGGAAACTTAATTCTCTACAAAAAAGGTCTCTTAACATTTTGCCATAGCTCGCTTCGTTTCCGAGATATTTGCAGATTTATCTCAAGGGAAGGGGCCTAACGGGCATATTTCGAGATATTTCTTCTTCTTGTTGTTCTTCTTCTGCACAGCTAAACTGGAAGTGGCATTTCCAGCTCGCAATAGTGCAGAGTTATCTCAAAGAAAGGGGCCACGGTGTTTCTGTATCTCTATTATGTTGGTGCGGCTTCGGAACTTTTAAATATCTCGATATATCTCGAAAACTACGCTTCTGATCAAAAAATATCATAGAACGTAAATTGTAGGAAACATTATTCTCTACAAAAAAGGTCTCTTAACATTTTGCCATAGCTCGCTTCGTTTCCGAGATATTTGCAGATTCATCTCAAGGGAAGGGGTCTGACGGACATATTTCGAGATATTTCTTCTTCTTGTTGTTCTTCTTCTGCACAGCTAAGCTGGAAGTGGCATTTGCAGCTCGCAATAGTGCAGAGTTATCCCAAAGAAAGGGGCCACGGTGTTTCTGTATCTCTATTATGTTGGTGCGGCTTCGGAACTTTTAAATATCTCGATATATCTCGAAAACTACGCTTCTGATCAAAAAATATCATAGAACATAAATTTTGGAAACATAATTCTCTACAAAAAACGTCTCTTAACATTTTGCCATAGCTCGCTTCGTTTCCGAGATATTTGCAGATTCAGCTCAAAGGAACTGGCCTGACGGACATGTTTCGAGATATTTCTTCTTCTTGTTGTTCTTCCTCTGCACAGCTAAGCTGGAAGTGGCATTTGCAGCTCGCAATAGTGCAGAGTTATCTCAAAGAAAGGGGCCACGGTGTTTCTGTATCTCTATTATGTTGGTGCGGCTTCGGAACTTTTGAATATCTTGATATATCTCGAGAATTACGCCTCTGATCGAAAAATATCATAGAACATAAAAAGTAGGAAACTTAATTCTCTACAAAAACGGTCTCTTAACATTTTGCCATAGCTCGCTTCGTTTCCGAGATATTTGCAGATATATCTCAAGGGAAGGGGCCTGACGGACATATTTCGAGATATTTCTTCTTCTTGTTGTTCTTCTTCTGCACAGCTAAGCTGGAAGTGGCATTTGCAGCTCGCAATAGTGCAGAGTTATCTCAAAGAAAGGGGCCACGGTGTTTCTGTATCTCTATTATGTTGGTGCGGCTTCGGAACTTTTAAATATCTTGATATATCTCGAGAACTACGCATCTGATCAAAAAATATCATAGAACATAAAAAGTAGGAAACTTAATTCTCTACAAAAAAGGTCTCTTAACATTTTGCCATAGCTCGCTTCCTTTCCGAGATATTTGCAGATTTATCTCAAGGGAAGGGGCCTAACGGGCATATTTCGAGATATTTCTTCTTCTTGTTGTTCCTCTTCTGCACAGCTAAACTGGAAGTGGCATTTCCAGCTCGCAATAGTGCAGAGTTATCTCAAAGAAAGGGGCCACGGTGTTTCTGTATCTCTATTATGTTGGTGCGGGTTCGGAACTTTTAAATATCTTGATATATCTCGAGAACTACGCATCTGATCAAAAAATATCATAGAACATGAAAAGTACGAAACTTAATTCTCTACAAAAAAGGTCTCTTAACATTTTGCCATAGCTCTCTTCGTTTCCGAGATATTTGCAGATTTATCTCAAGGGATGGGGCCTGACGGACATATTTCGAGATATTTCTTCTTCTTGTTGTTCTTCTTCTGCACAGCTAAGCTGGAAGTGGCATTTGCAGCTCGCAATAGTGCAGAGTTATCTCAAAGAAAGGGGCCACGGTGTTTCTGTATCTCTATTATGTTGGTGCGGCTTCGGAACTTTTAAATATCTTGATATATCTCGAGAACTACGCGTCTGATCAAAAAATATCATAGAACATAAAAAGTAGGAAACTTAATTCTCTACAAAAACGGTCTCTTAACATTTTGCCATAGCTCGCTTCGTTTCCGAGATATTTGCACATATATCTCAAGGGAAGGGGCCTGACGGACATATTTCGAGATATTTCTTCTTCTTGTTGTTCTTCTTCTGCACAGCTAAGCTGGAAGTGGCATTTGCGGCTCGCACTAGTGCACAGTTATCTCAAAGAAAGGGGCCACGGTGTTTCTGTATCTCTATTATGTTGGTGCGTCTTCGGAACTTTTAAATATCTCGATATATCTCGAAAACTACGCTTTTGATCAAAAAATATCATAGAACATAAATTGTAGGAAACATAATTCTCTACAAAAAACGTCTCTTAACATTTTGCCATAGCTCGCTTCGTTTCCGAGATATTTGCAGATTCAGCTCAAAGGAACTGGCCTGACGGACATATTTCGAGATATTTCTTCTTCTTGTTGTTCTTCCTCTGCACAGCTAAGCTGGAAGTGGCATTTGCAGCTCGCAATAGTGCAGAGTTATCTCAAAGAAAGGGGCCACGGTGTTTCTGTATCTCTATTATGTTGGTGCGGCTTCGGAACTTTTAAATATCTTGATATATCTCGAGAACTACGCTTCTGATCAAAAAATATCATAGAACATAAATTGTAGGAAACATAATTCTCTACAAAAAAGGTCTCTTAACATTTTGCCATAGCTCGCTTCGTTTCCGAGATATTTGAAGATATATCTCAAGGGAAGGGGCCTGACGGACATATTTCGAGATATTTCTTCTTCTTGTTGTTCTTCTTCTGCACAGCTAAGCTGGAAGTGGCATTTACAGCTCGCAATAGTGCAGAGTTATCTCAAAGAAAGGGGCCACGGTGTTTCTGTATCTCTATTATGTTGGTGCGGCTTCGGAACTTTTAAATATCTTGATATATCTCGAGAACTACGCATCTGATCAAAAAATATCATAGAACATAAAAAGTAGCAAACTTAATTCTCTACAAAAAAGGTCTCTTAACATTTTGCCATAGCTCGCTTCGTTTCCGAGATATTTGCAGATTTATCTCAAGGGAAGGGGCCTGACGGACATATTTCGAGATATTTCTTCTTCTTGTTGTTCTTCTTCTGCACAGCTAAGCTGGGAGTGGCATTTGCGGCTCGCACTAGTGCAGGGTTATCTCAAAGAAAGGGGCCACGGTGTTTCTGTATCCCTATTATGTTGGTGCGGCTTCGGAACTTTTAAATATCTTGATATATCTCGAGAACTACGCATCTGATCAAAAAATATCATAGAACATAAAAAGTAGGAAACTTAATTCTCTACAAAAAAGGTCTCTTAACATTTTGCCATAGCTCGCTTCGTTTCCGAGATATTTGCAGATTTATCTCAAGGGAAGGGGCCTAACGGACATATTTCGAGATATTTCTTCTTCTTGTTGTTCTTCTTCTGCACAGCTAAGCTGGAAGTGGCATTTCTGGCTCGCACTAGTGCAGAGTTATCTCAAAGAAAGGGGTCACGGTGGTTATGTATCTCTATTATGTTGGTGCGGTTTCGGAACTTTTAAATATCTTGATATATCTCGAGAACTACGCATCTGATCAAAAAATATCATAGAACGTAAAAGGTAGGAAACTTAATTCTCTACAAATAAGGTCTCTTAACATTTTGCCATAGCTCGCTTCGTTTCCGAGATATTTGCAGATTTATCTCAAGGGAAGGGGCCTAACGGACATATTTCGAGATATTTTTGCTTCTTGTTGTTCTTCTTCTGCACAGCTAAACTGGAAGTGGCATTTCCAGCTCGCAATAGTGCAGAGTTATCTCAAAGAGAGGGGCCACGGTGTTTCTGTATCTCTATTATGGTGGTGCGGCTTCGGAACTTTTAAATATCTTGATATATCTCGAGAACTACGCATCAGATCAAAAAATATCATAGAACATAAAAAGTAGGAAACTTAATTCTCTACAAAAAAGGTCTCTTAACATTTTGCCATAGCTCTCTTCGTTTCCGAGATATTTGCAGATTTATCTCAAGGGAAGGGGCCTGACGGACATATTTCGAGATATTTCTTCTTCTTGATGTTCTTCTTCTGCACAGCTAAGCTGGAAGTGGCATTTGCAGCTCGCAATAGTGCAGAGTTATCTCAAAGAACGGGGCCACGGTGTTTCTGTATCTCTATTATGTTGGTGCGGCTTCGGAACTTTTAAATATCTTGATATATCTCGAGAACTACGCATCTGATCGAAAAATATCATAGAACATAAAAAGTAGGAAACTTAATTCTCTACAAAAAAGGTCTCTTAACATTTTGCCATAGCTCTCTTCGTTTCCGAGATATTTGCAGATTTATCTCAAGGGAAGGGGCCTGACGGACATATTTCGAGATATTTCTTCTTCTTGATGTTCTTCTTCCGCACAGCTAAGCTGGAAGTGGCATTTGCAGCTCGCAATAGTGCAGAGTTATCTCAAAGAAAGGGGCCACGGTGTTTCTGTATCTCTATTATGTTGGTGCGGCTTCGGAACTTTTAAATATCTTGATATATCTCGAGAACTACGCATCTGATCGAAAAATATCATAGAACATAAAAAGTAGGAAACTTAATTCTCTACAAAAAAGGTCTCTTAACATTTTGGCATAGCTCTCTTCGTTTCCGAGATATTTGCAGATTTATTTCAAGGGAAGGGGCCTGACGGACATATTTCGAGATATTTCTTCTTCTTGATGTTCTTCTTCTGCACAGCTAAGCTGGAAGTGGCATTTGCAGCTCGCAATAGTGCAGAATTATCTCAAAGAAAGGGGCCACGGTGTTTCTGTATCTCTATTATGTTGGTGCGGCTTCGGAACTTTTAAATATCTTGATATATCTCGAGAACTACGCATCTGATCAAAAAATATCATAGAACGTAAAAGATAGGAAACTTAATTCTCTACAAAAAAGGTCTCTTAAGATTTTGCCATAGCTCGCTTCGTTTCCGAGATATTTGCAGATTTATCTCAAGGGAAGGGCCCTAACGGACATATTTCGAGATATTTCTTCTTCTTGTTGTTCTTCTTCTGCACAGCTAAACTGGAAGTGGCATTTCCAGCTCGCAATAGTGCAGAGTTATCTCAAAGAAACGGGCCACGGTGTTTCTGTATCTCTATTATGTTGGTGCGGCTTCGGAACTTTTAAATATCTTGATATATCTCGAGAACTACGCATCTGATCAAAAAATATCATAGAACGTAAAAGGTAGGAAACTTAATTCTCTACAAAAAAGGTCTCTTAAGATTTTGCCATAGCTCGCTTCGTTTCCGAGATATTTGCAGATTTATCTCAAGGGAAGGGGCCTAACGGACATATTTCGAGATATTTCTTCTTCT
Source organism: Osmia lignaria lignaria (assembly GCF_051020975.1). Classification (NCBI taxonomy): domain Eukaryota; kingdom Metazoa; phylum Arthropoda; class Insecta; order Hymenoptera; family Megachilidae; genus Osmia; species Osmia lignaria. The sequence continues at coordinate 8,229,376 of NW_027478169.1, read as the reverse complement.
TGTTGTTCTTCTTCTGCACAGCTAAACAGGAAGTGGCATTTCCAGCTCGCAATAGTGCAGAGTTATCTCAAAGAAAGGGGCCACGGTGTTTCTGTATCTCTATTATGTTGGTGCGGCTTCGGAACTTTTAAATATCTTGATATATCTCGAGAACTACGCATCTGATCGAAAAATATCATAGAACATAAAAAGTAGGAAACTTAATTCTCTACAAGAAAGGTCTCTTAACAGTTTGCCATAGCTCGCTTCGTTTCCGAGATATTTGCAGATTTATCTCAAGGGAAGGGGCCTAACGGACATATTTCGAGATATTTCTTCTTCTTGTTGTACTTCTTCTGCACAGCTAAACTGGAAGTGGCATTTCCAGCTCGCAATAGTGCAGAGTTATCTCAAAGAGAGGGGCCACGGTGTTTCTGTATCTCCATTATGGTGGTGCGGCTTCGGAACTTTTAAATATCTTGATATATCTCGAGAACTACGCATCAGATCAAAAAATATCATAGAACATAAAAAGTAGGAAACTTAATTCTCTACAAAAAAGGTCTCTTAACATTTTGCCATAGCTCTCTTCGTTTCCGAGATATTTGCAGATTTATCTCAAGGGAAGGGGCCTGACGGACATATTTCGAGATATTTCTTCTTCTTGATGTTCTTCTTCTGCACAGCTAAGCTGGAAGTGGCATTTGCAGCTCGCAATAGTGCAGAGTTATCTCAAAGAAAGGGGCCACGGTGTTTCTGTATCTCTATTATGTTGGTGCGGCTTCGGAACTTTTAAATATCTTGATATATCTCGAGAACTACGCATCTGATCGAAAAATATCATAGAACATAAAAAGTAGGAAACTTAATTCTCTACAAGAAAGGTCTCTTAACATTTTGCCATAGCTCGCTTCGTTTCCGAGATATTTGCAGATTTATCTCAAGGGAAGGGGCCTAACGGACATATTTCGAGATATTTTTGCTTCTTGTTGTTCTTCTTCTGCACAGCTAAACTGGAAGTGGCATTTCCAGCTCGCAATAGTGCAGAGTTATCTCAAAGAAAGGGGCCACGGTGTTTCTGTATCCCTATTATGTTGGTGCGGCTTCGGAACTTTTAAATATCTTGATATATCTCGAGAACTACGCGTCTGATCAAAAAATATCGTAGAACATAAAAAGTAGGAAACTTAATTCTCTACAAAAACGGTCTCTTAACATTTTGCCATAGCTCGCTTCGTTTCCGAGATATTTGCAGATTTATCTCAAGGGAAGGGGCCTGACGGACATATTTCGAGATATTTCTTCTTCTTGTTGTTCTTCTTCTGCACAGCTAAGCTGGAAGTGGCATTTGCGGCTCGCACTAGTGCACAGTTATCTCAAAGAAAGGGGCCACGGTGTTTCTGTATCTTTATTATGTTGGTGCGGTTTCGGAACTTTTAAATATCTCGATATATCTCGAAAACAACGCTTCTGATCAAAAAATATCATAGAACATAAATTGTAGGAAACATAATTCTCTACAAAAAACGTCTCATAACATTTTGCCATAGCTCGCTTCGTTTCCGAGATATTTGCAGATTCAGCTCAAAGGAACTGGCCAGACGGACATATTTCGAGATATTTCTTCTTCTTGTTGTTCTTCCTCTGCACAGCTAAGCTGGAAGTGGCATTTGCAGCTCGCAGTAGGGCAGAGTTATCTCAAAGAAAGGGGCCACGGTGTTTCTGTATCTCTATTATGTTGGTGCGGCTTCGGAACTTTTAAATATCTTGATATATCTCGAGAACTACGCATCTGATCAAAAAATATCATAGAACATAAAGAGTAGGAAACTTAATTCTCTACAAAAAAGGTCTCTTAACATTTTGCCATAGCTCGCTTCGTTTCCGAGATATTTGCAGATTTATCTCAAGGGAAGGGGCCTAACGGACATATTTCGAGATATTTCTTCTTCTTGTTGTTCTTCTTCTGCACAGCTAAGCTGGAAGTGGCATTTGCAGCTCGCAATAGTGCAGAGATATCTCAAAGAAAGGGGCCACGGTGTTTCTGTATCTCTATTATGTTGGTGCGGTTTCGGAACTTTTAAATATCTTGATATATCTCGAGAACTACGCATCTGATCAAAAAATATCATAGAACGTAAAAAGTAGGAAACTTAATTCTCTACAAATAAGGTCTCTTAACATTTTGCCATAGCTCGCTTCGTTTCCGAGATATTTGCAGATTTATCTCAAGGGAAGGGGCCTGACGGACATATTTCGAGATATTTCTTCTCCTTGTTGTTCTTCTTCTGCACAGCTAAGCTGGAAGTGGCATTTGCGGCTCGCACTAGTGCAGAGTTATCTCAAAGAAAGGGGCCACGGTGTTTCTGTATCTCTATTATGTTGGTGCGGCTTCGGAACTTTTAAATATCTTGATATATCTCGAGAACTACGCATCTGATCAAAAAATATCATAGAACATGAAAAGTAGGAAACTTAATTCTCTACAAAAAAGGTCTCTTAACATTTTGCCATAGCTCTCTTCGTTTCCGAGATATTTGCAGATTTATCTCAAGGGAAGGGGCCTGACGGACATATTTCGAGATATTTCTTCTTCTTGTTGTTCTCCTTCTGCACAGCTAAGCTGGAAGTGGCATTTGCAGCTCGTAATAGTGCAGAGTTATCTCAAAGAAAGGGGCCACGGTGTTTCTGTATCTCTATTATGTTGGTGCGGCTTCGGAACTTTTAAATATCTTGATATATCTCGAGAACTACGCATCTGATCAAAAAATATCATAGAACATAAAGAGTAGGAAACTTAATTCTCTACAAAAAAGGTCTCTTAACATTTTGCCATAGCTCGCTTCGTTTCCGAGATATTTGCAGATTTATCTCAAGGGAAGGGGCCTAACGGACATATTTCGAGATATTTCTTCTTCTTGTTGTTCTTCTTCTGCACAGCTAAGCTGGAAGTGGCATTTGCAGCTCGCAATAGTGCAGAGATATCTCAAAGAAAGGGGCCACGGTGTTTCTGTATCTCTATTATGTTGGTGCGGTTTCGGAACTTTTAAATATCTTGATATATCTCGAGAACTACGCATCTGATCAAAAAATATCATAGAACGTAAAAAGTAGGAAACTTAATTCTCTACAAATAAGGTCTCTTAACATTTTGCCATAGCTCGCTTCGTTTCCGAGATATTTGCAGATTTATCTCAAGGGAAGGGGCCTGACGGACATATTTCGAGATATTTCTTCTCCTTGTTGTTCTTCTTCTGCACAGCTAAGCTGGAAGTGGCATTTGCGGCTCGCACTAGTGCAGAGTTATCTCAAAGAAAGGGGCCACGGTGTTTCTGTATCTCTATTATGTTGGTGCGGCTTCGGAACTTTTAAATATCTTGATATATCTCGAGAACTACGCATCTGATCAAAAAATATCATAGAACATGAAAAGTAGGAAACTTAATTCTCTACAAAAAAGGTCTCTTAACATTTTGCCATAGCTCTCTTCGTTTCCGAGATATTTGCAGATTTATCTCAAGGGAAGGGGCCTGACGGACATATTTCGAGATATTTCTTCTTCTTGTTGTTCTCCTTCTGCACAGCTAAGCTGGAAGTGGCATTTGCAGCTCGTAATAGTGCAGAGTTATCTCAAAGAAAGGGGCCACGGTGTTTCTGTATCTCTATTATGTTGGTGCGGCTTCGGAACTTTTAAATATCTCGATATATCTCGAAAACTACGCTTCTGATCAAAAAATATCAGAGAACGTAAATTGTAGGAAAGATAATTCTGTACAAAAAAGCTCTCTTAACATTTTGCCATAGCTCGCTTCGTTTCCGAGATATTTGCAGATTTATCTCAAGGGAAGGGGCCTGACGGACATATTTCGAGATATTTCTTCTTCTTGTTGTTCTTCTTCTGCACAGCTAAGCTGGAAGTGGCATTTGCAGTTCGCAATAGTGCAGAGTTATCTCAAAGAAAGGGGCCACGGTGTTTCTGTATCTCTATTATGTTGGTGCGGCTTCGGAACTTTTAAATATCTTGATATATCTCGAGAACTACGCATCTGATCAAAAAATATCGTAGAACATAAAAAGTAGGAAACTTAATTCTCTACAAATAAGGTCTCTTAACATTTTGCCATAGCTCGCTTGGTTTCCGAGATATTTGCAGATTTATCTCAAGGGAAGGGGCCTGACGGACATATTTCGAGATATTTCTTCTTCTTGTTGTTCTTCTTCTGCACAGCTAAGCTGGAAGTGGCATTTGCAGCTCGCAATAGTGCAGAGTTACCTCAAAGAAAGGGGCCACGGTGTTTCTGTATCTCTATTATGTTGGTGCCGCTTCGGAACTTTTAAATATCTGGATATATCTCGAGAACTACGCATCTGATCAAAAAATATCATAGAACATAAAAAGTAGCAAACTTAATTCTCTACAAAAAAGGTCTCTTAACATTTTGCCATAGCTCGCTTCGTTTCCGAGATATTTGCAGATTTATCTCAAGGGAAGGGGTCTGACGGACATATTTCGAGATATTTCTTCTTCTTGTTGTTCTTCTTCTGCACAGCTAAGCTGGAAGTGGCATTTGCAGCTCGCAGTAGTGCAGAGTTATCTCAAAGAAAGGGGCCACGGTGTTTCTGTATCTCTATTATGTTGGTGCGGCTTCGGAACTTTTAAATATCTTGATATATCTCGAGAACTACGCATCCGATCAAAAAATATCATAGAACATAAAAAGTAGGAAACTTAATTCTCTACAAAAAAGGTCTCTCAACATTTTGCCATAGCTCGCTTCGTTTCCGAGATATTTGCAGATATATCTCAAGGGAAGGGGCCTGACAGACATATTTCGAGATATTTCTTCTTCTTGTTGTTCTTCTTCTGCACAGCTAAGCTGGAAGTGGCATTTGCAGCTCGCAATAGTGCAGAGTTATCTCAAAGAAAGGGGCCACGGTGTGTCTGTATCTCTATTATGTTGGTGCGGCTTCGGAACTTTTAAATATCTTGATATATCTCGAGAACAACGCATCTGATCAAAAAATATCATAGAACATAAAAAGTAGGAAACTTAATTCTCTACAAAAAAGGTCTCTTAACATTTTGCCATAGCTCGCTTCGTTTCCGAGATATTTGCATATTTATCTCAAGGGAAGGGGCCTGACGAACATATTTCGAGATATTTCTTCTTCTTGTTGTTCTTCTTCTGCACAGCTAAGCTGGAAGTGGCATTTACAGCTCGCAATAGTGCAGAGTTATCTCAAAGAAAGGGGCCACGGTGTTTCTGTATCTCTATTATGTTGGTGCGGCTTCGGAACTTTTAAATATCTTGATATATCTCGAGAACTACGCTTCTGATCGAAAAATATCATAGAACATAAAAAGTAGGAAACTTAATTCTCTACAAAGAACGTCTCTTAACATTTTGCCATAGCTCGCTTCGTTTCCGAGATATTTGCAGATTTATCTCAAGGGAAGGGGCCTGACGGACATATTTCGAGATATTTCTTCTTCTTGTTGTCCTTCTTGGGCACAGCTAAGCTGGAAGTGGCATTTGCAGCGCGCAATAGTGCAGAGTTATCTCAAAGAAAGGGGCCACGGTGTTTCTGTATCTCTATTATGTTGGTGCGGCTTCGGAACTTTTAAATATCTTGATATATCTCGAGAACTACGCATCTGATCAAAAAATATCATACTACATAAAAAGTAGGAAACTTAATTCTCTACAAGAAAGGTCTCTAAACATTTTGCCATAGCTCGCTTCGTTTCCGAGATATTTGCAGATTTATCTCAAGGGAAGGGGCCTGACGGACATATTTCGAGATGTTTCTTCTTCTTGTTGTTCTTCTTCTGCACAGCTAAGCTGGAAGTGGCATTTGCAGCGCGCAATAGTGCAGAGTTATCTCAAAGAAAGGGGCCACGGTGTTTCTGTATCTCTATTATGTTGGTGCGGCTTCGGAACTTTTAAATATCTCGATATATCTCGAGAACTACGCATCTGATCAAAAAATATCATAGAACATAAAAAGTAGGAAACTTAATTCTCTACAAAAAAGGTCTCTTAACATTTTGCCATAGCTCGCTTCGTTTCCGAGATATTTGCAGATTTATCTCAAGGGAAGGGGTCTGACGGACATATTTCGAGATATTTCTTCTTCTTGTTGTTCTTCTTCTGCACAGCTAAGCTGGAAGTGGCATTTGCAGCGCGCAATAGTGCAGAGTTATCTCAAAGAAAGGGGCCACGGTGTTTCTGTATCTCTATTATGTTGGTGCGGCTTCGGAACTTTTAAATATCTTGATATATCTCGAGAACTACGCATCCGATCAAAAAATATCATAGAACATAAAAAGTAGGAAACTTAATTCTCTACAAAAAAGGTCTCTTAACATTTTGCCATAGCTCGCTTCGTTTCCGAGATATTTGCAGATATATCTCAAGGGAAGGGGCCTGACGGACATATTTCGAGATATTTCTTCTTCTTGTTGTTCTTCTTCTGCACAGCTAAGCTGGAAGTGGCATTTGCAGCTCGCAGTAGTGCAGAGTTATCTCAAAGAAAGGGGCCACGGTGTTTCTGTATCTCTATTATGTTGGTGCGACTTCGGAACTTTTAAATATCTTGATATATCTCGAGAACTACGCATCTGATCAAAAAATATCATAGAACATAAAAAGTAGGAAACTTAATTCTCTACAAAAAAGGTCTCTGAACATTTTGCCATAGCTCGCTTCGTTTCCGAGATATTTGCAGATACATCTCAAGGGAAGGGGCCTGACGGACATATTTCGAGATATTTCTTCTTCTTGTTGTTCTTCTTCTGCACAGCTAAACTGGAAGTGGCATTTACAGCTCGCAATAGTGCAGAGTTATCTCAAAGAAAGGGGCCACGGTGTTTCTGTATCTCTATTATGTAGGTGCGGCTTCGGAACTTTTAAATATCTTGATATATCTCGAGAACTACGCATCTGATCAAAAAATATCATAGAACATAAAAAGTGGGAAACTTAATTCTCTACAAAAAAGGTCTCTTAACATTTTGCCATAGCTCGCTTCGTTTCCGAGATATTTGCAGATTTATCTCAAGGGAAGGGGCCTGACGGACATATTTCGAGATATTTCTTCTTCTTGTTGTTCTTCTTCTGCACAGCTAAACTGGAAGTGGCATTTACAGCTCGCAATAGTGCAGAGTTATCTCAAAGAAAGGGGCCACGGTGTTTCTGTATCTCTATTATGTTGGTGCGGCTTCGGAACTTTTAAATATCTTGATATATCTCGAGAACTACGCATCTGATCAAAAAATATCATAGAACGTAAAAAGTGGGAAACTTAATTCTCTACAAAAAAGGTCTCTTAACATTTTGCCATAGCTCGCTTCGTTTCCGAGATATTTGCAGATTTATCTCAAGGGAAGGGGCCTAACGGACATATTTCGAGATATTTCTTCTTCTTGTTGTTCTTCTTCTGCCCAGCTAAACTGGAAGTGGCATTTCCAGCTCGCAATAGTGCAGAGTTATCTCAAAGAGAGGGGCCACGGTGTTTCTGTATCTCTATTATGTTGGTGCGGCTTCGGAACTTTTAAATATCTTGATATATCTCGAGAACTCCGTATCTGATCAAAAAATATCATAGAAGATAAAAAGTAGGAAACTTAATTCTCTACAAAAAAGGTCTCTTAACATTTTGCCATAGCTCGCTTCGTTTCCGAGATATTTGCAGATTTATCTCAAGGGAAGGGGCCTGACGGACATATTTCGAGATATTTCTTCTTCTTGTTGTTCTTCTTCTGCACAGCTAAGCTGGAAGTGGCATTTGCGGCTCGCACTAGTGCAGAGTTATCTCAAAGAAAGGGGCCACGGTGTTTCTGTATCCCTATTATGTTGGTGCGGCTTCGGAATTTTTAAATATCTCGATATATCTCGAAAACTACGCTTCTGATCAAAAAATATCATAGAACCTAAATTGTAGGAAACGTAATTCTCTACAAAAAAGGTCTCTTAACATTTTGCCATAGCTCTCTTCGTTTCCGAGATATTTGCAGATTTATCTCAAGGGAAGGGGCCTGACGGACATATTTCGCGATATTTCTTCTTCTTGTTGTTCTTCTTCTGCACAGCTAAGCTGGAAGTGGCATTTGCAGCTCGCAATAGTGCAGAGTTATCTCAAAGAAAGGGGCCACGGTGTTTCTGTATCTCTATTATGTTGGTGCGGCTTCGGAACTTTTAAATATCTTGATATATCTCGAGAACTACGCATCTGATCAAAAAATATCATAGAAGATAAAAAGTAGGAAACCTAATTCTCTACAAAAAAGGTCTCTTAACATTTTGCCATAGCTCGCTTCGTTTCCGAGATATTTGCAGATTTATCTCAAGGGAAGGGGCCTGACGGACATATTTCGAGATATTTCTTCTTCTTGTTGTCCTTCTTGGGCACAGCTAAGCTGGAAGTGGCATTTGCAGCGCGCAATAGTGCAGAGTTATCTCAAAGAAAGGGGCCACGGTGTTTCTGTATCTCTATTATGTTGGTGCGGCTTCGGAACTTTTAAATATCTTGATATATCTCGAGAACTACGCATCTGATCAAAAAATATCATACTACATAAAAAGTAGGAAACTTAATTCTCTACAAGAAAGGTCTCTAAACATTTTGCCATAGCTCGCTTCGTTTCCGAGATATTTGCAGATTTATCTCAAGGGAAGGGGCCTGACGGACATATTTCGAGATGTTTCTTCTTCTTGTTGTTCTTCTTCTGCACAGCTAAGCTGGAAGTGGCATTTGCAGCGCGCAATAGTGCAGAGTTATCTCAAAGAAAGGGGCCACGGTGTTTCTGTATCTCTATTATGTTGGTGCGGCTTCGGAACTTTTAAATATCTCGATATATCTCGAGAACTACGCATCTGATCAAAAAATATCATAGAACATAAAAAGTAGGAAACTTAATTCTCTACAAAAAAGGTCTCTTAACATTTTGCCATAGCTCGCTTCGTTTCCGAGATATTTGCAGATTTATCTCAAGGGAAGGGGTCTGACGGACATATTTCGAGATATTTCTTCTTCTTGTTGTTCTTCTTCTGCACAGCTAAGCTGGAAGTGGCATTTGCAGCGCGCAATAGTGCAGAGTTATCTCAAAGAAAGGGGCCACGGTGTTTCTGTATCTCTATTATGTTGGTGCGGCTTCGGAACTTTTAAATATCTTGATATATCTCGAGAACTACGCATCCGATCAAAAAATATCATAGAACATAAAAAGTAGGAAACTTAATTCTCTACAAAAAAGGTCTCTTAACATTTTGCCATAGCTCGCTTCGTTTCCGAGATATTTGCAGATATATCTCAAGGGAAGGGGCCTGACGGACATATTTCGAGATATTTCTTCTTCTTGTTGTTCTTCTTCTGCACAGCTAAGCTGGAAGTGGCATTTGCAGCTCGCAGTAGTGCAGAGTTATCTCAAAGAAAGGGGCCACGGTGTTTCTGTATCTCTATTATGTTGGTGCGACTTCGGAACTTTTAAATATCTTGATATATCTCGAGAACTACGCATCTGATCAAAAAATATCATAGAACATAAAAAGTAGGAAACTTAATTCTCTACAAAAAAGGTCTCTGAACATTTTGCCATAGCTCGCTTCGTTTCCGAGATATTTGCAGATACATCTCAAGGGAAGGGGCCTGACGGACATATTTCGAGATATTTCTTCTTCTTGTTGTTCTTCTTCTGCACAGCTAAACTGGAAGTGGCATTTACAGCTCGCAATAGTGCAGAGTTATCTCAAAGAAAGGGGCCACGGTGTTTCTGTATCTCTATTATGTAGGTGCGGCTTGGGAACTTTTAAATATCTTGATATATCTCGAGAACTACGCATCTGATCAAAAAATATCATAGAACATAAAAAGTGGGAAACTTAATTCTCTACAAAAAAGGTCTCTTAACATTTTGCCATAGCTCGCTTCGTTTCCGAGATATTTGCAGATTTATCTCAAGGGAAGGGGCCTGACGGACATATTTCGAGATATTTCTTCTTCTTGTTGTTCTTCTTCTGCACAGCTAAACTGGAAGTGGCATTTACAGCTCGCAATAGTGCAGAGTTATCTCAAAGAAAGGGGCCACGGTGTTTCTGTATCTCTATTATGTTGGTGCGGCTTCGGAACTTTTAAATATCTTGATATATCTCGAGAACTACGCATCTGATCAAAAAATATCATAGAACGTAAAAAGTGGGAAACTTAATTCTCTACAAAAAAGGTCTCTTAACATTTTGCCATAGCTCGCTTCGTTTCCGAGATATTTGCAGATTTATCTCAAGGGAAGGGGCCTAACGGACATATTTCGAGATATTTCTTCTTCTTGTTGTTCTTCTTCTGCACAGCTAAACTGGAAGTGGCATTTCCAGCTCGCAATAGTGCAGAGTTATCTCAAAGAGAGGGGCCACGGTGTTTCTGTATCTCTATTATGTTGGTGCGGCTTCGGAACTTTTAAATATCTTGATATATCTCGAGAACTCCGCATCTGATCAAAAAATATCATAGAAGATAAAAAGTAGGAAACTTAATTCTCTACAAAAAAGGTCTCTTAACATTTTGCCATAGCTCGCTTCGTTTCCGAGATATTTGCAGATTTATCTCAAGGGAAGGGGCCTGACGGACATATTTCGAGATATTTCTTCTTCTTGTTGTTCTTCTTCTGCACAGCTAAGCTGGAAGTGGCATTTGCGGCTCGCACTAGTGCAGAGTTATCTCAAAGAAAGGGGCCACGGTGTTTCTGTATCCCTATTATGTTGGTGCGGCTTCGGAACTTTTAAATATCTCGATATATCTCGAGAACTACGCATCTGATCAAAAAATATCATAGAACATAAAAAGTAGGAAACTTAATTCTCTACAAAAAAGGTCTCTTAACATTTTGCCATAGCTCGCTTCGTTTCCGAGATATTTGCAGATTTATCTCAAGGGAAGGGGTCTGACGGACATATTTCGAGATATTTCTTCTTCTTGTTGTTCTTCTTCTGCACAGCTAAGCTGGAAGTGGCATTTGCAGCGCGCAATAGTGCAGAGTTATCTCAAAGAAAGGGGCCACGGTGTTTCTGTATCTCTATTATGTTGGTGCGGCTTCGGAACTTTTAAATATCTTGATATATCTCGAGAACTACGCATCCGATCAAAAAATATCATAGAACATAAAAAGTAGGAAACTTAATTCTCTACAAAAAAGGTCTCTTAACATTTTGCCATAGCTCGCTTCGTTTCCGAGATATTTGCAGATATATCTCAAGGGAAGGGGCCTGACGGACATATTTCGAGATATTTCTTCTTCTTGTTGTTCTTCTTCTGCACAGCTAAGCTGGAAGTGGCATTTGCAGCTCGCAGTAGTGCAGAGTTATCTCAAAGAAAGGGGCCACGGTGTTTCTGTATCTCTATTATGTTGGTGCGACTTCGGAACTTTTAAATATCTTGATATATCTCGAGAACTACGCATCTGATCAAAAAATATCATAGAACATAAAAAGTAGGAAACTTAATTCTCTACAAAAAAGGTCTCTGAACATTTTGCCATAGCTCGCTTCGTTTCCGAGATATTTGCAGATACATCTCAAGGGAAGGGGCCTGACGGACATATTTCGAGATATTTCTTCTTCTTGTTGTTCTTCTTCTGCACAGCTAAACTGGAAGTGGCATTTACAGCTCGCAATAGTGCAGAGTTATCTCAAAGAAAGGGGCCACGGTGTTTCTGTATCTCTATTATGTTGGTGCGGCTTCGGAACTTTTAAATATCTTGATATATCTCGAGAACTACGCATCTGATCAAAAAATATCATAGAACGTAAAAAGTGGGAAACTTAATTCTCTACAAAAAAGGTCTCTTAACATTTTGCCATAGCTCGCTTCGTTTCCGAGATATTTGCAGATTTATCTCAAGGGAAGGGGCCTAACGGACATATTTCGAGATATTTCTTCTTCTTGTTGTTCTTCTTCTGCACAGCTAAACTGGAAGTGGCATTTCCAGCTCGCAATAGTGCAGAGTTATCTCAAAGAGAGGGGCCACGGTGTTTCTGTATCTCTATTATGTTGGTGCGGCTTCGGAACTTTTAAATATCTTGATATATCTCGAGAACTCCGCATCTGATCAAAAAATATCATAGAAGATAAAAAGTAGGAAACTTAATTCTCTACAAAAAAGGTCTCTTAACATTTTGCCATAGCTCGCTTCGTTTCCGAGATATTTGCAGATTTATCTCAAGGGAAGGGGCCTGACGGACATATTTCGAGATATTTCTTCTTCTTGATGTTCTTCTTCCGCACAGCTAAGCTGGAAGTGGCATTTGCAGCTCGCAATAGTGCAGAGTTATCTCAAAGAAAGGGGCCACGGTGTTTCTGTATCTCTATTATGTTGGTGCGGCTTCGGAACTTTTAAATATCTTGATATATCTCGAGAACTACGCATCTGATCGAAAAATATCATAGAACATAAAAAGTAGGAAACTTAATTCTCTACAAAAAAGGTCTCTTAACATTTTGGCATAGCTCTCTTCGTTTTCGAGATATTTGCAGATTTATTTCAAGGGAAGGGGCCTGACGGACATATTTCGAGATATTTCTTCTTCTTGATGTTCTTCTTCTGCACAGCTAAGCTGGAAGTGGCATTTGCAGCTCGCAATAGTGCAGAATTATCTCAAAGAAAGGGGCCACGGTGTTTCTGTATCTCTATTATGTTGGTGCGGCTTCGGAACTTTTAAATATCTTGATATATCTCGAGAACTACGCATCTGATCAAAAAATATCATAGAACGTAAAAGATAGGAAACTTAATTCTCTACAAAAAAGGTCTCTTAAGATTTTGCCATAGCTCGCTTCGTTTCCGAGATATTTGCAGATTTATCTCAAGGGAAGGGCCCTAACGGACATATTTCGAGATATTTCTTCTTCTTGTTGTTCTTCTTCTGCACAGCTAAACTGGAAGTGGCATTTCCAGCTCGCAATAGTGCAGAGTTATCTCAAAGAAACGGGCCACGGTGTTTCTGTATCTCTATTATGTTGGTGCGGCTTCGGAACTTTTAAATATCTTGATATATCTCGAGAACTACGCATCTGATCAAAAAATATCATAGAACGTAAAAGGTAGGAAACTTAATTCTCTACAAAAAAGGTCTCTTAAGATTTTGCCATAGCTCGCTTCGTTTCCGAGATATTTGCAGATTTATCTCAAGGGAAGGGGCCTAACGGACATATTTCGAGATATTTCTTCTTCTTGTTGTTCTTCTTCTGCACAGCTAAACAGGAAGTGGCATTTCCAGCTCGCGATAGTGCAGAGTTATCTCAAAGAAAGGGGCCACGGTGTTTCTGTATCTCTATTATGTTGGTGCGGCTTCGGAACTTTTAAATATCTTGATATATCTCGAGAACTACGCATCTGATCGAAAAATATCATAGAACATAAAAAGTAGGAAACTTAATTCTCTACAAGAAAGGTCTCTTAACATTTTGGCATAGCTCTCTTCGTTTCCGAGATATTTGCAGATTTTTTTCAAGGGAAGGGGCCTGACGGACATATTTCGAGATATTTCTTCTTCTTGATGTTCTTCTTCTGCACAGCTAAGCTGGAAGTGGCATTTGCAGCTCGCAATAGTGCAGAATTATCTCAAAGAAAGGGGCCACGGTGTTTCTGTATCTCTATTATGTTGGTGCGGCTTCGGAACTTTTAAATATCTTGATATATCTCGAGAACTACGCATCTGATCAAAAAATATCATAGAACGTAAAAGATAGGAAACTTAATTCTCTACAAAAAAGGTCTCTTAAGATTTTGCCATAGCTCGCTTCGTTTCCGAGATATTTGCAGATTTATCTCAAGGGAAGGGCCCTAACGGACATATTTCGAGATATTTCTTCTTCTTGTTGTTCTTCTTCTGCACAGCTAAACTGGAAGTGGCATTTCCAGCTCGCAATAGTGCAGAGTTATCTCAAAGAAACGGGCCACGGTGTTTCTGTATCTCTATTATGTTGGTGCGGCTTCGGAACTTTTAAATATCTTGATATATCTCGAGAACTACGCATCTGATCAAAAAATATCATAGAACGTAAAAGGTAGGAAACTTAATTCTCTACAAAAAAGGTCTCTTAAGATTTTGCCATAGCTCGCTTCGTTTCCGAGATATTTGCAGATTTATCTCAAGGGAAGGGGCCTAACGGACATATTTCGAGATATTTCTTCTTCTTGTTGTTCTTCTTCTGCACAGCTAAACAGGAAGTGGCATTTCCAGCTCGCAATAGTGCAGAGTTATCTCAAAGAAAGGGGCCACGGTGTTTCTGTATCTCTATTATGTTGGTGCGGCTTCGGAACTTTTAAATATCTTGATATATCTCGAGAACTACGCATCTGATCGAAAAATATCATAGAACATAAAAAGTAGCAAACTTAATTCTCTACAAGAAAGGTCTCTTAACAGTTTGCCATAGCTCGCTTCGTTTCCGAGATATTTGCAGATTTATCTCAAGGGAAGGGGCCTAACGGACATATTTCGAGATATTTCTTCTTCTTGTTGTTCTTCTTCTGCACAGCTAAGCTGGAAGTGGCATTTCTGGCTCGCACTAGTGCAGAGTTATCTCAAAGAAAGGGGTCACGGTGTTTATGTATCTCTATTATGTTGGTGCGGTTTCGGAACTTTTAAATATCTTGATATATCTCGAGAACTACGCATCTGATCAAAAAATATCATAGAACGTAAAAGGTAGGAAACTTAATTCTCTACAAATAAGGTCTCTTAACATTTTGCCATAGCTCGCTTCGTTTCCGAGATATTTGCAGATTTATCTCAAGGGAAGGGGCCTAACGGACATATTTCGAGATATTTTTGCTTCTTGTTGTACTTCTTCTGCACAGCTAAACTGGAAGTGGCATTTCCAGCTCGCAATAGTGCAGAGTTATCTCAAAGAGAGGGGCCACGGTGTTTCTGTATCTCCATTATGGTGGTGCGGCTTCGGAACTTTTAAATATCTTGATATATCTCGAGAACTACGCATCAGATCAAAAAATATCATAGAACATAAAAAGTAGGAAACTTAATTCTCTACAAAAAAGGTCTCTTAACATTTTGCCATAGCTCTCTTCGTTTCCGAGATATTTGCAGATTTATCTCAAGGGAAGGGGCCTGACGGACATATTTCGAGATATTTCTTCTTCTTGATGTTCTTCTTCTGCACAGCTAAGCTGGAAGTGGCATTTGCAGCTCGCAATAGTGCAGAGTTATCTCAGAGAAAGGGGCCACGGTGTTTCTGTATCTCTATTATGTTGGTGCGGCTTCGGAACTTTTAAATATCTTGATATATCTCGAGAACTACGCATCTGATCGAAAAATATCATAGAACATAAAAAGTAGGAAACTTAATTCTCTACAAGAAAGGTCTCTTAACATTTTGCCATAGCTCGCTTCGTTTCCGAGATATTTGCAGATTTATCTCAAGGGAAGGGGCCTAACGGACATATTTCGAGATATTTTTGCTTCTTGTTGTTCTTCTTCTGCACAGCTAAACTGGAAGTGGCACTTCCAGCTCGCAATAGTGCAGAGTTATCTCAAAGAAAGGGGCCACGGTGTTTCTGTATCCCTATTATGTTGGTGCGGCTTCGGAACTTTTAAATATCTTGATATATCTCGAGAACTACGCGTCTGATCAAAAAATATCGTAGAACATAAAAAGTAGGAAACTTAATTCTCTACAAAAACGGTCTCTTAACATTTTGCCATAGCTCGCTTCGTTTCCGAGATATTTGCAGATTTATCTCAAGGGAAGGGGCCTGACGGACATATTTCGAGATATTTCTTCTTCTTGTTGTTCTTCTTCTGCACAGCTAAGCTGGAAGTGGCATTTGCGGCTCGCACTAGTGCACAGTTATCTCAAAGAAAGGGGCCACGGTGTTTCTGTATCTTTATTATGTTGGTGCGGTTTCGGAACTTTTAAATATCTCGATATATCTCGAAAACAACGCTTCTGATCAAAAAATATCATAGAACATAAATTGTAGGAAACATAATTCTCTACAAAAAACGTCTCATAACATTTTGCCATAGCTCGCTTCGTTTCCGAGATATTTGCAGATTCAGCTCAAAGGAACTGGCCAGACGGACATATTTCGAGATATTTCTTCTTCTTGTTGTTCTTCCTCTGCACAGCTAAGCTGGAAGTGGCATTTGCAGCTCGCAGTAGGGCAGAGTTATCTCAAAGAAAGGGGCCACGGTGTTTCTGTATCTCTATTATGTTGGTGCGGCTTCGGAACTTTTAAATATCTTGATATATCTCGAGAACTACGCATCTGATCAAAAAATATCATAGAACATAAAGAGTAGGAAACTTAATTCTCTACAAAAAAGGTCTCTTAACATTTTGCCATAGCTCGCTTCGTTTCCGAGATATTTGCAGATTTATCTCAAGGGAAGGGGCCTAACGGACATATTTCGAGATATTTCTTCTTCTTGTTGTTCTTCTTCTGCACAGCTAAGCTGGAAGTGGCATTTGCAGCTCGCAATAGTGCAGAGATATCTCAAAGAAAGGGGCCACGGTGTTTCTGTATCTCTATTATGTTGGTGCGGTTTCGGAACTTTTAAATATCTTGATATATCTCGAGAACTACGCATCTGATCAAAAAATATCATAGAACGTAAAAAGTAGGAAACTTAATTCTCTACAAATAAGGTCTCTTAACATTTTGCCATAGCTCGCTTCGTTTCCGAGATATTTGCAGATTTATCTCAAGGGAAGGGGCCTGACGGACATATTTCGAGATATTTCTTCTCCTTGTTGTTCTTCTTCTGCACAGCTAAGCTGGAAGTGGCATTTGCGGCTCGCACTAGTGCAGAGTTATCTCAAAGAAAGGGGCCACGGTGTTTCTGTATCTCTATTATGTTGGTGCGGCTTCGGAACTTTTAAATATCTTGATATATCTCGAGAACTACGCATCTGATCAAAAAATATCATAGAACATGAAAAGTAGGAAACTTAATTCTCTACAAAAAAGGTCTCTTAACATTTTGCCATAGCTCTCTTCGTTTCCGAGATATTTGCAGATTTATCTCAAGGGAAGGGGCCTGACGGACATATTTCGAGATATTTCTTCTCCTTGTTGTTCTTCTTCTGCACAGCTAAGCTGGAAGTGGCATTTGCGGCTCGCACTAGTGCAGAGTTATCTCAAAGAAAGGGGCCACGGTGTTTCTGTATCTCTATTATGTTGGTGCGGCTTCGGAACTTTTAAATATCTTGATATATCTCGAGAACTACGCATCTGATCAAAAAATATCATAGAACATGAAAAGTAGGAAACTTAATTCTCTACAAAAAAGGTCTCTTAACATTTTGCCATAGCTCTCTTCGTTTCCGAGATATTTGCAGATTTATCTCAAGGGAAGGGGCCTGACGGACATATTTCGAGATATTTCTTCTTCTTGTTGTTCTCCTTCTGCACAGCTAAGCTGGAAGTGGCATTTGCAGCTCGTAATAGTGCAGAGTTATCTCAAAGAAAGGGGCCACGGTGTTTCTGTATCTCTATTATGTTGGTGCGGCTTCGGAACTTTTATATATCTCGATATATCTCGAAAACTACGCTTCTGATCAAAAAATATCAGAGAACGTAAATTGTAGGAAAGATAATTCTGTACAAAAAAGCTCTCTTAACATTTTGCCATAGCTCGCTTCGTTTCCGAGATATTTGCAGATTTATCTCAAGGGAAGGGGCCTGACGGACATATTTCGAGATATTTCTTCTTCTTGTTGTTCTTCTTCTGCACAGCTAAGCTGGAAGTGGCATTTGCAGTTCGCAATAGTGCAGAGTTATCTCAAAGAAAGGGGCCACGGTGTTTCTGTATCTCTATTATGTTGGTGCGGCTTCGGAACTTTTAAATATCTTGATATATCTCGAGAACTACGCATCTGATCAAAAAATATCGTAGAACATAAAAAGTAGGAAACTTAATTCTCTACAAATAAGGTCTCTTAACATTTTGCCATAGCTCGCTTGGTTTCCGAGATATTTGCAGATTTATCTCAAGGGAAGGGGCCTGACGGACATATTTCGAGATATTTCTTCTTCTTGTTGTTCTTCTTCTGCACAGCTAAGCTGGAAGTGGCATTTGCAGCTCGCAATAGTGCAGAGTTACCTCAAAGAAAGGGGCCACGGTGTTTCTGTATCTCTATTATGTTGGTGCCGCTTCGGAACTTTTAAATATCTGGATATATCTCGAGAACTACGCATCTGATCAAAAAATATCATAGAACATAAAAAGTAGCAAACTTAATTCTCTACAAAAAAGGTCTCTTAACATTTTGCCATAGCTCGCTTCGTTTCCGAGATATTTGCAGATTTATCTCAAGGGAAGGGGTCTGACGGACATATTTCGAGATATTTCTTCTTCTTGTTGTTCTTCTTCTGCACAGCTAAGCTGGAAGTGGCATTTGCAGCTCGCAGTAGTGCAGAGTTATCTCAAAGAAAGGGGCCACGGTGTTTCTGTATCTCTATTATGTTGGTGCGGCTTCGGAACTTTTAAATATCTTGATATATCTCGAGAACTACGCATCCGATCAAAAAATATCATAGAACATAAAAAGTAGGAAACTTAATTCTCTACAAAAAAGGTCTCTCAACATTTTGCCATAGCTCGCTTCGTTTCCGAGATATTTGCAGATATATCTCAAGGGAAGGGGCCTGACAGACATATTTCGAGATATTTCTTCTTCTTGTTGTTCTTCTTCTGCACAGCTAAGCTGGAAGTGGCATTTGCAGCTCGCAATAGTGCAGAGTTATCTCAAAGAAAGGGGCCACGGTGTGTCTGTATCTCTATTATGTTGGTGCGGCTTCGGAACTTTTAAATATCTTGATATATCTCGAGAACAACGCATCTGATCAAAAAATATCATAGAACATAAAAAGTAGGAAACTTAATTCTCTACAAAAAAGGTCTCTTAACATTTTGCCATAGCTCGCTTCGTTTCCGAGATATTTGCATATTTATCTCAAGGGAAGGGGCCTGACGAACATATTTCGAGATATTTCTTCTTCTTGTTGTTCTTCTTCTGCACAGCTAAGCTGGAAGTGGCATTTACAGCTCGCAATAGTGCAGAGTTATCTCAAAGAAAGGGGCCACGGTGTTTCTGTATCTCTATTATGTTGGTGCGGCTTCGGAACTTTTAAATATCTTGATATATCTCGAGAACTACGCTTCTGATCGAAAAATATCATAGAACATAAAAAGTAGGAAACTTAATTCTCTACAAAGAACGTCTCTTAACATTTTGCCATAGCTCGCTTCGTTTCCGAGATATTTGCAGATTTATCTCAAGGGAAGGGGCCTGACGGACATATTTCGAGATATTTCTTCTTCTTGTTGTCCTTCTTGGGCACAGCTAAGCTGGAAGTGGCATTTGCAGCGCGCAATAGTGCAGAGTTATCTCAAAGAAAGGGGCCACGGTGTTTCTGTATCTCTATTATGTTGGTGCGGCTTCGGAACTTTTAAATATCTTGATATATCTCGAGAACTACGCATCTGATCAAAAAATATCATACTACATAAAAAGTAGGAAACTTAATTCTCTACAAGAAAGGTCTCTAAACATTTTGCCATAGCTCGCTTCGTTTCCGAGATATTTGCAGATTTATCTCAAGGGAAGGGGCCTGACGGACATATTTCGAGATGTTTCTTCTTCTTGTTGTTCTTCTTCTGCACAGCTAAGCTGGAAGTGGCATTTGCAGCGCGCAATAGTGCAGAGTTATCTCAAAGAAAGGGGCCACGGTGTTTCTGTATCTCTATTATGTTGGTGCGGCTTCGGAACTTTTAAATATCTCGATATATCTCGAGAACTACGCATCTGATCAAAAAATATCATAGAACATAAAAAGTAGGAAACTTAATTCTCTACAAAAAAGGTCTCTTAACATTTTGCCATAGCTCGCTTCGTTTCCGAGATATTTGCAGATTTATCTCAAGGGAAGGGGTCTGACGGACATATTTCGAGATATTTCTTCTTCTTGTTGTTCTTCTTCTGCACAGCTAAGCTGGAAGTGGCATTTGCAGCGCGCAATAGTGCAGAGTTATCTCAAAGAAAGGGGCCACGGTGTTTCTGTATCTCTATTATGTTGGTGCGGCTTCGGAACTTTTAAATATCTTGATATATCTCGAGAACTACGCATCCGATCAAAAAATATCATAGAACATAAAAAGTAGGAAACTTAATTCTCTACAAAAAAGGTCTCTTAACATTTTGCCATAGCTCGCTTCGTTTCCGAGATATTTGCAGATATATCTCAAGGGAAGGGGCCTGACGGACATATTTCGAGATATTTCTTCTTCTTGTTGTTCTTCTTCTGCACAGCTAAGCTGGAAGTGGCATTTGCAGCTCGCAGTAGTGCAGAGTTATCTCAAAGAAAGGGGCCACGGTGTTTCTGTATCTCTATTATGTTGGTGCGACTTCGGAACTTTTAAATATCTTGATATATCTCGAGAACTACGCATCTGATCAAAAAATATCATAGAACATAAAAAGTAGGAAACTTAATTCTCTACAAAAAAGGTCTCTGAACATTTTGCCATAGCTCGCTTCGTTTCCGAGATATTTGCAGATACATCTCAAGGGAAGGGGCCTGACGGACATATTTCGAGATATTTCTTCTTCTTGTTGTTCTTCTTCTGCACAGCTAAACTGGAAGTGGCATTTACAGCTCGCAATAGTGCAGAGTTATCTCAAAGAAAGGGGCCACGGTGTTTCTGTATCTCTATTATGTAGGTGCGGCTTCGGAACTTTTAAATATCTTGATATATCTCGAGAACTACGCATCTGATCAAAAAATATCATAGAACATAAAAAGTGGGAAACTTAATTCTCTACAAAAAAGGTCTCTTAACATTTTGCCATAGCTCGCTTCGTTTCCGAGATATTTGCAGATTTATCTCAAGGGAAGGGGCCTGACGGACATATTTCGAGATATTTCTTCTTCTTGTTGTTCTTCTTCTGCACAGCTAAACTGGAAGTGGCATTTACAGCTCGCAATAGTGCAGAGTTATCTCAAAGAAAGGGGCCACGGTGTTTCTGTATCTCTATTATGTTGGTGCGGCTTCGGAACTTTTAAATATCTTGATATATCTCGAGAACTACGCATCTGATCAAAAAATATCATAGAACGTAAAAAGTGGGAAACTTAATTCTCTACAAAAAAGGTCTCTTAACATTTTGCCATAGCTCGCTTCGTTTCCGAGATATTTGCAGATTTATCTCAAGGGAAGGGGCCTAACGGACATATTTCGAGATATTTCTTCTTCTTGTTGTTCTTCTTCTGCCCAGCTAAACTGGAAGTGGCATTTCCAGCTCGCAATAGTGCAGAGTTATCTCAAAGAGAGGGGCCACGGTGTTTCTGTATCTCTATTATGTTGGTGCGGCTTCGGAACTTTTAAATATCTTGATATATCTCGAGAACTCCGTATCTGATCAAAAAATATCATAGAAGATAAAAAGTAGGAAACTTAATTCTCTACAAAAAAGGTCTCTTAACATTTTGCCATAGCTCGCTTCGTTTCCGAGATATTTGCAGATTTATCTCAAGGGAAGGGGCCTGACGGACATATTTCGAGATATTTCTTCTTCTTGTTGTTCTTCTTCTGCACAGCTAAGCTGGAAGTGGCATTTGCGGCTCGCACTAGTGCAGAGTTATCTCAAAGAAAGGGGCCACGGTGTTTCTGTATCCCTATTATGTTGGTGCGGCTTCGGAATTTTTAAATATCTCGATATATCTCGAAAACTACGCTTCTGATCAAAAAATATCATAGAACCTAAATTGTAGGAAACGTAATTCTCTACAAAAAAGGTCTCTTAACATTTTGCCATAGCTCTCTTCGTTTCCGAGATATTTGCAGATTTATCTCAAGGGAAGGGGCCTGACGGACATATTTCGCGATATTTCTTCTTCTTGTTGTTCTTCTTCTGCACAGCTAAGCTGGAAGTGGCATTTGCAGCTCGCAATAGTGCAGAGTTATCTCAAAGAAAGGGGCCACGGTGTTTCTGTATCTCTATTATGTTGGTGCGGCTTCGGAACTTTTAAATATCTTGATATATCTCGAGAACTACGCATCTGATCAAAAAATATCATACTACATAAAAAGTAGGAAACTTAATTCTCTACAAGAAAGGTCTCTAAACATTTTGCCATAGCTCGCTTCGTTTCCGAGATATTTGCAGATTTATCTCAAGGGAAGGGGCCTGACGGACATATTTCGAGATGTTTCTTCTTCTTGTTGTTCTTCTTCTGCCCAGCTAAACTGGAAGTGGCATTTCCAGCTCGCAATAGTGCAGAGTTATCTCAAAGAGAGGGGCCACGGTGTTTCTGTATCTCTATTATGTTGGTGCGGCTTCGGAACTTTTAAATATCTTGATATATCTCGAGAACTCCGTATCTGATCAAAAAATATCATAGAAGATAAAAAGTAGGAAACTTAATTCTCTACAAAAAAGGTCTCTTAACATTTTGCCATAGCTCGCTTCGTTTCCGAGATATTTGCAGATTTATCTCAAGGGAAGGGGCCTGACGGACATATTTCGAGATATTTCTTCTTCTTGTTGTTCTTCTTCTGCACAGCTAAGCTGGAAGTGGCATTTGCGGCTCGCACTAGTGCAGAGTTATCTCAAAGAAAGGGGCCACGGTGTTTCTGTATCCCTATTATGTTGGTGCGGCTTCGGAATTTTTAAATATCTCGATATATCTCGAAAACTACGCTTCTGATCAAAAAATATCATAGAACCTAAATTGTAGGAAACGTAATTCTCTACAAAAAAGGTCTCTTAACATTTTGCCATAGCTCTCTTCGTTTCCGAGATATTTGCAGATTTATCTCAAGGGAAGGGGCCTGACGGACATATTTCGCGATATTTCTTCTTCTTGTTGTTCTTCTTCTGCACAGCTAAGCTGGAAGTGGCATTTGCAGCTCGCAATAGTGCAGAGTTATCTCAAAGAAAGGGGCCACGGTGTTTCTGTATCTCTATTATGTTGGTGCGGCTTCGGAACTTTTAAATATCTTGATATATCTCGAGAACTACGCATCTGATCAAAAAATATCATAGAAGATAAAAAGTAGGAAACCTAATTCTCTACAAAAAAGGTCTCTTAACATTTTGCCATAGCTCGCTTCGTTTCCGAGATATTTGCAGATTTATCTCAAGGGAAGGGGCCTGACGGACATATTTCGAGATATTTCTTCTTCTTGTTGTCCTTCTTGGGCACAGCTAAGCTGGAAGTGGCATTTGCAGCGCGCAATAGTGCAGAGTTATCTCAAAGAAAGGGGCCACGGTGTTTCTGTATCTCTATTATGTTGGTGCGGCTTCGGAACTTTTAAATATCTTGATATATCTCGAGAACTACGCATCTGATCAAAAAATATCATACTACATAAAAAGTAGGAAACTTAATTCTCTACAAGAAAGGTCTCTAAACATTTTGCCATAGCTCGCTTCGTTTCCGAGATATTTGCAGATTTATCTCAAGGGAAGGGGCCTGACGGACATATTTCGAGATGTTTCTTCTTCTTGTTGTTCTTCTTCTGCACAGCTAAGCTGGAAGTGGCATTTGCAGCGCGCAATAGTGCAGAGTTATCTCAAAGAAAGGGGCCACGGTGTTTCTGTATCTCTATTATGTTGGTGCGGCTTCGGAACTTTTAAATATCTCGATATATCTCGAGAACTACGCATCTGATCAAAAAATATCATAGAACATAAAAAGTAGGAAACTTAATTCTCTACAAAAAAGGTCTCTTAACATTTTGCCATAGCTCGCTTCGTTTCCGAGATATTTGCAGATTTATCTCAAGGGAAGGGGTCTGACGGACATATTTCGAGATATTTCTTCTTCTTGTTGTTCTTCTTCTGCACAGCTAAGCTGGAAGTGGCATTTGCAGCGCGCAATAGTGCAGAGTTATCTCAAAGAAAGGGGCCACGGTGTTTCTGTATCTCTATTATGTTGGTGCGGCTTCGGAACTTTTAAATATCTTGATATATCTCGAGAACTACGCATCCGATCAAAAAATATCATAGAACATAAAAAGTAGGAAACTTAATTCTCTACAAAAAAGGTCTCTTAACATTTTGCCATAGCTCGCTTCGTTTCCGAGATATTTGCAGATATATCTCAAGGGAAGGGGCCTGACGGACATATTTCGAGATATTTCTTCTTCTTGTTGTTCTTCTTCTGCACAGCTAAGCTGGAAGTGGCATTTGCAGCTCGCAGTAGTGCAGAGTTATCTCAAAGAAAGGGGCCACGGTGTTTCTGTATCTCTATTATGTTGGTGCGACTTCGGAACTTTTAAATATCTTGATATATCTCGAGAACTACGCATCTGATCAAAAAATATCATAGAACATAAAAAGTAGGAAACTTAATTCTCTACAAAAAAGGTCTCTGAACATTTTGCCATAGCTCGCTTCGTTTCCGAGATATTTGCAGATACATCTCAAGGGAAGGGGCCTGACGGACATATTTCGAGATATTTCTTCTTCTTGTTGTTCTTCTTCTGCACAGCTAAACTGGAAGTGGCATTTACAGCTCGCAATAGTGCAGAGTTATCTCAAAGAAAGGGGCCACGGTGTTTCTGTATCTCTATTATGTAGGTGCGGCTTCGGAACTTTTAAATATCTTGATATATCTCGAGAACTACGCATCTGATCAAAAAATATCATAGAACATAAAAAGTGGGAAACTTAATTCTCTACAAAAAAGGTCTCTTAACATTTTGCCATAGCTCGCTTCGTTTCCGAGATATTTGCAGATTTATCTCAAGGGAAGGGGCCTGACGGACATATTTCGAGATATTTCTTCTTCTTGTTGTTCTTCTTCTGCACAGCTAAACTGGAAGTGGCATTTACAGCTCGCAATAGTGCAGAGTTATCTCAAAGAAAGGGGCCACGGTGTTTCTGTATCTCTATTATGTTGGTGCGGCTTCGGAACTTTTAAATATCTTGATATATCTCGAGAACTACGCATCTGATCAAAAAATATCATAGAACGTAAAAAGTGGGAAACTTAATTCTCTACAAAAAAGGTCTCTTAACATTTTGCCATAGCTCGCTTCGTTTCCGAGATATTTGCAGATTTATCTCAAGGGAAGGGGCCTAACGGACATATTTCGAGATATTTCTTCTTCTTGTTGTTCTTCTTCTGCACAGCTAAACTGGAAGTGGCATTTCCAGCTCGCCATAGTGCAGAGTTATCTCAAAGAGAGGGGCCACGGTGTTTCTGTATCTCTATTATGTTGGTGCGGCTTCGGAACTTTTAAATATCTTGATATATCTCGAGAACTCCGCATCTGATCAAAAAATATCATAGAAGATAAAAAGTAGGAAACTTAATTCTCTACAAAAAAGGTCTCTTAACATTTTGCCATAGCTCGCTTCGTTTCCGAGATATTTGCAGATTTATCTCAAGGGAAGGGGCCTGACGGACATATTTCGAGATATTTCTTCTTCTTGTTGTTCTTCTTCTGCACAGCTAAGCTGGAAGTGGCATTTGCGGCTCGCACTAGTGCAGAGTTATCTCAAAGAAAGGGGCCACGGTGTTTCTGTATCCCTATTATGTTGGTGCGGCTTCGGAACTTTTAAATATCTCGATATATCTCGAGAACTACGCATCTGATCAAAAAATATCATAGAACATAAAAAGTAGGAAACTTAGTTCTCTACAAAAAAGGTCTCTTAACATTTTGCCATAGCTCGCTTCGTTTCCGAGATATTTGCAGATTTATCTCAAGGGAAGGGGTCTGACGGACATATTTCGAGATATTTCTTCTTCTTGTTGTTCTTCTTCTGCACAGCTAAGCTGGAAGTGGCATTTGCAGCGCGCAATAGTGCAGAGTTATCTCAAAGAAAGGGGCCACGGTGTTTCTGTATCTCTATTATGTTGGTGCGGCTTCGGAACTTTTAAATATCTTGATATATCTCGAGAACTACGCATCCGATCAAAAAATATCATAGAACATAAAAAGTAGGAAACTTAATTCTCTACAAAAAAGGTCTCTTAACATTTTGCCATAGCTCGCTTCGTTTCCGAGATATTTGCAGATATATCTCAAGGGAAGGGGCCTGACGGACATATTTCGAGATATTTCTTCTTCTTGTTGTTCTTCTTCTGCACAGCTAAGCTGGAAGTGGCATTTGCAGCTCGCAGTAGTGCAGAGTTATCTCAAAGAAAGGGGCCACGGTGTTTCTGTATCTCTATTATGTTGGTGCGACTTCGGAACTTTTAAATATCTTGATATATCTCGAGAACTACGCATCTGATCAAAAAATATCATAGAACATAAAAAGTAGGAAACTTAATTCTCTACAAAAAAGGTCTCTGAACATTTTGCCATAGCTCGCTTCGTTTCCGAGATATTTGCAGATACATCTCAAGGGAAGGGGCCTGACGGACATATTTCGAGATATTTCTTCTTCTTGTTGTTCTTCTTCTGCACAGCTAAACTGGAAGTGGCATTTACAGCTCGCAATAGTGCAGAGTTATCTCAAAGAAAGGGGCCACGGTGTTTCTGTATCTCTATTATGTAGGTGCGGCTTCGGAACTTTTAAATATCTTGATATATCTCGAGAACTACGCATCTGATCAAAAAATATCATAGAACATAAAAAGTGGGAAACTTAATTCTCTACAAAAAAGGTCTCTTAACATTTTGCCATAGCTCGCTTCGTTTCCGAGATATTTGCAGATTTATCTCAAGGGAAGGGGCCTGACGGACATATTTCGAGATATTTCTTCTTCTTGTTGTTCTTCTTCTGCACAGCTAAACTGGAAGTGGCATTTACAGCTCGCAATAGTGCAGAGTTATCTCAAAGAAAGGGGCCACGGTGTTTCTGTATCTCTATTATGTTGGTGCGGCTTCGGAACTTTTAAATATCTTGATATATCTCGAGAACTACGCATCTGATCAAAAAATATCATAGAACGTAAAAAGTGGGAAACTTAATTCTCTACAAAAAAGGTCTCTTAACATTTTGCCATAGCTCGCTTCGTTTCCGAGATATTTGCAGATTTATCTCAAGGGAAGGGGCCTAACGGACATATTTCGAGATATTTCTTCTTCTTGTTGTTCTTCTTCTGCACAGCTAAGCTGGAAGTGGCATTTGCAGCTCGCAATAGTGCAGAGTTACCTCAAAGAAAGGGGCCACGGTGTTTCTGTATCTCTATTATGTTGGTGCCGCTTCGGAACTTTTAAATATCTGGATATATCTCGAGAACTACGCATCTGATCAAAAAATATCATAGAACATAAAAAGTAGCAAACTTAATTCTCTACAAAAAAGGTCTCTTAACATTTTGCCATAGCTCGCTTCGTTTCCGAGATATTTGCAGATTTATCTCAAGGGAAGGGGTCTGACGGACATATTTCGAGATATTTCTTCTTCTTGTTGTTCTTCTTCTGCACAGCTAAGCTGGAAGTGGCATTTGCAGCTCGCAGTAGTGCAGAGTTATCTCAAAGAAAGGGGCCACGGTGTTTCTGTATCTCTATTATGTTGGTGCGGCTTCGGAACTTTTAAATATCTTGATATATCTCGAGAACTACGCATCCGATCAAAAAATATCATAGAACATAAAAAGTAGGAAACTTAATTCTCTACAAAAAAGGTCTCTCAACATTTTGCCATAGCTCGCTTCGTTTCCGAGATATTTGCAGATATATCTCAAGGGAAGGGGCCTGACAGACATATTTCGAGATATTTCTTCTTCTTGTTGTTCTTCTTCTGCACAGCTAAGCTGGAAGTGGCATTTGCAGCTCGCAATAGTGCAGAGTTATCTCAAAGAAAGGGGCCACGGTGTGTCTGTATCTCTATTATGTTGGTGCGGCTTCGGAACTTTTAAATATCTTGATATATCTCGAGAACAACGCATCTGATCAAAAAATATCATAGAACATAAAAAGTAGGAAACTTAATTCTCTACAAAAAAGGTCTCTTAACATTTTGCCATAGCTCGCTTCGTTTCCGAGATATTTGCATATTTATCTCAAGGGAAGGGGCCTGACGAACATATTTCGAGATATT
This sequence comes from Osmia lignaria lignaria, assembly GCF_051020975.1. Classification (NCBI taxonomy): domain Eukaryota; kingdom Metazoa; phylum Arthropoda; class Insecta; order Hymenoptera; family Megachilidae; genus Osmia; species Osmia lignaria. The sequence continues at coordinate 8,201,371 of NW_027478169.1, read as the reverse complement.
TCTTCTTCTTGTTGTTCTTCTTCTGCACAGCTAAGCTGGAAGTGGCATTTGCAGCGCGCAATAGTGCAGAGTTATCTCAAAGAAAGGGGCCACGGTGTTTCTGTATCTCTATTATGTTGGTGCGGCTTCGGAACTTTTAAATATCTTGATATATCTCGAGAACTACGCATCCGATCAAAAAATATCATAGAACATAAAAAGTAGGAAACTTAATTCTCTACAAAAAAGGTCTCTTAACATTTTGCCATAGCTCGCTTCGTTTCCGAGATATTTGCAGATATATCTCAAGGGAAGGGGCCTGACGGACATATTTCGAGATATTTCTTCTTCTTGTTGTTCTTCTTCTGCACAGCTAAGCTGGAAGTGGCATTTGCAGCTCGCAGTAGTGCAGAGTTATCTCAAAGAAAGGGGCCACGGTGTTTCTGTATCTCTATTATGTTGGTGCGACTTCGGAACTTTTAAATATCTTGATATATCTCGAGAACTACGCATCTGATCAAAAAATATCATAGAACATAAAAAGTAGGAAACTTAATTCTCTACAAAAAAGGTCTCTGAACATTTTGCCATAGCTCGCTTCGTTTCCGAGATATTTGCAGATACATCTCAAGGGAAGGGGCCTGACGGACATATTTCGAGATATTTCTTCTTCTTGTTGTTCTTCTTCTGCACAGCTAAACTGGAAGTGGCATTTACAGCTCGCAATAGTGCAGAGTTATCTCAAAGAAAGGGGCCACGGTGTTTCTGTATCTCTATTATGTAGGTGCGGCTTCGGAACTTTTAAATATCTTGATATATCTCGAGAACTACGCATCTGATCAAAAAATATCATAGAACATAAAAAGTGGGAAACTTAATTCTCTACAAAAAAGGTCTCTTAACATTTTGCCATAGCTCGCTTCGTTTCCGAGATATTTGCAGATTTATCTCAAGGGAAGGGGCCTGACGGACATATTTCGAGATATTTCTTCTTCTTGTTGTTCTTCTTCTGCACAGCTAAACTGGAAGTGGCATTTACAGCTCGCAATAGTGCAGAGTTATCTCAAAGAAAGGGGCCACGGTGTTTCTGTATCTCTATTATGTTGGTGCGGCTTCGGAACTTTTAAATATCTTGATATATCTCGAGAACTACGCATCTGATCAAAAAATATCATAGAACGTAAAAAGTGGGAAACTTAATTCTCTACAAAAAAGGTCTCTTAACATTTTGCCATAGCTCGCTTCGTTTCCGAGATATTTGCAGATTTATCTCAAGGGAAGGGGCCTAACGGACATATTTCGAGATATTTCTTCTTCTTGTTGTTCTTCTTCTGCACAGCTAAGCTGGAAGTGGCATTTGCAGCTCGCAATAGTGCAGAGTTACCTCAAAGAAAGGGGCCACGGTGTTTCTGTATCTCTATTATGTTGGTGCCGCTTCGGAACTTTTAAATATCTGGATATATCTCGAGAACTACGCATCTGATCAAAAAATATCATAGAACATAAAAAGTAGCAAACTTAATTCTCTACAAAAAAGGTCTCTTAACATTTTGCCATAGCTCGCTTCGTTTCCGAGATATTTGCAGATTTATCTCAAGGGAAGGGGTCTGACGGACATATTTCGAGATATTTCTTCTTCTTGTTGTTCTTCTTCTGCACAGCTAAGCTGGAAGTGGCATTTGCAGCTCGCAGTAGTGCAGAGTTATCTCAAAGAAAGGGGCCACGGTGTTTCTGTATCTCTATTATGTTGGTGCGGCTTCGGAACTTTTAAATATCTTGATATATCTCGAGAACTACGCATCCGATCAAAAAATATCATAGAACATAAAAAGTAGGAAACTTAATTCTCTACAAAAAAGGTCTCTCAACATTTTGCCATAGCTCGCTTCGTTTCCGAGATATTTGCAGATATATCTCAAGGGAAGGGGCCTGACAGACATATTTCGAGATATTTCTTCTTCTTGTTGTTCTTCTTCTGCACAGCTAAGCTGGAAGTGGCATTTGCAGCTCGCAATAGTGCAGAGTTATCTCAAAGAAAGGGGCCACGGTGTGTCTGTATCTCTATTATGTTGGTGCGGCTTCGGAACTTTTAAATATCTTGATATATCTCGAGAACAACGCATCTGATCAAAAAATATCATAGAACATAAAAAGTAGGAAACTTAATTCTCTACAAAAAAGGTCTCTTAACATTTTGCCATAGCTCGCTTCGTTTCCGAGATATTTGCATATTTATCTCAAGGGAAGGGGCCTGACGAACATATTTCGAGATATTTCTTCTTCTTGTTGTTCTTCTTCTGCACAGCTAAGCTGGAAGTGGCATTTACAGCTCGCAATAGTGCAGAGTTATCTCAAAGAAAGGGGCCACGGTGTTTCTGTATCTCTATTATGTTGGTGCGGCTTCGGAACTTTTAAATATCTTGATATATCTCGAGAACTACGCTTCTGATCGAAAAATATCATAGAACATAAAAAGTAGGAAACTTAATTCTCTACAAAGAACGTCTCTTAACATTTTGCCATAGCTCGCTTCGTTTCCGAGATATTTGCAGATTTATCTCAAGGGAAGGGGCCTGACGGACATATTTCGAGATATTTCTTCTTCTTGTTGTCCTTCTTGGGCACAGCTAAGCTGGAAGTGGCATTTGCAGCGCGCAATAGTGCAGAGTTATCTCAAAGAAAGGGGCCACGGTGTTTCTGTATCTCTATTATGTTGGTGCGGCTTCGGAACTTTTAAATATCTTGATATATCTCGAGAACTACGCATCTGATCAAAAAATATCATACTACATAAAAAGTAGGAAACTTAATTCTCTACAAGAAAGGTCTCTAAACATTTTGCCATAGCTCGCTTCGTTTCCGAGATATTTGCAGATTTATCTCAAGGGAAGGGGCCTGACGGACATATTTCGAGATGTTTCTTCTTCTTGTTGTTCTTCTTCTGCACAGCTAAGCTGGAAGTGGCATTTGCAGCGCGCAATAGTGCAGAGTTATCTCAAAGAAAGGGGCCACGGTGTTTCTGTATCTCTATTATGTTGGTGCGGCTTCGGAACTTTTAAATATCTCGATATATCTCGAGAACTACGCATCTGATCAAAAAATATCATAGAACATAAAAAGTAGGAAACTTAATTCTCTACAAAAAAGGTCTCTTAACATTTTGCCATAGCTCGCTTCGTTTCCGAGATATTTGCAGATTTATCTCAAGGGAAGGGGTCTGACGGACATATTTCGAGATATTTCTTCTTCTTGTTGTTCTTCTTCTGCACAGCTAAGCTGGAAGTGGCATTTGCAGCGCGCAATAGTGCAGAGTTATCTCAAAGAAAGGGGCCACGGTGTTTCTGTATCTCTATTATGTTGGTGCGGCTTCGGAACTTTTAAATATCTTGATATATCTCGAGAACTACGCATCCGATCAAAAAATATCATAGAACATAAAAAGTAGGAAACTTAATTCTCTACAAAAAAGGTCTCTTAACATTTTGCCATAGCTCGCTTCGTTTCCGAGATATTTGCAGATATATCTCAAGGGAAGGGGCCTGACGGACATATTTCGAGATATTTCTTCTTCTTGTTGTTCTTCTTCTGCACAGCTAAGCTGGAAGTGGCATTTGCAGCTCGCAGTAGTGCAGAGTTATCTCAAAGAAAGGGGCCACGGTGTTTCTGTATCTCTATTATGTTGGTGCGACTTCGGAACTTTTAAATATCTTGATATATCTCGAGAACTACGCATCTGATCAAAAAATATCATAGAACATAAAAAGTAGGAAACTTAATTCTCTACAAAAAAGGTCTCTGAACATTTTGCCATAGCTCGCTTCGTTTCCGAGATATTTGCAGATACATCTCAAGGGAAGGGGCCTGACGGACATATTTCGAGATATTTCTTCTTCTTGTTGTTCTTCTTCTGCACAGCTAAACTGGAAGTGGCATTTACAGCTCGCAATAGTGCAGAGTTATCTCAAAGAAAGGGGCCACGGTGTTTCTGTATCTCTATTATGTAGGTGCGGCTTCGGAACTTTTAAATATCTTGATATATCTCGAGAACTACGCATCTGATCAAAAAATATCATAGAACATAAAAAGTGGGAAACTTAATTCTCTACAAAAAAGGTCTCTTAACATTTTGCCATAGCTCGCTTCGTTTCCGAGATATTTGCAGATTTATCTCAAGGGAAGGGGCCTGACGGACATATTTCGAGATATTTCTTCTTCTTGTTGTTCTTCTTCTGCACAGCTAAACTGGAAGTGGCATTTACAGCTCGCAATAGTGCAGAGTTATCTCAAAGAAAGGGGCCACGGTGTTTCTGTATCTCTATTATGTTGGTGCGGCTTCGGAACTTTTAAATATCTTGATATATCTCGAGAACTACGCATCTGATCAAAAAATATCATAGAACGTAAAAAGTGGGAAACTTAATTCTCTACAAAAAAGGTCTCTTAACATTTTGCCATAGCTCGCTTCGTTTCCGAGATATTTGCAGATTTATCTCAAGGGAAGGGGCCTAACGGACATATTTCGAGATATTTCTTCTTCTTGTTGTTCTTCTTCTGCCCAGCTAAACTGGAAGTGGCATTTCCAGCTCGCAATAGTGCAGAGTTATCTCAAAGAGAGGGGCCACGGTGTTTCTGTATCTCTATTATGTTGGTGCGGCTTCGGAACTTTTAAATATCTTGATATATCTCGAGAACTCCGTATCTGATCAAAAAATATCATAGAAGATAAAAAGTAGGAAACTTAATTCTCTACAAAAAAGGTCTCTTAACATTTTGCCATAGCTCGCTTCGTTTCCGAGATATTTGCAGATTTATCTCAAGGGAAGGGGCCTGACGGACATATTTCGAGATATTTCTTCTTCTTGTTGTTCTTCTTCTGCACAGCTAAGCTGGAAGTGGCATTTGCGGCTCGCACTAGTGCAGAGTTATCTCAAAGAAAGGGGCCACGGTGTTTCTGTATCCCTATTATGTTGGTGCGGCTTCGGAATTTTTAAATATCTCGATATATCTCGAAAACTACGCTTCTGATCAAAAAATATCATAGAACCTAAATTGTAGGAAACGTAATTCTCTACAAAAAAGGTCTCTTAACATTTTGCCATAGCTCTCTTCGTTTCCGAGATATTTGCAGATTTATCTCAAGGGAAGGGGCCTGACGGACATATTTCGCGATATTTCTTCTTCTTGTTGTTCTTCTTCTGCACAGCTAAGCTGGAAGTGGCATTTGCAGCTCGCAATAGTGCAGAGTTATCTCAAAGAAAGGGGCCACGGTGTTTCTGTATCTCTATTATGTTGGTGCGGCTTCGGAACTTTTAAATATCTTGATATATCTCGAGAACTACGCATCTGATCAAAAAATATCATACTACATAAAAAGTAGGAAACTTAATTCTCTACAAGAAAGGTCTCTAAACATTTTGCCATAGCTCGCTTCGTTTCCGAGATATTTGCAGATTTATCTCAAGGGAAGGGGCCTGACGGACATATTTCGAGATGTTTCTTCTTCTTGTTGTTCTTCTTCTGCCCAGCTAAACTGGAAGTGGCATTTCCAGCTCGCAATAGTGCAGAGTTATCTCAAAGAGAGGGGCCACGGTGTTTCTGTATCTCTATTATGTTGGTGCGGCTTCGGAACTTTTAAATATCTTGATATATCTCGAGAACTCCGTATCTGATCAAAAAATATCATAGAAGATAAAAAGTAGGAAACTTAATTCTCTACAAAAAAGGTCTCTTAACATTTTGCCATAGCTCGCTTCGTTTCCGAGATATTTGCAGATTTATCTCAAGGGAAGGGGCCTGACGGACATATTTCGAGATATTTCTTCTTCTTGTTGTTCTTCTTCTGCACAGCTAAGCTGGAAGTGGCATTTGCGGCTCGCACTAGTGCAGAGTTATCTCAAAGAAAGGGGCCACGGTGTTTCTGTATCCCTATTATGTTGGTGCGGCTTCGGAATTTTTAAATATCTCGATATATCTCGAAAACTACGCTTCTGATCAAAAAATATCATAGAACCTAAATTGTAGGAAACGTAATTCTCTACAAAAAAGGTCTCTTAACATTTTGCCATAGCTCTCTTCGTTTCCGAGATATTTGCAGATTTATCTCAAGGGAAGGGGCCTGACGGACATATTTCGCGATATTTCTTCTTCTTGTTGTTCTTCTTCTGCACAGCTAAGCTGGAAGTGGCATTTGCAGCTCGCAATAGTGCAGAGTTATCTCAAAGAAAGGGGCCACGGTGTTTCTGTATCTCTATTATGTTGGTGCGGCTTCGGAACTTTTAAATATCTTGATATATCTCGAGAACTACGCATCTGATCAAAAAATATCATAGAAGATAAAAAGTAGGAAACCTAATTCTCTACAAAAAAGGTCTCTTAACATTTTGCCATAGCTCGCTTCGTTTCCGAGATATTTGCAGATTTATCTCAAGGGAAGGGGCCTGACGGACATATTTCGAGATATTTCTTCTTCTTGTTGTCCTTCTTGGGCACAGCTAAGCTGGAAGTGGCATTTGCAGCGCGCAATAGTGCAGAGTTATCTCAAAGAAAGGGGCCACGGTGTTTCTGTATCTCTATTATGTTGGTGCGGCTTCGGAACTTTTAAATATCTTGATATATCTCGAGAACTACGCATCTGATCAAAAAATATCATACTACATAAAAAGTAGGAAACTTAATTCTCTACAAGAAAGGTCTCTAAACATTTTGCCATAGCTCGCTTCGTTTCCGAGATATTTGCAGATTTATCTCAAGGGAAGGGGCCTGACGGACATATTTCGAGATGTTTCTTCTTCTTGTTGTTCTTCTTCTGCACAGCTAAGCTGGAAGTGGCATTTGCAGCGCGCAATAGTGCAGAGTTATCTCAAAGAAAGGGGCCACGGTGTTTCTGTATCTCTATTATGTTGGTGCGGCTTCGGAACTTTTAAATATCTCGATATATCTCGAGAACTACGCATCTGATCAAAAAATATCATAGAACATAAAAAGTAGGAAACTTAATTCTCTACAAAAAAGGTCTCTTAACATTTTGCCATAGCTCGCTTCGTTTCCGAGATATTTGCAGATTTATCTCAAGGGAAGGGGTCTGACGGACATATTTCGAGATATTTCTTCTTCTTGTTGTTCTTCTTCTGCACAGCTAAGCTGGAAGTGGCATTTGCAGCGCGCAATAGTGCAGAGTTATCTCAAAGAAAGGGGCCACGGTGTTTCTGTATCTCTATTATGTTGGTGCGGCTTCGGAACTTTTAAATATCTTGATATATCTCGAGAACTACGCATCCGATCAAAAAATATCATAGAACATAAAAAGTAGGAAACTTAATTCTCTACAAAAAAGGTCTCTTAACATTTTGCCATAGCTCGCTTCGTTTCCGAGATATTTGCAGATATATCTCAAGGGAAGGGGCCTGACGGACATATTTCGAGATATTTCTTCTTCTTGTTGTTCTTCTTCTGCACAGCTAAGCTGGAAGTGGCATTTGCAGCTCGCAGTAGTGCAGAGTTATCTCAAAGAAAGGGGCCACGGTGTTTCTGTATCTCTATTATGTTGGTGCGACTTCGGAACTTTTAAATATCTTGATATATCTCGAGAACTACGCATCTGATCAAAAAATATCATAGAACATAAAAAGTAGGAAACTTAATTCTCTACAAAAAAGGTCTCTGAACATTTTGCCATAGCTCGCTTCGTTTCCGAGATATTTGCAGATACATCTCAAGGGAAGGGGCCTGACGGACATATTTCGAGATATTTCTTCTTCTTGTTGTTCTTCTTCTGCACAGCTAAACTGGAAGTGGCATTTACAGCTCGCAATAGTGCAGAGTTATCTCAAAGAAAGGGGCCACGGTGTTTCTGTATCTCTATTATGTAGGTGCGGCTTCGGAACTTTTAAATATCTTGATATATCTCGAGAACTACGCATCTGATCAAAAAATATCATAGAACATAAAAAGTGGGAAACTTAATTCTCTACAAAAAAGGTCTCTTAACATTTTGCCATAGCTCGCTTCGTTTCCGAGATATTTGCAGATTTATCTCAAGGGAAGGGGCCTGACGGACATATTTCGAGATATTTCTTCTTCTTGTTGTTCTTCTTCTGCACAGCTAAACTGGAAGTGGCATTTACAGCTCGCAATAGTGCAGAGTTATCTCAAAGAAAGGGGCCACGGTGTTTCTGTATCTCTATTATGTTGGTGCGGCTTCGGAACTTTTAAATATCTTGATATATCTCGAGAACTACGCATCTGATCAAAAAATATCATAGAACGTAAAAAGTGGGAAACTTAATTCTCTACAAAAAAGGTCTCTTAACATTTTGCCATAGCTCGCTTCGTTTCCGAGATATTTGCAGATTTATCTCAAGGGAAGGGGCCTAACGGACATATTTCGAGATATTTCTTCTTCTTGTTGTTCTTCTTCTGCACAGCTAAACTGGAAGTGGCATTTCCAGCTCGCAATAGTGCAGAGTTATCTCAAAGAGAGGGGCCACGGTGTTTCTGTATCTCTATTATGTTGGTGCGGCTTCGGAACTTTTAAATATCTTGATATATCTCGAGAACTCCGCATCTGATCAAAAAATATCATAGAAGATAAAAAGTAGGAAACTTAATTCTCTACAAAAAAGGTCTCTTAACATTTTGCCATAGCTCGCTTCGTTTCCGAGATATTTGCAGATTTATCTCAAGGGAAGGGGCCTGACGGACATATTTCGAGATATTTCTTCTTCTTGTTGTTCTTCTTCTGCACAGCTAAGCTGGAAGTGGCATTTGCGGCTCGCACTAGTGCAGAGTTATCTCAAAGAAAGGGGCCACGGTGTTTCTGTATCCCTATTATGTTGGTGCGGCTTCGGAACTTTTAAATATCTCGATATATCTCGAGAACTACGCATCTGATCAAAAAATATCATAGAACATAAAAAGTAGGAAACTTAATTCTCTACAAAAAAGGTCTCTTAACATTTTGCCATAGCTCGCTTCGTTTCCGAGATATTTGCAGATTTATCTCAAGGGAAGGGGTCTGACGGACATATTTCGAGATATTTCTTCTTCTTGTTGTTCTTCTTCTGCACAGCTAAGCTGGAAGTGGCATTTGCAGCGCGCAATAGTGCAGAGTTATCTCAAAGAAAGGGGCCACGGTGTTTCTGTATCTCTATTATGTTGGTGCGGCTTCGGAACTTTTAAATATCTTGATATATCTCGAGAACTACGCATCCGATCAAAAAATATCATAGAACATAAAAAGTAGGAAACTTAATTCTCTACAAAAAAGGTCTCTTAACATTTTGCCATAGCTCGCTTCGTTTCCGAGATATTTGCAGATATATCTCAAGGGAAGGGGCCTGACGGACATATTTCGAGATATTTCTTCTTCTTGTTGTTCTTCTTCTGCACAGCTAAGCTGGAAGTGGCATTTGCAGCTCGCAGTAGTGCAGAGTTATCTCAAAGAAAGGGGCCACGGTGTTTCTGTATCTCTATTATGTTGGTGCGACTTCGGAACTTTTAAATATCTTGATATATCTCGAGAACTACGCATCTGATCAAAAAATATCATAGAACATAAAAAGTAGGAAACTTAATTCTCTACAAAAAAGGTCTCTGAACATTTTGCCATAGCTCGCTTCGTTTCCGAGATATTTGCAGATACATCTCAAGGGAAGGGGCCTGACGGACATATTTCGAGATATTTCTTCTTCTTGTTGTTCTTCTTCTGCACAGCTAAACTGGAAGTGGCATTTACAGCTCGCAATAGTGCAGAGTTATCTCAAAGAAAGGGGCCACGGTGTTTCTGTATCTCTATTATGTAGGTGCGGCTTCGGAACTTTTAAATATCTTGATATATCTCGAGAACTACGCATCTGATCAAAAAATATCATAGAACATAAAAAGTGGGAAACTTAATTCTCTACAAAAAAGGTCTCTTAACATTTTGCCATAGCTCGCTTCGTTTCCGAGATATTTGCAGATTTATCTCAAGGGAAGGGGCCTGACGGACATATTTCGAGATATTTCTTCTTCTTGTTGTTCTTCTTCTGCACAGCTAAACTGGAAGTGGCATTTACAGCTCGCAATAGTGCAGAGTTATCTCAAAGAAAGGGGCCACGGTGTTTCTGTATCTCTATTATGTTGGTGCGGCTTCGGAACTTTTAAATATCTTGATATATCTCGAGAACTACGCATCTGATCAAAAAATATCATAGAACGTAAAAAGTGGGAAACTTAATTCTCTACAAAAAAGGTCTCTTAACATTTTGCCATAGCTCGCTTCGTTTCCGAGATATTTGCAGATTTATCTCAAGGGAAGGGGCCTAACGGACATATTTCGAGATATTTCTTCTTCTTGTTGTTCTTCTTCTGCACAGCTAAACTGGAAGTGGCATTTCCAGCTCGCAATAGTGCAGAGTTATCTCAAAGAGAGGGGCCACGGTGTTTCTGTATCTCTATTATGTTGGTGCGGCTTCGGAACTTTTAAATATCTTGATATATCTCGAGAACTCCGCATCTGATCAAAAAATATCATAGAAGATAAAAAGTAGGAAACTTAATTCTCTACAAAAAAGGTCTCTTAACATTTTGCCATAGCTCGCTTCGTTTCCGAGATATTTGCAGATTTATCTCAAGGGAAGGGGCCTGACGGACATATTTCGAGATATTTCTTCTTCTTGTTGTTCTTCTTCTGCACAGCTAAGCTGGAAGTGGCATTTGCGGCTCGCACTAGTGCAGAGTTATCTCAAAGAAAGGGGCCACGGTGTTTCTGTATCCCTATTATGTTGGTGCGGCTTCGGAACTTTTAAATATCTCGATATATCTCGAAAACTACGCTTCTGATCAAAAAATATCATAGAACCTAAATTGTAGGAAACGTAATTCTCTACAAAAAAGGTCTCTTAACATTTTGCCATAGCTCTCTTCGTTTCCGAGATATTTGCAGATTTATCTCAAGGGAAGGGGCCTGACGGACATATTTCGCGATATTTCTTCTTCTTGTTGTTCTTCTTCTGCACAGCTAAGCTGGAAGTGGCATTTGCAGCTCGCAATAGTGCAGAGTTATCTCAAAGAAAGGGGCCACGGTGTTTCTGTATCTCTATTATGTTGGTGCGGCTTCGGAACTTTTAAATATCTTGATATATCTCGAGAACTACGCATCTGATCAAAAAATATCATAGAAGATAAAAAGTAGGAAACCTAATTCTCTACAAAAAAGGTCTCTTAACATTTTGCCATAGCTCGCTTCGTTTCCGAGATATTTGCAGATTTATCTCAAGGGAAGGGGCCTGACGGACATATTTCGAGATATTTCTTCTTCTTGTTGTTCTTTTTCTGCACAGCTAAGCTGGAAGTGGCATTCGCGGCTCGCACTAGTGCAGAGTTATCTCAAAGAAAGGGGCCACGGTGTTTCGGTATCTCTATTATGTTGGTGCGGCTTCGGAACTTTTAAATATCTTGATATATCTCGAGAACTACGCGTCTGATCAAAGAATATCATAGAACATAAAAAGTAGGAAACTTAATTCTCTACAAAAACGGTCTCTTAACATTTTACCATAGCTCGCTTCGTTTCCGAGATATTTGCAGATATATCTCAAGGGAAGGGGCCTGACGGACATATTTCGAGATATTTCTTCTTCTTGTTGTTCTTCTTCTGCACAGCTAAGCTGGAAGTGGCATTCGCGGCTCGCACTAGTGCAGAGTTATCTCAAAGAAAGGGGCCACGGTGTTTCTGTATCTCTATTATGTTGGTGCGGCTTCGGAACTTTTAAATATCTCGATATATCTCGAAAACTACGCTTCTGATCAAAAAATATCATAGAACATAAAAAGTAGGAAACTTAATTCTCTACAAAAAAGGTCTCTTAACATTTTGCCATAGCTCGCTTCGTTTCCGAGATATTTGCAGATTTATCTCAAGGGAAGGGGCCTAACGGACATATTTCGAGATATTTCTTCTTCTTGTTGTTCTTCTTCTGCACAGCTAAACTGGAAGTGGCATTTCCAGCTCGCAATAGTGCAGAGTTATCTCAAAGAAAGGGGCCACGGTGTTTCTGTATCTCTATTATGTTGGTGCGGCTTCGGAACTTTTAAATATCTTGATATATCTCGAGAACTACGCGTCTGATCAAAAAATATCATAGAACATAAAAAGTAGGAAACTTAATTCTCTACAAAAACGGTCTCTTAACATTTTGCCATAGCTCGCTTCGTTTCCGAGATATTTGCAGATATATCTCAAGGGAAGGGGCCTGACGGACATATTTCGAGATATTTCTTCTTCTTGTTGTTCTTCTTCTGCACAGCTAAGCTGGAAGTGGCATTTACAGCTCGCAATAGTGCAGAGTTATCTCAAAGAAAGGGGCCACGGTGTTTCGGTATCTCTATTATGTTGGTGCGGCTTCGGAACTTTTAAATATCTTGATATATCTCGAGAACTACGCGTCTGATCAAAAAATATCATAGAACATAAAAAGTAGGAAACTTAATTCTCTACAAAAACGGTCTCTTAACATTTTACCATAGCTCGCTTCGTTTCCGAGATATTTGCAGATATATCTCAAGGGAAGGGGCCTGACGGACATATTTCGAGATATTTCTTCTTCTTGTTGTTCTTCTTCTGCACAGCTAAGCTGGAAGTGGCATTTCCAGCTCGCAATAGTGCAGAGTTATCTGAAAGAAAGGGGCCACGGTGTTTCGGTATCTCTATTATGTTGGTGCGGCTTCGGAACTTTTAAATATCTTGATATATCTCGAGAACTACGCGCCTGATCAAAAAATATCATAGAACATAAAAAGTAGGAAACTTAATTCTCTACAAAAACGGTCTGTTAACATTTTGCCATAGCTCGCTTCGTTTCCGAGATATTTGCAGATATATCTCAAGGGAAGGGGCCTGACGGACATATTTCGAGATATTTCTTCTTCTTGTTGTTCTTCTTCTGCACAGCTAAGCTGGAAGTGGCATTTACAGCTCGCAATAGTGCAGAGTTATCTCAAAGAAAGGGGCCACGGTGTTTCGGTATCTCTATTATGTTGGTGCGGCTTCGGAACTTTTAAATATCTTGATATATCTCGAGAACTACGCGTCTGATCAAAAAATATCATAGAACATAAAAAGTAGGAAACTTAATTCTCTACAAAAACGGTCTCTTAACATTTTGCCATAGCTCGCTTCGTTTCCGAGATATTTGCAGATATATCTCAAGGGAAGGGGCCTGACGGACATATTTCGAGATATTTCCTCTTCTTGTTGTTCTTCTTCTGCACAGCTAAGCTGGAAGTGGCATTTACAGCTCGCAATAGTGCAGAGTTATCTCAAAGAAAGGGGCCACGGTGTTTCGGTATCTCTATTATGTTGGTGCGGCTTCGGAACTTTTAAATATCTTGATATATCTCGAGAACTACGCATCTGATCAAAAAATATCATAGAACATAAAAAGTAGGAAACTTAATTCTCTACAAAAAAGGTCTCTTAACATTTTGCCATAGCTCGCTTCGTTTCCGAGATATTTGCAGATTTATCTCAAGGGGAGGGGCCTGACGGACATATTTCGAGATATTTCTTCTTCTTGTTGTTCTTCTTCTGCACAGCTAAGCTGGAAGTGGCATTTGCGGCTCGCACTAGTGCAGAGTTATCTCAAAGAAAGGGGCCACGGTGTTTCTGTATCCCTATTATGTTGGTGCGGCTTCGGAACTTTTAAATATCTCGATATATCTCGAAAACTACGCTTCTGATCAAAAAATATCATAGAACATAAATTGTAGGAAACATAATTCTCTACAAAAAACGTCTCTTAACATTTTGCCATAGCTCGCTTCGTTTCCGAGATATTTGCAGATTTATCTCAAGGGAAGGGGCCTAACGGACATATTTCGAGATATTTCTTCTTCTTGTTGTTCTTCTTCTGCACAGCTAAACTGGAAGTGGCAGTTCCAGCTCGCAATAGTGCAGAGTTATCTCAAAGAAAGGGGCCACGGTGTTTCTGTATCTCTATTATGTTGGTGCGGCTTCGGAACTTTTAAATATCTTGATATATCTCGAGAACTACGCATCTGATGAAAAAATATCATAGAACATAAAAAGTAGGAAACTTAATTCTCTACAAAAAAGGTCTCTTAACATTTTGCCATAGCTCGCTTCGTTTCCGAGATATTTGCAGATTTATCTCAAGGGAAGGGGCCTGACGGACATATTTCGAGATATTTCTTCTTCTTGTTGTTCTTCTTCTGCACAGCTAAGCTGGAAGTGGCATTTGCAGCTCGCAATAGTGCAGAGTTATCTCAAAGAGAGGGGCCACGGTGTTTCTGTATCTCTATTATGCTTGGTGCGGCTTCGGAACTTTTAAGTATCTTGATCTATCTCGAGAACTACGCTTCTGATCAAAAAATATCATAGAACATAAATTGTAGGAAATATAATTCTCTACAAAAAACGTCTCTTAACATTTTGCCATAGCTCGCTTCGTTTCCGAGATATTTGCAGATTTATCTCAAGGGAAGTGGCCTGACGGACATATTTCGAGATATTTCTTCTTCTTGTTGTTCTTCTTCTGCACAGCTAAGCTGGAAGTGGCATTTGCGGCTCGCACTAGTGCAGAGTTATCTCAAAGAAAGGGGCCACGGTGTTTCTGTATCCCTATTATGTTGGTGCGGCTTCGGAACTTTTAAATATCTTGATATATCTCGAGAACTACGCATCTGATCAAAAAATATAATAGAACATAAAAAGTAGGAAACTTAATTCTCTACAAAAACGGTCTCTTAACATTTTGCCATAGCTCGCTTCGTTTCCGAGATATTTGCAGATATATCTCAAGGGAAGGGGCCTGACGGACATATTTCGAGATATTTCTTCTTCTTGTTGTTCTTCTTCTGCACAGCTAAGCTGGAAGTGGCATTTACAGCTCGCAATAGTGCAGAGTTATCTCAAAGAAAGGGGCCACGGTGTTTCTGTATCTCTATTATGTTGGTGCGGCTTCGGAACTTTTAAATATCTTGATATATCTCGAGAACTACGCATCTGATCAAAAAATATCATAGAACATAAAAATTACGAAACCTAATTCTCTACAAAAAAGGTCTCTTAACATTTTGCCATAGCTCGCTTCGTTTCCGAGATATTTGCAGATTTATCTCAAGGGGAGGGGCCTGACGGACATATTTCGAGATATTTCTTCTTCTTGTTGTTCTTCTTCTGCACAGCTAAGCTGGAAGTGGCATTTGCGGCTCGCACTAGTGCAGAGTTATCTCAAAGAAAGGGGCCACGGTGTTTCTGTATCCCTATTATGTTGGTGCGGCTTCGGAACTTTTAAATATCTCGATATATCTCGAAAACTACGCTTCTGATCAAAAAATATCATAGAACATAAATTGTAGGAAACATAATTCTCTACAAAAAATGTCTCTTAACATTTTGCCATAGCTCGCTTCGTTTCCGAGATATTTGCAGATTTATCTCAAGGGAAGGGGCCTAACGGACATATTTCGAGATATTTCTTCTTCTTGTTGTTCTTCTTCTGCACAGCTAAACTGGAAGTGGCATTTCCAGCTCGCAATAGTGCAGAGTTATCTCAAAGAAAGGGGCCACGGTGTTTCTGTATCCCTATTATGTTGGTGCGGCTTCGGAACTTTTAAATATCTCGATATATCTCGAAAACTACGCTTCTGATCAAAAAATATCATAGAACATAAATTGTAGGAAACATAATTCTCTACAAAAAATGTCTCTTAACATTTTGCCATAGCTCGCTTCGTTTCCGAGATATTTGCAGATTTATCTCAAGGGAAGGGGCCTAACGGACATATTTCGAGATATTTCTTCTTCTTGTTGTTCTTCTTCTGCACAGCTAAACTGGAAGTGGCATTTCCAGCTCGCAATAGTGCAGAGTTATCTCAAAGAAAGGGGCCACGGTGTTTCTGTATCTCTATTATGTTGGTGCGGCTTCGGAACTTTTAAATATCTTGATATATCTCGAGAACTACGCATCTGATCAAAAAATATCATAGAACATAAAAAGTAGGAAACTTAATTCTCTACAAAAAAGGTCTCTTAACATTTTGCCATAGCTCGCTTCGTTTCCGAGATATTTGCAGATTTATCTCAAGGGAAGGGGCCTGACGGACATATTTCGAGATATTTCTTCTTCTTGTTGTTCTTCTTCTGCACAGCTGAGCTGGAAGTGGCATTTGCAGGTCGCAATAGTGCAGAGTTATCTCAAAGAAAGGGGCCACGGTGTTTCTGTATCTCTATTATGTTGGTGCGGCTTCGGAACTTTTAAATATCTCGATATATCTCGAAAACTACGCTTCTGATCAAAAAATATCATAGAACGTAAATTGTAGGAAATATTATTCTCTACAAAAAAGGTCTCTCAACATTTTGCCATAGCTCGCTTCGTTTCCGAGATATTTGCAGATTCATCTCAAGGGAAGGGGTCTGACGGACATATTTCGAGATATTTCTTCTTCTTGTTGTTCTTCTTCTGCACAGCTAAGCTGGAAGTGGCATTTGCGGCTCGCACTAGTGCAGAGTTATCTCAAAGAAAGGGGCCACGGTGTTTCTGTATCCCTATTATGTTGGTGCGGCTTCGGAACTTTTAAATATCTTGATATATCTCGAGAACTACGCATCTGATCAAAAAATATCATAGAACATAAAAAGTAGGAAACTTAATTCTCTACAAAAAAGGTCTCTTAACATTTTGCCATACCTCGCTTCGTTTCCGAGATATTTGCATATTTATCTCAAGGGAAGGGGCCTGACGGACATATTTCGAGATATTTCTTCTTCTTGTTGTTCTTCTTCTGCACAGCTAAGCTGGAAGTGGCATTTGCGGCTCGCACTAGTGCAGAGTTATCTCAAAGAAAGGGGCCACGGTGTTTCTGTATCTTTATTATGTTGGTGCGGCTTCGGAACTTTTAAATATCTCGATATATCTCGAAAACTACGCTTCTGATCAAAAAATATCATAGAACATAAAAAGTAGGAAACTTAATTCTCTACAAAAAAGGTCTCTTAACATTTTGCCATAGCTCGCTTCGTTTCCGAGATATTTGCAGATTTATCTCAAGGGAAGGGGCCTAACGGACATATTTCGAGATATTTCTTCTTCTTGTTGTTCTTCTTCTGCACAGCTAAACTGGAAGTGGCATTTCCAGCTCGCAATAGTGCAGAGTTATCTCAAAGAAAGGGGCCACGGTGTTTCTGTATCTCTATTATGTTGGTGCGGCTTCGGAACTTTTAAATATCTTGATATATCTCGAGAACTACGCGTCTGATCAAAAAATATCATAGAACATAAAAAGTAGGAAACTTAATTCTCTACAAAAACGGTCTCTTAACATTTTGCCATAGCTCGCTTCGTTTCCGAGATATTTGCAGATATATCTCAAGGGAAGGGGCCTGACGGACATATTTCGAGATATTTCTTCTTCTTGTTGTTCTTCTTCTGCACAGCTAAGCTGGAAGTGGCATTTGCGGCTCGCACTAGTGCACAGTTATCTCAAAGAAAGGGGCCACGGTGTTTCTGTATCTCTATTATGTTGGTGCGTCTTCGGAACTTTTAAATATCTCGATATATCTCGAAAACTACGCTTCTGATCAAAAAATATCATAGAACATAAATTGTAGGAAACATAATTCTCTACAAAAAACGTCTCTTAACATTTTGCCATAGCTCGCTTCGTTTCCGACATATTTGCAGATACAGCTAAAAGGAACTGGCCTGACGGACATATTTCGAGATATTTCTTCTTCTTGTTGTTCTTCCTCTGCGCAGCTAAGCTGGAAGTGGCATTTGCAGCTCGCAATAGTGCAGAGTTATCTCAAAGAAAGGGGCCACGGTGTTTCTGTATCTCTATTATGTTGGTGCGGCTTCGGAACTTTTAAATATCTTGATATATCTCGAGAACTACGCATCTGATCAAAAAATATCATAGAACATAAAAAGTAGGAAACTTAATTCTCTACAAAAAAGGTCTCTTAACATTTTGCCATAGCTCGCTTCGTTTCCGAGATATTTGCATATTTATCTCAAGGGAAGGGGCCTGACGGACATATTTCGAGATATTTCTTCTTCTTGTTGTTCTTCTTCTGCACAGCTAAGCTGGAAGTGGCATTTGCGGCTCGCACTAGTGCAGAGTTATCTCAAAGAAAGGGGCCACGGTGTTTCTGTATCTTTATTATGTTGGTGCGGCTTCGGAACTTTTAAATATCTCGATATATCTCGAAAACTACGCTTCTGATCAAAAAATATCATAGAACATGAAAAGTAGGAAACTTAATTCTCTACAAAAAAGGTCTCTTAACATTTTGCCATAGCTCGCTTCGTTTCCGAGATATTTGCAGATTTATCTCAAGGGAAGGGGCCTAACGGACATATTTCGAGATATTTCTTCTTCTTGTTGTTCTTCTTCTGCACAGCTAAACTGGAAGTGGCATTTCCAGCTCGCAATAGTGCAGAGTTATCTCAAAGAAAGGGGCCACGGTGTTTCTGTATCTCTATTATGTTGGTGCGGCTTCGGAACTTTTAAATATCTTGATATATCTCGAGAACTACGCATCTGATCAAAAAATATCATAGAACATAAAAAGTAGGAAACTTAATTCTCTACAAAAAAGGTCTCTTAACGTTTTGCCATAGCTCGCTTCGTTTCCGAGATATTTGCAGATTTATCTCAAGGGAAGGGGCCTGACGGACATATTTCGAGATATTTCTTCTTCTTGTTGTTCTTCTTCTGCACAGCTGAGCTGGAAGTGGCATTTGCAGGTCGCAATAGTGCAGAGTTATCTCAAAGAAAGGGGCCACGGTGTTTCTGTATCTCTATTATGTTGGTGCGGCTTCGGAACTTTTAAATATCTCGATCTATCTCGAAAACTACGCTTCTGATCAAAAAATATCATAGAACGTAAATTGTAGGAAATATTATTCTCTACAAAAAAGGTCTCTCAACATTTTGCCATAGCTCGCTTCGTTTCCGAGATATTTGCAGATTCATCTCAAGGGAAGGGGTCTGACGGACATATTTCGAGATATTTCTTCTTCTTGTTGTTCTTCTTCTGCACAGCTAAGCTCGAAGTGGCATTTGCAGCTCGCAATAGTGCAGAGTTATCTCAAAGAAAGAGGCCACGGTGTTTCCGTACCTCTATTATGTTGGTGCAGCTTCGGAACTTTTAAATATCTTGATATATCTCGAGAACTACGCATCTGATCAAAAAATATCATCGAACATAAAAAGTAGGAAACTTAATTCTCTACAAAAAAGGTCTCTTAACATTTTGCCATAGCTCGCTTCGTTTCCGAGATATTTGCAGATTTATCTCAAGGGAAGTGGCCTGACGGACATATTTCGAGATATTTCTTCTTCTTGTTGTTCTTCTTCTGCACAGCTAAGCTGGAAGTGGCATTTACAGCTCGCAATAGTGCAGAGTTATCTCAAAGAAAGGGGCCACGGTGTTTCTGTATCTCTATTATGTTGGTGCGGCTTCGGAACTTTTAAATATCTTGATATATCTCGAGAACTACGCATCTGATCAAAAAATATCATAGAACATAAAAAGTAGGAAACTTAATTCTCTACAAAAAAGGTCTCTTAACATTTTGCCATAGCTCGCTTTGTTTCCGAGATATTTGCAGATTTATCTCAAGGGAAGGGGCCTGACGGACATATTTCGAGATATTTCTTCTTCTTGTTGTTCTTCTTCTGCACAGCTAAGCTGGAAGTGGCATTTGCGGCTCGCACTAGTGCAGAGTTATCTCAAAGAAAGGGGCCACGGTGTTTCTGTATCCCTATTATGTTGGTGCGGCTTCGGAACTTTTAAATATCTCGATATATCTCGAAAACTACGCTTCTGATCAAAAAATATCATAGAACATAAATTGTAGGAAACATAATTCTCTACAAAAAACGTCTCTTAACATTTTGCCATAGCTCGCTTCGTTTCCGAGATATTTGCAGATTCAGCTCAAAGGAACTGGCCTGACGGACATATTTCGAGATATTTCTTCTTCTTGTTGTTCTTCTTCTGCACAGCTAAGCTGGAAGTGGCATTTACAGCTCGCAATAGTGCAGAGTTATCTCAAAGAAAGGGGCCACGGTGTTTCTGTATCTCTATTATGTTGGTGCGGCTTCGGAACTTTTAAATATCTCGATATATCTCGAAAACTACGCTTCTGATCAAAAAATGTCATAGAACTTAAATTGTAGGAAACATAATTCTCTACAAGAAAGGTCTCTTAACATTTTGCCATAGCTCGCTTTGTTTCCGAGATATTTGCAGATATATCTCGAGGGAAGGGGCCTGACGGACATATTTCGAGATATTTCTTCTTCTTGTTGTTCTTCTTCTGCACAGCTAAGCTGGAAGTGGCATTTACAGCTCGCAATAGTGCAGGGTTATCTCAAAGAAAGGGGCCACGGTGTTTCTGTATCTCTATTATGTTGGTGCGGCTTCGGAACTTTTAAATATCTCGATATATCTCGAAAACTACGCTTCTGATCAAAAAATATCATAGAACATAAATTGTAGAAAGCATAATTCTCTACAAAAAAGGTCTCTTAACATTTTGCCATAGCTCGCTTCGTTTCCGAGATATTTGCAGATATATCTCAAGGGAAGGGGCCTGACGGACATATTTCGAGATATTTCTTCTTCTTGTTGTTCTTCTTCTGCCCAGCTAAGCTGGAAGTGGCATTTGCAGCGCGCAATAGTGCAGAGTTATCTCAAAGAAAGGAGCCACGGTGTTTCTGTATCTCTATTATGTTGGTGCGGCTTCGGAACTTTTAAATATCTTGATATATCTCGAGAACTACGCATCTGATCAAAAAATATCATACTACATAAAAGGTAGGAAACTTAATTCTCTACAAGAAAGGTCTCTAAACATTTTGCCATAGCTCGCTTCGTTTCCGAGATATTTGCAGATTTATCTCAAGGGAAGGGGCCTGACGGACATATTTCGAGATATTTCTTCTTCTTGTTGTTCTTCTTCTGCACAGCTAAGCTGGAAGTGGCATTTGCAGCTCGCAATAGTGCAGAGTTATCTCAAAGAAAGGGGCCACGGTGTTTCTGTATCTCTATTATGTTGGTGCGGCTTCGGAACTTTTAAATATCTTGATATATCTCGAGAACTACGCATCTGATCAAAAAATATCATAGAACATAAAAAGTAGGAAACTTAATTCTCTACAAAAAAGGTCTCTTAACATTTTGCCATAGCTCGCTTCGTTTCCGAGATATTTGCAGATTTATCTCAAGGGAAGGGGCCTGACGGACATATTTCGAGATATTTCTTCTTCTTGTTGTTCTTCTTCTGCACAGCTAAGCTGGAAGTGGCATTTCCAGCTCGCAATAGTGCAGAGTTATCTCAAAGAGAGGGGCCACGGTGTTTCTGTATCACTATTATGTTGGTGCGGCTTCGGAACTTTTAAATATCCTGATATATCTCGAGAACTACGCATCTGATCAAAAAATATCATAGAAGATAAAAAGTAGGAAACTTAATTCTCTACAAAAAAGGTCTCTTAGCATTTTGCCATAGCTCGCTTCGTTTCCGAGATATTTGCAGATTTATCTCAAGGGAAGGGGCCTGACGGACATATTTCGAGATATTTCTTCTTCTTGTTGTTCTTCTTCTGCACAGCTAAGCTGGAAGTGGCATTTGCGGCTCGCACTAGTGCAGAGTTATCTCAAAGAAAGGGGCCACGGTGTTTCTGTATCCCTATTATGTTGGTGCGGCTTCGGAACTTTTAAATATCTGGATATATCTCGAAAACTACGCTTCGGATCAAAAAATATCATAGAACATAAATAGTAGGATACATAATTCTCTACAAAAAACGTCTCTTAACATTTTGCCATAGCTCGCTTCGGTTTCCGAGATATGTGCAGATTTATCTCAAGGGAAGGGGCCTGACGGACATATTTCGAGATATTTCTTCTTCTTGTTGTTCTTCTTCTGCACAGCTAAGCTGGAAGTGGCATTTGCGGCTCGCACTAGTGCAGAGTTATCTCAACGAAAGGGGCCACGGTGTTTCTGTATCTCTATTATGTTGGTGCGGCTTCGGAACTTTTAAATATCTCGATATATCTCGAAAACTACGCTTCTGATCAAAAAATATCATAGAAAATAAATTGTAGGAAACATAATTCTCTACAAAAAAGGTCTCTCAACATTTTGCCATAGCTCGCTTCGTTTCCGAGATATTTGCAGATTTATCTCAAGGGAAGGGGCCTAACGGACATATTTCGAGATATTTCTTCTTCTTGTTGTTCTTCTTCTGCACAGCTAAACTGGAAGTGGCATTTCCAGCTCGCAATAGTGCAGAGTTATCTCAAAGAAAGGGGCCACGGTGTTTCTGTATCTCTATTATGTTGGTGCGGCTTCGGAACTTTTAAATATCTTGATATATCTCGAGAACTACGCGTCTGATCAAAAAATATCATAGAACATAAAAAGTAGGAAACTTAATTCTCTACAAAAACGGTCTCTTAACATTTTGCCATAGCTCGCTTCGTTTCCGAGATATTTGCAGATATATCTCAAGGGAAGGGGCCTGACGGACATATTTCGAGATATTTCTTCTTCTTGTTGTTCTTCTTCTGCACAGCTAAGCTGGAAGTGGCATTTACAGCTCGCAATAGTGCAGAGTTATCTCAAAGAAAGGGGCCACGGTGTTTCGGTATCTCTATTATGTTGGTGCGGCTTCGGAACTTTTAAATATCTTGATATATCTCGAGAACTACGCGTCTGATCAAAAAATATCATAGAACATAAAAAGTAGGAAACTTAATTCTCTACAAAAACGGTCTCTTAACATTTTACCATAGCTCGCTTCGTTTCCGAGATATTTGCAGATATATCTCAAGGGAAGGGGCCTGACGGACATATTTCGAGATATTTCTTCTTCTTGTTGTTCTTCTTCTGCACAGCTAAGCTGGAAGTGGCATTTCCAGCTCGCAATAGTGCAGAGTTATCTCAAAGAAAGGGGCCACGGTGTTTCGGTATCTCTATTATGTTGGTGCGGCTTCGGAACTTTTAAATATCTTGATATATCTCGAGAACTACGCGCCTGATCAAAAAATATCATAGAACATAAAAAGTAGGAAACTTAATTCTCTACAAAAACGGTCTGTTAACATTTTGCCATAGCTCGCTTCGTTTCCGAGATATTTGCAGATATATCTCAAGGGAAGGGGCCTGACGGACATATTTCGAGATATTTCTTCTTCTTGTTGTTCTTCTTCTGCACAGCTAAGCTGGAAGTGGCATTTACAGCTCGCAATAGTGCAGAGTTATCTCAAAGAAAGGGGCCACGGTGTTTCGGTATCTCTATTATGTTGGTGCGGCTTCGGAACTTTTAAATATCTTGATATATCTCGAGAACTACGCGTCTGATCAAAAAATATCATAGAACATAAAAAGTAGGAAACTTAATTCTCTACAAAAACGGTCTCTTAACATTTTGCCATAGCTCGCTTCGTTTCCGAGATATTTGCAGATATATCTCAAGGGAAGGGGCCTGACGGACATATTTCGAGATATTTCTTCTTCTTGTTGTTCTTCTTCTGCACAGCTAAGCTGGAAGTGGCATTTACAGCTCGCAATAGTGCAGAGTTATCTCAAAGAAAGGGGCCACGGTGTTTCGGTATCTCTATTATGTTGGTGCGGCTTCGGAACTTTTAAATATCTTGATATATCTCGAGAACTACGCATCTGATCAAAAAATATCATAGAACATAAAAAGTAGGAAACTTAATTCTCTACAAAAAAGGTCTCTTAACATTTTGCCATAGCTCGCTTCGTTTCCGAGATATTTGCAGATTTATCTCAAGGGGAGGGGCCTGACGGACATATTTCGAGATATTTCTTCTTCTTGTTGTTCTTCTTCTGCACAGCTAAGCTGGAAGTGGCATTTGCGGCTCGCACTAGTGCAGAGTTATCTCAAAGAAAGGGGCCACGGTGTTTCTGTATCCCTATTATGTTGGTGCGGCTTCGGAACTTTTAAATATCTCGATATATCTCGAAAACTACGCTTCTGATCAAAAAATATCATAGAACATAAATTGTAGGAAACATAATTCTCTACAAAAAACGTCTCTTAACATTTTGCCATAGCTCGCTTCGTTTCCGAGATATTTGCAGATTTATCTCAAGGGAAGGGGCCTAACGGACATATTTCGAGATATTTCTTCTTCTTGTTGTTCTTCTTCTGCACAGCTAAACTGGAAGTGGCAGTTCCAGCTCGCAATAGTGCAGAGTTATCTCAAAGAAAGGGGCCACGGTGTTTCTGTATCTCTATTATGTTGGTGCGGCTTCGGAACTTTTAAATATCTTGATATATCTCGAGAACTACGCATCTGATGAAAAAATATCATAGAACATAAAAAGTAGGAAACTTAATTCTCTACAAAAAAGGTCTCTTAACATTTTGCCATAGCTCGCTTCGTTTCCGAGATATTTGCAGATTTATCTCAAGGGAAGGGGCCTGACGGACATATTTCGAGATATTTCTTCTTCTTGTTGTTCTTCTTCTGCACAGCTAAGCTGGAAGTGGCATTTGCAGCTCGCAATAGTGCAGAGTTATCTCAAAGAGAGGGGCCACGGTGTTTCTGTATCTCTATTATGCTTGGTGCGGCTTCGGAACTTTTAAGTATCTTGATCTATCTCGAGAACTACGCTTCTGATCAAAAAATATCATAGAACATAAATTGTAGGAAATATAATTCTCTACAAAAAACGTCTCTTAACATTTTGCCATAGCTCGCTTCGTTTCCGAGATATTTGCAGATTTATCTCAAGGGAAGTGGCCTGACGGACATATTTCGAGATATTTCTTCTTCTTGTTGTTCTTCTTCTGCACAGCTAAGCTGGAAGTGGCATTTGCGGCTCGCACTAGTGCAGAGTTATCTCAAAGAAAGGGGCCACGGTGTTTCTGTATCCCTATTATGTTGGTGCGGCTTCGGAACTTTTAAATATCTTGATATATCTCGAGAACTACGCATCTGATCAAAAAATATAATAGAACATAAAAAGTAGGAAACTTAATTCTCTACAAAAACGGTCTCTTAACATTTTGCCATAGCTCGCTTCGTTTCCGAGATATTTGCAGATATATCTCAAGGGAAGGGGCCTGACGGACATATTTCGAGATATTTCTTCTTCTTGTTGTTCTTCTTCTGCACAGCTAAGCTGGAAGTGGCATTTACAGCTCGCAATAGTGCAGAGTTATCTCAAAGAAAGGGGCCACGGTGTTTCTGTATCTCTATTATGTTGGTGCGGCTTCGGAACTTTTAAATATCTTGATATATCTCGAGAACTACGCATCTGATCAAAAAATATCATAGAACATAAAAATTACGAAACCTAATTCTCTACAAAAAAGGTCTCTTAACATTTTGCCATAGCTCGCTTCGTTTCCGAGATATTTGCAGATTTATCTCAAGGGGAGGGGCCTGACGGACATATTTCGAGATATTTCTTCTTCTTGTTGTTCTTCTTCTGCACAGCTAAGCTGGAAGTGGCATTTGCGGCTCGCACTAGTGCAGAGTTATCTCAAAGAAAGGGGCCACGGTGTTTCTGTATCCCTATTATGTTGGTGCGGCTTCGGAACTTTTAAATATCTCGATATATCTCGAAAACTACGCTTCTGATCAAAAAATATCATAGAACATAAATTGTAGGAAACATAATTCTCTACAAAAAATGTCTCTTAACATTTTGCCATAGCTCGCTTCGTTTCCGAGATATTTGCAGATTTATCTCAAGGGAAGGGGCCTAACGGACATATTTCGAGATATTTCTTCTTCTTGTTGTTCTTCTTCTGCACAGCTAAACTGGAAGTGGCATTTCCAGCTCGCAATAGTGCAGAGTTATCTCAAAGAAAGGGGCCACGGTGTTTCTGTATCCCTATTATGTTGGTGCGGCTTCGGAACTTTTAAATATCTCGATATATCTCGAAAACTACGCTTCTGATCAAAAAATATCATAGAACATAAATTGTAGGAAACATAATTCTCTACAAAAAATGTCTCTTAACATTTTGCCATAGCTCGCTTCGTTTCCGAGATATTTGCAGATTTATCTCAAGGGAAGGGGCCTAACGGACATATTTCGAGATATTTCTTCTTCTTGTTGTTCTTCTTCTGCACAGCTAAACTGGAAGTGGCATTTCCAGCTCGCAATAGTGCAGAGTTATCTCAAAGAAAGGGGCCACGGTGTTTCTGTATCTCTATTATGTTGGTGCGGCTTCGGAACTTTTAAATATCTTGATATATCTCGAGAACTACGCATCTGATCAAAAAATATCATAGAACATAAAAAGTAGGAAACTTAATTCTCTACAAAAAAGGTCTCTTAACATTTTGCCATAGCTCGCTTCGTTTCCGAGATATTTGCAGATTTATCTCAAGGGAAGGGGCCTGACGGACATATTTCGAGATATTTCTTCTTCTTGTTGTTCTTCTTCTGCACAGCTGAGCTGGAAGTGGCATTTGCAGGTCGCAATAGTGCAGAGTTATCTCAAAGAAAGGGGCCACGGTGTTTCTGTATCTCTATTATGTTGGTGCGGCTTCGGAACTTTTAAATATCTCGATATATCTCGAAAACTACGCTTCTGATCAAAAAATATCATAGAACGTAAATTGTAGGAAATATTATTCTCTACAAAAAAGGTCTCTCAACATTTTGCCATAGCTCGCTTCGTTTCCGAGATATTTGCAGATTCATCTCAAGGGAAGGGGTCTGACGGACATATTTCGAGATATTTCTTCTTCTTGTTGTTCTTCTTCTGCACAGCTAAGCTGGAAGTGGCATTTGCGGCTCGCACTAGTGCAGAGTTATCTCAAAGAAAGGGGCCACGGTGTTTCTGTATCCCTATTATGTTGGTGCGGCTTCGGAACTTTTAAATATCTTGATATATCTCGAGAACTACGCATCTGATCAAAAAATATCATAGAACATAAAAAGTAGGAAACTTAATTCTCTACAAAAAAGGTCTCTTAACATTTTGCCATACCTCGCTTCGTTTCCGAGATATTTGCATATTTATCTCAAGGGAAGGGGCCTGACGGACATATTTCGAGATATTTCTTCTTCTTGTTGTTCTTCTTCTGCACAGCTAAGCTGGAAGTGGCATTTGCGGCTCGCACTAGTGCAGAGTTATCTCAAAGAAAGGGGCCACGGTGTTTCTGTATCTTTATTATGTTGGTGCGGCTTCGGAACTTTTAAATATCTCGATATATCTCGAAAACTACGCTTCTGATCAAAAAATATCATAGAACATAAAAAGTAGGAAACTTAATTCTCTACAAAAAAGGTCTCTTAACATTTTGCCATAGCTCGCTTCGTTTCCGAGATATTTGCAGATTTATCTCAAGGGAAGGGGCCTAACGGACATATTTCGAGATATTTCTTCTTCTTGTTGTTCTTCTTCTGCACAGCTAAACTGGAAGTGGCATTTCCAGCTCGCAATAGTGCAGAGTTATCTCAAAGAAAGGGGCCACGGTGTTTCTGTATCTCTATTATGTTGGTGCGGCTTCGGAACTTTTAAATATCTTGATATATCTCGAGAACTACGCGTCTGATCAAAAAATATCATAGAACATAAAAAGTAGGAAACTTAATTCTCTACAAAAACGGTCTCTTAACATTTTGCCATAGCTCGCTTCGTTTCCGAGATATTTGCAGATATATCTCAAGGGAAGGGGCCTGACGGACATATTTCGAGATATTTCTTCTTCTTGTTGTTCTTCTTCTGCACAGCTAAGCTGGAAGTGGCATTTGCGGCTCGCACTAGTGCACAGTTATCTCAAAGAAAGGGGCCACGGTGTTTCTGTATCTCTATTATGTTGGTGCGTCTTCGGAACTTTTAAATATCTCGATATATCTCGAAAACTACGCTTCTGATCAAAAAATATCATAGAACATAAATTGTAGGAAACATAATTCTCTACAAAAAACGTCTCTTAACATTTTGCCATAGCTCGCTTCGTTTCCGACATATTTGCAGATACAGCTAAAAGGAACTGGCCTGACGGACATATTTCGAGATATTTCTTCTTCTTGTTGTTCTTCCTCTGCGCAGCTAAGCTGGAAGTGGCATTTGCAGCTCGCAATAGTGCAGAGTTATCTCAAAGAAAGGGGCCACGGTGTTTCTGTATCTCTATTATGTTGGTGCGGCTTCGGAACTTTTAAATATCTTGATATATCTCGAGAACTACGCATCTGATCAAAAAATATCATAGAACATAAAAAGTAGGAAACTTAATTCTCTACAAAAAAGGTCTCTTATCATTTTGCCATAGCTCGCTTCGTTTCCGAGATATTTGCATATTTATCTCAAGGGAAGGGGCCTGACGGACATATTTCGAGATATTTCTTCTTCTTGTTGTTCTTCTTCTGCACAGCTAAGCTGGAAGTGGCATTTGCGGCTCGCACTAGTGCAGAGTTATCTCAAAGAAAGGGGCCACGGTGTTTCTGTATCTTTATTATGTTGGTGCGGCTTCGGAACTTTTAAATATCTCGATATATCTCGAAAACTACGCTTCTGATCAAAAAATATCATAGAACATGAAAAGTAGGAAACTTAATTCTCTACAAAAAAGGTCTCTTAACATTTTGCCATAGCTCGCTTCGTTTCCGAGATATTTGCAGATTTATCTCAAGGGAAGGGGCCTAACGGACATATTTCGAGATATTTCTTCTTCTTGTTGTTCTTCTTCTGCACAGCTAAACTGGAAGTGGCATTTCCAGCTCGCAATAGTGCAGAGTTATCTCAAAGAAAGGGGCCACGGTGTTTCTGTATCTCTATTATGTTGGTGCGGCTTCGGAACTTTTAAATATCTTGATATATCTCGAGAACTACGCATCTGATCAAAAAATATCATAGAACATAAAAAGTAGGAAACTTAATTCTCTACAAAAAAGGTCTCTTAACGTTTTGCCATAGCTCGCTTCGTTTCCGAGATATTTGCAGATTTATCTCAAGGGAAGGGGCCTGACGGACATATTTCGAGATATTTCTTCTTCTTGTTGTTCTTCTTCTGCACAGCTGAGCTGGAAGTGGCATTTGCAGGTCGCAATAGTGCAGAGTTATCTCAAAGAAAGGGGCCACGGTGTTTCTGTATCTCTATTATGTTGGTGCGGCTTCGGAACTTTTAAATATCTCGATATATCTCGAAAACTACGCTTCTGATCAAAAAATATCATAGAACGTAAATTGTAGGAAATATTATTCTCTACAAAAAAGGTCTCTCAACATTTTGCCATAGCTCGCTTCGTTTCCGAGATATTTGCAGATTCATCTCAAGGGAAGGGGTCTGACGGACATATTTCGAGATATTTCTTCTTCTTGTTGTTCTTCTTCTGCACAGCTAAGCTCGAAGTGGCATTTGCAGCTCGCAATAGTGCAGAGTTATCTCAAAGAAAGAGGCCACGGTGTTTCCGTACCTCTATTATGTTGGTGCAGCTTCGGAACTTTTAAATATCTTGATATATCTCGAGAACTACGCATCTGATCAAAAAATATCATCGAACATAAAAAGTAGGAAACTTAATTCTCTACAAAAAAGGTCTCTTAACATTTTGCCATAGCTCGCTTCGTTTCCGAGATATTTGCAGATTTATCTCAAGGGAAGTGGCCTGACGGACATATTTCGAGATATTTCTTCTTCTTGTTGTTCTTCTTCTGCACAGCTAAGCTGGAAGTGGCATTTACAGCTCGCAATAGTGCAGAGTTATCTCAAAGAAAGGGGCCACGGTGTTTCTGTATCTCTATTATGTTGGTGCGGCTTCGGAACTTTTAAATATCTTGATATATCTCGAGAACTACGCATCTGATCAAAAAATATCATAGAACATAAAAAGTAGGAAACTTAATTCTCTACAAAAAAGGTCTCTTAACATTTTGCCATAGCTCGCTTTGTTTCCGAGATATTTGCAGATTTATCTCAAGGGAAGGGGCCTGACGGACATATTTCGAGATATTTCTTCTTCTTGTTGTTCTTCTTCTGCACAGCTAAGCTGGAAGTGGCATTTGCGGCTCGCACTAGTGCAGAGTTATCTCAAAGAAAGGGGCCACGGTGTTTCTGTATCCCTATTATGTCGGTGCGGCTTCGGAACTTTTAAATATCTCGATATATCTCGAAAACTACGCTTCTGATCAAAAAATATCATAGAACATAAATTGTAGGAAACATAATTCTCTACAAAAAACGTCTCTTAACATTTTGCCATAGCTCGCTTCGTTTCCGAGATATTTGCAGATTCAGCTCAAAGGAACTGGCCTGACGGACATATTTCGAGATATTTCTTCTTCTTGTTGTTCTTCTTCTGCACAGCTAAGCTGGAAGTGGCATTTACAGCTCGCAATAGTGCAGAGTTATCTCAAAGAAAGGGGCCACGGTGTTTCTGTATCTCTATTATGTTGGTGCGGCTTCGGAACTTTTAAATATCTCGATATATCTCGAAAACTACGCTTCTGATCAAAAAATGTCATAGAACTTAAATTGTAGGAAACATAATTCTCTACAAAAAAGGTCTCTTAACATTTTGCCATAGCTCGCTTTGTTTCCGAGATATTTGCAGATATATCTCGAGGGAAGGGGCCTGACGGACATATTTCGAGATATTTCTTCTTCTTGTTGTTCTTCTTCTGCACAGCTAAGCTGGAAGTGGCATTTACAGCTCGCAATAGTGCAGGGTTATCTCAAAGAAAGGGGCCACGGTGTTTCTGTATCTCTATTATGTTGGTGCGGCTTCGGAACTTTTAAATATCTCGATATATCTCGAAAACTACGCTTCTGATCAAAAAATATCATAGAACATAAATTGTAGAAAGCATAATTCTCTACAAAAAAGGTCTCTTAACATTTTGCCATAGCTCGCTTCGTTTCCGAGATATTTGCAGATATATCTCAAGGGAAGGGGCCTGACGGACATATTTCGAGATATTTCTTCTTCTTGTTGTTCTTCTTCTGCCCAGCTAAGCTGGAAGTGGCATTTGCAGCGCGCAATAGTGCAGAGTTATCTCAAAGAAAGGAGCCACGGTGTTTCTGTATCTCTATTATGTTGGTGCGGCTTCGGAACTTTTAAATATCTTGATATATCTCGAGAACTACGCATCTGATCAAAAAATATCATACTACATAAAAGGTAGGAAACTTAATTCTCTACAAGAAAGGTCTCTAAACATTTTGCCATAGCTCGCTTCGTTTCCGAGATATTTGCAGATTTATCTCAAGGGAAGGGGCCTGACGGACATATTTCGAGATATTTCTTCTTCTTGTTGTTCTTCTTCTGCACAGCTAAGCTGGAAGTGGCATTTGCAGCTCGCAATAGTGCAGAGTTATCTCAAAGAAAGGGGCCACGGTGTTTCTGTATCTCTATTATGTTGGTGCGGCTTCGGAACTTTTAAATATCTTGATATATCTCGAGAACTACGCATCTGATCAAAAAATATCATAGAACATAAAAAGTAGGAAACTTAATTCTCTACAAAAAAGGTCTCTTAACATTTTGCCATAGCTCGCTTCGTTTCCGAGATATTTGCAGATTTATCTCAAGGGAAGGGGCCTGACGGACATATTTCGAGATATTTCTTCTTCTTGTTGTTCTTCTTCTGCACAGCTAAGCTGGAAGTGGCATTTGCGGCTCGCACTAGTGCAGAGTTATCTCAAAGAAAGGGGCCACGGTGTTTCTGTATCCCTATTATGTTGGTGCGGCTTCGGAACTTTTAAATATCTCGATATATCTCGAAAACTACGCTTCTGATCAAAAAATATCATAGAACATAAATTGTAGGAAACATAATTCTCTACAAAAAACGTCTCT
Source organism: Osmia lignaria lignaria (assembly GCF_051020975.1). NCBI lineage: Eukaryota > Metazoa > Arthropoda > Insecta > Hymenoptera > Megachilidae > Osmia > Osmia lignaria. The sequence continues at coordinate 8,169,578 of NW_027478169.1, read as the reverse complement.
TAACATTTTGCCATAGCTCGCTTCGTTTCCGAGATATTTGCAGATTCAGCTCAAAGGAACTGGCCTGACGGACATATTTCGAGATATTTCTTCTTCTTGTTGTTCTTCCTCTGCACAGCTAAGCTGGAAGTGGCATTTACAGCTCGCAATAGTGCAGAGTTATCTCAAAGAAAGGGGCCACGGTGTTTCTGTATCTCTATTATGTTGGTGCGGCTTCGGAACTTTTAAATATCTCGATATATCTCGAAAACTACGCTTCTGATCAAAAAATGTCATAGAACTTAAATTGTAGGAAACATAATTCTCTACAAAAAAGGTCTCTTAACATTTTGCCATAGCTCGCTTTGTTTCCGAGATATTTGCAGATATATCTCGAGGGAAGGGGCCTGACGGACATATTTCGAGATATTTCTTCTTCTTGTTGTTCTTCTTCTGCACAGCTAAGCTGGAAGTGGCATTTACAGCTCGCAATAGTGCAGGGTTATCTCAAAGAAAGGGGCCACGGTGTTTCTGTATCTCTATTATGTTGGTGCGGCTTCGGAACTTTCAAATATCTCGATATATCTCGAAAACTACGCTTCTGATCAAAAAATATCATAGAACATAAATTGTAGAAAGCATAATTCTCTACAAAAAAGGTCTCTTAACATTTTGCCATAGCTCGCTTCGTTTCCGAGATATTTGCAGATATATCTCAAGGGAAGGGGCCTGACGGACATATTTCGAGATATTTCTTCTTCTTGTTGTTCTTCTTCTGCCCAGCTAAGCTGGAAGTGGCATTTGCAGCGCGCAATAGTGCAGAGTTATCTCAAAGAAAGGGGCCACGGTGTTTCTGTATCTCTATTATGTTGGTGCGGCTTCGGAACTTTTAAATATCTTGATATATCTCGAGAACTACGCATCTGATCAAAAAATATCATACTACATAAAAAGTAGGAAACTTAATTCTCTACAAAAAAGGTCTCTTAACATTTTGCCATAGCTCGCTTCGTTTCCGAGATATTTGCAGATTTATCTCAAGGGAAGGGGCCTGACGGACATATTTCGAGATATTTCTTCTTCTTGTTGTTCTTCTTCTGCACAGCTAAGCTGGAAGTGGCATTTCCAGCTCGCAATAGTGCAGAGTTATCTCAAAGAGAGGGGCCACGGTGTTTCTGTATCACTATTATGTTGGTGCGGCTTCGGAACTTTTAAATATCCTGATATATCTCGAGAACTACGCATCTGATCAAAAAATATCATAGAAGATAAAAAGTAGGAAACTTAATTCTCTACAAAAAAGGTCTCTTAGCATTTTGCCATAGCTCGCTTCGTTTCCGAGATATTTGCAGATTTATCTCAAGGGAAGGGGCCTGACGGACATATTTCGAGATATTTCTTCTTCTTGTTGTTCTTCTTCTGCACAGCTAAGCTGGAAGTGGCATTTGCGGCTCGCACTAGTGCAGAGTTATCTCAAAGAAAGGGGCCACGGTGTTTCTGTATCCCTATTATGTTGGTGCGGCTTCGGAACTTTTAAATATCTGGATATATCTCGAAAACTACGCTTCGGATCAAAAAATATCATAGAACATAAATAGTAGGATACATAATTCTCTACAAAAAACGTTTCTTAACATTTTGCCATAGCTCGCTTCGGTTTCCGAGATATGTGCAGATTTATCTCAAGGGAAGGGGCCTGACGGACATATTTCGAGATATTTCTTCTTCTTGTTGTTCTTCTTCTGCACAGCTAAGCTGGAAGTGGCATTTGCGGCTCGCACTAGTGCAGAGTTATCTCAACGAAAGGGGCCACGGTGTTTCTGTATCTCTATTATGTTGGTGCGGCTTCGGAACTTTTAAATATCTCGATATATCTCGAAAACTACGCTTCTGATCAAAAAATATCATAGAAAATAAATTGTAGGAAACATAATTCTCTACAAAAAAGGTCTCTCAACATTTTGCCATAGCTCGCTTCGTTTCCGAGATATTTGCAGATATATCTCAAGGGAAGGGGCCTGACGGACATACTTCGAGATATTTCTTCTTCTTGTTGTTCTTCTTCTGCACAGCTAAGCTGGAAGTGGCATTTACAGCTCGCAATAGTGCAGAGTTATCTCAAAGAAAGGGGCCACGGTGTTTCTGTATCTCTATTATGTTGGTGCGGCTTCGGAACTTTTAAATATCTTGATATATCTCGAGAACTACGCATCTGATCAAAAAATATCATGGAAGATAAAAAGTAGGAAACATAATTCTCTACAAAAAACGTCTCTTAACATTTTGCCATAGCTCGCTTCGTTTCCGAGATATTTGCAGATATATCTCAAGGGAAGGGGCCTGACGGACATATTTCGAGATATTTCTTCTTCTTGTTGTTCTTCTTCTGCCCAGCTAAGCTGGAAGTGGCATTTGCAGCGCGCAATAGTGCAGAGTTATCTCAAAGAAAGGAGCCACGGTGTTTCTGTATCTCTATTATGTTGGTGCGGCTTCGGAACTTTTAAATATCTTGATATATCTCGAGAACTACGCATCTGATCAAAAAATATCATACTACATAAAAGGTAGGAAACTTAATTCTCTACAAGAAAGGTCTCTAAACATTTTGCCATAGCTCGCTTCGTTTCCGAGATATTTGCAGATTTATCTCAAGGGAAGGGGCCTGACGGACATATTTCGAGATATTTCTTCTTCTTGTTGTTCTTCTTCTGCACAGCTAAGCTGGAAGTGGCATTTGCAGCTCGCAATAGTGCAGAGTTATCTCAAAGAAAGGGGCCACGGTGTTTCTGTATCTCTATTATGTTGGTGCGGCTTCGGAACTTTTAAATATCTTGATATATCTCGAGAACTACGCATCTGATCAAAAAATATCATAGAACATAAAAAGTAGGAAACTTAATTCTCTACAAAAAAGGTCTCTTAACATTTTGCCATAGCTCGCTTCGTTTCCGAGATATTTGCAGATTTATCTCAAGGGAAGGGGCCTGACGGACATATTTCGAGATATTTCTTCTTCTTGTTGTTCTTCTTCTGCACAGCTAAGCTGGAAGTGGCATTTGCGGCTCGCACTAGTGCAGAGTTATCTCAAAGAAAGGGGCCACGGTGTTTCTGTATCCCTATTATGTTGGTGCGGCTTCGGAACTTTTAAATATCTCGATATATCTCGAAAACTACGCTTCTGATCAAAAAATATCATAGAACATAAATTGTAGGAAACATAATTCTCTACAAAAAACGTCTCTTAACATTTTGCCATAGCTCGCTTCGTTTCCGAGATATTTGCAGATTCAGCTCAAAGGAACTGGCCTGACGGACATATTTCGAGATATTTCTTCTTCTTGTTGTTCTTCCTCTGCACAGCTAAGCTGGAAGTGGCATTTACAGCTCGCAATAGTGCAGAGTTATCTCAAAGAAAGGGGCCACGGTGTTTCTGTATCTCTATTATGTTGGTGCGGCTTCGGAACTTTTAAATATCTCGATATATCTCGAAAACTACGCTTCTGATCAAAAAATGTCATAGAACTTAAATTGTAGGAAACATAATTCTCTACAAAAAAGGTCTCTTAACATTTTGCCATAGCTCGCTTTGTTTCCGAGATATTTGCAGATATATCTCGAGGGAAGGGGCCTGACGGACATATTTCGAGATATTTCTTCTTCTTGTTGTTCTTCTTCTGCACAGCTAAGCTGGAAGTGGCATTTACAGCTCGCAATAGTGCAGGGTTATCTCAAAGAAAGGGGCCACGGTGTTTCTGTATCTCTATTATGTTGGTGCGGCTTCGGAACTTTCAAATATCTCGATATATCTCGAAAACTACGCTTCTGATCAAAAAATATCATAGAACATAAATTGTAGAAAGCATAATTCTCTACAAAAAAGGTCTCTTAACATTTTGCCATAGCTCGCTTCGTTTCCGAGATATTTGCAGATTCAGCTCAAAGGAACTGGCCTGACGGACATATTTCGAGATATTTCTTCTTCTTGTTGTTCTTCCTCTGCACAGCTAAGCTGGAAGTGGCATTTGCAGCTCGCAATAGTGCAGAGTTATCTCAAAGAAAGGGGCCACGGTGTTTCTGTATCTCTATTATGTTGGTGCGGCTTCGGAACTTTTAAATAATTTGATATATCTCGAGAACTACGCATCTGATCAAAAAATATCATAGAACATAAAAAGTAGGAAACTTAATTCTCTACAAAAAAGGTCTCTTAACATTTTGCCATAGCCCGCATCGTTTCCGAGATATGTACAGATTTATCTCAAGGGAAGGGGCCTGACGGACATATTTCGAGATATTTCTTCTTCTTGTTGTTCTTCTTCTGCACAGCTAAGCTGGAAGTGGCATTTGCGGCTCGCACTAGTGCAGAGTTATCTCAACGAAAGGGGCCACGGTGTTTCTGTATCTCTATTATGTTGGTGCGGCTTCGGAACTTTTAAATATCTCGATATATCTCGAAAACTACGCTTCTGATCAAAAAATATCATAGAACATAAATTGTAGGAAACATAATTCTCTACAAAAAAGGTCTCTTAAGATTTTGCCATAGCTCGCTTCGTTTCCGAGATATTTTCAGATATATCTCAAGGGAAGGGGCCTGACCGACATATTTCGAGATATTTCTTCTTCTTGTTGTTCTTCTTCTGCACAGCTAAGCTGGAAGTGGCACTTACAGCTCGCAATAGTGCAGAGTTATCTCAAAGAAAGGGGCCACGGTGTTTCTGTATCTCTATTATGTTGGTGCGGCTTCGGAACTTTTAAATATCTTGATATATCTCGAGAACTACGCATCTGATCAAAAAATATCATAGAACATAAAAAGTAGGAAACTTAATTCTCTACAAAAGAGGTCTCTTAACATTTTGCCATAGCTCGCTTCGTTTCCGAGATATTTGCAGATTTATCTCAAGGGAAGGGGCCTAACAGACATATTTCGAGATATTTCTTCTTCTTGTTGTTCTTCTTCTGCACAGCTAAACTGGAAGTGGCATTTCCAGCTCGCAATAGTGCAGAGTTATCTCAAAGAGAGGGGCCACGGTGTTTCTGTATCTCTATTATGTTGGTGCGGCTTCGGAACTTTTAAATATCTTGATATATCTCGAGAACTACGCATCTGATCAAAAAATATCATAGAGGGTAAAAAGTAGGAAGCTTAATTCTCTACAAAAAAGGTCTCTTAACATTTTGCCATAGCTCGCTTCGTTTCCGAGATATTTGCAGATTTATCTCAAGGGAAGGGGCCTGACGGACATATTTCGAGATATTTCTTCTTCTTGTTGTTCTTCTTCTGCACAGCTAAACTGGAAGTGGCATTTCCAGCTCGCAATAGTGCAGAGTTATCTCAAAGAGAGGGGCCACGGTGTTTCTGTATCTCTATTATGTTGGTGCGGCTTCGGAACTTTTAAATATCTTGATATATCTCGAGAACTACGCATCTGATCAAAAAATATCATAGAAGATAAAAAGTAGGAAGCTTAATTCTCTACAAAAAAGGTCTCTTAACATTTTGCCATAGCTCGCTTGGTTTCCGAGATATTTGCAGATTTATCTCAAGGGCGGGGGCCTGACGGACATATTTCGAGATATTTCTTCTTCTTGTTGTTCTTCTTCTGCACAGCTAAGCTGGAAGTGGCATTTGCGGCTCGCACTAGTGCAGAGTTATCTCAAAGAAAGGGGCCACGGTGTTTCTGTATCTCTATTATGTTGGTGCGGCTTCGGAACTTTTAAATATCTCGATGTATCTCGAAAACTACGCTTCTGATCAAAAAATATCATAGAACATAAATTGTAGGAAACATAATTCTCTACAAAAAAGGTCTCTTAACATTTTGCCATAGCTCGCTTCGTTTCCGAGATATTTGCAGATATATCTCAAGGGAAGGGGCCTGACGGACATACTTCGAGATATTTCTTCTTCTTGTTGTTCTTCTTCTGCACAGCTAAGCTGGAGGTGGCATTTACAGCTCGCAATAGTGCAGAGTTATCTCAAAGAAAGGGGCCACGGTGTTTCTGTATCTCTATTATGTTGGTGCGGCTTCGGAACTTTTAAATATCTTGATATATCTCGAGAACTACGCATCTGATCAAAAAATATCATGGAAGATAAAAAGTAGGAAACTTAATTCTCTACAAAAAAGGTCTCTTAACATTTTGCCATAGCTCGCTTCGTTTCCGAGATATTTGCAGATTTATCTCAAGGGAAGGGGCCTGACGGACATATTTCGAGATATTTCTTCTTCTTGTTGTTCTTCTTCTGCACAGCTAAGCTGGAAGTGGCATTTACAGCTCGCAATAGTGCAGAGTTATCTGAAAGAAAGGGGCCACGGTGTTTCTGTATCTCTATTATGTTGGTGCGGCTTCGGAACTTTTAAATATCTTGATATATCTCGAGAACTACGCATCTGATCAAAAAATATCATGGAAGATAAAAAGTAGGAAACTTAATTCTCTACAAAAAAGGTCTCTTAACATTTTGCCATAGCTCGCTTCGTTTCCGAGATATTTGCAGATTTATCTCAAGGGAAGGGGCCTGACGGACATATTTCGAGATATTTCTTCTTCTTGTTGTTCTTCTTCTGCACAGCTAAGCTGGAAGTGGCATTTGCGGCTCGCACTAGTGCAGAGTTATCTCAAAGAAAGGGGCCACGGTGTTTCTGTATCTCTATTATGTTGGTGCGGCTTCGGAACTTTTAAATATCTCGATGTATCTCGAAAACTACGCTTCTGATCAAAAATTATCATAGAACATAAATTGTAGGAAACATAATTCTCTACAAAAAAGGTCTCCTAACATTTTGCCATAGCTCGCTTCGTTTCCGAGATATTTGCAGATATATCTCAAGGGAAGGGGCCTGACGGACATATTTCGAGATATTTCTTCTTCTTGTTGTTCTTCTTCTGCACAGCTAAGCTGGAGGTGGCATTTACAGCTCGCAATAGTGCAGAGTTATCTCAAAGAAAGGGGCCACGGTGTTTCTGTATCTCTATTATGTTGGTGCGGCTTCGGAACTTTTAAATATCTTGATATATCTCGAGAACTACGCATCTGATCAAAAAATATCATGGAAGATAAAAAGTAGGAAACTTAATTCTCTACAAAAAAGGTCTCTTAACATTTTGCCATAGCTCGCTTCGTTTCCGAGATATTTGCAGATTTATCTCAAGGGAAGGGGCCTGACGGACATATTTCGAGATATTTCTTCTTCTTGTTGTTCTTCTTCTGCACAGCTAAGCTGGAAGTGGCATTTGCGGCTCGCACTAGTGCAGAGTTATCTCAAAGAAAGGGGCCACGGTGTTTCTGTATCCCTATTATGTTGGTGCGGCTTCGGAACTTTTAAATATCTCGATATATCTCGAAAACTACGCTTCTGATCAAAAAATATCATAAAACATAAATTGTAGGAAACATAATTCTCTACAAAAAATGTCTCTTAACATTTTGCCATAGCTCGCTTCGTTTCCGAGATATTTGCAGATTCAGCTCAAAGGAACTGGCCTGACGGACATATTTCGAGATATTTCTTCTTCTTGTTGTTCTTCCTCTGCACAGCTAAGCTGGAAGTGGCATTTGCAGCTCGCAATAGTGCAGAGTTATCTCAAAGAAAGGGGCCACGGTGTTTCTGTATCTCTATTATGTTGGTACGGCTTCGGAACTTTTAAATATCTTGATATATCTCGAGAACTACGCATCTGATCAAAAAATATCATAGAAGATAAAAAGTAGGCAGCTTAATTCTCTACAAAAAAGGTCTCTTAACATTTTGCCATAGCTCGCTTCGTTTCCGAGATATTTGCAGATATATCTCAAGGGAAGGGGCCTGACGGACAGATTTCGAGATATTTCTTCTTCTTGTTGTTCTTGTTCTGCACAGCTAAGCTGGAAGTGGCATTTACAGCTCGCAATAGTGCAGAGTTATCTCAAAGAAAGGGGCCACGGTGTTTCTGTATCTCTATTATGTTGGTGCGGCTTCGGAACTTTTAAATATCTTGATATATCTCGAGAACTACGCATCTGATCAAAAAATATCATAGAACATAAAAAGTAGGAAACTTAATTCTCTACAAAAGAGGTCTCTTAACATTTTGACATAGCTCGCTTCGTTTCCGAGATATTTGCAGATTTATCTCAAGGGAAGGGGCCTGACGGACATATTTCGAGATATTTCTTCTTCTTGTTGTTCTTCTTCTGCACAGCTAAGCTGGAAGTGGCATTTACAGCTCGCAATAGTGCAGAGTTATCTCAAAGAAAGGGGCCACGGTGTTTCTGTATCTCTATTATGTTGATGCGGCTTCGGAACTTTTAAATATCTTGATATATCTCGAGAACTACGCATTTAATCAAAAAATATCATAGAAAATAAAAAGTAGGAAACTTAATTGTCTACAAAAAAGGTCTCTTAACATTTTGCCATAGCTCGCTTCGTTTCCGAGATATTTGCAGATTTATCTCAAGGGAAGGGACCTGACGGACATATTTCGAGATATTTCTTCTTCTTGTTGTTCTTCTTCTGCACAGCTAAGCTGGAAGTGGCATTTGCGGCTCGCACTAGTGCAGAGTTATCTCAAAGAAAGGGGCCACGGTGTTTCTGTATCCCTATTATGTTGGTGCGGCTTCGGAACTTTTAAATATCTCGATATATCTCGAAAACTACGCTTCTGATCAAAAAATATCATAGAACATAAATTGTAGGAAACATAATTCTCTACAAAAAATGTCTCTTAACATTTTGCCATAGCTCGCTTCGTTTCCGAGATATTTGCAGATTCAGCTCAAAGGAACTGGCCTGACGGACATATTTCGAGATATTTCTTCTTCTAGTTGTTCTTCCTCTGCACAGCTAAGCTGGGAGTGGCATTTGCAGCTCGCAATAGTGCAGAGTTATCTCAAAGAAAGGGGCCACGGTGTTTCTGTATCTCTATTATGTTGGTGCGGCTTCGGAACTTTTAAATATCTTGATATATCTCGAGAACTACGCATCTGATCAAAAAATATCGTAGAACATAAAAAGTAGGAAACTTAATTCTCTACAAAAAAGGTCTCTTAACATTTTGCCATAGCTCGCTTCGTTTCCGAGATATTTGCAGATTTATCTCAAGGGAAGGGGCCTGACGGACATATTTCGAGATATTTCTTCTTCTTGTTGTTCTTCTTCTGCACAGCTAAGCTGGAAGTGGCATTTGCGGCTCGCACTAGTGCAGAGTTATCTCAAAGAAAGGGGCCACGGTGTTTCTGTATCTCTATTATGTTGGTGCGGCTTCGGAACTTTTAAATATCTCGATATATCTCGAAAACTACGCTTCTGATCAAAAAATATCATAGAGCATAAATTGTAGGAAACAGAATTCTCTAGAAAAAAGGTCTCTTAACATTTTGCCATAGCTCGCTTCGTTTCCGAGATATTTGCAGATTTATCTCAAGGGAAGGGGCCTAACGGACATATTTCGAGATATTTCTTCTTCTTGTTGTTCTTCTTCTGCACAGCTAAGCTGGAAGTGGCATTTACAGCTCGCAATAGTGCAGAGTTATCTCAAAGAAAGGGGCCACGGTGTTTCTGTATCTCTATTATGTTGGTGCGGCTTCGGAACTTTTAAATATCTTGATATATCTCGAGAACTACGCATCTGATCAAAAAATATCATAGAACATAAAAAGTAGGAAACTTAATTCTCTACAAAAAAGGTCTCTTAACATTTTGCCATAGCTCGCTTCGTTTCCGAGATATTTGCAGATTTATCTCAAGGGAAGGGGCCTGACGGACATATTTCGAGATATTTCTTCTTCTTGTTGTTCTTCTTCTGCACAGCTAAGCTGGAAGTGGCATTTACAGCTCGCAATAGTGCAGAGTTATCTGAAAGAAAGGGGCCACGGTGTTTCTGTATCTCTATTATGTTGGTGCGGCTTCGGAACTTTTAAATATCTTGATATATCTCGAGAACTACGCATCTGATCAAAAAATATCATGGAAGATAAAAAGTAGGAAACTTAATTCTCTACAAAAAAGGTCTCTTAACATTTTGCCATAGCTCGCTTCGTTTCCGAGATATTTGCAGATTTATCTCAAGGGAAGGGGCCTGACGGACATATTTCGAGATATTTCTTCTTCTTGTTGTTCTTCTTCTGCACAGCTAAGCTGGAAGTGGCATTTGCGGCTCGCACTAGTGCAGAGTTATCTCAAAGAAAGGGGCCACGGTGTTTCTGTATCTCTATTATGTTGGTGCGGCTTCGGAACTTTTAAATATCTCGATGTATCTCGAAAACTACGCTTCTGATCAAAAATTATCATAGAACATAAATTGTAGGAAACATAATTCTCTACAAAAAAGGTCTCCTAACATTTTGCCATAGCTCGCTTCGTTTCCGAGATATTTGCAGATATATCTCAAGGGAAGGGGCCTGACGGACATATTTCGAGATATTTCTTCTTCTTGTTGTTCTTCTTCTGCACAGCTAAGCTGGAGGTGGCATTTACAGCTCGCAATAGTGCAGAGTTATCTCAAAGAAAGGGGCCACGGTGTTTCTGTATCTCTATTATGTTGGTGCGGCTTCGGAACTTTTAAATATCTTGATATATCTCGAGAACTACGCATCTGATCAAAAAATATCATGGAAGATAAAAAGTAGGAAACTTAATTCTCTACAAAAAAGGTCTCTTAACATTTTGCCATAGCTCGCTTCGTTTCCGAGATATTTGCAGATTTATCTCAAGGGAAGGGGCCTGACGGACATATTTCGAGATATTTCTTCTTCTTGTTGTTCTTCTTCTGCACAGCTAAGCTGGAAGTGGCATTTGCGGCTCGCACTAGTGCAGAGTTATCTCAAAGAAAGGGGCCACGGTGTTTCTGTATCCCTATTATGTTGGTGCGGCTTCGGAACTTTTAAATATCTCGATATATCTCGAAAACTACGCTTCTGATCAAAAAATATCATAAAACATAAATTGTAGGAAACATAATTCTCTACAAAAAATGTCTCTTAACATTTTGCCATAGCTCGCTTCGTTTCCGAGATATTTGCAGATTCAGCTCAAAGGAACTGGCCTGACGGACATATTTCGAGATATTTCTTCTTCTTGTTGTTCTTCCTCTGCACAGCTAAGCTGGAAGTGGCATTTGCAGCTCGCAATAGTGCAGAGTTATCTCAAAGAAAGGGGCCACGGTGTTTCTGTATCTCTATTATGTTGGTACGGCTTCGGAACTTTTAAATATCTTGATATATCTCGAGAACTACGCATCTGATCAAAAAATATCATAGAAGATAAAAAGTAGGCAGCTTAATTCTCTACAAAAAAGGTCTCTTAACATTTTGCCATAGCTCGCTTCGTTTCCGAGATATTTGCAGATATATCTCAAGGGAAGGGGCCTGACGGACAGATTTCGAGATATTTCTTCTTCTTGTTGTTCTTGTTCTGCACAGCTAAGCTGGAAGTGGCATTTACAGCTCGCAATAGTGCAGAGTTATCTCAAAGAAAGGGGCCACGGTGTTTCTGTATCTCTATTATGTTGGTGCGGCTTCGGAACTTTTAAATATCTTGATATATCTCGAGAACTACGCATCTGATCAAAAAATATCATAGAACATAAAAAGTAGGAAACTTAATTCTCTACAAAAGAGGTCTCTTAACATTTTGACATAGCTCGCTTCGTTTCCGAGATATTTGCAGATTTATCTCAAGGGAAGGGGCCTGACGGACATATTTCGAGATATTTCTTCTTCTTGTTGTTCTTCTTCTGCACAGCTAAGCTGGAAGTGGCATTTACAGCTCGCAATAGTGCAGAGTTATCTCAAAGAAAGGGGCCACGGTGTTTCTGTATCTCTATTATGTTGATGCGGCTTCGGAACTTTTAAATATCTTGATATATCTCGAGAACTACGCATTTAATCAAAAAATATCATAGAAAATAAAAAGTAGGAAACTTAATTGTCTACAAAAAAGGTCTCTTAACATTTTGCCATAGCTCGCTTCGTTTCCGAGATATTTGCAGATTTATCTCAAGGGAAGGGACCTGACGGACATATTTCGAGATATTTCTTCTTCTTGTTGTTCTTCTTCTGCACAGCTAAGCTGGAAGTGGCATTTGCGGCTCGCACTAGTGCAGAGTTATCTCAAAGAAAGGGGCCACGGTGTTTCTGTATCCCTATTATGTTGGTGCGGCTTCGGAACTTTTAAATATCTCGATATATCTCGAAAACTACGCTTCTGATCAAAAAATATCATAGAACATAAATTGTAGGAAACATAATTCTCTACAAAAAATGTCTCTTAACATTTTGCCATAGCTCGCTTCGTTTCCGAGATATTTGCAGATTCAGCTCAAAGGAACTGGCCTGACGGACATATTTCGAGATATTTCTTCTTCTAGTTGTTCTTCCTCTGCACAGCTAAGCTGGGAGTGGCATTTGCAGCTCGCAATAGTGCAGAGTTATCTCAAAGAAAGGGGCCACGGTGTTTCTGTATCTCTATTATGTTGGTGCGGCTTCGGAACTTTTAAATATCTTGATATATCTCGAGAACTACGCATCTGATCAAAAAATATCGTAGAACATAAAAAGTAGGAAACTTAATTCTCTACAAAAAAGGTCTCTTAACATTTTGCCATAGCTCGCTTCGTTTCCGAGATATTTGCAGATTTATCTCAAGGGAAGGGGCCTGACGGACATATTTCGAGATATTTCTTCTTCTTGTTGTTCTTCTTCTGCACAGCTAAGCTGGAAGTGGCATTTGCGGCTCGCACTAGTGCAGAGTTATCTCAAAGAAAGGGGCCACGGTGTTTCTGTATCTCTATTATGTTGGTGCGGCTTCGGAACTTTTAAATATCTCGATATATCTCGAAAACTACGCTTCTGATCAAAAAATATCATAGAGCATAAATTGTAGGAAACAGAATTCTCTAGAAAAAAGGTCTCTTAACATTTTGCCATAGCTCGCTTCGTTTCCGAGATATTTGCAGATTTATCTCAAGGGAAGGGGCCTAACGGACATATTTCGAGATATTTCTTCTTCTTGTTGTTCTTCTTCTGCACAGCTAAGCTGGAAGTGGCATTTACAGCTCGGAATAGTGCAGAGTTATCTCAAAGAAAGGGGCCACGGTGTTTCTGTATCTCTATTATGTTGGTGCGGCTTCGGAACTTTTAAATATCTTGATATATCTCGAGAACTACGCATCTGATCAAAAAATATCATAGAACATAAAAAGTAGGAAACTTAATTCTCTACAAAAGAGGTCTCTTAACATTTTGCCATAGCTCGCTTCGTTTCCGAGATATTTGCAGATTTATCTCAAGGGAAGGGGCCTAACGGACATATTTCGAGATATTTCTTCTTCTTGTTGTTCTTCTTCTGCACAGCTAAACTGGAAGTGGCATTTCGAGCTCGCAATAGTGCAGAGTTATCTCAAAGAGAGGGGCCACGGTGTTTCTGTATCTCTATTATGTTGGTGCGGCTTCGGAACTTTTAAATATCTTGATATATCTCGAGAACTACGCATCTGATCAAAAAATATCATAGAAGATAAAAAGTAGGTAGCTTAATTCTCTACAAAAAAGGTCTCTTAACATTTTGCCATAGCTCGCTTCGTTTCCGAGATATTTGCAGATTTATCTCAAGGGAAGGGGCCTGACGGACATATTTCGAGATATTTCTTCTTCTTGTTGTTCTTCTTCTGCACAGCTAAGCTGGAGGTGGCATTTACAGCTCGCAATAGTGCAGAGTTATCTCAAAGAAAGGGGCCACGGTGTTTCTGTATCTCTATTATGTTGGTGCGGCTTCGGAACTTTTAAATATCTTGATATATCTCGAGGACTACGCATCTGATCAAAAAATATCATGGAAGATAAAAAGTAGGAAACTTAATTCTCTACAAAAAAGGTCTCTTAACATTTTGCCATACCTCGCTTCGTTTCCGAGATATTTGCAGATTTATCTCAAGGGAAGGGGCCTGACGGACATATTTCGAGATATTTCTTCTTCTTGTTGTTCTTCTTCTGCACAGCTAAGCTGGAAGTGGCATTTGCGGCTCGCACTAGTGCAGAGTTATCTCAAAGAAAGGGGCCACGGTGTTTCTGTATCCCTATTATGTTGGTGCGGCTTCGGAACTTTTAAATATCTCGATATATCTCGAAAACTACGCTTCTGATCAAAAAATATCATAGAGCATAAATTGTAGGAAACAGAATTCTCTACAAAAAAGGTCTCTTAACATTTTGCCATAGCTCGCTTCGTTTCCGAGATATTTGCAGATATATCTCAAGGGAAGGGGCCTGACGGACATATTTCGAGATATTTCTTCTTCTTGTTGTTCTTCTTCTGCACAGCTAAGCTGGAAGTGGCATTTGCGGCTCGCACTAGTGCAGAGTTATCTCAAAGAAAGGGGCCACGGTGTTTCTGTATCCCTATTATGTTGGTGCGGCTTCGGAACGTTTAAATATCTCGATATATCTCGAAAACTACGCTTCTGATCAAAAAATATCATAGAACATAAATTGTAGGAAACATAATTCTCTACAAAAAAGGTCTCTTAACATTTTGTCATAGCTCGCTTCGTTTCCGAGATATTTGCAGATATATCTCAAGGGAAGGGGCCTGACGGACATATTTCGAGATATTTCTTCTTCTTGTTGTTCCTCTGCACAGCTAAACTGGAAGTGGCATTTCCAGCTCGCAATAGTGCAGAGTTATCTCAAAGAGAGGGGCCACGGTGTTTCTGTATCTCTATTATGTTGGTGCGGCTTCGGAACTTTTAAATATCTTGATATATCTCGAGAACTACGCATCTGATCAAAAAATATCATAGAAGATAAAAAGTAGGAAACTTAATTCTCTACAAAAAAGGTCTCTTAACATTTTGCCATAGCTCGCTTCGTTTCCGAGATATTTGCAGATTTATCTCAAGGGAAGGGGCCTGACGGACATATTTCGAGATATTTCTTCTTCTTGTTGTTCTTCTTCTGCACAGCTAAGCTGGAAGTGGCATTTGCGGCTCGCACTAGTGCAGAGTTATCTCAAAGAAAGGGGCCACGGTGTTTCTGTATCCCTATTATGTTGGTGCGGCTTCTGAACTTTTAAATATCTCGATATATCTCGAAAACTACGCTTCTGACCAAAAAATATCATAGAACATAAATTGTAGGAAACATAATTCTCTACAAAAAACGTCTCTTAACATTTTGCCATAGCTCGCTTCGTTTCCGAGATATTTGCAGATTCAGCTCAAAGGAACTGGCCTGACGGACATATTTCGAGATATTTCTTCTTCTTGTTGTTCTTCCTCTGCACAGCTAAGCTGGAAGTGGCATTTGCAGCTCGCAATAGTGCAGAGTTATCTCAAAGAAAGGGGCCACGGTGTTTCTGTATCTCTATTATGTTGGTGCGGCTTCGGAACTTTTAAATATCTCGATGTATCTCGGAAACTACGCTTCTGATCAAAAAATATCATAGAATATAAATTGTAGGAAACATAATTCTCTACAAAAAAGATCTCTTAACATTTTGCCATAGCTCGCTTCGTTTCCGAGATATTTGCAGATATATCTCAAGGGAAGGGGCCTGACGGACATATTTCGAGATATTTCTTCTTCTTGTTGTTCTTCTTCTGCACAGCTAAGCTGGAAGTGGCATTTACAGCTCGCAATAGTGCAGAGTTATCTCAAAGAATGGGGCCACGGTGTTTCTGTATCTCTATTATGTTGGTGCGGCTTCGGAACTTTTAAATATCTTGATATATCTCGAGAACTACGCATCTGATCAAAAAATATCATAGAACATAAAAAGTAGGAAACTTAATTCTCTACAAAAAACGTCTCTTAATATTTTGCCATAGCTCGCTTCGTTTCCGAGATATTTGCAGATTCAGCTCAAAGGAACTGGCCTGACGGACATATTTCGAGATATTTCTTCTTCTTGTTGTTCTTCTTCTGCACAGCTAAGCTGGAAGTGGCATTTACAGCTCGCAATAGTGCAGAGTTATCTCAAAGAAAGGGGCCACGGTGTTTCTGTATCTCTATTATGTTGGTGCGGCTTCGGAACTTTTAAATATCTTGATATATCTCGAGAACTACGCATCTGTTCAAAAAATATCATAGAACATAAAAAGTAGGAAACTTAATTCTCTACAAAAGAGGTCTCTTAACATTTTGCCATAGCTCGCTTCGTTTCCGAGATATTTGCAGATTTATCTCAAGGGAAGGGGCCTAACGGACATATTTCGAGATATTTCTTCTTCTTGTTGTTCTTCTTCTGCACAGCTAAACTGGAAGTGGCATTTCGAGCTCGCAATAGTGCAGAGTTATCTCAAAGAGAGGGGCCACGGTGTTTCTGTATCTCTATTATGTTGGTGCGGCTTCGGAACTTTTAAATATCTTGATATATCTCGAGAACTACGCATCTGATCAAAAAATATCATGGAAGATAAAAAGTAGGAAACTTAATTCTCTACAAAAAAGGTCTCTTAACATTTTGCCATACCTCGCTTCGTTTCCGAGATATTTGCAGATTTATCTCAAGGGAAGGGGCCTGACGGACATATTTCGAGATATTTCTTCTTCTTGTTGTTCTTCTTCTGCACAGCTAAGCTGGAAGTGGCATTTGCGGCTCGCACTAGTGCAGAGTTATCTCAAAGGAAGGGGCCACGGTGTTTCTGTATCTTTATTATGTTGGTGCGGCTTCGGAACTTTTAAATATCTCGATGTATCTCGAAAACTACGCTTCTGATCAAAAAATATCATAGAGCATAAATTGTAGGAAACATAATTCTCTACAAAAAAGGTCTCTTAACATTTTGCCATAGCTCGCTTCGTTTCCGAGATATTTGCAGATATATCTCAAGGGAAGGGGCCTGACGGACATATTTCGAGATATTTCTTCTTCTTGTTGTTCTTCTTCTGCACAGCTAAGCTGGAAGTGGCATTTACAGCTCGCAATAGTGCAGAGCTATCTCAAAGAAAGGGGCCACGGTGTTTCTGTATCTCTATTATGTTGGTGCGGCTTCGGAACTTTTAAATATCTTGATATATCTCGAGAACTACGCATCTGATCAAAAAATATCATAGAACATAAAAAGTAGCAAACTTAATTCTCTACAAAAAACGTCTCTTAATATTTTGCCATAGCTCGCTTCGTTTCCGAGATATTTGCAGATTCAGCTCAAAGGAACTGGCCTGACGGACATATTTCGAGATATTTCTTCTTCTTGTTGTTCTTCCTCTGCACAGCTAAGCTGGAAGTGGCATTTGCAGCTCGCAATAGTGCAGAGTTATCTCAAAGAAAGGGGCCACGGTGTTTCTGTATCTCTATTATGTTGGTGCTGCTTCGGAACTTTTAAATAACTTGATATATCTCGAGAACTACGCATCTGATCAAAAAATATCATAGAATATAAAAAGTAGGAAACTTAATTCTCTACAAAAAAGGTCTCTTAACATTTTGCCATAGCTCGCTTCGTTTCCGAGATATTTGCAGATTTATCTCAAGGGAAGGGGCCTGACGGACATATTTCGAGATATTTCTTCTTCTTGTTGTTCTTCTTCTGCACAGCTAAGCTGGAAGTGGCATTTACAGCTCGCAATAGTGCAGAGCTATCTCAAAGAAAGGGGCCACGGTGTTTCTGTATCTCTATTATGTTGGTGCGGCTTCGGAACTTTTAAATATCTTGATATATCTCGAGAACTACGCATCTGATCAAAAAATATCATAGAACATAAAAAGTAGCAAACTTAATTCTCTACAAAAAACGTCTCTTAATATTTTGCCATAGCTCGCTTCGTTTCCGAGATATTTGCAGATTCAGCTCAAAGGAACTGGCCTGACGGACATATTTCGAGATATTTCTTCTTCTTGTTGTTCTTCCTCTGCACAGCTAAGCTGGAAGTGGCATTTGCAGCTCGCAATAGTGCAGAGTTATCTCAAAGAAAGGGGCCACGGTGTTTCTGTATCTCTATTATGTTGGTGCGGCTTCGGAACTTTTAAATAACTTGATATATCTCGAGAACTACGCATCTGATCAAAAAATATCATAGAATATAAAAAGTAGGAAACTTAATTCTCTACAAAAAAGGTCTCTTAACATTTTGCCATAGCTCGCTTCGTTTCCGAGATATTTGCAGATTTATCTCAAGGGAAGGGGCCTGACGGACATATTTCGAGATATTTCTTCTTCTTGTTGTTCTTCTTCTGCACAGCTAAGCTGGAAGTGGCATTTGCGGCTCGCACTAGTGCAGAGTTATCTCAAAGAAAGGGGCCACGGTGTTTCTGTATCCCTATTATGTTGGTGCGGCTTCGGAACTTTTAAATATCTCGATATATCTCGAAAACTACGCTTCTGATCAAAAAATATCATAGAGCATAAATTGTAGGAAACAGAATTCTCTACAAAAAAGGTCTCTTAACATTTTGCCATAGCTCGCTTCGTTTCCGAGATATTTGCAGATTTATCTCAAGGGAAGGGGCCTAACGGACATATTTCAGGATATTTCTTCTTCTTGTTGTTCTTCTTCTGCACAGCTAAACTGGAAGTGGCATTTCCAGCTCGCAATAGTGCAGAGTTATCTCAAAGAGAGGGGCCACGGTGTTTCTGTATCTCTATTATGTTGGTGCGGCTTCGGAACTTTTAAATATCTTGATATATCTCGAGAACTACGCATCTGATCAAAAAATATCATAGAAGATAAAAAGTAGGAAGCTTAATTCTCTACAAAAAAGGTCTCTTAACATTTTGCCATAGCTCGCTTCGTTTCCGAGATATTCGCAGATATATCTCAAGGGAAGGGGCCTGACGGACATATTTCGAGATATTTCTTCTTCTTGTTGTTCTTCTTCTGCACAGCTAAGCTGGAAGTGGCATTTGCGGCTCGCACTAGTGCAGAGTTATCTCAAAGAAAGGGGCCACGGTGTTTCTGTATCTCTATTATGTTGGTGCGGCTTCGGAACTTTTAAATATCTCGATGTATCTCGAAAACTACGCTTCTGATCAAAAAATATCATAGAGCATAAATTGTAGGAAACATAATTCTCTACAAAAAAGGTCTCTTCAGATTTTGCCATAGCTCGCTTCGTTTCCGAGATATTTGCAGATATATCTCAAGGGAAGGGGCCTGACGGACATATTTCGAGATATTTCTTCTTCTTGTTGTTCTTCTTCTGCACAGCTAAGCTGGAAGTGGCATTTACAGCTCGCAATAGTGCAGAGCTATCTCAAAGAAAGGGGCCACGGTGTTTCTGTATCTCTATTATGTTGGTGCGGCTTCGGAACTTTTAAATATCTTGATATATCTCGAGAACTACGCATCTGATCAAAAAATATCATAGAACATAAAAAGTAGGAAACTTAATTCTCTACAAAAAACGTCTCTTAATATTTTGCCATAGCTCGCTTCGTTTCCGAGATATTTGCAGATTCAGCTCAAAGGAACTGGCCTGACGGACATATTTCGAGATATTTCTTCTTCTTGTTGTTCTTCCTCTGCACAGCTAAGCTGGAAGTGGCATTTGCAGCTCGCAATAGTGCAGAGTTATCTCAAAGAAAGGGGCCACGGTGTTTCTGTATCTCTATTATGTTGGTGCGGCTTCGGAACTTTTAAATAACTTGATATATCTCGAGAACTACGCATCTGATCAAAAAATATCATAGAATATAAAAAGTAGGAAACTTAATTCTCTACAAAAAAGGTCTCTTAACATTTTGCCATAGCTCGCTTCGTTTCCGAGATATTTGCAGATTTATCTCAAGGGAAGGGGCCTGACGGACATATTTCGAGATATTTCTTCTTCTTGTTGTTCTTCTTCTGCACAGCTAAGCTGGAAGTGGCATTTGCGGCTCGCACTAGTGCAGAGTTATCTCAAAGAAAGGGGCCACGGTGTTTCTGTATCCCTATTATGTTGGTGCGGCATCGGAACTTTTAAATATCTCGATATATCTCGAAAACTACGCTTCTGATCAAAAAATATCATAGAACATAAATTGTAGGAAACATAATTCTCTACAAAAAATGTCTCTTAACATTTTGCCATAGCTCGCTTCGTTTCCGAGATATTTGCAGATTCAGCTCAAAGGAACTGGCCTGACGGACATATTTCGAGATATTTCTTCTTCTTGTTGTTCTTCCTCTGCACAGCTAAGCTGGAAGTGGCATTTGCAGCTCGCAATAGTGCAGAGTTATCTCAAAGAAAGGGGCCACGGTGTTTCTGTATCTCTATTATGTTGGTGCGGCTTCGGAACTTTTAAATATCTTGATATATCTCGAGAACTACGCATCTGCTCAAAAAATATCATAGAACATAAAAAGTAGGAAACTTAATTCTCTACACAAAAGGTCTCTTAACATTTTGCCATAGCTCGCTTCGTTTCCGAGATATTTGCAGATATATCTCAAGGGAAGGGGCCTGACGGACATATTTCGAGATATTTCTTCTTCTTGTTGTTCTTCTTCTGCACAGCTAAGCTGGAAGTGGCATTTGCGGCTCGCACTAGTGCAGAGTTATCTCAAAGAAAGGGGCCACGGTGTTTCTGTATCTCTATTATGTTGGTGCGGCTTCGGAACTTTTAAATATCTCGATGTATCTCGGAAACTACGCTTCTGATCAAAAAATATCATAGAATATAAATTGTGGGAAACATAATTCTCTACAAAAAAGATCTCTCAACATTTTGCCATAGCTCGCTTCGTTTCCGAGATATTTGCAGATATATCTCAAGGGAAGGGGCCTGACGGACATATTTCGAGATATTTCTTCTTCTTGTTGTTCTTCTTCTGCACAGCTAAGCTGGAAGTGGCATTTACAGCTCGCAATAGTGCAGAGTTATCTCAAAGAATGGGGCCACGGTGTTTCTGTATCTCTATTATGTTGGTGCGGCTTCGGAACTTTTAAATATCTTGATATATCTCGAGAACTACGCATCTGATCAAAAAATATCATAGAAGATAAAAAGTAGGAAACTTAATTCTCTACAAAAAAGGTCTCTTCACATTTTGCCATAGCTCGCTTCGTTTCCGAGATATTTGCAGATTTATCTCAAGGGAAGGGGCCTGACGGACATATTTCGAGATATTTCTTCTTCTTGTTGTTCTTCTTCTGCACAGCTAAGCTGGAAGTGGCATTTGCGGCTCGCACTAGTGCAGAGTTATCTCAAAGAAAGGGGCCACGGTGTTTCTGTATCCCTATTATGTTGGTGCGGCTTCGGAACTTTTAAATATCTCGATATATCTCGAAAACTACGCTTCTGATCAAAAAATATCATAGAACATAAATTGTAGGAAACATAATTCTCTACAAAAAAGGTCTCTTAACATTTTGTCATAGCTCGCTTCGTTTCCGAGATATTTGCAGATATATCTCAACGGAAGGGGCCTGACGGACATATTTCGAGATATTTCTTCTTCTTGTTGTTCTTCTTCTGCACAGCTAAACTGGAAGTGGCATTTCCAGCTCGCAATAGTGCAGAGTTATCTCAAAGAGAGGGGCCACGGTGTTTCTGTATCTCTATTATGTTGGTGCGGCTTCGGAACTTTTAAATATCTTGATATATCTCGAGAACTACGCATCTGATCAAAAAATATCATAGAAGGTAAAAAGTAGGAAACTTAATTCTCTACAAAAAAGGTCTCTTAACATTTTGCCATAGCTCGCTTCGTTTCCGAGATATTTGCAGATTTATCTCAAGGGAAGGGGCCTGACGGACATATTTCGAGATATTTCTTCTTCTTGTTGTTCTTCTTCTGCACAGCTAAGCTGGAAGTGGCATTTGCGGCTCGCACTAGTGCAGAGTTATCTCAAAGAAAGGGGCCACGGTGTTTCTGTATCCCTATTATGTTGGTGCGGCTTCTGAACTTTTAAATATCTCGATATATCTCGAAAACTACGCTTCTGACCAAAAAATATCACAGAACATAAATTGTAGGAAACATAATTCTCTACAAAAAACGTCTCTTAACATTTTGCCATAGCTCGCTTCGTTTCCGAGATATTTGCAGATTCACCTCAAAGGAACTGGCCTGACGGACATATTTCGAGATATTTCTTCTTCTTGTTGTTCTTCCTCTGCACAGCTAAGCTGGAAGTGGCATTTGCGGCTCGCACTAGTGCAGAGTTATCTCAAAGAAAGGGGCCACGCTGTTTCTGTATCTCTATTATGTTGGTGCGGCTTCGGAACTTTTAAATATCTCGATGTATCTCGAAAACTACGCTTCTGATCAAAAAATATCATAGAACATAAATTGTAGGAAACATAATTCTCTATAAAAAACGTCTCTTAACTTTTTGCCATAGCTCGCTTCGTTTCCGAGATATTTGCAGATTCATCTCAAAGGAACTGGCCTGACGGACATATTTCGAGATATTTCTTCTTCTTGTTGTTCTTCCTCTGCACAGCTAAGCTGGAAGTGGCATTTGCAGCTCGCAATAGTGCAGAGTTATCTCAAAGAAAGGGGCCACGGCGTTTCTGTATCTCTATTATGTTGGTGCGGCTTCGGAACTTTTAAATATCTTGATATATCTCGAGAACTACGCATCTGATCAAAAAATATCATACAAGGTAAAAAGTAGGAAACTTAATTCTCTACAAAAAAGGTCTCTTAACATTTTGCCATAGCTCGCTTCGTTTCCGAGATATTTGCAGATTTATCTCAAGGGAAGGGGCCTGACGGACATATTTCAAGATATTTCTTCTTCTTGTTGTTCTTCTTCTGCACAGCTAAGCTGGAAGTGGCATTTGCGGCTCGCACTAGTGCAGAGTTATCTCAAAGAAAGGGGCCACGGTGTTTCTGTATCTCTATTATGTTGGTGCGGCTTCGGAACTTTTAAATATCTCGATGTATCTCGAAAACTACGCTTCTGATCAAAAAATATCATAGAGCATAAATTGTAGGAAACATAATTCTCTACAAAAAAGGTCTCTTAACATTTTGCCATAGCTCGCTTCGTTTCCGAGATATTTGCAGATATATCTCAAGGGAAGGGGCCTGACGGACATATTTCGAGATATTTCTTCTTCTTGTTGTTCTTCTTCTGCACAGCTAAGCTGGAAGTGGCATTTGCGGCTCGCACTAGTGCAGAGTTATCTCAAAGAAAGGGGCCACGGTGTTTCTGTATCCCTATTATGTTGGTGCGGCTTCGGAACTTTTAAATATCTTGATATATCTCGAGAACTACGCATCTGATCAAAAAATATCATAGAACATAAAAAGTGGGAAACTTAATTCTCTACAAAAAAGGTCTCTTAACATTTTGCCATAGCTCGCTTCGTTTCCGAGATATTTGCAGATTTATCTCAAGGGAAGGGGCCTGACGGACATATTTCGAGATATTTCTTCTTCTTGTTGTTCTTCTTCTGCACAGCTAAGCTGGAAGTGGCATTTGCGGCTCGCACTATTGCAGAGTTATCTCAAAGAAAGCGGCCACGGTGTTTCTGTATCTCTATTATGTTGGTGCGGCTTCGGAACTTTTAAATATCTCGATATATCTCGAAAACTACGCTTCTGATCAAAAAATATCATAGAACATAAATTGTAGGAAACATAATTCTCTACAAAAAAGGTCTCTTAACATTTTGCCATAGCTCGCTTCGTTTCCGAGATATTTGCAGATATATCTCAAGGGAAGGGGCCTGACGGACATATTTCCATATATTTCTTCTTCTTGTTGTTCTTCTTCTGCACAGCTAAGCTGGAAGTGGCATTTGCGGCTCGCACTAGTGCAGAGTTATCTCAAAGAAAGGGGCCACGGTGTTTCTGTATCCCTATTATGTTGGTGCGGCTTCGGAACTTTTAAACATCTCGATATATCTCGAAAACTACTGTTCTGATCAAAAAATATCATAGAACATAAATTGTAGGAAACATAATTCTCTACAAAAAACGTCTCTTAACATTTTGCCATAGCTCGCTTCGTTTCCGAGATATTTGCAGATTCAGCTCAAAGGAACTGGCCTGACGGACGTATTTCGAGATATTTCTTCTTCTTGTTGTTCTTCCTCTGCACAGCTAAGCTGGAAGTGGCATTTGCAGCTCGCAATAGTGCAGAGTTATCTCAAAGAAAGGGGCCACGGTGTTTCTGTATCTCTATTATGTTGGTGCGGCTTCGGAACTTTTAAATATCTTGATATATCTCGAGAACTACGCATCTGATCAAAAAATATCATAGAACATAAAAAGTAGGAAACTTAATTCTCTACAAAAAAGGTCTCTTAACATTTTGCCATAGCTCGCTTCGTTTCCGAGATATTTGCAGATTTATCTCAAGGGAAGGGCCCTGACGGACATATTTCGAGATATTTCTTCTTCTTGTTGTTCTTCTTCTGCACAGCTAAGCTGGAAGTGGCATTTGCAGCTCGCACTAGTGCAGAGTTATCTCAAAGAAAGGGGCCACGGTGTTTCTGTATCTCTATTATGTTGGTGCGGCTTCGGAACTTTTAAATATCTCGATATATCTCGAAAACTACGCTTCTGATCAAAAAATATCGTAGAACATAAATTGTAGGAAACATAATTCTCTACAAAAAAGGTCTCTTAACATTTTGCGATAGCTCGCTTCGTTTCCGAGATATTTGCAGATTTATCTCAAGGGAAGGGGCCTGACGGACATATTTCGAGATATTTCTTCTTCTTGTTGTTCTTCTTCTGCACAGCTAAGCTGGAAGTGGCATTTGCGGGTCGCACTAGTGCAGAGTTATCTCAAAGAAAGGGGCCACGGTGTTTCTGTATCCCTATTATGTTGGTGCGGCTTCGGAACTTTTAAATATCTCGATATATCTCGAAAACTACGCTTCTGATCAAAAAATATCATAGAACATAAATTGTAGGAAACATAATTCTCTACAAAAAACGTCGCTTAACATTTTGCCATAGCTCGCTTCGTTTCCGAGATATTTGCAGATTCAGCTCAAAGGAACTGGCCTGACGGACATATTTCGAGATATTTCGTCTTCTTGTTGTTCTTCCACTGCACAGCTAAGCTGGAAGTGGCATTTGCAGCTCGCAATAGTGCAGAGTTATCTCAAAGAAAGGGGCCACGGTGTTTCTGTATCTCTATTATGTTGGTGCGGCTTCGGAACTTTTGAATATCTTGATATATCTCGAGAACTACGCATCTGATCAAAAAATATCATAGAACATAAAAAGTAGGAAACTTAATTCTCTACAAAAAAGGTCTCTTGACATTTTGCCATAGCTCGCTTCGTTTCCGAGATATTTGCAGATTTATCTCAAGGGAAGGGGCCTGACGGACATATTTCGAGATATTTCTTCTTCTTGTAGTTCTTCTTCTGCACAGCTAAGCTGGAAGTGGCATTTGCGGCTCGCACTAGTGCAGAGTTATCTCAACGAAAGGGGCCACGGTGTTTCTGTATCTCTATTATGTTGTTGCGGCTTCGGAACTTTTAAATATCTCGATATATCTCGAAAACTTCGCTTCTGATCAAAAAATATCATAGAACATAAATTGTAGGAAACATAATTCTCTACAAAAAATGTCTCTTAACATTTTGCCATAGCTCGCTTCGTTTCCGAGATATTTGCAGATTCAGCTCAAAGGAACTGGCCTGACGGACATATTTCGAGATATTCCTTCTTCTTGTTGTTCTTCCTCTGCACAGCTAAGCTGGAAGTGGCATTTGCAGCTCGCAATAGTGCAGAGTTATCTCAAAGAAAGGGGCCACGGTGTTTCTGTATCTCTATTATGTTGGTGCGGCTTCGGAACTTTTAAATATCTTGGTATATCTCGAGAACTACGCATCTGATCAAAAAATATCATAGAACATAAATTGTAGGAAACATAATTCTCTACAAAAAAGGTCTCTTAACATTTTGCCATAGCTCGCTTCGTTTCCGAGATATTTGCAGATATATCTCAAGGGAAGGGGCCTGACGGACATATTTCGAGATATTTCTTCTTCTTGTTGTTCTTCTTCTGCGCAGCTAAGCTGGAAGTGGCATTTGCAGCTCGCAATAGTGCAGAGATATCTCAAAGAAAGGGGCCACGGTGTTTCTGTATCTCTATTATGTTGGTGCGGCTTCGTAACTTTTAAATATCTTGATATATCTCGAGAACTACGCATCTGATCAAAAAATATCATAGAACATAAATTGTAGGAAACATAATTCTCTACAAAAAACGTCTCTTAACATTTTGCCATAGCTCGCTTCGTTTCCGAGATATTTGCAGATTTATCTCAAGGGAAGGGGCCTGACGGACATATTTCGAGATATTTCTTCTTCTTGTTGTACTTCTTCTGCACAGCTAAGCTGGAAGTGGCATTTGCGGCTCGCACTAGTGCAGAGTTATCTCAACGAAAGGGGCCACGGTGTTTCTGTATCTCTATTATGTTGGTGCGGCTTCGGAACTTTTAAATATCTCGATATATCTCGAAAACTTCGCTTCTGATCAAAAAATATCATAGAATATAAATTGTAGGAAACATAATTCTCTACAAAAAAGGTCTCTTAACATTTTGCCATAGCTCGCTTCGTTTCCGAGATATTTGCAGATTTATCTCAAGGGAAGGGGCCTGACGGACATATTTCGAGATATTTCTTCTTCTTGTTGTTCTTCTTCTGCACAGCTAAGCTAAAAGTGGCATTTGCAGCTCGCAATAGTGCAGAGTTATCTCAAAGAAAGGGGCCACGGTGTTTCTGTATCTCTATTATGTTGGTGCGGTTTCGGAACTTTTAAATATCTTGATATATCTCGAGAACTACGCATCTGATCAGAAAATATCATAGAAGATAAAAAGTAGGAAACTTAATTCTCTACAAAAAAGGTCTCTTAACATTTTGCCATAGCTCGCTTCGTTTCCGAGATATTTGCAGATTTATCTCAAGGTAAGGGGCCTGACGGACATATTTCGAGATATTTCTTCTTCTTGTTGTTCTTGTTCTGCACAGCTAAGCTGGAAGTGGCATTTGCGGCTCGCACTAGTGCAGAGTTATCTCAAAGAAAGGGGCCACGGTGTTTCTGTATCTCTATTATGTTGGTGCGGCTTCGGAACTTTTAAATATCTCGATATATCTCGAAAACTACGCTTCTGATCAAAAAATATCATAGAACATAAATTGTAGGAAACATAATTCTCTACAAAAAATGTCTCTTAACATTTTGCCATAGCTCGCTTCGTTTCCGAGATATTTGCAGATTCAGCTCAAAGGAACTGGCCTGACGGACATATTTCGAGATATTCCTTCTTCTTGTTGTTCTTCCTCTGCACAGCTAAGCTGGAAGTGGCATTTGCAGCTCGCAATAGTGCAGAGTTATCTCAAAGAAAGGGGCCACGGTGTTTCTGTATCTCTATTATGTTGGTGCGGCTTCGGAACTTTTAAATATCTTGGTATATCTCGAGAACTACGCATCTGATCAAAAAATATCATAGAACATAAATTGTAGGAGACATAATTCTCTACAAAAAAGGTCTCTTAACATTTTGCCATAGCTCGCTTCGTTTCCGAGATATTTGCAGATTTATCTCAAGGGAAGGGGCCTAACGGACATATTTCAGGATATTTCTTCTTCTTGTTGTTCTTCTTCTGCACAGCTAAACTGGAAGTGGCATTTCCAGCTCGCAATAGTGCAGAGTTATCTCAAAGAGAGGGGCCACGGTGTTTCTGTATCTCTATTATGTTGGTGCGGCTTCGGAACTTTTAAATATCTTGATATATCTCGAGAACTACGCATCTGATCAAAAAATATCATAGAAGATAAAAAGTAGGAAGCTTAATTCTCTACAAAAAAGGTCTCTTAACATTTTGCCATAGCTCGCTTCGTTTCCGAGATATTTGCAGATATATCTCAAGGGAAGGGGCCTGACGGACATATTTCGAGATATTTCTTCTTCTTGTTGTTCTTCCACTGCACAGCTAAGCTGGAAGTGGCATTTGCAGCTCGCAATAGTGCAGAGTTATCTCAAAGAAAGGGGCCACGGTGTTTCTGTATCTCTATTATGTTGGTGCGGCTTCGGAACTTTTGAATATCTTGATATATCTCGAGAACTACGCATCTGATCAAAAAATATCATAGAACATAAAAAGTAGGAAACCTAATTCTCTACAAAAAAGGTCTCTTAACATTTTGCCATAGCTCTCTTCGTTTCCGAGATATTTGCAGATTTATCTCAAGGGAAGGGGCCTGGCGGACATATTTCGAGATATTTCTTCTTCTTGTTGTTCTTCTTCTGTACAGCTAAGCTGAAAGTGGCATTTGCAGCTCGCAATAGTGCAGAGTTATCTCAAAGAAAGGGGCCACGGTGTTTCTGTATCTCTATTATGTTGGTGCGGCTTCGGAACTTTTAAATATCTTGATATATCTCGAGAACTACGCATCTGATCAAAAAATATCATAGAACATAAAAAGTAGGAAACTTAATTCTCTACAAAAAAGGTCGCTAAACATTTTGCCATAGCTCGCTTCGTTTCCGAGATATTTGCATATTTATCTCAAGGGAAGGGGCCTGACGGACATATTTCGAGATATTCCTTCTTCTTGTTGTTCTTCCTCTGCACAGCTAAGCTGGAAGTGGCATTTGCAGCTCGCAATAGTGCAGAGTTATCTCAAAGAAAGGGGCCACGGTGTTTCTGTATCTCTATTATGTTGGTGCGGCTTCGGAACTTTTAAATATCTTGGTATATCTCGAGAACTACGCATCTGATCAAAAAATATCATAGAACATAAATTGTAGGAAACATAATTCTCTACAAAAAAGGTCTCTTAACATTTTGCCATAGCTCGCTTCGTTTCCGAGATATTTGCAGATATATCTCAAGGGAAGGGGCCTGACGGACATATTTCGAGATATTTCTTCTTCTTGTTGTTCTTCTTCTGCGCAGCTAAGCTGGAAGTGGCATTTGCAGCTCGCAATAGTGCAGAGATATCTCAAAGAAAGGGGCCACGGTGTTTCTGTATCTCTATTATGTTGGTGCGGCTTCGGAACTTTTAAATATCTTGATATATCTCGAGAACTACGCATCTGATCAAAAAATATCATAGAAGATAAAAAGTAGGAAGCTTAATTCTCTACAAAAAAGGTCTCTTAACATTTTGCCATAGCTCGCTTCGTTTCCGAGATATTTGCAGATATATCTCAAGGGAAGGGGCCTGACGGACATATTTCGAGATATTTCTTCTTCTTGTTGTTCTTCTTCTGCACAGCTAAGCTGGAAGTGGCATTTGCGGCTCGCACTAGTGCAGAGTTATCTCAAAGAAAGGGGCCACGGTGTTTCTGTATCTCTATTATGTTGGTGCGGCTTCGGAACTTTTAAATATCTCGATGTATCTCGAAAACTACGCTTCTGATCAAAAAATATCATAGAGCATAAATTGTAGGAAACATAATTCTCTACAAAAAAGGTCTCTTAACATTTTGCCATAGCTCGCTTCGTTTCCGAGATATTTGCAGATATATCTCAAGGGAAGGGGCCTGACGGACATATTTCGAGATATTTCTTCTTCTTGTTGTTCTTCTTCTGCACAGCTAAGCTGGAAGTGGCATTTACAGCTCGCAATAGTGCAGAGCTATCTCAAAGAAAGGGGCCACGGTGTTTCTGTATCTCTATTATGTTGGTGCGGCTTCGGAACTTTTAAATATCTTGATATATCTCGAGAACTACGCATCTGATCAAAAAATATCATAGAACATAAAAAGTAGGAAACTTAATTCTCTACAAAAAACGTCTCTTAATATTTTGCCATAGCTCGCTTCGTTTCCGAGATATTTGCAGATTCAGCTCAAAGGAACTGGCCTGACGGACATATTTCGAGATATTTCTTCTTCTTGTTGTTCTTCCTCTGCACAGCTAAGCTGGAAGTGGCATTTGCAGCTCGCAATAGTGCAGAGTTATCTCAAAGAAAGGGGCCACGGTGTTTCTGTATCTCTATTATGTTGGTGCGGCTTCGAAACTTTTAAATAACTTGATATATCTCGAGAACTACGCATCTGATCAAAAAATATCATAGAATATAAAAAGTAGGAAACTTAATTCTCTACAAAAAAGGTCTCTTAAGATTTTGCCATAGCTCGCTTCGTTTCCGAGATATTTGCAGATTTATCTCAAGGGAAGGGGCCTGACGGACATATTTCGAGATATTTCTTCTTCTTGTTGTTCTTCTTCTGCACAGCTAAGCTGGAAGTGGCATTTGCGGCTCGCACTAGTGCAGAGTTATCTCAAAGAAAGGGGCCACGGTGTTTCTGTATCCCTATTATGTTGGTGCGGCTTCGGAACTTTTAAATATCTCGATATATCTCGAAAACTACGCTTCTGATCAAAAAATATCATAGAGCATAAATTGTAGGAAACAGAATTCTCTACAAAAAAGGTCTCTTAACATTTTGCCATAGCTCGCTTCGTTTCCGAGATATTTGCAGATTTATCTCAAGGGAAGGGGCCTAACGGACATATTTCAGGATATTTCTTCTTCTTGTTGTTCTTCTTCTGCACAGCTAAACTGGAAGTGGCATTTCCAGCTCGCAATAGTGCAGAGTTATCTCAAAGAGAGGGGCCACGGTGTTTCTGTATCTCTATTATGTTGGTGCGGCTTCGGAACTTTTAAATATCTTGATATATCTCGAGAACTACGCATCTGATCAAAAAATATCATAGAAGATAAAAAGTAGGAAGCTTAATTCTCTACAAAAAAGGTCTCTTAACATTTTGCCATAGCTCGCTTCGTTTCCGAGATATTTGCAGATATATCTCAAGGGAAGGGGCCTGACGGACATATTTCGAGATATTTCTTCTTCTTGTTGTTCTTCTTCTGCACAGCTAAGCTGGAAGTGGCATTTACAGCTCGCAATAGTGCAGAGCTATCTCAAAGAAAGGGGCCACGGTGTTTCTGTATCTCTATTATGTTGGTGCGGCTTCGGAACTTTTAAATATCTTGATATATCTCGAGAACTACGCATCTGATCAAAAAATATCATAGAACATAAAAAGTAGGAAACTTAATTCTCTACAAAAAACGTCTCTTAACATTTTGCCATAGCTCGCTTCGTTTCCGAGATATTTGCAGATTCAGCTCAAAGGAACTGGCCTGACGGACATATTTCGAGATATTTCTTCTTCTTGTTGTTCTTCCTCTGCACAGCTAAGCTGGAAGTGGCATTTGCAGCTCGCAATAGTTCAGAGTTATCTCAAAGAAAGGGGCCACGGTGTTTCTGTATCTCTATTATGTTGGTGCGGCTTCGGAACTTTTAAATATCTTGATATATCTCGAGAACTACGCATCTGATCAAAAAATATCATAGAAGATAAAAAGTAGGAAACTTAATTCTCTACAAAAAAGGTCTCTTAACATTTTGCCATAGCTCGCTTCGTTTCCGAGATATTTGCAGATTTATCTCAAGGGAAGGGGCCTGACGGACATATTTCGAGGTATTTCTTCTCCTTGTTGTTCTTCTTCTGTACAGCTAAGCTGAAAGTGGCATTTGCAGCTCGCAATAGTGCAGAGTTATCTCAAAGAAAGGGGCCACGGTGTTTCTGTATCTCTATTATGTTGGTGCGGCTTCGGAACTTTTGAATATCTTGATATATCTCGAGAACTACGCATCTGATCAAAAAATATCATAGAACATAAAAAGTAGGAAACCTAATTCTCTACAAAAAAGGTCTCTTAACATTTTGCCATAGCTCTCTTCGTTTCCGAGATATTTGCAGATTTATCTCAAGGGAAGGGGCCTGGCGGACATATTTCGAGATATTTCTTCTTCTTGTTGTTCTTCTTCTGTACAGCTAAGCTGAAAGTGGCATTTGCAGCTCGCAATAGTGCAGAGTTATCTCAAAGAAAGGGGCCACGGTGTTTCTGTATCTCTATTATGTTGGTGCGGCTTCGGAACTTTTAAATATCTTGATATATCTCGAGAACTACGCATCTGATCAAAAAATATCATAGAACATAAAAAGTAGGAAACTTAATTCTCTACAAAAAAGGTCGCTTAACATTTTGCCATAGCTCGCTTCGTTTCCGAGATATTTGCATATTTATCTCAAGGGAAGGGGCCTGACGGACATATTTCGAGATATTTCTTCTTCTTGTTGTTCTTCTTCTGCACAGCTAAGCTGGAAGTGGCATTTGCGGCTCGCACTAGTGCAGAGTTATCTCAAAGAACGGGGCCACGGTGTTTCTGTATCCCTATTATGTTGGTGCGGCTTCGGAACTTTGAAATATCTTGATATATCTCGAGAACTACGCATCTGATCAAAAAATATCATAGAAGATAAAAAGTAGGAAACTTAATTCTCTACAAAAAAGGTCTCTTAACATTTTGCCATAGCTCGCTTCGTTTCCGAGATATTTGCAGATTTATCTCAAGGGAAGGGGCCTGACGGACATATTTCGAGATATTTCTTCTTCTTGTTGTTCTTCTTCTGCACAGCTAAGCTGGAAGTGGCATTTGCGGCTCGCACTAGTGCAGAGTTATCTCAAAGAAAGGGGCCACGGTGTTTCTGTATCCCTATTATGTTGGTGCGGCTTCTGAACTTTTAAATATCTCGATATATCTCGAAAACTACGCTTCTGACCAAAAAATATCATAGAATATAAATTGTAGGAAACATAATTCTCTACAAAAAACGTCTCTTAACATTTTGCCATAGCTCGCTTCGTTTCCGAGATATTTGCAGATACAGCTCAAAGGAACTGGCCTGACGGACATATTTCGAGATATTTCTTCTTCTTGTTGTTCTTCCACTGCACAGCTAAGCTGGAAGTGGCATTTGCAGCTCGCAATAGTGCAGAGTTATCTCAAAGAAAGGGGCCACGGTGTTTCTGTATCTCTATTATGTTGGTGCGGCTTCGGAACTTTTGAATATCTTGATATATCTCGAGAACTACGCATCTAATCAAAAAATATCATAGAACATAAAAAGTAGGAAACCTAATTCTCTACAAAAAAGGTCTCTTAACATTTTGCCGTAGCTATCTTCGTTTCCGAGATATTTGAAGATTTATCTCAAGGGAAGGGGCCTGGCGGACATATTTCGAGATATTTCTTCTTCTTGTTGTTCTTCTTCTGTACAGCTAAGCTGAAAGTGGCATTTGCAGCTCGCAATAGTGCAGAGTTATCTCAAAGAAAGGGGCCACGGTGTTTCTGTATCTCTATTATGTTGGTGCGGCTTCGGAACTTTTAAATATCTTGATATATCTCGAGAACTACGCATCTGATCAAAAAATATCATAGAACATAAAAAGTAGGAAACTTAATTCTCTACAAAAAAGGTCGCTTAACATTTTGCCATAGCTCGCTTCGTTTCCGAGATATTTGCATATTTATCTCAAGGGAAGGGGCCTGACGGACATATTTCGAGATATTTCTTCTTCTTGTTGTTCTTCTTCTGCACAGCTAAGCTGGAAGTGGCATTTGCGGCTCGCACTAGTGCAGAGTTATCTCAAAGAACGGGGCCACGGTGTTTCTGTATCCCTATTATGTTGGTGCGGCTTCGGAACTTTGAAATATCTTGATATATCTCGAGAACTACGCTTCTGATCAAAAAATATCATAGAACATAAATTGTAGGAAACATAATTCTCTACAAAAAACGTCTCTTAACATTTTGCCATAGCTCGCTTCGTTTCCGAGATATTTGCAGATTCAGCTCAAGGGAAGGGGCCTGACGGACATATTTCGAGATATTTCTTCTTCTTGTTGTTCTTCTTCTGCACAGCTAAGCTGGAAGTGGCATTTGCGGCTCGCACTAGTGCAGAGTTATCTCAACGAAAGGGGCCACGGTGTTTCTGTATCTCTATTATGTTGGTGCGGCTTCGGAACTTTTAAATATCTCGATATATCTCGAAAACTTCGCTTCTGATCAAAAAATATCATAGAACATAAATTGTAGGAAACATAATTCTCTACAAAAAATGTCTCTTAACATTTTGCCATAGCTCGCTTCGTTTCCGAGATATTTGCAGATTCAGCTCAAAGGAACTGGCCTGACGGACATATTTCGAGATATTCCTTCTTCTTGTTGTTCTTCCTCTGCACAGCTAAGCTGGAAGTGGCATTTGCAGCTCGCAATAGTGCAGAGTTATCTCAAAGAAAGGGGCCACGGTGTTTCTGTATCTCTATTATGTTGGTGCGGCTTCGGAACTTTTAAATATCTTGGTATATCTCGAGAACTACGCATCTGATCAAAAAATATCATAGAACATAAATTGTAGGAAACATAATTCTCTACAAAAAAGGTCTCTTAACATTTTGCCATAGCTCGCTTCGTTTCCGAGATATTTGCAGATATATCTCAAGGGAAGGGGCCTGACGGACATATTTCGAGATATTTCTTCTTCTTGTTGTTCTTCTTCTGCGCAGCTAAGCTGGAAGTGGCATTTGCAGCTCGCAATAGTGCAGAGATATCTCAAAGAAAGGGGCCACGGTGTTTCTGTATCTCTATTATGTTGGTGCGGCTTCGTAACTTTTAAATATCTTGATATATCTCGAGAACTACGCATCTGATCAAAAAATATCATAGAACATAAATTGTAGGAAACATAATTCTCTACAAAAAACGTCTCTTAACATTTTGCCATAGCTCGCTTCGTTTCCGAGATATTTGCAGATTTATCTCAAGGGAAGGGGCCTGACGGACATATTTCGAGATATTTCTTCTTCTTGTTGTTCTTCTTCTGCACAGCTAAGCTGGAAGTGGCATTTGCGGCTCGCACTAGTGCAGAGTTATCTCAACGAAAGGGGCCACGGTGTTTCTGTATCTCTATTATGTTGGTGCGGCTTCGGAACTTTTAAATATCTTGATATATCTCGAGAACTACGCATCTGATCAAAAAATATCATAGAACATAAAAAGTAGGAAACTTAATTCTCTACAAAAAACGTCTCTTAATATTTTGCCATAGCTCGCTTCGTTTCCGAGATATTTGCAGATTCAGCTCAAAGGAACTGGCCTGACGGACATATTTCGAGATATTTCTTCTTCTTGTTGTTCTTCCTCTGCACAGCTAAGCTGGAAGTGGCATTTGCAGCTCGCAATAGTGCAGAGTTATCTCAAAGAAAGGGGCCACGGTGTTTCTGTATCTCTATTATGTTGGTGCGGCTTCGGAACTTTTAAATATCTTGATATATCTCGAGAACTACGCATCTGATCAAAAAATATCATAGAACATAAAAAGTAGGAAACTTAATTCTCTACAAAAAAGGTCTCTTAACATTTTGCCATAGCTCGCTTCGTTTCCGAGATATTTGCAGATTTATCTCAAGGGAAGGGGCCTGACGGACATATTTCGAGATATTTCTTCTTCTTGTTGTTCTTCTTCTGCACAGCTAAGCTGGAAGTGGCATTTGCGGCTCGCACTAGTGCAGAGTTATCTCAAAGAAAGGGGCCACGGTGTTTCTGTATCCCTATTATGTTGGTGCGGCTTCTGAACTTTTAAATATCTCGATATATCTCAAAAACTACGCTTCTGACCAAAAAATATCATAGAACATAAATTGTAGGAAACATAATTCTCTACAAAAAACGTCTCTTAACATTTTGCCATAGCTCGCTTCGTTTCCGAGATATTTGCAGATACAGCTCAAAGGAACTGGCCTGACGGACATATTTCGAGATATTTCTTCTTCTTGTTGTTCTTCCACTGCACAGCTAAGCTGGAAGTGGCATTTGCAGCTCGCAATAGTGCAGAGTTATCTCAAAGAAAGGGGCCACGGTGTTTCTGTATCTCTATTATGTTGGTGCGGCTTCGGAACTTTTGAATATCTTGATATATCTCGAGAACTACGCATCTGATCAAAAAATATCATAGAACATAAAAAGTAGGAAACCTAATTCTCTACAAAAAAGGTCTCTTAACATTTTCCCATAGCTCTCTTCGTTTCCGAGATATTTGCAGATTTATCTCAAGGGAAGGGGCCTGGCGGACATATTTCGAGATATTTCTTCTTCTTGTTGTTCTTCTTCTGTACAGCTAAGCTGAAAGTGGCATTTGCAGCTCGCAATAGTGCAGAGTTATCTCAAAGAAAGGGGCCACGGTGTTTCTGTATCTCTATTATGTTGGTGCGGCTTCGGAACTTTTAAATATCTTGATATATCTCGAGAACTACGCATCTGATCAAAAAATATCATAGAACATAAAAAGTAGGAAACTTAATTCTCTACAAAAAAGGTCGCTTAACATTTTGCCATAGCTCGCTTCGTTTCCGAGATATTTGCATATTTATCTCAAGGGAAGGGGCCTGACGGACATATTTCGAGATATTTCTTCTTCTTGTTGTTCTTCTTCTGCACAGCTAAGCTGGAAGTGGCATTTGCGGCTCGCACTAGTGCAGAGTTATCTCAAAGAACGGGGCCACGGTGTTTCTGTATCCCTATTATGTTGGTGCGGCTTCGGAACTTTGAAATATCTTGATATATCTCGAGAACTACGCTTCTGATCAAAAAATATCATAGAACATAAATTGTAGGAAACATAATTCTCTACAAAAAACGTCTCTTAACATTTTGCCATAGCTCGCTTCGTTTCCGAGATATTTGCAGATTCAGCTCAAGGGAAGGGGCCTGACGGACATATTTCGAGATATTTCTTCTTCTTGTTGTTCTTCTTCTGCACAGCTAAGCTGGAAGTGGCATTTGCGGCTCGCACTAGTGCAGAGTTATCTCAACGAAAGGGGCCACGGTGTTTCTGTATCTCTATTATGTTGGTGCGGCTTCGGAACTTTTAAATATCTCGATATATCTCGAAAACTTCGCTTCTGATCAAAAAATATCATAGAACATAAATTGTAGGAAACATAATTCTCTACAAAAAATGTCTCTTAACATTTTGCCATAGCTCGCTTCGTTTCCGAGATATTTGCAGATTCAGCTCAAAGGAACTGGCCTGACGGACATATTTCGAGATATTCCTTCTTCTTGTTGTTCTTCCTCTGCACAGCTAAGCTGGAAGTGGCATTTGCAGCTCGCAATAGTGCAGAGTTATCTCAAAGAAAGGGGCCACGGTGTTTCTGTATCTCTATTATGTTGGTGCGGCTTCGGAACTTTTAAATATCTTGGTATATCTCGAGAACTACGCATCTGATCAAAAAATATCATAGAACATAAATTGTAGGAAACATAATTCTCTACAAAAAACGTCTCTTAACATTTTGCCATAGCTCGCTTCGTTTCCGAGATATTTGCAGATTTATCTCAAGGGAAGGGGCCTGACGGACATATTTCGAGATATTTCTTCTTCTTGTTGTTCTTCTTCTGCACAGCTAAGCTGGAAGTGGCATTTGCGGCTCGCACTAGTGCAGAGTTATCTCAAAGAAAGGGGCCACGGTGTTTCTGTATCCCTATTATGTTGGTGCGGCTTCGGAACTTTTAAATATCTCGATATATCTCGAAAACTACGCTTCTGATCAAAAAATATCATAGAGCATAAATTGTAGGAAACAGAATTCTCTACAAAAAAGGTCTCTTAACATTTTGCCATAGCTCGCTTTGTTTCCGAGATATTTGCAGATTTATCTCAAGGGAAGGGGCCTAACGGACATATTTCAGGATATTTCTTCTTCTTGTTGTTCTTCTTCTGCACAGCTAAACTGGAAGTGGCATTTCCAGCTCGCAATAGTGCAGAGTTATCTCAAAGAGAGGGGCCACGGTGTTTCTGTATCTCTATTATGTTGGTGCGGCTTCGGAACTTTTAAATATCTTGATATATCTCGAGAACTACGCATCTGATCAAAAAATATCATAGAAGATAAAAAGTAGGAAGCTTAATTCTCTACAAAAAAGGTCTCTTAACATTTTGCCATAGCTCGCTTCGTTTCCGAGATATTTGCAGATATATCTCAAGGGAAGGGGCCTGACGGACATATTTCGAGATATTTCTTCTTCTTGTTGTTCTTCTTCTGCACAGCTAAGCTGGAAGTGGCATTTGCGGCTCGCACTAGTGCAGAGTTATCTCAAAGAAAGGGGCCACGGTGTTTCTGTATCTCTATTATGTTGGTGCGGCTTCGGAACTTTTAAATATCTCGATGTATCTCGAAAACTACGCTTCTGATCAAAAAATATCATAGAGCATAAATTGTAGGAAACATAATTCTCTACAAAAAAGGTCTCTTAAGATTTTGCCATAGCTCGCTTCGTTTCCGAGATATTTGCAGATATATCTCAAGGGAAGGGGGCTGACGGACATATTTCGAGATATTTCTTCTTCTTGTTGTTCTTCTTCTGCACAGCTAAGCTGGAAGTGGCATTTACAGCTCGCAATAGTGCAGAGCTATCTCAAAGAAAGGGGCCACGGTGTTTCTGTATCTCTATTATGTTGGTGCGGCTTCGGAACTTTTAAATATCTTGATATATCTCGAGAACTACGCATCTGATCAAAAAATATCATAGAATATAAAAAGTAGGAAACTTAATTCTCTACAAAAAAGGTCTCTTAACATTTTGCCATAGCTCGCTTCGTTTCCGAGATATTTGCAGATTTATCTCAAGGGAAGGGGCCTGACGGACATATTTCGAGATATTTCTTCTTCTTGTTGTTCTTCTTCTGCACAGCTAAGCTGGAAGTGGCATTTGCGGCTCGCACTAGTGCAGAGTTATCTCAAAGAAAGGGGCCACGGTGTTTCTGTATCCCTATTATGTTGGTGCGGCATCGGAACTTTTAAATATCTCGATATATCTCGAAAACTACGCTTCTGATCAAAAAATATCATAGAACATAAATTGTAGGAAACATAATTCTCTACAAAAAATGTCTCTTAACATTTTGCCATAGCTCGCTTCGTTTCCGAGATATTTGCAGATTCAGCTCAAAGGAACTGGCCTGACGGACATATTTCGAGATATTTCTTCTTCTTGTTGTTCTTCCTCTGCACAGCTAAGCTGGAAGTGGCATTTGCAGCTCGCAATAGTGCAGAGTTATCTCAAAGAAAGGGGCCACGGTGTTTCTGTATCTCTATTATGTTGGTGCGGCTTCGGAACTTTTAAATATCTTGATATATCTCGAGAACTACGCATCTGCTCAAAAAATATCATAGAACATAAAAAGTAGGAAACTTAATTCTCTACACAAAAGGTCTCTTAACATTTTGCCATAGCTCGCTTCGTTTCCGAGATATTTGCAGATATATCTCAAGGGAAGGGGCCTGACGGACATATTTCGAGATATTTCTTCTTCTTGTTGTTCTTCTTCTGCACAGCTAAGCTGGAAGTGGCATTTGCGGCTCGCACTAGTGCAGAGTTATCTCAAAGAAAGGGGCCACGGTGTTTCTGTATCTCTATTATGTTGGTGCGGCTTCGGAACTTTTAAATATCTCGATGTTACTCGAAAACTACGCTTCTGATCAAAAAATATCATAGAATATAAATTGTAGGAAACATAATTCTCTACAAAAAAGGTCTCTCAACATTTTGCCATAGCTCGCTTCGTTTCCGAGATATTTGCAGATATATCTCGAGGGAAGGGGCCTGACGGACATATTTCGAGATATTTCTTCTTCTTGTTGTTCTTCTTCTGCACAGCTAAGCTGGAAGTGGCATTTACAGCTCGCAATAGTGCAGAGTTATCTCAAAGAAAGGGGCCACGGTGTTTCTGTATCTCTATTATGTTGGTGCGGATTCGGAACTTTTAAATATCTTGATATATCTCGAGAACTACGCATCTGATCAAAAAATATCATAGAAGATAAAAAGTAGGAAACTTAATTCTCTACAAAAAAGGTCTCTTAACATTTTGCCATAGCTCGCTTCGTTTCCGAGATATTTGCAGATTTATCTCAAGGGAAGGGGCCTGACGGACATATTTCGAGATATTTCTTCTTCTTGTTGTTCTTCTTCTGCACAGCTAAGCTGGAAGTGGCATTTGCGGCTCGCACTAGTGCAGAGTTATCTCAAAGAAAGGGGCCACGGTGTTTCTGTATCCCTATTATGTTGGTGCGGCCTCGGAACTTTTAAATATCTCGATATATCTCGAAAACTACGCTTCTGATCAAAAAATATCCTAGAACATAAATTGTAGGAAACATAATTCTCTACAAAAAAGGTCTCTTAACATTTTGTCATAGCTCGCTTCGTTTCCGAGATATTTGCAGATATATCTCAAGGGAAGGGGCCTGACGGACATATTTCGAGATATTTCTTCTTCTTGTTGTTCTTCTGCACAGCTAAACTGGAAGTGGCATTTCCAGCTCGCAATAGTGCAGAGTTATCTCAAAGAGAGGGGCCACGGTGTTTCTGTATCTCTATTATGTTGGTGCGGCTTCGGAACTTTTAAATATCTTGATATATCTCGAGAACTACGCATCTGATCAAAAAATATCATAGAAGATAAAAAGTAGGAAACTTAATTCTCTACAAAAAAGGTCTCTTAACATTTTGCCATAGCTCGCTTCATTTCCGAGATATTTGCAGATTTATCTCAAGGGAAGGGGCCTGACGGACATATTTCGAGATATTTCTTCTTCTTGTTGTTCTTCTTCTGCACAGCTAAGCTGGAAGTGGCATTTGCGGCTCGCACTAGTGCAGAGTTATCTCAAAGAAAGGGGCCACGGTGTTTCTGTATCCCTATTATGTTGGTGCGGCTTCTGAACTTTTAAATATCTCGATATATCTCGAAAACTACGCTTCTGACCAAAAAATATCATAGAACATAAATTGTAGGAAACATAATTCTCTACAAAAAACGTCTCTTAACATTTTGCCATAGCTCGCTTCGTTTCCGAGATATTTGCAGATTCAGCTCAAAGGAACTGGCCTGACGGACATATTTCGAGATATTTCTTCTTCTTGTTGTTCTTCCTCTGCACAGCTAAGCTGGAAGTGGCATTTGCAGCTCGCAATAGTGCAGAGTTATCTCAAAGAAAGGGGCCACGGTGTTTCTGTATCTCTATTATGTTGGTGCGGCTTCGGAACTTTTAAATATCTTGATATATCTCGAGAACTACGCATCTGCTCAAAAAATATCATAGAACATAAAAAGTAGGAAACTTAATTCTCTACACAAAAGGTCTCTTAACATTTTGCCATAGCTCGCTTCGTTTCCGAGATATTTGCAGATATATCTCAAGGGAAGGGGCCTGACGGACATATTTCGAGATATTTCTTCTTCTTGTTGTTCTTCTTCTGCACAGCTAAGCTGGAAGTGGCATTTGCGGCTCGCACTAGTGCAGAGTTATCTCAAAGAAAGGGGCCACGGTGTTTCTGTATCTCTATTATGTTGGTGCGGCTTCGGAACTTTTAAATATCTCGATGTTACTCGAAAACTACGCTTCTGATCAAAAAATATCATAGAATATAAATTGTAGGAAACATAATTCTCTACAAAAAAGGTCTCTTAACATTTTGCCATAGCTCGCTTCGTTTCCGAGATATTTGCAGATATATCTCGAGGGAAGGGGCCTGACGGACATATTTCGAGATATTTCTTCTTCTTGTTGTTCTTCTTCTGCACAGCTAAGCTGGAAGTGGCATTTACAGCTCGCAATAGTGCAGAGTTATCTCAAAGAAAGGGGCCACGGTGTTTCTGTATCTCTATTATGTTGGTGCGGATTCGGAACTTTTAAATATCTTGATATATCTCGAGAACTACGCATCTGATCAAAAAATATCATAGAAGATAAAAAGTAGGAAACTTAATTCTCTACAAAAAAGGTCTCTTAACATTTTGCCATAGCTCGCTTCGTTTCCGAGATATTTGCAGATTTATCTCAAGGGAAGGGGCCTGACGGACATATTTCGAGATATTTCTTCTTCTTGTTGTTCTTCTTCTGCACAGCTAAGCTGGAAGTGGCATTTGCGGCTCGCACTAGTGCAGAGTTATCTCAAAGAAAGGGGCCACGGTGTTTCTGTATCCCTATTATGTTGGTGCGGCTTCGGAACTTTTAAATATCTCGATATATCTCGAAAACTACGCTTCTGATCAAAAAATATCCTAGAACATAAATTGTAGGAAACATAATTCTCTACAAAAAAGGTCTCTTAACATTTTGTCATAGCTCGCTTCGTTTCCGAGATATTTGCAGATATATCTCAAGGGAAGGGGCCTGACGGACATATTTCGAGATATTTCTTCTTCTTGTTGTTCTTCTGCACAGCTAAACTGGAAGTGGCATTTCCAGCTCGCAATAGTGCAGAGTTATCTCAAAGAGAGGGGCCACGGTGTTTCTGTATCTCTATTATGTTGGTGCGGCTTCGGAACTTTTAAATATCTTGATATATCTCGAGAACTACGCATCTGATCAAAAAATATCATAGAAGATAAAAAGTAGGAAACTTAATTCTCTACAAAAAAGGTCTCTTAACATTTTGCCATAGCTCGCTTCGTTTCCGAGATATTTGCAGATTTATCTCAAGGGAAGGGGCCTGACGGACATATTTCGAGATATTTCTTCTTCTTGTTGTTCTTCTTCTGCACAGCTAAGCTGGAAGTGGCATTTGCGGCTCGCACTAGTGCAGAGTTATCTCAAAGAAAGGGGCCACGGTGTTTCTGTATCCCTATTATGTTGGTGCGGCTTCTGAACTTTTAAATATCTCGATATATCTCGAAAACTACGCTTCTGACCAAAAAATATCATAGAACATAAATTGTAGGAAACATAATTCTCTACAAAAAACGTCTCTTAACATTTTGCCATAGCTCGCTTCGTTTCCGAGATATTTGCAGATTCAGCTCAAAGGAACTGGCCTGACGGACATATTTCGAGATATTTCTTCTTCTTGTTGTTCTTCCTCTGCACAGCTAAGCTGGAAGTGGCATTTGCAGCTCGCAATAGTGCAGAGTTATCTCAAAGAAAGGGGCCACGGTGTTTCTGTATCTCTATTATGTTGGTGCGGCTTCGGAACTTTTAAATATCTTGATATATCTCGAGAACTACGCGTCTGATCAAAAAATATCATAGAAGATAAAAAGTAGGAAACTTAATTCTCTACAAAAAAGGTCTCTTAACATTTTGCCATAGCTCGCTTCGTTTCCGAGATATTTGCAGATTTATCTCAAGGGAAGGGGCCTGACGGACATATTTCGAGATATTTCTTCTTCTTGTTGTTCTTCTTCTGCACAGCTAAGCTGGAAGTGGCATTTGCGGCTCGCACTAGTGCAGAGTTATCTCAAAGAAAGGGGCCACGGTGTTTCTGTATCCCTATTATGTTGGTGCGGC
The DNA here is from genome assembly GCF_051020975.1 of Osmia lignaria lignaria. Classification (NCBI taxonomy): domain Eukaryota; kingdom Metazoa; phylum Arthropoda; class Insecta; order Hymenoptera; family Megachilidae; genus Osmia; species Osmia lignaria. The sequence goes on along the minus strand of NW_027478169.1, from coordinate 8,126,546 downwards.
TTCTGAACTTTTAAATATCTCGATATATCTCAAAAACTACGCTTCTGACCAAAAAATATCATAGAACATAAATTGTAGGAAACATAATTCTCTACAAAAAACGTCTCTTAACATTTTGCCATAGCTCGCTTCGTTTCCGAGATATTTGCAGATTCAGCTCAAAGGAACTGGCCTGACGGACATATTTCGAGATATTTCTTCTTCTTGTTGTTCTTCCTCTGCACAGCTAAGCTGGAAGTGGCATTTGCGGCTCGCACTAGTGCAGAGTTATCTCAAAGAAAGGGGCCACGGTGTTTCTGTATCTCTATTATGTTGGTGCGGCTTCGGAACTTTTAAATATCTCGATGTTACTCGAAAACTACGCTTCTGATCAAAAAATATCATAGAATATAAATTGTAGGAAACATAATTCTCTACAAAAAAGGTCTCTTAACATTTTGCCATAGCTCGCTTCGTTTCCGAGATATTTGCAGATATATCTCGAGGGAAGGGGCCTGACGGACATATTTCGAGATATTTCTTCTTCTTGTTGTTCTTCTTCTGCACAGCTAAGCTGGAAGTGGCATTTACAGCTCGCAATAGTGCAGAGTTATCTCAAAGAAAGGGGCCACGGTGTTTCTGTATCTCTATTATGTTGGTGCGGATTCGGAACTTTTAAATATCTTGATATATCTCGAGAACTACGCATCTGATCAAAAAATATCATAGAAGATAAAAAGTAGGAAACTTAATTCTCTACAAAAAAGGTCTCTTAACATTTTGCCATAGCTCGCTTCGTTTCCGAGATATTTGCAGATTTATCTCAAGGGAAGGGGCCTGACGGACATATTTCGAGATATTTCTTCTTCTTGTTGTTCTTCTTCTGCACAGCTAAGCTGGAAGTGGCATTTGCGGCTCGCACTAGTGCAGAGTTATCTCAAAGAAAGGGGCCACGGTGTTTCTGTATCCCTATTATGTTGGTGCGGCTTCGGAACTTTTAAATATCTCGATATATCTCGAAAACTACGCTTCTGATCAAAAAATATCCTAGAACATAAATTGTAGGAAACATAATTCTCTACAAAAAAGGTCTCTTAACATTTTGTCATAGCTCGCTTCGTTTCCGAGATATTTGCAGATATATCTCAAGGGAAGGGGCCTGACGGACATATTTCGAGATATTTCTTCTTCTTGTTGTTCTTCTGCACAGCTAAACTGGAAGTGGCATTTCCAGCTCGCAATAGTGCAGAGTTATCTCAAAGAGAGGGGCCACGGTGTTTCTGTATCTCTATTATGTTGGTGCGGCTTCGGAACTTTTAAATATCTTGATATATCTCGAGAACTACGCATCTGATCAAAAAATATCATAGAAGATAAAAAGTAGGAAACTTAATTCTCTACAAAAAAGGTCTCTTAACATTTTGCCATAGCTCGCTTCGTTTCCGAGATATTTGCAGATTTATCTCAAGGGAAGGGGCCTGACGGACATATTTCGAGATATTTCTTCTTCTTGTTGTTCTTCTTCTGCACAGCTAAGCTGGAAGTGGCATTTGCGGCTCGCACTAGT